>NC_072860.1:23282956-23914206 GCF_028858705.1 Grus americana
GTGTTCAGGATATTGTTGCCTAAAAATAGTTGATATTTAAGAGTGCTGAAGCACCTTTACTTGGCTCTGGGGGACTCTAGCATGGAGCGGCAAAGGCCCTAGAGCAGAAATGCTGCTACTTCTTCCGCTTCGGTTTAAGAGTGACGCAACACACTTTGTACCTCTCCTCCCCAGCCTTCTGTGTTGACGTGATGTTGCCTGAGGGTGGGGACCCTGATAGCTCTTCTTCCTGCTCAGCTGGTCCAAAGGCAAGTGTCTGCTGGTCAGAGGGAGGTGGGTAGGTGCTAAGTTGTGCAGTGAGCGTGGAAAGCTGTGGCCACCTTTGCAAAGGCTGCCTGGCAAGGGCTTAGCATGGGGAGGAAGGTCTTGGGGGCAGCCTGGCTGATGGAAGAGCAGGAAGGTAGGAACAAAAGCCATGAGAAGGTCCCTTATGGGGAGCCCCGGGCTGCAGACCTGCAGTTAGGAGGCTGGAGGAGAGGGAGGCGAAGAGCTATCAGTCTGTGGCCATGTGGTCCCCTAGTAGCCAGGGCTTTGCCAGGCATAGTCTCTCCGTTAACTCTTCACCTCTGATGTCCACCAAATGGGTGCAGGGTGAGAAGTTTTTTATGGCTGTAAGGAACCTGTGGTGCTTCTGTAGCAACTGACTTGAGCACTCGTTAATCATCTACTAATGCTTCCTTATATTGAACTAGTGTTTTTCCTCAATAAATGAGGTTTTGCAATCCACAGAGGAAAGTGAGAGCCTGGTGTTGAAGGAGCTTGTGACCTAGGGCAGGAGGAGCTCACCAAGAAGGGATAGGTGGATTAGCTCCTGGGCTCAGCCCTAGGATTTGGTGCCCCAGGCGTGCTCTTCTCTACCCTTTCACGTAGCAGAGGGGCAAGAGGAAGGTACAGCAGAGGGGCATCTTGCTCCTGGGAAGGGGTTTCTAACTTGTCAAAAGCCTGATGAATTTGTCTGCAGTCATGAAATCCTGTGAAGCCCAAAAGTTAAGTTGAGAGAGAAGTGTTTTTTTCTTTGATCTCATAATTGTAGAGAAGCATGGAGAAAAGGCCTTCCTAAAAGATCATAATCCAAAGGGCAAATAGAAGACTGTGAGTAGTTTATTGAAAATTCAGAAGAAAAATGGCAATAAATATGTGAGGCCTTGCCTTCTTTCTTCCCTGAGTGATATACCACAACAGCTGGAGATCCCTGGGCTGCTTCTGCCATGCTTTCATTTTCAGAGTGAGAAGCTGTCTACCTCCATTGTCCCTCACCTCTGCCACCTGCTTCAAGGTGCATCTTGCCCTCTGAACCCTGACTGCAGTCCAGGCCGGACTACCAGGTCCTGCTGCCTTACGCAGCACCAGTGTGGTCCTCAAGGAGATTGGAGGGTGGTGATGATGGTTGAGGTATGAGGAGATGAGAAGGGGTGGACCTGAAGGAGGAAAGCTTTGCACCCAGGTGTTGCCATCAAGGCAATCTGAAGCATCCAAAGGACATTGAATGTGCGAGTGGTTGCATTGCAGAAAATCGATGTGTAGTACCTTAGTAATAGATATCTCTGAGAGATGGAGGAACATCTCTTCCTGAAAAGAAACTACCAGCACAGCGGGACCCAAATCTTCTACTTAACTTTGTTTTGTCTTGCTCCTTTGATAATTATCATCCTCTTCTTCAGCACATTCCCACCATTAGTGTAGTGGTCCTGCTGCTGTGGCAACTCTTGGGAGCTCTCATCATGCCTCTCTGGCCATCCTTGTCAGCTTCAGCACCAGAGGGGACCCACAGTAAAGGAGGGTTTTTGCTCTTCGGTAGAGAAAAGCAGTGCTGTTGGCTTTCACTGAGCAGTTGGATCCTGGGCACCAGCTCCCCCTGGGATGATCTCCACAGGCCCTTAGACCTGGGGGTGCCCTGAGAGGACCATAGTTTCTTTGCCATAAGTGGAGGTGGAGTTGCTGTGTTGGGATAGAGCACTACAGGTTGAAGGATGGCTGGGCTGCTTCTCCATCACATCTTGCACATGTTCAGGCCTGGGAAGGCCAAATGTCCTTTACATGGAGACCTGCGCTTCCAGGGCGTACTGGCTGACATCCTCTGAGAAGTGGGTGGAGTAAATCATTACACTTTTGAATAGGCAAAGGCTGTATCGTGTGGTTCAAAGGGAAGGATGCCTTGTAGGTGGACAGACCATAACCCCCAAAAAACATTGACAAGGGAGCTGGGGCATAAGTTCAAAGCTGGAGTCACTTTCTCAAGACCCTTTCACAATAAGTTTTGGTTTCGCTTTTGCTGGGTGACGTGGCCTCTTCCGTGCTGCTGGTGTAAAGCAAAGTGCCTGCGCAGAGGAAATGTCCTCGAGAGAAGATGCAAGAGCCCTGCTCGTTATCGGAAACGAGTAAAACTGCTCCAAGCTAATCTGGCTGCTTAAAAATAGAAGTGGTGGTAGGGGGAGGGACTGTCTTCTGTGTTCGTTTGCCCTTGATTTTCATGACATTTTGCTGCTCTATATTATGTGTCTTGTAGGGGAGACCGTGTGTCCTGGTCACACTGCAGCAATTCATGAGAGCACGTGCTCATATCGGAAACCATCAGGGAGGAAGGCTGAGAAGCTTGTTCAGGGTTTAGCAGTTAACTGAGGTTTATTCCCTCATTCTCCTGCTCCTCACAGGTTCACAGCTTCTCCCTTGGTGTGATCTTGAAGCCTCTCCTGGGGCAGGTCTGAAGGTCTGATGTGACTGGTGGCGAGGCTGTGGGGTGGGATGGATCCCTGGTGCTGTGAGGTGGTGGGAGCAGGGGGCATCCGTCACGTGCACACCTCCCCAGAGAGAGTCATGCCTCAGTTGAAGGTTGCAGCATCTACTTTGCAGTTCAGGGGGAAAAAAAAAAATCACTTATGAGACTTAATTACTGTGTTATTGTTATTCAGCATTTAAACCCCAAGTTTCATAACTGCCTTGTGATATCAGCATTTATGTTCTTTGTCAGTATTATGCAAGCAGCTCACCTTGTGATCATGAAATACTGAAATGTGCTTTCTAATGCTCACCCTCTGTTCCTCAATGAGTCCATAAAACCTCTTCTGCTTTCCATTAATTATGGAACAATAGGACATTTTTCTCCTCTCTTTTTAAAAAAGAGCTGAGCCTTTTTTTTTTTCCTTTTTACTTAAAGTTACTGAGCCAGCTGCTCTTCTGAGATCTTTCTGTTCCATGTAGCCAGACCAGAGTGGACATACCTTCTGTCCTTCACTGCACTGTCTTTTGCCACTCAGGAGGAAGCAAGAGGCTTGTGGACCCATCTCAGGAGCAAAGGTCTTGCTGGACCAGAGCGGTCCCAGCTGGTGCAGTGGCTGTTGCTGGCACTGGTATGGTTGATGTCATCTACCTATGGGGTAATTCTGCGGATGACTGGCTAGAGGTGGTGGGGTCTCTGGATACTCTGGTGGAAGAATCTTGCATGATTTCCTTGACTTACAGATACCCAGAATTTCATCTCTTCTCTGAGCTTTCTGAAGAAAGAAATTGTTGGGTTTGCTCTTCCCTGTAGAGGGAAAGAATTAAAATTTCTGTCTAAGCACAGACATAGAGTGCAATATTGTTCGGTTTGCCTGAGTATGCTGAAGAGGACGAGGATACGTCTCCAGGCTCCATGGCCAGTGCTTTCATACTTCACTTCACATACACATCGAGAGATGCATAACTCTTTTCAGATGCTAATGAGGAGTTTCTAGATAAGATCCCCTGTGAGGAAAGGAATGCTGGGATAGTCTCGTAGCAGAGGAAATCAAGGTGAGGAGGGGTCAAGCATCTTCTCTAGATTCACTTACAGGCGATGCAGCCCTGGCAGAGTTGGGAGTAGAAGTCAAACCCTCTGGCCTCTCATCCCATGTTGTAGTCATTAAACTATGCTCTCCTAAGATTAGATAACGCGTGGTTTTGGTGTCTGCAAGACTTGATGAGCAAATTCCTTTGAATAAATGCTTTTCTTGTATACTTGCCAACACAGAGTGAGGTTTGGGACATGAGGGAAGGGAAGTAACTTGCAGGTGTCAATTTTGAGGAGGGAAATCAGATGGGGAGATAATACCCAGCAGGTTAGAGTTCTTGGAAGGAGTCAGTGGTAAGGATCGCGTCTTGCATCTCTGGTTTAGAGTAAGTGATGTGGGGAACCCAAGGCACGACTGTGCTGGTGGCTGCCTGACACGCGTTTCAATGTCACTGAACAATCCGGATCTCTGGCAATGGCAAGACGTGGTGCTGGAGTTTGTGTGGGCCCCAGGATAGATGCTAAAGTGAACAGGGTTAACTTTATGCCTGAACGTTGGGGTTCTTGATGGATCCAGTTGCAGAACTCTGAATTTTCTTACAGTGTGAACTGTAGTAGCTCGATACTCGGTGTCACCTCGACCGAAAACTCCATCGTGTCTTCAGAGCACTTGCAGTCTGGGAAAACACTGATAGCCGAACTGGTTTCCCAGCATAATGAAATAGTCCTTTTCAATGTGTCAGGTCTTCAGAGGAGGAAAGGATTACAAGGGCATCTTGGTCTCCTAGTAATTTGTCGTATTCGCTGTAGCCTGGGGCTGTAAAATGGACCGGTTGGGCATGCACCGCAGTTGCTTACAATGAAACTGCTGCAGCTGCTCTTCCCTCTGACCAGAGGAGAAGGTGATGGGCCAGCTGGGTCTGCTAGGTGGGATGAGGTGATGCTGGGTGCTGCAGACAGCTCTCTGAGGATTTAGGGTGGCCGGGCAGAGTTTGTTGTGCTATTTGCTTTACTTTGAGACGGTGTGGTGTTGCTGAAAGTCTTGCATGGATTAGATTTCTGGTTATGAGCACCCTTATCTGCTTCTGTAGCCATTAGCTCTTTGTCTTACCCACGTGGGAAGCTGTAAATTACTTCATCCGATAAGGCTTTTCTTATCAGCTCTGACACTTATTGTGCAGAATTCAAATTATTATAGGAACTATAAAAAAGGGGATGGAGCCTGGGAATTACAGCTGAGAAGTTGTGTTCCTCTTCCCTGCGCACACCGGTGAGATGCAAATGGAAAGTATGAGTCTCTGCTTGCATCAAGCTGGGGCTGAGTTCTTGGTCATGTACCGTGTCTAGAAAGAAGCACGTGTCCTGATATTTCTTTTCCTTTCCTTCCTTACTTTGTGCAGCATCATCAAAACGCTCCTTTTGGCCTTTTAAACTCATCAGCCTGGTTGTGAAATATTCAGAAAAGCTTGGGCTGAGTTTGCATCACTGTCAGTGGGTTGCATCCTTTTGGAGCGGCTTTGATCTTGCTTACTCCGTGCTGAGTAATTTACACTCCTCTCACATGAGCAGCAGCTTCAATGGATATGCCGCCCTCTGAGAGTCTGGCCCTTGCAAGCTCTCTCGGTTTCTCCTAATGGTAAGCATTTAAATGGTATTAAAGCCGCTTATCTGAGTCTTGTGCTTTTTTAGAGTCATTAACACCTCTGCAAAGAAAGTGTAAAACTCTAGTAAGTCAGCTGGCGGCACTTTGCAATGGTTTGCATGGCTACCCGGAATGTGGGGAACAGAGAGCTGGGCTTCCCGTGGTGGTGAGGCTGTTTAGGAAGGGTGCTGGTGGTGGGTGCAGTGCCCACGGGTGGGGAGCTGGCGCTCCCATGCATGGTGAGGATCACCCTCGGGAGGTGGTGTTCCCCTTCATCCAGGGATCAGGGCTTCCTTCTGGGTGTGAGATCTGGCACCTCAAGCTTCTACTGTTTCGTTGGTTGGTTGGTTTTTGTTTCCCTTCCCTTTGATTCCCAAGGGGTCAGAAATGTCCATCTCGCCATGTTTGCTGTATCTAGTTTAATGGCACCTTTCAAGTGATCTTAGTGATTTTCTTTTAAAGGATCTGCGCTATTCTGTTGCCTTTACAAGGAGACACTGATGATCAAGGATGATCCCACCATGAAACTGGCTTTGTTCTTCACCTTGAAGGTTGTCCTGTGCAGCAGCAGTGCCGCAGTGGTTTGATCTTCATGCTGTCCTCGTGGCCACCGAGAGGTCCCACTCCTGCTCTCATTGCTTGCTCTGTGAGGCCAGTTGAGCTCTGCACTGAATAACGGGAAATTATCATGGCTAGCGTTATGCTGGTAGAAAAACTAGTAGAGGTGAATAATAGCACAAGATACATGGAAATCAACATTTTTCTCCTTGGAGGCTGTAGATGTAATCCACTTAATATTCTGTGGAACACAAGATTAATTTTCTTCAGCATAATATATGTGAGGGCTTTTCTTTTTAGCTTGCTGGCAGAGGCATCGCTGCGTTACTAAAGCTGAGGGCAGGGGATTAGGAGCGGGGAAGGATGCTGACCCAACTTCCAGAGGATTCAGGAACAGTGAAGTCTGGCTAGAGAAGATTAAACTTCTTCTCTGGCTGGACTTCTTGGCAAGAAATGTGGCTGGACTGGGTGTCTCACATGAGGATGGCCTCTGTTTGCTCATCGGGCTTTGCTGTGTGGTAGGGTACCTTTTGATTCTCTGGATGTCCAAAATATTGAGGAATAGATCTGACTTGCTTGGACTATGTGCTGAGGTTCTCCTGGTGGGCTCCCAGCATGGAGCTGGTGTCTGCGCTGTGTGGAAACCAGCTCCAGCCTTGCACGCGTCCTCCTTCACAACGTACCTTTGCCGTGATTTAAACTCACAAAGCTTTGTAGAGGTTCCTTTAAAATAATAGTGAAACAACCCCCCTGTTCTTTTTCTTTCACAGGATGGAAAGAATGCAGTGACTTGCCAAGCTTAAAGAGGAGTAGATACAGCAGAAATAAATAAGTCAAGCCCATTTATTTTAAGTTGATTAATCTGATATGTTCATAGTTTTCTAAAATAAAATCTAGCCCTGGAGGGTTTAGCAAATCAAATAACAATAACAACAATTAATTTAGAAGCAGTTACGTTTCCCATCCCCTCTTCACATCCCTACACCCACATAATTAATCTCACCACTTATGACTGCGGGCCAAATCCTCCTTGGGGATGGGCAGTTGTCTCTCGCGGGTTGGAGAAGGTGGACCTGAAGGGCTGACCCCATGCCTGAGTGTGGGCGAGGTGGGCAGCTGGTGGATGCTGGGCTCCTGGGGCACCCTGTGCCTGCAGGAGGGCTTGGTCTGCTGCCGGGTAGGATTTCTCTGTTGAAAAGTCAAGTGTTAAGGACATCTCCACCTGCTTTGTTCTCCTGTTTTGTACTCATCTTCAGCAGGCTGGTACCTGTGGTCTTACAGGGCTTGCTTTGCTGCTGCGTGCGTGTTGTGTTACTGTTGCCAGCCTGTTTGTGTGAGCTAATGAATAAAACCGGAGCTCTAGCGAAGAGCGTTTTGCTAGGCAGAGGCCAGATAATGTCACGGCTGGCTCCAGGGAGCGGAGCTAGCAGAGAGCTCCCAAGGCAGAGAGGTATCACGGGGCTGTAATTTGACAGGGAGCTCAACTGATCCCATAAAGCAAAAGGTGGTGGTTGGATTTATGGGGCATCATGGTGACTTGCAAAGCAAAACCAGTGCATCTTCCTAGGATGCTTCTGCAAGAAAGGTCCCTCTGCTTTGTCTTGGCTGAAGTGCTATTATCATGCATATATCAAATGAACTAAACTAAATCCTTGCCCCTGCCCCGAGCTAGTAACTCGGGGCATTGGGATTTGAACTAAAAAGTGTCTCCCTGAATTTACAAGAGTGCTTCACAATTTAAGAAGCCACCAAGAAATCCAGAAGTCTTGCTATTGGAAATTCTTTACAACCTGGCAAAAAATTATTACAAATCACTTCAGCAACTGTGGATTGTCTCTGACTTTCAGGGCGGTTTTTTGGCATGCATCAGGCAGGAGCTTGCTTTTTTTTTCTGTGGGACTTTGTTTCTCCTCCAGTTTAAGTGAGCATCTGTCAAGACCAAACCTTCAGGCTCCCTGCTGAGTCTGGCGTTACTGGAGGCAGCCTGTGAAATGTAGGAAAAAGGTGAGAAGCCTTCCCTCCCCCTTCCCCACAACTTGTTAACTCTTGGGTGAGAAAGGTCTTTCCAGATATGAAATACACAAATTAACATGTATTTGATATTATTTTAAATAATTTTGCTGCTTTGTCAAGACAGTTGTATGAAAAATGTGTTTATAACGCACAGTTTGGGGAGCTTGTTGAGTATAGTTGTGGCTTTTACAGTCTGGATGCGTCTTGGAGAGTTCTGCAGCTAGTTGAATGCTCAATAATTCCCTGTGATTTGCTCCTCATATTATCCTTTTTTGAAACTATTGCTACTGGAGAGTTATCTGATCCTCTCCTGCTAACCAGCCCTTGCAGAACCAGCTGTAAGGAGCTGATGAAAAGTGACAGGCTGTGGGTAAACTCCTTGAAGAGCACTAAACCAGCCGATAACTCCCTCTCCAGATGATCTGTGAAGCTTAGACTGGTGTGAGAAACTCGACTGAATCCAGTAGGGAGGTGATGTTTCTCCAGACATGTATATAGGGACTCTGCCTTGTTTTCAACAAAATACAAGGCAATCGCTTTAAACTGGGATGTAATGATTTCTGGTGGGCAAGGCTGTCCACCCAGGTTGTCTCTCTTAAGACAGATGTGTAACTCTTGCTCCTGTTCTGTTTAGATGGCGCGAAGGGTTCCCAGCAGCTCCACAAGACCAAGCCCTCCCAGGTGCTGTAATGTTGGCTGTAATGTTCATCTGCTGCTGCTGGGTGAACATGAGTGGTCACAGCTGTGGCCCAGGTGCCTTCTCAGCTCTGCCTTGGCTTTTAAGACTTTCTGAGGCTCCTTGGCGTGCATACATACATGCCCAGAACGTATGTTGGTTGTTGCACAGATCCCTGCTCTTGAGAGGTGTAGTCTATAGGTTGTTGGTGCCACAATGACACAACTGTTTCATCCCTGTCAACTTTTCCCTGGTCAGCTCAGCCCATGTCCTCAACCATAACTTAAAAACAGACATAGAGGTGCAAACCCATCCTACTTTTAAGAAGCAAAGGGTTTTAATATTGCTTTGCTTTTTTTGCTCCTAAATGCACCTTGAAGTGAGACGTTCTCCCATTTTAAGGCATTCCTCTGGCCATAACTCTCCCTGCAAGGAAGGACAAAGGCAATCCCAGATGGCCGACCTCAGCAGCCTCCTGTGAGGGCAGCAGAAGCTGGGTTGGAAAGAAGCTGCAGTGACTTAGAAAGGTGCAAACTGGCTTCTGAGCTGTCACCCCTACAGACATCCACAGACCAAACCACAAATGTGACCTGCTGTTGGAGACTGAATTTTTGCCCGCATGCGAACGAGGGCTCTGCTTTTGGTGTGAGCTTGGCAGCAACCTTGCTTTTCAAAGTGTGCCTCTAGGAGTGGTATGTTAAGAGGCTGTAGTTCCCGAAACAGCTGCTTTGGTAAGTAATTAAGCCAACTCCTCTGAGAGCCGATAAACCTTTGACAGCATTTACTAGTAGGTAGCAATTTCAGCTTGATGCAAACATTTGCTGGCCGAGGTGAAACTATTTCTCAGAGGGATGAGATCTAAACATTTAGGAATAATATCTTACTGGTCTGAAACTGCAGATAAGTGACTTCCAGTGAGGAGAGCGTCCAGCTGCTGTGCTCTAATTGATGTCTGCATCCGAAGAAGTGTGGTACAATACTAGTAGTGACTTTAGATCTTCTGGGGACTATAGATATGATTTATAATTGGCACTGTAGCTTTTTAGAGACACTGAGCTTAGCCAAGCCTTTTATATATTGTCCTGTTGAAGTTGTGTGCTTGAATTAGGCATATGTTGAAGTGGTTGATTGTACTGGGGCTGCATTCATCTAACACGGCGTTGGAAACCTTGGGGTTCGCTTAGCAGTAGTGCTTTTGCTGGTGCTTCTGGACTGATTGACTTCTAACTCCTCTAGATGAACAATCTTCTGTGAACTGGAAGGAGGGCTTATCATACGACTGCAAACAATTTGTGGAGACTTTCCTGGGGATCTATGGGATGTGCTGTAGAGCTTTAAAAATGAGAGAGTGTTGTCTGATTTGGAGTGAGTCCAACTTCAAATGAAGAATAAGTAGAATTGTGTTGTCTTAAGGGGTATTGACTATCTCAGTCAGCACCTTCTTACCATGGTGAGACTCATGGAGGCCAGACGTTGATCTTCATTAGCTTTAAGTCAAAACTCGTTACCTTTTGCTTGAGTGACATCAGGATAAGATGGAGTCACCTTGTTGCTAGCAGTGCTTAGGTCAGGCTTTTGAAAGAATGGAGAGAAGGCTTGGACCCTTCTTGTTTTGATTGGTGTAAATGTGTAGCTTGTGGATGGTTTTTCCTTAGACTGGGCTGCTCCAGCGTGCCCTGTTGGGGGAAGGTTAGCTTTATATACGTCAAGGTAGTCATTGTTGTCCGCTGCTGGTATCACTACTGCATCTTGGGCTGTGGGGCCCACTGTCTGCAGTGGTACTAATGCATCATCTTGGTTTGGTAAATCTGTTTTCAGATCTGTACGTGTTCCTTACTGGCTTGGAGCTCCCATGTTTCGTATTTGTGGAGGGTGTACAGAATGGCTGCTTTTTCTATTGACAGGGTAGTTGTGTTGGGTTTTGTGTGGCAGGGTTTTGGTAGCGGGGGGGGCTACAGGGGTGGCTTCTGTGAGAAGCTGCTAGAAGCTCCCCCTGTGTCTGATAGAGCCAATGCCAGCCGGCTCCAAGATGGACCCGCCGCTGGCCAAGGCCAAGCCAATCAGCGCCTCTGTGATAACATATTTAAGAAGAAGAAAAACACTTAGAGAGAGAGCTTTTGCAGCCGGAGAGAGGAGTGAGAAGATGTAAGAAACTCTGCAGACACCAAGGTCAGTGCAGATGGAGGGGGAGGAGGAGCTCCAGGCGCCGGAGCAGAGATCCCCCTGCAGCCCGTGGTGAAGGCCATGGTGAAGCAGGCTGTCCCCCTGCAGCCCATGGAGGAAGGATGAGGGGTGTAGCGATTCCACCTGCAGCCCGTGGAGGACCCCACGCCGGAGCAGGTGGAGGCACCCCAAGGAGGCTGTGGCCTGTGGGAAGCCCACGCTGGAGCAAGTTCCAGGCCGGACCGGTGGACCCGTGAAGAGGGGAGCCCACGCCAGGGCAGGTTTGCTGGCAGGACTTGTGACCCCGTGGGGGACCCCATGCTGGAGCAGTTTGCTCCTGAAGGTCTGCACCCCATGAGAGGGACTCCATGCTGGAGCAGGGGAACGATGAGAGGAGTCCTCCCCCTGAGGATGAAGAGGCGGCAGAAACACCGTGAGATGAACTGACCGTAACCCCCACTCCCCGTCCCCCTGTGCCGCTGAGGGGGGGAAGGTTGAAGCCGGGAGCGAAGTTGAGCCCGGGAAGATGGGAGGGGTGGGGGGAGGTGTTTTAAGAGTTGATTTTATTTCTCATTCCTCTACTCTGTTTTGCCTAGTAATAAATTAGATGAATTCCCTCTCTAAGTTTGGTCTGTTTTGCTTGTGACAACAATTAGTGAGTGATCTCTCCCTGTCCTTATCTCGACCTACAAGCATTTCGTTATGCCTTTTCTCCCCTGTTTAGTGGATGAGGGGAGTGAGAGAGCGGCTCTGGTGGGCACCTGGCCTCCAGCCAGGGTCAACCCACCACAGTAGTAAAGATAAACTAGGTCAGAAGAACTCTAATTTTGCATGTGCAAGTGCTAGTCTGTGAGCAGGAAATCTGGAATAGGTCAATGTATTGTAGCTTCATTGGCTTGGCCTCAGCAGAACCAAGTGGGACTGGTCCGTGTATGTGCATGGGGGACTCTTTTCCTTTTCTTCCTTTAGTAGTGGTGTTGGCAATACCTTTGTTGGCTGATGGCTACAAATCCACAGCTACATCTTATATTCAACAGGTAGTAGTTGAAGAAGTAATCCAGCTTTATTGACTGAAAAGCCCACTGTGGTAATTAGTTCTTATTTAATTTTGCTGTTGCCAACTGTTTTGGAAAGGAAAGAGATGCATGTGTGGTGGCTGGAGCTTTACTGCAGCAAGAAGCTGGGGAGAGGAGTGTTGGTGACCTGGGAGAGCTGATTTATGGTTTAGCAAGAGGAGGTGGGCAGAGCACAGAAGTGGCTCTCAGCTGGGGCTGGAGGAACAGCCCCTCATGAGAGGCTGAAGAGGAATGGTTCAAATAGATTTGTAAACAGGCTTCTCAGCTGTCAAGTTGAGAATTTTTTCTCCTGTTAATAACTTAGCCTTGACAACAGTTTTTCTCATGCTGTATATGAGTGTTGTTTCTTGACTAACATCTTCGTTTAAGATATGGAGCTGGGTGTTTGGGGGTGAGGGAGGACAAACTGCTTCTTCAAAATGAAAACAAAGCCCTCGGTGAGTTCCTTATTACTCTTCCAAGTAGAGCAGCTTGTATTGCTTGAGTAGGCAGGAGGTGCAGTGGTAGATGGCATTGATGATAGCTTGTCTTGTGAGTCTCTGGATGGGTGGGCGAAGGAGGGGAAAAGTACCAAAGCTAGGAGTAGATGATGTGAGATTAAGCAATCCCCATGAGGGCTGAATAACATCTAGTAGTCCAGTCTAGTTCTGCTTCCTGACTTGGCTTATAACCAAAGCAAAATATCTAAAAAAAAAAAGAAAAAACAAACAGCACCTGTGCAGCCTTTGAGGTTTTTTGCACTGCTTTATTGGGCAGGCTTAGGACTATGTCTGTGTGATAGGAAGGCAGTGTTTGAAGCTCAGAAATATAATGTCCCCAACCTCTTCTTCTGGAAGTTCCCAGTAACTCGATCAATATTTTGTTGCCTTGGTGTTTGCCTTCCTGCTTTGCTTGCTGTTGTGTGCGGCTATATTAGCAATCCTCTCCTGGCTTGTGCAGTCCATCTTCTATTACTCACAGGGCTGTTAACTAGAAGTGCCTTGGAGATGGAGACAACTAGCTGATTACTAAAAAGCAACTGTGTCTTCAAGTACTCTTCAAACCCCTCCATTTTCCTCCGAACTATGTGCCATTTAGGGTGGCTTCCCCAAGGCGATCTGGACCTTGTTTTGTCAAATCATACAAGTGTTTTGATTCCTGCTGTAGAAACCAGTGTAAAAAGTATGGCAAAACAGATCTGTGCCTTCAGAAGGAATAGCAGTTGACCTCTTTGAGCTTGAGGTTACTCGGGTCCTGATGCCTGGGAGATGTGTATGGCTGTCTACAGAGCTTCTGACTTTGCTAACAGGAAGGGTGGCTTCACAGAGAGTGGCCCACCTCGGGTGTTTGGCCTTGGGAAACAAAATCTGGGCAAGTATATAGTATGTGAACTTAATGCTTGATCCTTATATTTGTTCCTCATAGTGATGTTTTGCATAATCAGAAATGCATTACCCTGACGACAATTTTACATATTGAATTGAATTGCTGAAGGGTTTTTCTGTCTCTCCTGCATTCTTCGCAAAGCCTTTCTCACACGCTGAATTAGCAAGCTTCCTCTCTTGGTTGGATCTTGGTTGGGTTAGAAGACTTGATTTTCTCCAGGCAGTTGTATACGAACGCTACATCTCAAGACAACCGCTTGTGTCGAGAGTGCTGCACGCTGCGGTCGTGCCGAGCTGCATGAGGCTGGGTGGGATTGCGGCTCTCCTGTACACACAAGCTTTCTGCATGCCGTAGCATTGCTATTCATTTACAAGAGCCAGCTGCTTGGGGGGAATGACCCTCTGGTGCTTCCCAGTGTCAAAGTCTCTCCTTGTGACTGCCAGGACTTCTCTACGCAGAGGCACCTGCTCACAGGCAGAACTCACTGATCTGCTGTTGAGGGTCGTGAGTAAATGGCTTGTAAACCTGCTTTGGTTCTTGAGGATGCCCGATCGGTTTAACAGGCTCTCCTGTTGAGGCTGTTTTATTACCGAGCTGTAAGGCCGAGGCTCATAAAATCCTGATGTTTGAAAATGTTAGTTGCACAGGCTTAATTCTTAGTGGAGATTAAAAACAACCTCTCCTAGTGCCATGGAGTTGCTTCAGCTAACTGGTGCCTGGGGATGCTCCTCTCTTACTGACCCATAACTGTGTGCTGCCTCCAGTTACGCAGTGCATTTTCCTTCTCTAGGGTTATAACATTTGCTTAATGACTGGTTATCTCTGTGATTTTTGGCTGCAAGTTGTCATTAGCTGCTCAGAATTGGGGGACTAAGTGCACAATGATTATAGAGGCTCTGATCTCTCATTTCCCCTCCCGTGCATTCACAGCAATCGTAGTTTAATTGGTGTGCCCCTCGGTTCCCCCTGAGCATCTCTCCACTGTCTCCTCATGTAACTCTCTCTGTTACATACCTGTTGAAGGGAGAAAAATGAGGCTCCTTCAAGGAAGAAGACAAGCAAGTTGGGTATACAGACCACGTATAAGTGATTCTTGTATTTGTGGACAGCTGCCTGGCCATATTTAAGGACAGCTAACTGGTGATCTGCTAACGAGGTGGTCACCATGGCCAACACCAGTACACACCTGCAGCCCTCAACCCTTAGCTGAGTTAGCCCTGGATATGGATATTACTCTCTAAATAGTCTCCTCAAACAACGTATTGGCTCTTTTGAGCCTTGGACTTGTTGAGACGTCACGGCGTAGGCGAGGATATCTTTTAGGTTGAGCTCTGCAGGGTCTGGGTTAGGCAGAGCAGAGCAGTTTTAGCCAGGAGCGTGCTCCTGCTGCGAGCCCCACTGCTGTGTGCTCCACGCCGATAAGTCCTTCAAAAGGGATGCCTGTTTTGTTGCTGAAATTTGGATACATCCTGCTTTATCATCCACGTACAGAAGTCCCTTTTCTGATAATGCAGCAGTTTTAAATGTACTGTTTATCGAAATAAAGTGGACTTTTTCCATGATATTTCTGGAAAAGATGATGCTCTTACTTTGTTCTGTGTCCCAGACTGGTTTTAGCCACTGAGACTTTAGTACCACTGATTTTCCTGGGAGGTGGGTGAGGTGTGTAACAATTTCCCACTTGAATTTGAGCCTGCCCTGGCAGCAGCTGTGGAAGCAGGGTGAGATCCTGGCACAGGAGAACTCAAGTGCAAGCCTGTCCGTGGCTGGAGGACCACCAGGTCTGCGCAGCCCTTGCCATGGGTGCCACCACATAAAACACTTCCCATTCCATGAAAGATCCTCTTATTGCGTGTTTCGTTGCTTTATGGAAAAAACCCCATGCCTGAGTTTGCTCCTGTGTCTTCTGGCACAAATTTTGAGTAACTTGTCCTCCTCAACGAGGCTTTGGGTGCCCTGGCAGGTGAGTGGCTGGCGGCACCTTTGTGAAGAGAAAGCTACAGCCGCGCTTTTCTGGGAGCAGGGTGCTGAGCCTGCACCACCCCAGAAAGCTTACTTATTTAGACTAAAAATAAGCCCTTTATTTTCTTAGCAGGAAATGGTCGAGCTATGTATCACTGCAGGTCTAAAACGAGACTAGCTGGTGGTGGGTGATGTGCAAATGCCCTCCGGCATCCCTGCCGCTCTGCAACTGCTGCCTGCCCCTGCCCCTGCCTGCTCCCCCAGAGCTGGTGTGCGGGGCAGTGGGGGCTGCTGGCCCCTGCGGACCCAGGTCGAGGTTAATGTGGGCTGAAACCAGCCCTGCCTTGCCGTGGTGCGTGGGTGCCGGGGTCTCCTGAGCCCAGCCCTGGCTGGCGCTGGGTTTTGGCTCTGCCCTTGCCCCTGCCCGCCTTTCTGCTCCCCTCCTCTGTGCAGGGAGGCTGGCTGGGAGGAGGGAGGGATGCTACCTTGGTACAGGGCTCTCAGCGGAGCCTGGTGCTATACAACCGTACAAATCTTTCTCTGCCTGAAGCTAATGTAGAGCTGAAAATTATTTGTGGGTTTGTCTTAAATACTGGTTCTTTTCCTCCCATTTTAAACAGTGCATCTTCTTTTCCTAAACTAACTGATTTTTTTCAATTTTTTTTCCTTTTATTTATGGTCTTACTTAGTCCAGATGTTTTCAGTTAAAACAAAATACAGTTTGTGGAGGCAGTCTGGGGTGTGGGAAGAGGAGGCTGCCGTAGCAGGAAGGTCGCAGCCTCATGCAGAAGGTGGTAGCGCCAGGCTGGAAGCAGCTGTGTGTAATGAGCTTTGAGGCCACCCCCAGCCAAGTGCAACCCAGCCCGCTGCTGTGAGCCCTGATCTGCAGCGCAGGCTATATTTGGTCTGAGATTACTCCCTGCTTGGCCTGGATTGGTCCCTGTCAGGGCTCTGCGGGGTGGATTGCTTTTCCCCCAGCTAACCTAAAAGCCCCCCATGCAGTTTGCTTCTGTGTTTTCTTCCCTCGCTGTCCACTCCAGCCTGCCCGAGCTGCTGCGGCTGCTCTCTGGTACCATCCTGAGGAGCCCCTCAGCTGGGGCTTTGCAGGCTGCAAGGTGCAGGATGTGCCCCTGGTACCAGGAACAGCTTCTTCCCCAGCAGCCATTTAGATGCAAAGCTCATCTCCGCATAGGAGCAAGTCCAGGAATGGAAAGAGGGATTCCCCCTGCCCCCCCCGCCCCATGCCTGCCCCATCCTCTGCTCTGTATTTTCTGGAAAGGCCATTAACAGCAGGTTACTCCTGGGCACAACGAGTGGCTGCTGCGGAGAAGCGTTGTCCCTCTGACTGCCTGCTGCATGGGCGGATAGGGCAGCGTGGCCGGGGGGAGACATCGGCCCCGGCGCTGAGCTCGCTGCCGGCATTCCCGGCGTGTTGCCATGGCTGTGCTGAGGTGGGGTGGCTTGTGCCAGCAGTCAGGGGAGGAATGTCACTCTGCTGCGAGATGCCCGGTTACCTTGGCGATGCTTCTGGAAAAATGCGGAGAGGAAATGGGGTGGAGGGGCGACCTGCCGCAGAGAAATTGCTCTGCAGGTGGGAGCTGGAGCGGGAGCTGTGGATGGTGGGAGCGGGGGGGAAGCCCTCGTGGTGCACGAGCTGCCCCACCGGAGTGGGGAGCTGGCAGTGGAGGCAGGCACGGGGCTGGGGGCTCTGTGGCCAAGTGATGGATGGACTCGGATAAACCCGGTGGAGCCACACCATGCCTGACGTCCGCATGCGTTAGAGGAGTGAGAAGTGACCTGGGATGGAGGGAGGGGGTACTCTTTGGTTTGAGGATTTGTGGGAAGAGGTTGGAAAACACATTGTGAAGAGCAGTTCTCTTTATCAGGAATGGCCAGCTGCTTCTCTGGATGTTTCTCCAAACCTCCTGATCCATCTGCCCTAGGCGCAGCTTTCTTCCCTCTTAATCTCCTAGTGAATATTCAAAAATAGATAGACTTGTAGCACTGGAAAAGCCTCTTTCAGAGTTGTTTCAGTACTGCAGAGAACAACCCTTAGGAAAGAAACTCGAAAAATAAACAGCAGCTGCTGCCGTGTTTCCCCCCTCTTTTCTCACCCAGTTTGTGGAAACCCGCTGCACCGCCGGTTCCCTTTCCCACCCATTTGTGGCATTTCCCTGCCTGGTACCAAGGCAGTAAAGCCGAGATGCTGGGTGCCAGAAACCTCTTGTGCCTCAACTTCACCCGTGTTGCCTGAGTGTCCGATTGAAGGTCTGTTGGGGTGTATATGCATCAGGGTTGACGTGTCCTCAGTGGTCTCCAAGCCTTCTTCCAGAGCAGCTTCGCCACCCTTTGCTGCAGATGGTACCACCAAAGGCTGAGTTTGGGCTCCCTGGGGATTCCCACGCGGCAGCCTGAGGAAGCTGCGTATATGATGGAGAAATAGGCAGAAGCAGGATGTGGCATTTCTAAATGTATGGGGTGATGAGAGGGGTGGCTGTGACCCTGCCGTGGAGGTGTGCCAAAGCCCATCAGGTGTGCAGCCACGCACGTTCTGGGCTGGGCGGAAAGGTGCCTCAGTCACGTCAAGACTAGGATTAATTGACTTGCGGTGTTATTAATATGTTGAACCTTGCTTCTCAGCTGCTTACAAAGGCCCAGTGTTTGACTTTTGGACCCAGAAGTCATCTTGAACTGATGCGGGCTTTGCAATGAATGAAACCTCTGTGTCCCATGGCGGGGTGGTGGGTGTCCCTCTCCCATCTCCCAAGGAGTGCTGCTGGCCGATCCTCCTTTGCCTGTTAGAGCCATTGATCGACCCGACTGCATCCTCTCGGATCGCGGCTGGCAGTCCTCTGCTCACTGGGACGCCAAGGTGTTGGGTAGCTCAAGTGGCTCAGAATCCAGCAGGGAGCATGGGTGGTGCTGTGGGTGCTGGGGTCACCCATGCAGGCGAGTGGGCTGGGTGGTCACAGGGGTGTGCAGACCCCCAGGGTGCTGGGACGCCTCTGCATCTGCCAGCTTCTGGGGGATCGCGTTAGCCAAAATCGGAGTGATGAGTATGGGAGAAGGAGGAGTAGAAAAGTATGAATAAAGCTTCTGGAAGGGGAAAACCCACCAAGAGGAGAAAACAGGAGCACTGGTTTATTCTTTCCCTACCCTCCCTCATGCCTCTTGGCTTGTATCATCTTTTGACTGCGCCAGTAGGTGTGCTCCGGCTTCTGCACACGCGTGTGCAACTGCCCTTCCCCTAGCTGGGCATGCACGGGGCAGAGGGGGGTCTGGGGACAGGTTTTGGTGCTTCAGTGCCACCTTCCAAATCATTGTGTCCTCATGTAGCACTGCCCTAGTTCTGCTCATCTCAGTTGACAAACCAGAATGTCAATGGCTGGGATGCACCGAACCAAAAATGACATTTAGGCCAAGTAACACTAATGCTGCTGACCTCAGCAACAGACCTGGAAAAACCCTGTTTTGAGCCCCAAAATGACATCCTGTCAGTTAGCTTGTTTTATTCCAAAGTTGATGCATAAGAAAACCCAAGTTTTAATAGTACGTAAATGCTATTGCATTTAAAACATACACTGAGCGTTCACATTTCAAGCAGACGACGGTCGAATGGATCGGTGCTCGCTCACAGGCACCGGGGCAGCGCTGCGCTTCTGCTTATCGTCACTGTCACGCTAATCCCGGGGCTGCCTGAAAAGCTTAAAACACTCAAAACATTTGTCAGTGAAATGTCGATCTGTGTTTGTCGAATGTTTATTTTTGCAGAAATCTATAAGTATTGCTTATTAAATACTATTTGTTTTTTCTTCCTTTTCTCCTAGGATCCTGCGGGAATCTTTGAACTGGTGGAGCTTGTTGGCAATGGTACCTATGGGCAGGTCTATAAGGTAAGGGCTCCACCTCAAGTGATCCTGTTTGCCTTGGCCATGTGTCGAACACGGAGCATCCCAGCACATCACCTTGGCTACGTTTGACCTGGTTTAGGCCTGACAAAAAGCCTTGCTGAACTCTGGCTTTTTGGTCTTATGTGCAAGTACCGTGTAGCACGCAGAGCTCTTATAATAAGCAATTCATATTAGTTCTGAAACTGTCACTAGAAAATAAATCGCTTCTTTTTTTCCTCTCCCCCCAGTTGCTTTTTATTGATTTTATGATGAGGAGGGAGTGAAAAGTCTGCGCTTTAATAGATAAATCTTGATCTCTTCTAAGAGCTGAGTTTATGGCTGCAATAGGCTGCCAAATGGGTTTGCTACAGTCTGGTGCTCTGCTCGCACGCAGGCTGGCTGCCTGCTGCCCTTTCCACCGGCGCAAACCTGCTGCAGGAGAAAAACCACAACAGTCAGTAGGCTTGCTTTAAATTTCTATAAACATCTGGAAGCAGCTCTCCACGTGAGAATAGTGAGGGTGCGGTGGAGAACAGAATTTTAAACCTGTGAACTTCTTTACAGAAATATTGAAAATGTCCACTCTCTGCTAAATTACATCACTTGTCCCAAACACCTCTTAGCTTGGGACATTTCCAGGATTTGTCATCTCAGTGTGTGTTTTTTTTGTGGATGATTCTTGTGGGGTTAGGGAGAGATTGAATTATTTCAAAGTCTGGGTTTATCTGCACTTAATATATTGGTGGGGAGATGTTTCTCAGCATGGTTGTGTGAGGAATTTGCCAAATATTTTGGGTCTGCTGGGAGACAATTTCTCCCCTGGGCCCCATTGTCCGTAAACTTCTGTATGCATGGGCATAAGTTCTGTATATATGTATACTTGTGTGTGCACACACAGAGATCCTGCGTACCTGTGTGCCCATATTCTCTTTTTACTACAGAAAAGAATATATTCATGTGCTCTTGCTTGGTCACTTGGAAGACACAGCTCTTGCCTGTCATACAGTAAAAGACAGCGAACTGCCCCTGCTAAAGAGAAGAGAAAGATGCTTAAAACCCTACCTGTCAGGGAATATTTGTTCTGAATTCTGGTTTCCCCATCCTCCCACTGCTGTAGGCTAACCCCAGCAGTACGAGGATGGAGAGGTTGAAGTGAACCAAAGATGAACTGGCACTTCTGGAGGTTCAAATGTGTAAATTTTTGGACTGGAGTAAGTTTAAAGACAACCCCACAAAAAAACCAAAGAAAAAAGCCCCCCACCACAAAACTGTTCTTATCAAGGTTATATTGCAGGGAGCCTTCCCCTCTGGTATTGGTTGCTTTTCCACCGTGCGGGAGCTCGCGTCTGAACTGTTTTTCTTCTCAGCTGCTAAAATAATGGTAGAGGGTGACCTAATTTTAACTGGTGCATATTTCTAACAATCAGTGGAAACTATGTGCCTTTAACGGCCTTTTGAAAGCGTCGTGTTTTTTGTGGAGAGCAGAAAAGGGAAATAAGTTAGCTGGTGCTGGCGCTGCTGGTCGCACGGCGCTGCTGATCGGGTTTCCTTTTGCTGTGTTGGATTCTTTCAGTGCATCTGTGCGTTACCTCAAAGTGGGGAAGAAACCACCCAGAAACGTCCAAGTGTAGGCTTACTGGGAGGCAAACGCTTCTGTGTTCCCTTTTTCTCCTGCTGTACAAGAAGAAATCCTCCTCTCAACTGTTTTTCACTTGCTGGGGTAATCGGATTGTCCTCGGTGTGATTCACTTGGTACCGGTGCCAAACGGGATGGTGACGGGGTGGGGGCAACGCTGGTGTCCAAACCAAATTAGTAAGTCTTAGTTCAGACTAAGACTGACTTTGGAGCTCTCTTAAACTGAAGTCTTGGAGCAGCACCCGCTCTATAAACAAAAGGAGACTTTGATATAAAGCATACGTAACTGTTTATGGTGTCCCACACTAAAACCTAGCGTGGAAATAAGATCTCTGCGATTCTTTTCCTCCAGATACCACCGCTGTATTTATCTCTTGCAGCAAAACAAATGGATCAACTTTCATGACACACAGACCTTCTGGCTCCCTCCTAAAACAGCCTTTAGAAGCGGTCTGTACCTAGGAGCAGTGTCCTCTGTAGCTAGATGCTCGTTCCACTGCCATTTCAAACCCATCTCGGGTGGGGCTGGGGTTTTCCCACCCGTCTGTGCTGGTGCTACCCAAGGTGCACCATCCCTGTCATCAGAGGCTGTGCCTGTCTCTAGTTACATTTTTTTAGATGTGAAGGAGTAATTCATTGTGGTGACTGCTGTGGTGCTGGCTTCTTAGGCCGGGCTTTGCAGGTCCAACCCCTGTGCTTTCTCCAGGAGCATTGACCTGGTGAGCATCACCTCCCCCTCACATGGCTGGTCCCTCTCTGAAGCGAGCAGAGCAGCTCTCTTGTTGGGAAGAGGCAGAAGTGAGATACTCATTCCAGGAAGGGGAGAACATCTTAGGTTTGTGTGCTGCAAGACTGCCAAAACAGGACTGCAGCTATGATGTGTCCCCCAGAAAACCTGACTTAGGAGCCGGCTCTAAGACTACTGCATGGCCATGTTTGTGATGGAGGCTACAGGTGTCCTGGTGGTGACCAGCTGGCCTGCCCAGGACCTGGAGGGACACGTGCAAGGTGCGAACCTCCCATTGATCCCATGGGATGGGAGTGCACGGTTATGTTGTTCTGACAACTGAATGATATCGCAGCATGAGGAGCCTGAGAAATGTCTGGTAGTACCACAGTAACAGGAGCCATCAGAGCAGTGGTTCCTGGAGCCATCCTCAGGATGCGCTGTGTTGGAGAGGTTGGGGAGCCCGTGCCACAGCACGTGCCTTCTCCTTGCTCGTAGGAGACACGATGTTTTGGCCAAGTCCGGTGCACGTTAAGAGCTCCCAAAGGCAGCGCACCCCTCTGCCAGAGCGTGGGCACTGGCATGAAGCTGGCTGCACAAGTTGCTTTGATCCTGCTTTGTGGGTCGTGATTTGAAGATCCCTTTCAGGTGGTACACAATGCTTCTGTACATCAAAGCCTTGTTCTCTGAGGCTTGTGCTCCAGAGGCAAAGGTAACTTGTTCAGATTGATGTCTGTGTTTTCGAGGAAAGGCCTTTCTTTGCTCAGGACTGCAGGTTAAAACATTGCTCTGGTGCTTCCCGGCTCTGGCTGTGCCCCAGGGACACCTGGACGCTGCAGGAGCCCTCAGCAGCGACCTGCTCGGCTTGGCTCTCCTCTAACCCTGACCACGAGCTCTTCACTTTGGATAATTGCAGAGAGAAATAACATTCCTTGTTCACTGCGTAACAATCTCTTGTGAATAGCTTGATTTTTATTTTAATGAGGGACTGTGCTGGTGATGGTTTATCTCTCTAATTGAACCGGAAGCTTTTCTTTATTTTCTAATAATCCAGTGTCTAATGTTACAGATTGTGAACTCTTTTTGATAAAAGACTGAGAGCTTGCTAGCTCCTGTGCCTGACGTTGTTGCAGTAGGGGATTTTTTGTGTCCTTTGAATTTTCTCTTTTTTATTTTATTTAAGGTGTTCAAAGAAATGGCTAACAGGAGTACAGGGAGTTGGACTTGGGGAATGGAGCCATTGTCTCAGTATTTTTTAGCAGGTAGCTGATGGCTGAAAGCAAAACTGTAAACATAAAAATCACTAAGACCCTTTAGAGCATTATCTAAAGTGTGAGGAAATGCTGCTTGTATGTTCCAGAACATTATTATCACTGCTTATTTCTACTTTGCATTAGAGAGCAAGCAAAAAGTCCTTACAATACTGCCTGTGCTTAGATTGCCTGGATAAATCACGGCATCAGGGCCACAACCGCTGGTGTGTCAAAGGCCAATAAATACGCGGGTTGAAAGTAAAAGGGCCACTAGGTTACTCAGAAATACCTTTCCAACAGGTCATGACACAGCTGGAAGAAGACATGCAGTGGACTACTGAATATGTTAGTAACCAAAGCAGTCCCCTGGTGTTTTTAGACCTGCCTGGCCATGGGCATTCACACGCCAGCCCGTGCACAGCATCACCAAAGCAGGATTTTGATGCAAGTCTTTGCGGTAGTGGGGAAAAAAAAAAAGTAAATAGGTCAGATGGGAACCTTTGCCTCTCTCATCTTGTGTAGTCTTACAACATTGAACAGGAAAATAAATGCTGTTGAGATTACATACTCACGTGCTTCTTCCCAGCTGTACCAGGAGGACAACGGTCATTAATGCCAAGTGCTGCTTTGCTTAGTGCCCTGGGGATGCGGCTCTCCATTTACAGCTTTAGCAAGGCTTTATTTTACAGGGTACAAGATACAGTACTGTGGGCTAACTCCATAACTGCACAATAACTATTGATTGTTTAATTAGCTGGTAAATGCCGTATAATCGCTAAGCCATTACGCAGCATTATTCTGCCCTCTAATTTAGAGCGTGTGGGATCTGCGAGCCACAAGTCTCAGAGCTGTGGCTCCCGGGGAGCTCCTCCACCATCATCGCAGGACGGGCTAGAGCAGGGGGCACCCCTCAGGAGCCACCTCGGGGTACCACCAGCCACCTCCAGGCAGGGCGCCTGGCCATGGGCTGTCCCCGTCCCCTGCCAGCCCGAGTTAGGCGGCCGTTTGAAGAGGACATGGTTTTTGCAATTGCTCTTTGTTGCACTGTGTGGTGTCTGTCTGGGGTACAATACATGGGGGAAAAGGATGAAGAAATGCATCCCAAGGTCTTTTGTCAGGGTTTGTTTATTTACTTATCACCCAGCTGGCATCTGCCAGAAGCCAGGACTGATCCACCTGGAGGCAAACCCCCAGGTTTGACCCAGTAGATGAAGCTGTTGAGGTGTGTGGGTATGAGAAACTGAATAAAGCATTTGAAATCCAAGGTTGCCTGTTGCTGGAGAGCTGGGAGCAGCAGGGCTGCTGAGACACTTTTTGGAGACTGAGCCAAAGCCCTGAGAATGTCGCAGGCACAAGCCTGTTCTCGGTAACGTTGTCCCAGAGTCTGCAGATGCCGAATGAGGAGGGATAACGCATGTCCTGCCCTCCCGCGTGCTGTTTGTGCGCTCCCTTGCGCGGCAGCATCCTTCCTCCTGGCACCCCTGGGCATCCCACCGCTGCAGGCTGGTGGGGTAGCAAGTGAATATGCGAAAGAAAGGCTTCTAGAATGCCTTTTTTTTTTTTTCTTTTGCATTTTTTTGGAGGGGAGGTATGAGAAAATAACTGACATGCAGTCTGTGCCGTGTTTGGCCTGCCTGAGGTCTGGCTCAGCCCGGCTGCTGCTGATCAAGCGCCGAGCCCTTGCATCAGCCCTGGTGAGAACAGAGACTCTGCAGGTTCCTGGGTCATTATTAGCAGTTCAGATAATTAGCCTGAGTCAAGAATGACATTAATTGTTTTTAATAATCAGTTGTTTTATTGCCTCTCTTTCCAAAAGCCTGATGGTCAATAGTTTGATAATTAATCACTGTTGCTTTTAGCCGTGTGGAAGAAGTTACCATGCTGCACACAATTAATATTTCCTGGGGATTGTTGCTGTAAAGAATTAATCTTAGTTTACATACACAGCTTTTATAGCTGAAGACTGACTGCTGTGCCTTGCTTGAGAGTCTGAGCTGAATGCATGCAAACCACGCACGCTGCCTGCAGACCGGGTCCTGCTGCTGGCCACCCCTCGTCCAAACACCCATCCTGCGGTGGTAGCTGCTGCATGGTGGTCCTCAGCATGCTGGTGCGCTCGGTGCTCGCTTTCACAGGCCACCGAAGGAATTCAGAGCTCTATCATCTTGCAGTCTTAACAAACAGCTCTAACCCTAGAGAGCCAGCTATTTGAAGGTGCATTGTGAGCATTTCTCTGTTTCCACCTTGTTGTTGTTCATAAAATGAACTGTGGTGGTGTGAGGTTGGGTGTGACTTGAGCCAGATAGGTTCTTCTAGAGTCGTATCCTTGGCTTTGAGTCCTTCTTTTTGTTTTCAACCACTCCAGAGATTGCTTTTGCTGCATGGCAGGGCAGGCTGAGTGTAGCTGTGTGTATGTGTATAGCCATCCCTTCTCATGGTCCGATGGTCGCTGCAGACTGAGGCAAACACGTGAGGGGTTGGTACCCTCTGATTTGGGTAGCTCCCTGGCTTTCCCCGTGATTTTGGAGCGTGCTCCATGGGGCTGAGGCAGGGAAGCACCTTGCCTCTGCCCCACTGGGGCAGCAGAGCAGTTAACCAGCGCTGATGTGCCCATCCAGGGCTCTTCTTTCTGCTGGGATGGTTTTGGTGGTGCCTGGGACCATTCGCATCCACGTCCAGATACCGACCCATGTGGGCAGGGACCGGCCGCCTGGCATCTTCAAGGTCGTGCAAGGGCTGTGTGAGTGTGAATGGATTTACGAGACTTACAAGCTGCTTTATAATCCTTCAGTATTACAAGCACAGTATTAAATATTAAGCCATTGTTTCCGCTGGGATGGCTCCTTGTGCCGGCGGAGAGGACGGTGGTGCTGCCATGTGAGGATGCCGGGGTGGGGGGTCTCTGCTGCTCCCGCAGGCACCGGCTCGCGGGTGGTGCTGGGCTTATCATCAGCTCTTACTGGCTCACGGGAAGGGGCTGAGCTGGCATACTGGTGTGTGATGATGCAGGATGGCCTTATCAGAAGGAAAACGGGCGACCTCAATTTATCAGCTTCCCGACGATGTTAAAATATCTGCAGAAGAGAAGGTCCTTTCCTTGCTGACTCAAATGGGGTGTGTGTGTTTCTGAAATGAGGACTTGTTTTTGCCATGCAGGCAAGGAAGTCTTAACTGGAAAACACTTAAAATGATGTTTCACTCTTTTAAAAAAAAAAAGGGAAAAAGAAAAAGCTTTGTTACCAGAGCAACTGGTACATCTTGTGCTGCTTCATTTCTCTGAAACACAGAGAGAGCCCTCAGCCCTCCCTCCCCCCAAGAAACCAGCCCACACACACCCACGCACCAATATGTCACATTAACTTTGCTGCTTTCTGAATAATATAAGGGAAAGGTGTTTTTTACATTTCAATCCTATAGAACGCAGGTTATAAAAGGTGATGAAAAATGTTCCTGTATTGCCTCCCTTTTAACCTCTATTCCCTTTCCTCCATCTGGAGTTTGTGATGGGAAGGGGCAGGGTGAAGGTCAGGAGCAGCCCAATGCGTCTGTGATGTGACGGTTGTCCACTGTCCCTTGCGTTGCTGGGTGCTCTGCTTCTGTAAATACCGCACAATTTCACAGGACAAAAAAATATCTGCAATGGCATAAGGGGGAAATAAGCTACCTTTGAAGATGCTAAGTAAAGTCAATGGTGCTCTGCAAAGCTTGGGGGGATGTCGTGGTGGGTCTTGCAACGCTGTTTGTGTAGGTGCCAGGCATGGATAGGGATGGAGGGAGAGCCTTCTCCTTGACTTGTGGAGATGAGAAGATGTTCTGTGCAAGCACCTGCTCTGCAGAGGTCATGAGCAAGCCCCGTGTACAGTGCCACCTTCTCCTATCCCGTGGGAATGACTGGACTGGTAAATCAGACCTGTCTTTTCTCAGGTCTTCTGTGAGGGCACTTAAAGCAGGCCAATTCACTGGTTGGTCTGTACAGCCCCAGTATCCATAGGTTTCATGGTTGTGGACCAGTGCTGCTGGATGTGCGGCCTGTTTTACGCAAGCAGAGCTGCAGCAGAATAGTCTGGGAAGGCGAGGATGTGGACGCACGTATTTAATACTGAGGTCTGAGAAGACTCGCTGCCTAGAAATCTTCAAGCTTCCCAGGAGAAATTGGTCCATCCGTGAGTTGTCAGGCTGGCCTGTGCTTGCACAGCCACTCTTGAGGTTGTTCAGAGTCCTTTGACTTCGGTCAGCATCTTTGGGTCTGATCATGGTGATGTACCTGGGCACCAACTGCACTGCTGAACCTGCATCTTACTCAAAGTAGAAGCTGGTACCTGCTGACTTTTGTTGTTGTTGACTTGTTTATAGTGTTTAAAGTGTATTGGGTTAGTCTAGTGAGTTGGATCCTAATGCAGTGCACAGGAGGCCTGAGGCCAAGTCCCCACTGTTGCAGACTTCTCCAGTGACCTTTTCTAAGTGGACTCCTCTCTTTTCCTTTTCCATCCCTGTCCTCATTCCTCTCCCCATAAAAGTGGAAAAAGGGCAAGGCCAGGGTGGTCTGGGGGCAGCGGTGGGAGCTGTTTGGTGGTACCAGCATTGGAAAGCCATCTGTGCGGAGATGGTGTGCTGGATGCCCCTGCGCCAACCTTTTGAAAGCAAAAGGTTGAGGGTGAGGCTGGTTCCCAGAGGAGCAAAGTACAGCAGCCGTTAGTAGGTCAGCTAAGCAAAACAACCTAAAGAAGCACTGAAAAGTAGGTTTCAGAGCTGGGAAGTATTTTGTTCTTCCCGGCTCTGAAGGTGCCACTCTCAGCTAAGAAGGCAGGAGAGGACTTTTTGGAAGGTTTAGAGAAGGGGATGGGGGGAGCAGTAGCCCATGAACATTGGTCCAGGCTGTGTATTTGAGGCATTTGCAATTGCCAGAGCGTTTGTCTTCAGAGATGTTTCTTGCTTGTCATTTTTTATATCTTTTCAAATTTTGATGCAGCTTGACTTGCGGCTGACTCTGAAGACATGAAGGCAAGTGATGCCTACGGGGAGCTGGTTGCAGCTCTGCATCTTCTCCTAGTTACGATTTGAAGGCTCGCTGCAGTGAGAAGTGTGTCTCTCTTGAAATATGCAGTTTATTCTTAGGTTTACCTGGGAAGCCCTTTACACTAATTCCCTAAGGATGGAAAGTGCCAAGCAAACACAGCCTGCTTCCAAATGTTGTGGGTTTTTTTCTTCCCCTCATATACGAATGGCAGATTGGCGTAATTTATTTTTTTTGTTTAGGTCTTTACATTTTGTGTGTGTGTGTTTAGATCTCTGAATTCTTGTGTTTGAATGTGCTCGTGGAAGTGTGTGGCTAGGAGCCCAACTCCATCCTCACGTCCTCACCATGCTGTGCTTGTCCCCCAGCCCCTGTCTCCCTCGGCTCCCTGTGTAGGTTGCCGACAAGGAGGTCAGTTAGGGCTTTGGATGATGCTGCAATCAGCTGGAGAGGGATGCGGGGGAACCTGAGCCTTTGTTAACACGAGCTGTGATGATCCAGCCCAGGCAGTCCTGTGTGGTACCATGACCATGGCGAGGTGCCACAGCCACCCCTCTCTCCCGGTGCCTCAGCGGGGATGCAGGGCTCAGTGCTTGCCCGTGGGTGCGGAGCATCCCCGCCTGTGTGCTCGGTGCTGCACGTCCCAGGGCTCACCAGCCCCTGCCAGCGGTCATCTGCCTCAATCATCTGACCTACAGACCTGTGTGTTGATGTCCCAGGGATTACTTGTGTTCTCAAACTTCCCCCCCCAAGATTTTTTGCTCTCCACTGGGGCAGAGCAGTGCTCTTAAAGAAGTAGCGTTGATACGTGCTCCTTTTTCATGCGTCGCCTTAGTTTTCCCAGCAGAGAGGACTTGGAAGTATGGGATGTCTCCAGGAGACTCAGCTGTTGCCCACAGGTCTGCAAGGGAGTGAGCAATCCAGGTGCTGGGTTGGGGATGGTGGGCTTTCTCTCGGTGCATATCTCTGAGTGTGGTGGTTGGACTCGGGGGCTGTAGGAACCTCCTCTGAGTTGTTGGGTTACATCGGTTGTGAGGTTGGGGGGTTTCACCAAGGGTCACATCAGCATCGGCAGCAGGAGCACCCTGGAGTGGGTGGGAGGGATGCTGCTCTGCCCTGGTATCTGCTGTTTTATAGGGGTGCTTGCAACCTGGGGCAGTGAGTTTCCAAAATGAGTAGCCTTCTGCAGGTCATTATTACTATTTTTTTAATCCACTGTAAAACTGAACCTGACAGCGAATGATATTGAAATGACCTGGACGTGCAGGGGCCAAGAGGGACAGGGAGGTAATCTGGCCCAACGTGTTTAAAAATGAGAGTTGTGGAGGAGAAGGGAGCTGCATAAAGGACAGAGAATTGGATTTCAGATGTCCATAGTTAATTTTACAAAGCTGCCTGCAAGCCCAGGCTGGAAGCTGTGCTGGCTTTGTTAGCTCTCCACGGGCATTAAAGATCAAAAGGCAGAAGCACCTTATGTGGGCAAGACCCGTTAGCACGACGTGCTTCTCATGCTGGAGGTGATGCTTCACCTCGGCTGCAGGGAACAGCCGATGCACCGTGCTCCCGTCTGATTGCATTTCAGTGGGTGCTGCCTTAGCTTGATGTAATTTTTTTAATTTTTTTTTTCCAGCTAGTGCTGGGTGGGGATATTTTTTCAATAAGTCTAGCTATTGAGTTCCAAATAAACAGATAGTGTTAGCTCGTTACAGTTCTTCTACTCCTTCGAGAAATAGTTATTAACAGGGTCAGTGTGAAGAAATGTATTTTGTGTTTGTCTGCATGGTATCTAGATCAAATGACATCAGGCTTATACAGTAAAACAGCTACATTAAAAAAAAAAAAAATTAACTCGTGGATGCCTCCTGATCGGTTAAAAGGTGTGATTGGTTCCTCAAGGTTGACATGGTGTTTTCCTTGAAGTGACTGTTGGTGTGTGAACCTCAGGGTGGTTGTTCCACCTGGGCAAGCAACCCTGGGGTGTCTGCAGGGATTCCTGATAGGGGCCCCAAGATGATGGGATGGGATGGGAGCCTCTGCAGCTGAGCTCTCATCCGAGCTCCTCCTCCAGAACGCTGTGGTACTGGTAAGTAGTGGTCCATGTGCCAGACAGAGGGTTGGAAAGGAAAGCTTGGAGCTTGTTCCAAGGCCTCTCCTTCTCCCTGTCCGTTTGTCCTTGCTTTTCCCGGTGAGGCTGTGACGCCCAGGGCGCTGGGCTGGCAGGGCTGTGTGCCAGGTTGGTGTCCTGTGTGGCAGTGCTGGCTTGCATTTAAAAAAAACAAAACAAAAACAAAGACATTTTATACGTGACTGTTGCTGAGGAAGGGTTGAACATGTTAACCTCAATGACAAAGAAAACAAAGTTAAGCAGGTTTTTCTTTTAAACCTTTTTCTTTTAAACGCCGCATGATGGATCTGTCCCTGCAGAGCCAGGACTGAGGCATGGCTGCAGAGAGCAGTGCTGCACTTAGCTCAGCCGTGAGAGATTAATTAAGCTGGTTCGCTTTACGCCAAGGAGCAGAAAGAAAAGCAAGTCACTGCAATGGGACGTTCATGGTAGCAGTCCCATTCTTCATGAATTGCTCAGGTCTCTGCCCACGTTTTCCGACACCTGTATATCCACATTCAGAACTACTAGTTTAATCCTAATATTTCACCGCTTCTGTATGACAAAGAAAAAAATCCTTACGAAGTGTAGCAAGTTTAGCCTACAATTTGTGGTGTAGTCTTCCAAGTGCTGAGCAACTGGTGGCATCTGTGGGAGTCAGCAGCCCAGCGTGCCGTCCCTGGGCTCCAGCGTCCCTGGGCTCCGGCACGCTGCTGGTGCTGAGGTCCAGCGAGCGGAGGGGATGTGCTGAGGGGAGACCATTGTCTCTCCTGCCCGGGTCTCTGGGGTCAGCCCCACGTTGGCAGCAGTGGGATGCAGACAAGGAGCCACTTAATCCTTCCAGTTTACTTTTTTTTTTTTTCCTCTGCTTTGCCTCCCCTTTTGAAAAGATGGGATGTTTCTGCTCCGGCACATCTTGCAGTTCATAAGTCTTTATGCTAATACTTTCCTTGGTGTTGTAATTTGTCCCTGAGCAAAACCATTAGTTGGGAATATGATGCCTCATTAAGTATCTAACTTGAGCATTCAGAAGTCTCCAGCCAACCTCTCCCCTCCCCACCTGGTACATAAAAACCTCTTTAGAGTTTGAAGCCCTTATGGACAACATGAAAGGCTAGAAATGCATCTTTATATTTTACAGAAGTAGAAATTCATATGTAAGCAGCGATCAGGGCTTAGGAAAAATTGCAAATACCACTGGACTTGCCATTAGTCTCTTGTTTTGTTAGAGCAATTATGGTTATAGCCGAAGCGGGCAGTACTGCTGGTGCGCAGTGGAAATGCCTTCGCGTTCCCGTGCTTCAGAGATTTTTCTCTTTCACACTTTAATTCAGCAGGTCCAGGATCGAGGCCAAAGCTTTTCTTTTCTACATAACTAATAGAAGACAGCCAATTCAGCAGAATTTCTGTAAATCGCCTGTTCCAGATGAATTGCGAATTGTGTATCCGAATGCCAATAGGGTTAACTTGAGGGATAGTTTGCAAAAGAAAATGGAAATCTTGTGTTAGAGGAGCAGGCTTCTGAAATGCAAAGTAAAAGGGCACTTTTGGCCTTTGCAAAAATGATGTTTGCTCTAGTCATGAAACTGCACAAAATGCAGAAAACCGAAGTCTTGATGCACATTGCTGAAGGGCAGCATCCAGAGGGTGAATCCTCCTGCTTGTACAGAAGATGCTTAGGATCTCCTTAAAATCCTATAGTAGCCCAGCAGCGAGCTGGTCCCTTGAATATCAACCAAAAGAGCTCCTCCAGTATTTTATAATATTTTTGGTTTGGGTTTTTTGTTTGGTTTTTTTTTTTTTTCAATTGCAAACATCCGTTGGGATAGAAGAGCCATGGCAGTCGTGGCGTGGGTCTGTCACTGTCCAACCTTTAAAAGCCAGCATGGACGGGGCGAGTTATTCCTCAACTCTGCCTGCCACGTAACTCCTCGGACTGTAAATGGATTTTCACGCGTGCTGGCATGCCGGGTTGTGCAGAGCACGGGAGATTCAGGTTACAGCTTTCTGCTTGAGGAAGGGCACGGGGGGCAGGGAGAGGCTGGCTCCCGAGCTCTGTGCGTGTCTTTGGCCTGGGTCGACTTGGGCTCTGTGAATCATTTGCGTTTAGCTTTGCTGCAGAGCTCGTACAGCATATTTGTTCACCCAGGGTAAGCACTGCAGCACTGCGCCAGGGCTGCATCTCCATCTCCCTTATGGTTAACTTGAGGTTTTGGTTTGGTGGTGGGTTTTTTTGTTTGTTTGTTGGGTTGGGGGTTTTTGGGGTGGTTTTTTTTTTTTGTTTTGCATCTGCCTGTATTAGCTGAAACTTGGCACGGCCAAGGAAAATTGTTGCCTTTCCCATGCTGTTCTGCAGCAGATACCAGCTTGCGTGCAGAACGGTACCAGCAGCCAGCGAGGGCATGTAGCAAGGGACATGGATTAGCCAAAGGGCTGATGGTAAGAACACAATTTCAGGCTAGCCCACGTGATGAAGATGAGCCTTCTTCCTCCAAATCTATTGCCTTTCTTCTAGAAAGAGCCCTAAACCCCTGATACGGTGCCTGGAGTTATGTTTAGCGAGGACTCGGTACGTCACCGGTTGGATTTAAATACAGCGGGGAAGAGGCTGGGGCAGGGGCAGTGTGTGAGCCCCATCCCTCACGCTGGCCGAGCCCCCGGCAGCGGGACGTGTCCGCTGGTGAGGGTCCGAGGAGCCCAGCCGGGCTGCTAGGGCAGCCTGCGTCCCTGGGGAGGGGATGCAGCTCCCGCCATAGCTACAGCAGCGTGCGCCTTAGCCTCTGCTAATTACCGCCTTCAGCCCCGTTCCGATACTGGGGAACATCACTTGGGTTGCGTGAGCCCGCAGATGAGTTGGCACGGGGAGGAACCCAGTGATGGGCAAGAGCAAATGCTCTTGAAAGCTCCAGCATACACTCCGAGCGTTGGGGGGGGTTTTTTGTTCCCCCCGTTAGTGACACAACCTATTTGGGAAGGCGCTGGAGAAGAAATGAGCTAATTACATAATTTAATAAAAGATATGAGAGTACTGATGTAAGCACGCCGGCGGTGGTGGAGGAGCTGGGGCTGCAGAACGTGACTTACGTTGCATGGGAGAGATTAATTACATTGACTCTCACGAGACAGGTCTGCTAGAAAGGTGGTTGTGTTGGATGCGCTGTTTGTATCGTTAAAATTAGGCTGTGTACAAGAACTAATAAAAGCAGAATAAAAGATTTCTAGCAGAAGGAATCAATAACTTGAAAGCATTTTAATTCAAAATTAGAAAAATGAGAACAGTTATGGGCAAGGAGAGTGTATTAATAAAGGAAAATGAGTATTTGTTACTGCTGGTGTGAAATGAGATAATTTAAGAGAAATGCTCTAAGTGCCTTTTGTCACAGTTAATGCCTTTTGTTAGATTTCCAAGCAAAATGGAGCCTGCGACTTTCAATTTCAGGCTTCTCAGATGATCAAAATACCGTTGGGCAGTCTGATCATCTCATACTTTACTGGAATGAGGTCATCAATAACTTTTGCCTGGGTGTGATTTACACAGTTGTCAGTGTCTGAATTGCTATAATATGTCTCTGCCTGGAAAAAAGGCTGCATTTGGAGGAAAGGGAAAAAAAAAACTAACCCAAAGCAGGTGCTCTCTGGGTAGCTGGTTCACTGCTTGTAATGGATACAGAAAAGTGATTACTTGTGATCCATTCAAATAGAAAGGCTCAGCCTCTAAAGCTGGAGGCATGGAAGCTGTTACAAGGTCAAGCAGTCTCCTTTAAGGAGAAATAGGTGGCGAATACTGTCAGCTGCAGATAACACATCTGCAATATCATGAAAAGTACATCTGAAATTAAGATTAAAGGTGCTTGGCACTCATACGGAGAAGGGGAAACAGAGAAGATAGAGGCAAAATCAGAAGAAAAGAGGATTAACGTTTGGTGGGTGACAAGCGATAGCTCTGGCCAGGGAAAGATTTAAGCAGCAAAGTGCTCAGTAACCTGGGGAATTATCAGAGGTTTCTGCAGCTGCTTCCGACGGATGGTCTTCAACAGCCCAAAATTCTTTGTGTGTGAACCTTCCTCTCACCCCGAGCCTGCGTGTGTACATGCATATGCAAAATCTCTTCTGCAGCCCCATATGACAGGCTGGGAATCTGAAAACCAGAGGCCCTGGTCATCCACACTTGCAGAAGGCTGCTCTAATTTTAGATGCCCTAGTTTACGTTGAGGCAAAAAGGGACCTGACCTTCAGCTACGCTGGTAGACCTCTTTCTTTTGCTGCATACGCTGTGGGTCAGGGCACTGAGTGCTTCTGGAAATGAAGTCCTTATGTCTTGGCAGATGTTTTCAAGTTTCTGCTTTGGTAAATGGAGCTAGGAAGCTTTGCTGAAGGTCCTGCAAGAGAAACTGGATCTCTTGACTGATGGAGATGAGCCAAAACTGGCATTTCTTACTATGTTGAAGAGGGTGATACTGCCAGTTTTGTCAGTCCCACCACGCTGAGAAACGCCAGGTTGTGAAAATGCATTTTGGTTAGAACCTCTCCGAGAAGGAGGAGGACTCCACCCTTTATAAGCATGACAGTGGCTTCACAGGTGGGAACCTTGGATTCATGTTCCCAACTTAGGGTGATCCCAAAGGAAAATACCTCCCCTGAAGCAGAGCAAACAAGGTACAAGGGGTCTAACGTGCTTTTCCTCCACCTTGGGAGAAAACACCATAGCCAAACAAAACCTATGGTTTTTCATTCAAATCAGGCCCTTTGATGCAAATCTCAGTCTTGCAAAAACTTCCAAAAGGTAGAGGTTTATTCCATAGCAGAAGAAAAATGTGTTTGCAAACATCTCAAGCATTTTGGGAACTGGTGGTGGTGTCCTGGGGTCAGCGGTCCCCAGGACCACAGGTCTGCTTGCTTTCTCTGTGGCAAGACGTTTGCTGACACCCAGTTCATCAAGTCTGTAAATACTCAGGCGTCTGGGAGACCGTACTGGTGTCTGGTCCATAGCTGACCTTTCATTTTGCTAGCAGAAAACGAAGATTAACCTTGAGATCAGCAGACTACACTGAAGATTGCACACCCATGCTATAGGATAAAAATAGAGAAACTGGAAAGAGGGAATATCGTATCTTTTAAAGATCATCTGTCTGCTATTAATGTACCAGTGACCAGGCCTGATCCTTGTGGAAGCTTTACGTGCATGAGAAAATTGTGTATGAACTATAACAACCTCCCAGGTATGTGTCCGTCTCGTACATACGTGGACCTTGCCTTCTCCATCTTCTCATCCGCCCAAGCTAGTCTTATCAAAGGAGCATAGTGTTTAAACTGAGAATAAGCTGTTTAATCAGAAGAATAAGCTACTATGGTTTTTGGTAGTCTGGTACAAAATTCTTTCTGCATTTCTTGGCACTTAGTTATTAATGAGGCATTTGTTCTGTTTGCTTAAAAACCTCCCAGCAGCTAGCACATATGCGCTATGCAAATTATTTGTGGTCTGGTTAAATACTGTTTTTCTAGGAAAGGGAATAACTGAAATTAGTAGAGGAAAAATAAGTAACATTAACCCTCTGTAGGTTGTTCCCTTATTAATTATTTTGGTTATTTGGCTCTTGCAGTGGAACTGAGCATGCCGCTGTCATTAACAGCGATTCGGGATGTCGGCTTGAATAGTCACGTACCCCTCAGTGCTTGCTTTGGGTGGCAGCGGTCCAGAAAACTGCCAGTATCCTAATTAACACACTTTTTCAATGGACAATATTAATATTCATACTATTATACTGTAAAATGAGTAATTTGAATAGACAGAATGTCTTGCACTCTCCTGATCTCTTGTGGATTAACCTACAAAAGGCCATTGGCACTCATTCTTTCAGGCCTTAATGGGTACAAAGGCTTCTCATAAAACTGCGTGGAGCAGAGGTACCTCAAAATGTGTAGCAAATAGAACGTGTCTGATAGGGATGTTAATATTTTGTTAGAGCAGCGAAGGAAAACGTGAAGGAAAATGTTTGTAATAGATGAGCACCTCTGAATGATGGAGGAGTAAGGCAGCTCTCGGGGGGGTGACCGGTCCCACAACATCCATCTAAATGATGTCAGCACAGCAGCAGTGATGCAGAAGTCTCCCAGCTGAGCCGGTGCTTAGAGGAAAATAGTACTGAAAGGGAGAAGGCAAATATATGTTTGACTGGAAAACAAAAGACTTGGAAGGGCGGTCATGTTTTATTGATGCCCACCATTAGGGGCTACCACAAGACAGACTACGTATTTTAGCAAAAGGAATGGAAGTGCGGAAAATACTGTGAAAAAAGAGATTCACTCAGAGGAAAAAGCAGAGGTGGAACTGAAGCAGAAAACACTGTATTTAGCAAATAGGTTAAGAGGCATGAGAGTTGGAGGGTATGTTCGGGTAAGCACCAACTCATTTACTGAAGTATCCAAATTACTCCATTCACCTGAGAGATGTGCCCCGTATATGCACAAACCATCCTATAGCAGATACCTGCCGCTTCTCCCAAGGTCCGACTGACCTTGGGTTCTCAAGAAAGAAGCATCTGGCTTTGGGGTCAGTATTGGGGTGGAACCACTGCTGAAAAAAAGACGAGTCTCGGCACATCTTTGGTTCAGTGTTTGGTATGGAGCTGGCTGTTAGCTGGAGGGAGTGAGCTTTCCAGTGGCTCCATCCTCTAAAGAGCCTTTGGTGGTGCAAATAGTGCAAAGGAAGGGGGCCCTTTCGGTAGCTGCAGACCTGGCTGTGGTCCCTGCAGGACCTGAGATCCTACAGAGATGTTGGTCTGTCTTCAGCAGCAGAGGAGAAAGCTTGCTTGAGCACAGAATTGATGCTGACAATTTTTTTTTTTGACGGGCTCTGCATAGGAACGAGATGACTTTTAACAAAATCGGGGGATACTTTGAAGAATTGATAAAAGGGAGCCGAGTGAGAGTGCAGCTGTGGACACAGATTATCTGGAGCCAGGATGGTTTCTGGTGGCGTCACACGCAATCTGTGCATTCACAGGGCCTGGCACCAGCTGTGGTCTCTTATGGAGGATGCAAACATGTCTTAGATCTCAACAAGCAGAAGGCATCTGTGAACAACAGCATTTTTCTAAAGAGGAAGATAACTGTGGTGTTATGGGCTTCACTGTTTAAAACTGATCTAGTTCACTTCATATGGAGGTAGCTTTGACTTCTGGATGAAAGCTTAACCATGGAAACTGTAGCTGCCAGTCAGAGCACCAAACCTCTTTCTGCAGAGCCTGGCCTGACTCTGCTCTCCTGGTGGCATCTTTGTCTGTGTGGCCTGTATAGGCTGTTGGAATGGGACAAATCTTGTTTTCTGAAGGTAACTCAGCAACCACTCTGCCAGCAGCCGAGACGGGGAGACAAGACTGAATCACCCAGTTGACTTTAGATGCTGCCTGTCAGCCGGTGGTAAGACCTACAGCATTTGTGTGCGTCTGCCTAGGCTGTGTCCATCAGATGCTCAAAGATGGATGGCACCTGCTCTTTTCCAATACCTTCACATACCTCTTTTTGTGGTGCGTTCACAATGAACGCTTACCTTTGGTACCGTCCATGAGCTCTTGCCATAAGCTGGGACATGGTGGGCCCTATGCAAATACTGAACATGGATGATGTACATGCCCTTTCAAACCTCGGCATGTTTGTGCATCCAACTCCAATATTGATGGCTGTGTTAGCTGTCACTTGGTCCACTGTGTTCCAGCTGGAGCACATCCCTAGCCTGCATCTTCATCAAATGTCATCCTGAGAAACAATCTCATAGCACAAAGGTTTGCACTGAGCTATGGTATCTGGAGAGCAACGCTGTGAACCTGTTCCCATCAACTTCTGGGGTAGGCACATTCCCATGGTATCACCAGGAGTGCCCCAGCGGGGTCTTCCTGGCTCTGTGAACTCTGTTTAATATTTTTTAAAAAATATAAATCTATAATAATTAAAGTGAAGGGAGAAGAAAAAGAATGTCTTCAGCCTGTGCCAGAGGTTGCTTGAGTCCCTCCACAAAGGAACCCACCGGTGAGATTGGAGACATCCCATTAGCTGGGAGCAAATGGAAAAATTAAGAGGCTTTTAGAGCCTGAGTCAGTGTCGTGAATCAAACACTGAAAACCTGCTTTGTTATTGCAGCTTTAGGAGAACTAGCAAATCTCCTTCAAGGAGTTTCTGTGATTGAATGAGCGGAAAATAAAAGTCTACCTCCCACATGCTTCTCCCCTGTGTCGGTGGGGGCTGGCTGGGGCTGGCAGGATCCCCATCAGCCCTGACTTTCGCTCTCCGCAGCTCCCTCCCTTGAGCAGAAGAATATTTTGGCTAGCAATGAAACAGCCAGTGAGTCAAAAAAGGAGGAGGGGATAAAAACAAAGAAAGCAGAGAGGAACAATAATAAAAGTAATGCTGAAGCCAGTTAGAAGGGGAGGGAAGCGGGCAGCGAGTGGTGCAGAGCTGTGACTCACCGGCAGCTCCGCTCCCGACGCGTGCCGAGCCAAGCGAATGCAATACTGCAGCATCTCCGCTGATGGGCTTGGCAGCTTCCTGGCAGCCAGGGAGGCAGCGAGGCCGACGGGCTGTGCCGCCTTCCCCATCCCCTTCATCCCCTTCATCCCTCCTCTGCTCTCATTTCCAGCCCGGTGTCTCCCGCCCGTGGCGCGGGCACCGCGGGTCTGCCTGTAGGCGATGTCCGGATCAGCCCCTGCTTCCGCACGGAGGTTGTCCTTCGCTCCGGCCGTGGAGAGTGGTGAGATCGAGGAATGGTAATTGCGGCGCTGGAGTGAGATGCCCGGTGCTGGGTGGCACGGATACCCTCCTGCTGGGTTCATGCACATCATACGCTGAGCTGAGCTCCCTCGCTGCTTCTTCCATCTGCCCGCGTCTTTGCTGCCAGAGTTCATAGAAATACCGAAATTTATTTTCCTGCCGATGCTTGCTGTCCTTATGCGTCCTCCTTTTGTGAAGCGCTTTCATTTTAATTGATTATTTTTTGGAACTTTTGGAAAAAGTCCCAAAGAAGGCCTTAAAATAGAGAAATCACATAGGCTTAAATATTTTTGAGGAAGGCTGGGAAAGTATTCTGCAGCCTGCTCCATGACCTTTTCATGTCTCCTAGGAGGCCGATAGCAACTTATTTTTGAATAATCCCCAAATTGCATTCAAAATATGAAAAATACTCATTTGTATAGCTGCGTATTTTCCTTCAAGGTGATGGAAGTAAGTTAATTAAGTCTTAAGTGTACTGACTGTCGGCAAGCCAGGGCTGATGCCAGGAGGGTATTTGTGTCCATCCGAACACCAAGGCACAGGGCATGATTTTTTTTATTTTCATTTAATCTCCCTTATGAGAAGGCTAGAGTTAGCCAGGCCAGGCTTGAAGGTCAGTCTCAGCTCTGCCTAAAAGCTCGCATGGCATTTTATGCAGTTGAGCTTTAGAGGGTTTATTGCTTCATTCTCTAGGCTCAACCCAGAAATTATTTTCCCTGTTTTTTGCAGGAAGGATATTTTCTCCCAGATGCTTTGCTTTGGTGATGGGGGAAGGAAACTTTTCTGACCCAAAATATTCAAATGATGGTTTCCTGGTAGAAAAACGTGTAACTTCCCCCCCCCCCCCCCTTGTCTCAGAGCGTGTATATAATGCAATACCTGTCTGGGAAACGTGTGCTGTTTTTGAGCTTTGGTTCCCATTCTGGGGTTTTACTTTGTTTGTAATGTGTCTTTGCAGCAGGAGCTGCTGCTGTTCCAGCTAGCTCTCCTCACTCGACGTGAAGACAGTTAATGAGAGGTCTTCCAAGGCTTCCCTTCCTCAACCAAATGCCTTTTCCTGCCTCTGCGCCCCGGCGTGGGGTTAAGCATCTTTGCTCCTCGAGGAACGCGAGAGCGCCCTTTGCCGAGCAGCTAATTGGCAGTGGCTGCGGAGGTGACGGTGCCCTTCGTCTGTCAGCTGGAGCGAAGCTGTTAGCCAGCGGCATGAGAGCACAGAGATGAGCTGTTTATTTTCTAATTACTGTTATTTTGGCAGATTCTTCTGAAGGGCCTGTAACTGATCTCTGCCGCGGTGACTTTGGTAAGCGGTGGCTCGCTCCAGCTTCGGCTGCAGAGCTGCGTTGTCCCGGTGCGGTGTTCACAGCCTTTGTCAAAATGTTGCTTTTTTGCTAATTTTGTGTAATGCTGTTGGAGGTACTTGAAGCTGGGACTGAGCAGCCAGTGAAAACTGCAGTGGAGGGATCTGTGTGTTCATCCATCCTTCCCTGCGCCGCGGGATCCCCGGCTGCCCCGGGCAGCACGGGGAATAGGGATGCTGCTCTGGAATAGCTACCCTGATGTCAGAGTTGGCCTGTGAAAAACGTCTACACGTATTATTTTGAACAGGATGAGGTATATGCTTGCAAAACAAACAACTTTTGTTGGTTAACTTGAGCTCCCCACAGGTTTACAAATTCTGGGCTGTGTAGAGGTGAGGCACCCGGCTTGCTTGGCGTTGCAGTAAGGAAAGGAGATCACCTCGGTGGTTGTTTAATGATGACTGGCTCAATCTCATCCATATTAGTTCCCAGTACGGTTATTTACGTGTTCAACCCAAGCATACGAACAGCCCTTTTGAAATCAAATGGGGCTGCTTGGGGGTCTAAGGATGAAGACTGGGGAAGTGTTTTGTGCCTACAAGCCTGATCCAGTTAACTGTGCTCACCTTTATTTTACTGGCCCCCACGTGGTCAGGAGATAAAAGTTTATTATGTTTTTCTCCTGTGAGACTGCATGGGAACATAAGGCAGGGACGGGCAGGTATAGATGTACCTCAGAGAAGGAAGCCTCCTCCTTCAGTGCAGGCGGTGGCCAAGGAGACCCTGCAACGTAGAGGGGAGACGATGCTCAAGTCAAAATGGGAAATTATTTTCCGTAGCATTTTATCTAAGATCTGGTCCCAGTTACTGCTCCAGGACTAGAGTGTGGTGAAGAACTAAGAGCCAGCAGATTATTTCAAATTCCTTTTTTTCTCTGGAGACAAGAAAAAAAAAAGTCATTTTTAAGCTGTCAGGGCTGTATCAATTATCAAAGAGTGAGAGGGCGGGAGGGAGCACTGTGTGGGAACCCCAAGGGGCTTGCTGCTGCCGGGGTGGTGTTACAGGGGTCCCAGCCCCGCACCCCGGGGTTGTGTCCTGGCCTGTCAGAGCAGATGGGCAGCGACGTCGTCATTCCTTTGTCAGGCAGGCAGGGATCTGCGGCGGCTGGGCACCTGCGAGGCGGCAACTGAGGCACGGCCGCAGCGAGGGGATGCTTGGGGAGCGGGGACCCTCGCCCTGGTCCCCCCGGAGCATCCCTGCCCACCCCGCAGGGTTTCAGGTGGGACTCAGCGGGTGTTTGAGGATGGCGGCGGGGGGGTATTACCCCCAGCAATTAAAACTTTCTTCATTCCCAGCTTCTTTCGGTTCTGAAGCAGAATTTGTGTTCATACCCGTTTTTTCCTTGGCTGCTGTGAGATTTGTGCCGACGGGACCTTTTTGGCGAATGCCTCTGACAGAAATGTGTTTTCTTATCCCTTGAAGCTGAAAGCCATAAAGAAAAGAATGACTTTAATGAACAGACCTTGCCGAATCACCACCTTGAAGCTCTAGCCGCTCGTGTGAATCAAAACCTGCCAAAAGTAGGTCATATAGTAAAAATGAATTAGGTTTACTTCACATTTTATTGACTCTGCCAGTTTTTCATTCATAGAGGCTTATAGTTAGGAATGTATCTTGTCTTTTTAATGCTAGGCTGAGGTAAAAGGGGAAAATGCTGCTCTTTATTCCCTGCCTTTTAGCTTGCTTGTTTGGGGTGGTCAAATATATGATGGATGTGCTTTCACTTTTCCCTGTTTGTTTATTCTTTTATTCTCCTGCACTGAAGAACTGCTTCAGCAATGGTCAAACTCCCATGGCACGTTCACAAGTGAGAATTCAACCCGAAGGTCCCAAAAGTTTGTGCAACACCTAAATTCCTCTTAAAACTTCCATGAGGGGTTGACATGGTGGTGCGGTGCCTCTCTGCAGGCGGATGGATTAAGCTGCATCTCCTCCTTAGTGCTCTGCTGAACCAGGGAAACACGCTTGGACCACGGATGTTTGGGGTCTCCAACCCTATTTATCCTGCTGTAACGTTGAGAAGATCCTGGGTGGCTGCACCGAGGTGGGCCATGGGGGACATTCGCAGCTCTAGAGGGTGCCAGGTTTTTTCAAAACGAAGATTTTCTTGTTGCTCCTCTTTTATATGGTTCACTTTAATGATCTGGGAAGAAGCGTTAATTAAAATAATCACAGATGCTTGGTTTATAGAGCTGCAGGTTGGGCTCTGCTGCATGCAAGGGAGGAAGAGGGACCCAGCTCTGCAGCCACGTTTGTGAATGTTTTATCGCCAGTGGAGCAGCCTGGTGCAATCCCGGGAGTTAACCTGGAGTTGTTAATTCATACTTGGATTGCATTTATTATGCTATCGCTAATTTAGCCCCTGTTTGTTTGTTTTGGCGGTGTGGGGCTGCAGCAGCAGCGTGCCACTTCCCAGAAACCTCTGTGGATGGGGCAGGGCTGGAGTCGGTGGTTTCGGGCACTGAATAGCCGAGTATTTGGGAATGTTAGGAGCAACTCTGTTCATTTTGCTAAAATGTGGGACTTTTAAGACCAGTCTGGCAGGGTTTTGGATTGAATGCTGTCATTGTCCCTGTACTGGCTGGGTGCGGGCTTGGTGTGGGATGCATGTGCCCGGTGGGTCTCAGATAAGGTCCGTGCCTTCTGTTTCGTAGTCGTGTGATCAGATGAGTTGTCTTTTTGTAACGTGAAATGTAAGTCGGTGTGGCTCTCTTACAGCAGAGCAAGGCCAGTGGGTAACGCGGGTGGGATAACCGCGTACAAGTGTGACTGTGGGACCCACAAGCGAGTCACTGTAGCTCAGACACCTTTTGGATGAATTCAGAAGGACTCTACAAGGCCAGTTGGCAGGACATGTACATAAAATAGCAAATAAGATGCATAAAATGGCAAATAAATCCTGGAAACTTCCAGATCTGATGTTTCTAAATGATGCAGCACCAACTCCTGGATTTCCAAATCTGGGGAGCTTGAACCATGTTCCCATAGCAGTGCACAGAGGAGGGAGGGACGGGAGTCAGGCTGGAAAAGGGGCATGCAGGAGACAGGACTTTCAGCATCCAAGCACCAGAGCCATGACTACTGAGCTTTGTTAGCATACTACAGGTTAGATACTTGGACTCAGGATGAACTGGTTGGATTCCTCCCTAGACAGTCCAGCTGGCCCAGTCCCTGTCCTTACTGCCACAGGGCTGTTGCTCCTCGGATGTGACTCGGTAGGAGCATTTACAGACCAAGGCAGGAGGTCTGGTGAGACTCTTCAGAGGAAGGTACTTAAATTGGGGTGTCTTTGGGATGTGCTGAGAGGAGGGGGAGTGAAAACCACAGCACAGTAACTAATTCTTCAAGAAACTTGGCCAGCATTCAAGATGACATGCAATATATCTTGGAGAACATGAGGGATGAGTTTGAACATCCAAGGCTGGTGATGAACAAGGGGCAGAAAGGAGAACAGCTCTGCGCTTGATACCTGTTGCCGGCAGGGCTTCGGTCTGGTTATGCTGATCATTTCTATCCCTTTTTAGAATTTAATTTCCACATTTTAAGGATGATGATGGAGGGCTTTAATGATGTGGAGGATGTTGTAGCCCTGAGATACTGCAATGGAGATGAGGTGAGGTTGGTCTTGGCCTCCAGTGCTAGCGTGGTGGCAGAGTGTCAACTGCGCTTTTTAACTTTTTCATGCACTAATTAGGATTCAGGAATGTAAACAAGGGGGTGCAGCTCCATAAGTTTTTTTTGACTGTTTGGTTACAGCTTGCAGCAGCTTCTTTTGACCTTACTTACTGCATACGGGGAGGATGTTTTTTGGGTGGGAAACAAATAAAAGGGAACCGTGGGCCAGAAGCGAGGGCAGTTGTGCTGGGTAGCGTCTGTTTGCCACCCTGCGGCCGGGAAGCTCGCTGCGTGAAACGTGAAGGTGTGAGAGCTCACCTACGTGCTTGTCCCCCCGGGCTGGGCAGTAGGACGGCATCCCCTGGGTTAGCGCAGAGAGGGGACGGTCCTCTGCCCTGGCCTCGTCCCCGGCGGGGCTCCCTCTTCGTGAAATAGTTGTTTGGTTTTGTGAAATCCTGGATTTCGGGGCGTTCAGATCTACCTTATCTTCTGGCAGATGATGGACTCCACCTGTTAATTTCTGCGGCATGGGCACAACTGCAGGTTGGGCACCTTATTGAGATCAAACCTTTAATTATGGTGTAAAGCCTTTAAGCATCAGAGGTTCCACTGCTCCTCCATCACCTGCTGGTGATTAATTGCTCTCCCTTAAAAATGATGTGCTTCATTTCCTATTAGACTTTGTCCATTTTCGGTTTGCAGTTGTTGGATCTTGCAGTCTCTGCCATGTCCTGCCTCTGTCTGGTATTGAGATTCTCCTGAGGTTTCTGCTGGAGTTAGACATTCTGGTCTCAGCTTTAGCAAGAAGCTGGGAGGAGGAGGACGGAGAGAAGGCAGAAACGTTGCAATGGTGGGATCCCATGGCTTTGTGCATGCAGTATTCTTAATTTAGAAGATGTTTTGTAGGGGAGACACATAATACTACAGCACTGATATTTTATCCTGCATTTAGGATTTCTGTCGTAGCTAATGGCAAAACTATGAATGAGGGCAGCTTCTCTAATGATTGATGATTTTTTTTCCCTGCTTTCCTATCTCTTCTGCCTGCTGTGGATGGTACATACTTTAAGGGGGTGAAAAATCCCAACTGATAAATGAGGATTTGTTTTGCAACCTTCTCTCTGCAATTCTAGCTAACTGCTTTGATCTTGGCTGAAGACCTTTATCCAATGACAGAATATAAATCTTCTCTACCTGTGGTTTCATAGTTTAAAGAAATGAAGCCAGAAACTGGGTAGGAAGAGAGTCCCCACTGGTACCTCTGTACCAGGCTGCCCAGGAAGGGTACAGCAGAGAGTACAAGTGGCCTCTGTCCTTTTAATTACTGCTGGAGAATCCACACATTACCTAAAACCACAGCTTGAAAAAACTAAACTATTTAATCTGCCATAATACAATGTGACATACAGAAGGCCTGTAAGTAAACCACTATTCTACTCCAGAAAAGACCTTCATTGACTATTATGTGAATAATAAATCTTTCATTTTCTCTAAGAAACAGTAATTACAGAATCTTCAGCTGCGACGGGTATCTCCTGCTGACAATAAATGTCTGTCCTTCAGCACATCATCAGCATCTTGGTGATGGATGCTGGTGTGGACTACACTGTAGAGATAATATAAAATACTGTCTGTAGTACGTACTGACAGCCCCCCTCCCCCCCCCCCCCTTTTTTTTTTTTTTAAAGCCTTGCAAGTACAGATTGGGATGGTGCTCTGTGTATCCAGGAACGCGTCTTGTTTGTCACACTTTCTTTTTTTAACAGTTCCAAGATATTTTTGCTGTCTGGCTCTTGGTTACTAGCAAGGAGCTCCAAGGAGATAAGCTCTGCTCTTCGGTAGGCAGGAAGCTGCCTCAGCAGTCGCAGCAGACAGGGATGACCTCTTTCGCTGCTTCACCAGCAAAATCGAAGTGGAAAACCAAGTGGATCAATGGGAACTGTAATCCAGTTTTGCAGCGTGGAACTGGGTCACGGGGAGTTGCGGGCAGGCGGGACGGAGGCTTCGCTGCTGCCTGCTACGGGGATCCTGCCCGTGGGTTCAGCTCCAGCGCCAGCTCAAGGTCATGTTCAACTGCCCTTCCCTTTGAGCCCTGATGGGCCCTGACTGTCCTACAACGGTATGTGCAGCAGATGAGGACATCAAAAAAGAATTGTCTTCATTAGGGCTAACGTGCATGTCACTGGAAGGCAAACATGAAGTCTCTCTGGCAGAGGACCTACAGCTGGAGGCTTCAGCTCTGCTGCCCAAGCCATCCCCGGGGATGACGGCTCTGCCACATGTTGGTGTGTATTTGGTTGCTGGTTACGAGAGATCTTGACTCTAGATATCACGGACCTAGCAGGACAACCGAGAGGCAGCCAAGTGTCAGGGAATCATCCCGGTGTGACTGTCTCTCTGTAGTCACAGCCGAGAGCTGAACTTTTGCACGTGCTGTAGAGGCTTCTGCTGCTGGGTGTCTGCAACTTTAACACACAACGTTGGATGGATTTATTGTTTTTTAGTCACTCACGCAGGCTGTGTCCAGGCAGCAAGCTGTGCTGGGCACGGGGGAAGATCCCCTCCCTCTTTCCTTGGGACACAGCACTTCTCCCGTGGCACTGCGTGACACTTCCAAAAGTTGTCTTCAGGGTTAGTTCCTGATAGAGATCGTTGTGATGAGCTGGTCTTGAGCAGAAATGGAAGAATAATTGTGACGAGGTCAGGATGAAGAAAGAAATGTTGCCCAAACCTTGCAAAGTGCAGTTTTAAAAATACACTCCTTCGCCACCAGGCTTCAGCCCCGCTTCCAAACCATCCACGTACGCTGAGGGCTCTCTGGCTGTACAACTGGATTCCTCTTTGTGGAAGGAAACAAAAAAAGAAAAGAAAAGAGTATTTCTGGACTCAGAATGCTTCTAATCTTTAACTCCTAAATGCACACGCCTTTGAGATGAACATAAAACCAGAAAGGATTTATAGAGAATTTCATCTTTCAAATACTCTACTTGGGAAGAGCTGTGCAGCGGTGAATCCCTCTTGGGTGCTCAGCTGGGTACCCTGAAGAACAGGGGCCTCTGTGGTGGGGGTGTTTTGGCTTGTCTGAGCCCTAGATTTGACACAGAGAAAGATAAAAGGATAAAGGGATAGAGCTAGATGGACTCTGCATCTGTTTTTTAATTCTCAAACTGATTCTTAGAAAATATTTCTTGAAAAGAATTGAAACCTTATTTAGATGGCTGCAGATCTGAATTTACTGACAATTCACAGATTCATTTTTTTTATCTTATGGCTTAACATTTTATAATCCTGCAGGAGTTTGGTGGCAGTGGAGAGGCTTGGCCTCTGTTTTGGAGAAGGCTCAGGTAGATCTGATTTTCTTGTGGTGTCACTAATTACAGAACCTCTTTGAATCACCTAGAATTTGGAGCAAATCGGGGTCAGGGTATCAGGTTTTTGCCTGCTTTGGCTGTCATGTTGTAGCATAGACTTTTTCTGTGCAGGGTTCATGTGCTTGAGACTTGAAACTGTCTTGATAAACATTGGGAGATGTGTGAGCCTCCATCAGTGCTGCTGGGGGCTTTGGCGGAGTCTTATCTGTGGTTCTGTGATGTTTGAAACAATTGCAATCGGGCAAGCAGACGCTGTGCTTTGACCCTGGGATTTTCTCTCTTCTGTTGCCTCTCTTCCAGGCTGCTCTGAAAAAACCTGTGCAGCAGGCACGTGAGGAACACGATACTGGTTTGGCGAGAGCATCAAAATAGGCAAATAGCCAACTTTTGTCTTTAATAGTACCTGCATTTCTTGCTCCCTTCTCCTCTTGTATAGTTTCTCTGTTTTTTCTTTTTTCATTTTCTTTATTTATTTTTCTCTTCCCCTAACTGAAATTGCCCTAGTTACAGCTGTCAGATTCGAGCTTTGCAGTGCTCTGATTTGGCAGCCCTATTCCCTCGTAAAACTTACAGGCAAACGATGACGTTCAACTTGCAGCATCCTCTGGTTGCTCTAGACTGTCACAACAAGATTAGAGTAATTCATGTGAAAGTAGAAAACCCAACTGTCTTCTAGGAGGAAAGGTAGTACAGCATATGAAGGCAGAGCAGGTTTTGCTGGAGAGCCAGAGCTCCTCTAGTTGCATGCCCGTGTTTAAGCCACGTCAAGCGTATTCTGTGTCCTCCAGTATTACTGGTGGCTTCAGGGTGCTCTGTGTCCATCCTCTGGTTGTTTTCTGGAGGTGGAGTCAACTGGGCACCATTTAATTACTGCTGGTTTAAATCCCGGGTCGAGCTGTATTGTTCCTCGGAAATGAGCGGAAATAACTTGCTGAGATGACTGCCTAAATAATTCACTCTTGGAGGAGCAGTCTTTGTGTGCTCTCTGAAGCGGTGATGAGGAAGGAAGTAGGACACTTCTACACAGCAGCATGTTGAAAAACATCTCCACTTCTTTTTCAGAGATAGGAACAAATTTTGCAGGCCATCTTAATGTTCTGCTACCTTGTGTCCGGTGACTGATGTGGTCCGTTTCATATTATCCAGTGTTTTTCTTCCTGTCTGGAGCAAAAACTGGCCTTGCCTTTGTGGCTGGTGACAGAGGAGCTCCTGGCATTTCCTGAGATGAATCATCTCTTGCCATGTTGATGCATTTGGGATGACTTTGAGCTCTGTGGTGGTTTGGTAATTAGCTGGGCATCTTTCTGAAAGAGCTTTCAATAGGGACTCCTCGTGACTTTTCTTGCTGTTTAAGTCATTGAACTGCGGTGATGAGAAACTTTGTGGAAAAGGGAGCTTTGGGGTTTTCCTTGCTGCAGGATTAGTCGGATAACGCCCAGTGGGCCACAGCTTGAAGAGGGGCAGACGTACGTGGTTAAAGCACAGGAGCAAGATTCAAGAGCTGAATGTTCTGCGGTGCCACGTGTTTTCGGTATGATCTGGGCTGTTGACCTTTCTGTGCCTCCCTCGGCTCATCGGTACTGTCAGCCCAATGGGGACGTTACTCACTTTATTACATTTCTTGGGTAATTGGTGCCAAAACCGCATTTTCTAGTCTGTCTTCCTGTCTCCCCAGGGAGCTGCTGAACAGGCTTGTCAGCCTTGTGAAGCTCTAGGTGGGTACATAGGGTCTGGTTCAGAAAGGGGTCGTGGGAGGTCCTCAGCAGCTGGAGGGATCCACGGGCATCGGTCCCCGCAGACGTGCATTGGTGCAGAGCAACGTGCCTGCAGCTGAGGAGGAGCTCCGCAGCCTTCACGGGGATGTCGACAGCTCTGAGCCCTGGCTCTGGGTCCACATTTCAGGAGAATTTGGGGGAGATTGTATCTCCCGTGGACAAGACTCAGTCACGGACCCACTTTTGCCTATGCAGACAGAAGGGTTGGGTCTAGCGAGCGAGTGTCCTTGTTCCTGGGAGGGAGCAGAGGCTGCTCTTGCTCCCGTGAATTTATGGCACATGTCCCGCCGTAGGAGCACGTTTTCAAACCTGGGCAGCGTGGCAGTTGGTTGTTTGGGAATACGCTTGGTTAGCGGAGTAGTCTTGTGCTCTTCTGTGAGCCGTGTAAAGGAAAGGGTAGGTCTGTGATAAAACACCTTGATCTGGGTACTGGGGTTGCGCTAATTACAGTATGTAATACTCTATTAAGGACCACATTACTCAGCCTCGTCGCGGCCCCACAGGGAGGGCGCAGGAGAGGATGAGCTGGTAACAGATGACTGCGGTAGGAGCACGGTGAATTCAGCTGGAGGTGATCTGTGAAGCATCCTTTAAAAAATATCGGTGTGGATAGAAAACCTTTGCGCTGGTTTGAAATGAAGCGGAACGAGTTGAGTCAGAGCTGTCCCCATGCCTTCCACGGTTTGTGGCATACGTGTGTCACCAGGCTGGATCCTGCTCCGTTCGTACCTGGCTTTTTACTGGAAGAAACTGTCCTTTTTCAGCGCGGCTTTGAAAGATGTTGTTTTTCTGACTGAATACCCAGGACTTAGCTGTGATCTTCACAGAATGACTTTTGTACAGACGGTTTGATGTCAGCTGTGGCCGTGTTGTTATAAAAAAGCTGGGATTTTACAAAGGCTGGAGTTCATGGAAATAATACTAAAATTTTATTTATTCTTAATACATGAAAACCCATGTCGAAGATGAAAACTCATCTTACAAACTGCTCTTTAAATTATACCCACGTGGTGTTTGGAACATTCTGCTCGACCCTTTTAATTAAAGACTAAACTCTACGAGGCAACTGCTTTGCATCCCTCCCCTCATCCCCCCTTTGCTTCCTTGGCTGCTTGCTTAAAACGCATTCCCTCTGTTGGGGTGAATGACTGAATTCTGCTGCTCCTTCCTCTCCCAAATGTCCAGGAGCATGTTATTTTCTGGAGAGAGCATACGCCGTAGTATGGGTTTGCTGTAGAAGCAGCAGGAATGCTGGTCCCTTTTCCCCAGAGAGCAGCAAAACCCAACAGGGACCATGCCCTGACCCACGCGTGGGATCAGCCATGGCCAGATAAGGTGTAACCCAAAATGCTTTGGCTGATACATGTCCTGCTCTCCTGCTTTTGTTGCTGAACTGGTCGCTTTTGGGCCAGGGAGAACTGATGGTGACCTCAGAGGGAACCGTCACAGCGTTGTAGTGCTCCTGTTGCGCCAAAAGCATCCTCCTCTTTGGTAAGCATCGCTCTTTGTGGGGTTTTTTCCTTCTCATCTGTAACTGTAGGGTTGTTAGTAGCGTTGTACGTCGTGGTGCTTCTCCAAGTGCCGTCAGCATTGCTGTGGTGGGGTCCTTGCTGTCAGCGCTTGGAAGGCAGTCAAAGGCTTTGATGTGTCAGGTCAGCTGAGCTCAGCGTAGCGTTAGGGTTCATTTGTGCCACCTAAATAAACAGTGTTTTACCCAGTCAGCTTTGCTTGTCCTGCAGCGTTTACCCAGTCAGCTTTGCTTGTCCTGCCTGCTTTGAGAACAGCTAGGGATGCTGTCTCTGAGAACAAAAAGGCAGCAGTGATGTGAAGAGATGAACGAGTGACTTCTCTGACAGACGAGTGACCATCACAGAAGGACCTGGTGGTGGACCCTGCGCGTTGCTGGTACCCAGAGTGCAAATGACAAAGTGTGCAAGTGACAAAGCCCTGTCTGTGGTGGCTTCTTCTCCTTAATCTCTTAGTACCTGTTGTCATCTTAATACCTTGGCAATGAACAGCATCAGTCCCAGGACTGAGGTTCAAACAAGAACCTCCGATAAGATTGAGTCCATTTTCTCTTGTGAGCGTTGTGCATATACACTAATTAGGTGTAGGAGTCGGGGAGCAAACAACTGTAATGAAAAAATCGCGCTAATGAAGCACCATGTTCTCGTACACTGTTACGGAGAGAATCCCAGAGTGTGTTCAGTTGTGCATTTGCAAGAAATAGATGGGCAGAAGGGACTGTAAGTGGGATGGGTGCTCTTACGTCACCCCAAAGGAGGGAGCAATCTCGTACTTGCTGTTCAGAGAAGCAGGGTGCACCTACATTACAGCAGCAAATTGAAAAGTCGTGGGTAGAAGATTAGGTTTACTAGCCTGGAGAATGCCTCCTGGAATTCAGGTACCGTCGTGCCGATAATAGAGCATTAAAAATTGAGAGCTCTTGGTTTTATTGAAAGTCTGAATTTACAGTTAGTTACCGGAGCGTGCTGCTGACCTGAGGTGGTGGAGGGTCACTGTGGTGGCTGGTAGAGCATCCACCAGCATCTCTGTGCTGCAGTGGTTTGTGTGCGGCATTGGCGGAGCAGTGCCATACACTTGTGTGTGCTGGTGCTGCTCAAGGCTGTGCTGGTGCAGACGGAGCAGCCCGGGGGGTGACCCACTATTGCCTTTTGGCTGGATGTCTCCATCCCTCCATTCCCTAACAAGGAGGTTTGACTTCTTAGACGAGCTACTGATGGTAAAATTCCAACCACTTTTTGAGTTTTGACCTCTAATTCATCACATTGTGGACCATGCAGAGTGCTTCCCACTTCTCACACAGCTGAACCTCTCAGCTTTGCTTGGCATCCTCATCACTTGTGTGTTGGGGCTGTTTCGTACAGCCTTTGACCTGGTGGTGCCATGAGGGGCTTTCTGAGGTGCAGCATCCAAACATGAGGGCCAGAATCCCACTTGAGGAGAGCCTCACCCCTAACCCAGGGGACTTGACGGACCGTTGTACCTTTGGAAATATGGTCTTGTTGGTGCTCAGTGCTTTTCTTCTGTAGACAATTCAAAATGAAGAGCAGCAAGCATTGCTTTAACCAAGTCTCTACTGATGCTTGTGATAGTACCATGCCCTCTTGGTGGTGGTGTGGCACGTAGGAGCCTTTGGGGTGTAGCTGTGGAACAGTATCCTGTTGCATCTGGCTTTTTACATCCCCCATTCAAAGATATCATCCCCATTCCACAAGACTTGAAAAAAAGAAAAACAACCATCCCTACATCTGAGGTGGGTTACCAGATGACATCCCCACCAGCAGGCCCAGGGAGTGGGCGAATCAGGAGGGCCAGGCCTCTTCTGCACCATCAGCACCGTGGGATGTGATGCACGTTCCCCTCGCCACCCCTTCACCTGTGGACGATGGCCATCCACCAGGAAGCGAAGGGAAGATCTCCGTGTCACGCTGAGCACCGTGACCTTCTGCTGGCAGCGCTGGCTGGCCACCAGCCCCGGTTCAAGCCGCTGGTGTTTCCCAGGCAGGGCTGGAGGTGGGAGCAGCAGAGCTGACCGGGCATATGCTGCATGCCTGCACTCAGCACAGATCATCCTGACCGCTCGCTTTGGAAGGTTTATTATTTTTAGACGAAGCAGGAGATAGGAATGTGCTGAGCCAGCTCCTAAGACCTGCCGAAAAAAGAACGTCATGCAGGAGTTATTTTAACTTCCAGCTCTGTCTCGACACAAGAGCGATCTACCTGGAATTGATAAGCGATATTGTGTAGGGTCAATAAGGCTTTTGTAACACATCTGTAAGGTATGAAAAATATTTCATGGCTATTAGATGAAATCTGTCAGGGCAAACATCAGGCTTAAAAAATAAAGCAGACATTTTACAACCAGAAAAATCTAAGTACTAGATTTTTAGTACTGTGACCAAGTAAGTCTAAGGTACTTCTCATTGCGTAGGGACAAACTATGGCACCTGTATTTGCATTGGAGTTTAGTGCTCAGAGCGTGGCTGGAAGGCGCACAGCCCTCGGAATGGAGCAGCGGAAAAAGCCGGAGTCCTGGTGCAAGGACAGGCAGAGCTGCTGGCTCCTCAGGTTGTGGGGTTGGGGTTTTTTTCATCTGTGCTTCCCTTGGCTTCCTGGGTTAAACCCGTGAGTGGCTTCATGAGTTGTTTGGTGATGCTCTTCAGCTTTCTGAGACCTGGTGATGGTTCGGAGCGGTCCCAGGTACGGCTGAGCGGTGGGACCTCTCGGATGACACGCGGGCAGCGGGTGTTTGCTGCCTGCCCTGCCTGCACAGCTGTGCTGCAGCCCAGCAGCAACCGCAGAGCAGTTTGTGTGGTGCGAGGAATGCGAGACTTCCCCAGCGAGCAGGGCTGGGCATGACGCGCACCTTCAAATATGCTCTTTTATTCTTGGCCCTTGCAACCAGAAGATCAGCTCGTGACTTATAGGGTAAAGACAAACACCAGCAGACTCCCTCGAGTTATCTTCTGTGACATTATTGCTGCGATGAAGTACCTCACGAGGATGTTATCACATCATTTTGCTCCATGATAAGGACAGCAATAGAGGGCTGAGGAGGGATGCGGCATTTTCGTATTGCAGTGAGCTTAATCGGGATAACTCATTTTTTCCCCAGGCTGATAAGTTGCATTAAAAGTTTTTGAGACCTGTAAAATTAGGCGTAAATTTAAAATGTTTGGAGTAGCGGTAGCTTTTCTATGTAAAACTCTCTGTGTACTTAATAAGCAAAGCATTTGGAAGTAGTGTTCAGTGTAGGCATGATGAACTAGGGACAGAAGAAAAGCCAGGTTTGTAGCGAGAGGTAATGTCTTCTGTTAGAACAGCTGGCAGAGCTGGAGGAGCTGCCTGAGCTTTAGGGCATGCTCAGTCTTTTTCCTCAGCCTGAAAAAAGGCGATGAAAATATTTTAAGCAGACTACGTTAGGCAGGATTAAATCAGTGTCCCAGGGCAGTGATGCAGACAGAGTGGGAAAGGCTGGTCCATCTCCACGCAGGATGGGTGGGATGCATCTACCTCTCTAAGGAGCTCTGAGATCCTTGGGTCAGCAGCTGATGTGAAACCCACTGAGATCGACTGGAAGGCGTTAGTGGTCGCTTGGGTTTGGGGATGGAGCGTGGGCAGCCTTATTTATGTCCCTGTCCGGCTGTTCCCGCAGAAGAGAACTTGCAGGTGTCCCTGGGAGGGGGAGAGCTGGCTCAGCGAGCTTAGCTTTCTCCTTGGCTATCAGTGCTTTGCTTCCATGAGTGAACATTTTCTGCCAGAAAAATGTTCCCAGCTATTTTTTTTTTTTTTTTTCCACTGGCTTTATGGAAACACTGTGCCTTTCTTCTCCTGGCGTCCCAGCTGGTGCCTGCCCTTCCTGCACATACCAAGTCCTCCCTTTGCCACTGATAGAGGCTGCTCTGATGCTCTTGGTCAAAAAAGGAAAAAAACCAAAAAACAGCAAAATACTTTTATGCAAATTAAGTTTGTTGTCCATGGAGAGACTTGACTTCGTTTTCATGTAATTTCTTGGAAGGGAAGGTGGGGAGTGAGTGTGTGCAGCCGAAACCCAGAGCCCGTAGGTGCCACCCCAGTGGGACACGTCCCTCAGCCCCCCAGGGAGGACAGGCACCTGGCCCCTGGCTCCCCGCAGCACCCTGCCCGTGCCTCCAGAGAAAAATATTCAGAATATTTTTAGTGAAATATTCCAGGATTTAAATTTTTTGAGGAAATTAATCTGCAGGCAAGTTTGGGGTTTGTTTTGTTTTGTTTTTATGTTGTTGTTGTTAGTGGTTTTTTAAAGCCATCTTTACTCAGTGTCAGCCTGGAATTGAGCATGAGAGCGATGATATGCTTTTTAGCTGAATTTCCTAAAGAAATGAAGCTGCTGCAACTTGCACGGCTATCAGTGAGACTCCTCCTCTGTCTCCAAGTCACGGAGATTTCCAGCTTCCTGGCTAATCCCAACCAGATTTGACAAAAGAGTAGAGAGGTCTCTGAGACCAGCAGATTTCCCAAGGACAGGTAATCGGAATAAACGAGAGACCATCAATGCTGCCGAGGGAACAGCTGCAAACACTAAAGTCAATTCAGTTATTGAACATCAAAGAAATTATATTTATGAGCGGTAGAAAATAGGTTTCATGAACTGCGGTGCTTGTTTCTCTTTTCGTTTTTAATGAACAGAACCACTCGTTTATAAAAGATGCTTGAGGGACCCTGTGTGCACCACTTATTTAACGGCTTGTAGTGAGCTTTGATGGGAAAGTGACCTAGTTCAAGTCCCCGGAGGCTACTGCAATAAAAATGATTATGAATAAAAATACTTTTATCACCATATGGCAGTTTCAGGCATTGCACACATGCATAGTCTGCGACTGTTTTGTCCAGAAATGGTGAGCTTTCTCTCAAATAAATCTCTCTAGCAAAGGCAGAAGAGGAGGGGTTGCCATTATTAGTATTCTTCCCTGTGAACCGGCTGCAAAATCCTCGGTTGCTGGAAAGGGGAGGATGGGTTTTGTTCTGCAGGCTGCCCTGGATAATGTGCTTTGGGGAGCTAAAATCCTCCGATGGAACAGAATCCGTTTTGCAGGTGCAGAGCACTTTACTTTTTCCTTATAAGCCCAAGCAGAGATTTAATTGCTGCTCTTCAGAAGTGCAAAACAAGAGAATGTAATAATTAGAGCTGTCAGGGTGTCCTTTCTTTTATGCCGATGCTGACATTAGCTGGTTTAAAGCCTATTTTTAACCTCTGCAGCGTTAAAGACTTACTGTGTATTTTCAGTCTGGCTTTATTTGTTTCAAACTTTGTAAATTTTAAGTAACCTAAACTGGAGGAGGTGGGGAGAAAGAGGAAAAACTGGATGTAAATAGGAAAGAAGGAGGAAAAATGAACCAATTAAATGAAAAATATGTCAGTAAATTATGTCCACTTTACAGTGAGGTTTTTTTTTCTTTTTATGAGCCTGCAAACTTCCCTCTAACTAGAAGCTAAAAATTCTCAAAACATAAAGCACTAAGTGCCTGGTAAGATAAATATTGTGTTTAACGTACCTTCAGACAATGCCCTGGATACTGCAGACAGCAAGAGAACCATTTTTCTGCTTTAAATAGTCAGAGTTTTATCAAACTTCATCCCTGACCCCTCTGGGGGTTATCCTGATGAGCCAGCAGCTGTAATAGCACTGATGGGAACCAGGTAGGATGTGCTGTGCTGATTCAGCACTTTGCATCTGTTACATATAGGCACGCGCATGTGTATAAGTATATACTTAGGTGGGTATATATGTCTATATATACATAGTAAGTGTCAGGAGTGACCTGTTGCTGCCCTGCAGCTTTACTGGAGTAACAGGGAACCGCTGTTTTTTGTTGGAAATTGGAGAAGGTTGAGGTGGTGGAGACATATCTGTGCTGGTTAAGTATCTCCTTTAACCCGAGGCAGGGATGGAGGAACAGCAGTGCGGTTGCGTGGTCTCAGTCTCGTTAAATTAGTGCCAGAACAGGATGCTCAGACAGTCTCACCATGTGACTTTGCATATATAGCGTTTTTTCTTTCTCTGGCATTTAATTATATTTTTTTGGCACCTGTTGGCAGTACCTGGAGGCTACAGGGAGAGGTGGGGATGGTTGGCCGGTGGAGGACTGCTCTTGGACCCATCTGATGATAGGGTAGACCCTGCCACGTCGCTGGGTAGGCACTCAAATCTTGTGGCTGTAGCTGGAGAATCCCAACGGCGGTGGTGGGAGTCTGCACGGTGGTGTGTGTTAGCCCGGCCAGTGAGGGACATTTTACTGGAGAACCCAGACAGTGGTGCTTGCGGCAGACTTAGTATATTTTTTTAGAGTTTCTTGGCATGGATGGCTCACTACCCGCTTGCCCTACCAGTTCCTCACGGATGGATTAGAGCGTCGTTGTGTCAGTGGTCCTGGCCCTTTTCTCGTGCAAGGCACTGACATCCAAAATACGGATTTCTAATCCTAAAATTACAACTTGCCCTTTCATAACACAAAATCAGTTAGTTAATCTCCAAATAGTTCCCTAGCCCCTCGTTAGTCACTTTGCACTATTACGCTCTCAGCAAAACCTTTATCCAGGCATTAAAGCATGAATGTTAAATACTCCCACTGTTTTGCAAAGCCGGCTCTGAACCTGCAGACCCCAAAGAAGGATGGGGTAGCATTTTTATGAGCCCTTGAGGAAAGGCTGCCACCTTTGTGTTAAACCTGGAGGGAGGAAACGTGAGAGGTGTGATATTTGGGGGAAAACGATGGAGTTTTCTGCAGATCTGGGCTCAGCGCTGCCGTGGGGAGCTGGTGGTTTCTCCTTTTCCTTCTCCAAGCCTGTTGGTGTAGGCTGTCAGACCCGATGGTCCTCACCTTCCTCTGACATGGGGGAAAGTGAGACCTCGGAGTTACTGAGAAGCACTGACGTAAATCTGACCTGAGAGCAGGGGTCAAAGACTTCTTCCCATGAGGCTGGCCCAGCTGTAATTTGTATTTTGTAACCACAGTTTGACCAGAACCAGGCTCCCCCATAATGAGCTCAGTTACTTGCCCATTGTGAGCGCCGTGTTTCTAGAAGCCCTTGAGTTTCGGTTGTTTTTGTTACTAACTTTTTCTGAAAGAGCAAACTAGGACTGTGTTATTAAGATTACTGATTATTTTTTTCCTGTCCCTCAGTAGTCAGGAACCAAATGGGCATTTCTGCAAGCACCAGAACTAATAAACCTGGTTTCCTTTGTATTTATGTCTCTTGGTTGATTGAGTACTTCCCTAATTAAATTAGGATTCTATTATGTCTGCTTATACCTATAGTCTCTCTCTTGCATTACTTTTCTGTCAACGTAGAAGCTGCTATAATTGACTGGAGAAAGGGGCCGGTGGGATTAAAAGCCGTTGGAGATAAACCTCGTGAATGGCTGCATCCAACATCCTTCGCCACCCAGCTGCCTGTTTCCATGAAGTTGGTAGAAAATAATTATCTTTGATGTCTTTGAAGCTACCTAATAGCATTAAAGCTTACAAGCACGCATGCATGCACGCGCCCACGTGAGTCGGATCTCCTGGTCGGCTTGTTGCCGAGGAAGCTCAGGGTAAAATGGTGGAGGGATGGTGTCTTTTCAGTCGAAGCCAAGCACTGAGGATTTTGGGTTGCTTCGGAAGTCAAAGAATGTGTATGGTCAGCACATTAAAGCACAGTTTGGCAGTCGTGAAATGGCACGGCGCTTTGTGCACTTGTGCTTTAGTAGCACCGTATGTAAGGAAGATCAGCTTACGAGTGAACGCTGGGGGTTTTTGCACGCACCAACTTCCCAAATGTGATCCGTACCCAGGAAATCAGGCTGCGCCCTGAAAATTGAGTGCCTGAGTGCCAGGGAAAACCTTACTGGTTTCGGGGCAAGCGGAAGGTGGTTGAGCTGGTGTGAAAGCAAAGCTGCTTCTCTGGGAGTGCCGCAGCATAGACATCGGTAGGAATAAATAGCCCAGAAAGCCAACCGTGTCCTGGGCTGCATCCAAAGAGGTGTGACCAGCAGGTCGAGGGAGGGGATCCTGCCCCTCTACTCCGCTCTGGTGAGACCCCACCTGCAGTACTGCGTCCAGCTCTGGGGGCCCCAGTACAGGAGAGACATGGAGCTGTTGGAGAGAGTCCAGAGGAGGCCACGAAGCTGATCAGAGGGCTGGAGCACCTCTGCTGTGAGGACAGGCTGAGAGAGTTGGGGTTGTTCAGCCTGGAGGAGAGAAGGCTCCAGGGAGATCTAATTGCGGCCTTCCAGTACCTGAAGGGGCCTACAGGAAAGCTGGTGATGGACTGTTTGTCAGGGAGTGTAGTGACAGGACAAGGGGCAATGGGTTTAAGCTGAAGGAGGGTCGATTGAGATGAGATGTTAGAAAGAAATTCTTTCCTGTGAGAGTGGTGAGGCACTGGCGCAGGTTGCCCAGAGAGGTTGTGGAGGCCCCATCCCTGGAGGTGTTTAAGGCCAGGTTGAATGAGGCTTTGGGCAACCTGGGCTGGTGGAGGGTGTCCCTGCCCATGGCAGGGGGGTGGAACTAGATGATCTTTGAGGTGCCTTCCAACCCAAACCATTCTATGATTAAATAGTATCTCATAAGGTGCTTTGTCTCTAAGTCCTTCTGTCCTCGTCCCCACCTGAGGAGGGGTGATGCCCTCTGAGCAGGAGACCCTCCAAACTGAGCCTCCTGGGTCTCTCCACGTTGGACCATACGGGGTCTTGACGTGCGTTTTGGGAGCCCTCACCCCGAGGAGCGTTGCAAGAGCTTTCAGTGGAAGTGTGCCTCATACAAGACCGTGGGGACTCTGTCCTGTAATAGGGTCGAGAAGGCAAGTTAGTAGGTTGAAGGGTGGCGTGAAATCTTCCTCCCTATGTTACAAAAACCCCGGAATTATTGTAATTCTTGCTGGAAATCAATCTTCAGTCTGAAATGCTGGGTCAGGCTTGGTGGCTTAGAAAAGATAGGAAAATTGAGACCTTGCATGGTAGACACCCACGTGCATATAATCATCTGGCTTAAGAGATGACAGCAATGCTTAGTTAACCTTTTTTTAATTTAAAAACCCAAAACAAAACCCCAACAGTGCAGAGACAACCTTAGGACTACAGTCAAAGGTGAGTTACCTGAGAAATCTGAATCTTTATGTTTGCATATATGGCTAGACGGGGGAATTGCTTAATACTGGTATGGCAGGACAGCCCAGTCCTACAAAAGTAATTGCATAAATAGAAAATGTTCTCAGCCTACCTTTCTGCCCTTTCTTAAAAGTATATATATTCTTCTACAGGATGGGATAATTTTACAGCCTTGGAATTGCCGTTTGTTCAGTTGTCATGAACTAAATTAGATGTACTGTTGCTTTTCTGAATTATTCTGTTTTATTCTGCATGGGTTTTAGTACTTCTAGTTTTAATTCATGTTGTGTTCAGGTGCCACAATCAGAGAACTATGGGCAGGGGAAAGGAGGAATCCTGCCATCAGCCCCATCCCTGTATCCCCCTTGAGACAAAACCACGGGGCAAGTGGCTTTGACCAAGTCCTCTGGCATCCTTATCGGATGGATCCCTTACCAGATGGGTACCTGCAATCAGATGGATACCTTGCCATCCTTACCAGGACAGCAGTGGAAGAGGAAATGAGGAAAAGCGGGGTACGAAAAGAGGGAGGAAAATGGAAAGAACAAAAATAAAGGGGAGAGGAGGAAGGCAATGGAGGCTCGCGGGGCTTCGAAAGCTGGAGACCAGCAGCTGTCAGACAATACTGCAGGAAGCCTGAACTTGTATTTTTAGGGACGCTTGGTTTTATACTTTACTGTAAATAATGGGTTTGGGGGAGGAGGAGAGAAATGACTGCTCTTCCTGCCGCCTGCTCTGCTAGGCTTTGTTTCAATTCTGTTTTCCTTCCCTGTGACCTCAGCGTTTGCAGAGCGAGGGGCGTTAGCGTCCTCCCACCCCACCACTCCTGGCACTTGTCCCTGGGATGGCAGAGCATTTCCAGCTGGCGCCTGAGCTGGGGAGCCACCATGTCCTGTGTGGGGTGGGCAAGGACCCAGCCCATCTCCTGGATATCTAGTTTAGTCAGCCAGTTGTTTAATAGTGATTTACCAAATTGGCAACCTTTTGACCCAGGACCAGGTTTGCTGTATGTCAGAAGATTTTTCCTTTACGTTCCTAAGTCAATGTTTGCATTTCAAGCGGCACTCAGTTCAGAGCAGAAGAGCAATGGGTGGTTAATCCATTTGCATAAAATTGTTCAGGAAAACAGGGTGCTTGTGGTGTTTGGAAGGACAGCTGTATTTTTGACCTTTTCACTAAGCTTTTAGAAGGAGAAATTATTTCAGATTTCCTCGAAGTGTTTTCAAGCTGTCCAGGAGTTTTGGGGGAGACCAAGATCTTGTTTTCTGTTGTCACATCGAGTGTTTTTCACTTCCTCTTTGACTTATTTTTTAGCAGAACTGGGACACATTTACATTAAATCACGACACTGTGCGTTACTGATGGTTTTGTTGAGGCAGGTTTTAAGAGCACTTTTAAAAGACTCTTCCCCCATCAGCATTTTAGACAGGACCGCAAGGATGACTTTCATTTATCATCAGCATAAGCCTTCTCAGGAGAGACGAGACCATCATTCCAGAGCATGGTAAGAGGCTGCTACAGATGGCATGTCCTGAGAAGGTGTAAGGAGCTTTTCCCAGTCTGCAAGTGCTGCTGAAATCTCTTATTCTTAACAACTATCCTCCATGACCACGAAACCCAATTCTCCATCAGCCTTTCCTGCAGGTAACAGCCTGACTTGGCCATCATTCAGGTCAACTTAGTGATGACCGATCTCTTCAGGTAGATCTACATCTACACAGAGGAGGTTTTGCCATTTGTCTTCAGGGTGGGTTTTATTGGCTGAACCCCATTTCTTTCTGGTCTATCACATGAATGCTTTGAGATCTCACAGAGGCAAGAAAAGGTGCTGCAAAAGAAATTTTTTTTGCACGTGGTGCAAATAGGGACTAGATTTATTGAAGTCTCTGGTTCTTCTTGATCTGAAAGGTACAAGGAACAGCAGCCTTCAGGGAATATTTCAGCTTATCTCTTTCAGAGATGGGTAGGAATTTGGAAATCTGGAGGAGGGAAACAAAATGTGAAAAGCTTAAAAAAGAAGAAAAGAAAGAAAAGAGAGTTGTAGCACGGGTACCTAATCCAGTCCAGAGATTTGTGTTTCAGAAGTTTTGACGAGGGCTCATTCTTTTGTCTGAAATTACTCATCTTCTCCCTTTGTTTAAAGCACTGGAGGCTCACAGCTTGTAGGGAGCAACGATGAGTTGTGGCTTCTGCAGTCATCTCCTGTGCAGTCGCTGGTGCTGCTGGTATTGCCAGTGACTTCACTCGTCGGTCGCATCACCGCTGTGAGCATTAACCACAATTATTCACTTGTAATTAAATAGCCATGATGGATTTGTAACAGCATTGTGGGCTCTTTGGAGTGAGCTTGGTTGGAGGCAACATCTAGGGAAGTTACATTGGGGTGAGCAAGCCTACCCGAGCGACAGACGGGAGCAGGGGGTGGAAAGAAGGGTCTGAATCAGGGAAAAAGTCTGGCCTAGGCATGCTTTTTCACAGCTAAAAGCTTTCTCTCTGCACTTTGATATTTCACTTGTGAGAATTAGCTTATGCAACTTTTAAATCCCCAAATGGTGGGAAGGGGAGGGAGGAGGTTTAAAGGCCAGACTGGAGGGTCCCAAGCCAAGTGTCGAGGACTGCTTACATCTATCCTGGGGGAACTTTGTTTAGGGGTGGTGATGGTGGTGGTGATGGTGGTACCATGAACATCTGCAGGTGAGAACACTGCCACATCACCCATGCAGCAAGTGGCCCAAAACTTGCTGTGGTGTTAATCTAATCTGTACTGACCTGACATCTGTCAGTCTGAGGAAGAGGTATGAAGACCCAGTGCTCGGTTGGGTGGCTGGTCCCGGCTCACTGTGTGCTTCCCATTCACTGTTGTCTTGATTTCCATCAGGAAACACTTGATTGAAAAGTCTTCCTCCTGGTGTCTTGCCTCTTGAGGGTGGTGACCTGTATGCAGACAAGTTGGGTGTTTGGAAGGAACAAAAATGATCTGTCAAATTTGTTTTGTTGTCTGTGTCCTCCGTTGTCTAATCTTCTGGTTTTGTATGATTGACTGAAGGGCAGATGGACTTGAGGGGTACGTGGGTTTTCTCTACTGTACCCTGAACACGGGTTCTATCTTACAAGTCTGATACTTGAACGGCACTCGGGGCTGAGTCTGTTGGGGCACAGCTCTGCAGTACTTGTGACAGAAGTCTGCCTTCCTGCCCGTTTGCCTGTGCTGAGCTTTTATGTTAAAAACGTGTTTTCCTATTCAGTGTGGACGCATCCCTGTGGCACATAATAAGCCTTTTTTGGGGGAGCTATTTTGTCCAAAGCAATCTACATGCTCTTTTGTGAGGGGAGGGAAGGAACGTCTTTCATCTCTCAGGAGGACCCAGGTTGTACAAATGCACCCTGGAGAACGGGAGAAGAATGACCCGGTGTAGAGACACATCCAGAGGTTTAAGTTCGCAGTCTCCTGCTGCCTTTGTTGTAAACGTCCTCCACTTCTCATAGCGCTGCTCCTGTCTGAGCAAATGCAACCCTGGCATTCCATTACCCTTTTGGAGTCTCCCAGTTGCCTTCGCTTGCCCAGGATTCCCTGTTGGATGTTCACCTCGTGCAGAAGCCGTCACTGTGAAGAGCACCAGGACGCACAATCACTGCCTCATCTTTGCTCCTCACCTGCATCATTACTGAAACAACTAAAATAAACGGACCAAACTCATCTTTTAGCTCCCTGTGGGAAACGTGATGCCCATGGAAATACTAGAAATTAAATCCTAGGGTGATATTCCTGCAGCCAGTTTGTCTTGCTGAGCTACAGCAGTGGGAGGGATGAGAAATACCAGGCTGTTTGACAAGTCAGTTTTCTGCTCTGAAAGGGGCAGGTTACATTTATGATGGTATTTATACAGAAAAATACGTGTCAATGGGCTTTATGTTATTTTTATGGGCATTTTAATGCCAGTTTTAAAGGCTAACAGCAGAGATTGGGTTCTGGTTGTTTTTAAGGGTGTGCCAGTTTGGTTACAGCTGACGCGGTGGTTTAGTGCCTGAAGACCAGGGAGAGCATGTTGAAAATAATGTGTTGCCTTCTGCCAGGTACCACGCAGCACTCAGCAGTAAAACCCTCTGTCTGCAAAGGGCTGGATCGCTGATGCTGGCCCCGGTGGGGCAGGGATGCAGGGTGGCTCAGTGCTGCTCCTTGCTTCCTGGGGTGCTGCCATCTCCTGCCCTCCCTCCTTCCCTTGGTGGCCAAGGAGGCTTCAACACCCCATTTTGGTGTGGCCTCTTGGCTTCCCCTGGGGTAGATCAGTAGTAAATGAACACCTTGGTTATGGGTTGGGTTGCAAGGCGGTGGCTTGAGGAGAGGAACTTTCCTTGGTCTCCATACGGCAATGCTGCCTTTGATTTGGTAGATGAGTGCTTGTCATCTCCTTAGCCCTCTCTGCATCTCTGTCCAGGTTTGTCGCTGCATCCCGTGCTGGGAAGCATGAGATGAGTGATGGAGCCCTCGCATCTTCGTCAGCACGAGCCCCCTCGGCTCACTCGGGGAGGGTCAGGTGGGGGGTGAGGCCGCAGAGGAAAGCAAACGAGATTCATACAAGGCAGCAGTTGGGCTGCTGTGAAGGATGGAGAAACTGGAGAGGAGAGACAGGTCCTCAGCTGTGGTTGGTTGGTGGGTTGTGAGGTGGTTCCTGTCTCTTCTCATCTTTTGCGATTGGCTTGAGTTGACCTTGGGATCCCCTTGGTTTGGGAAAGGACCCTGGAAACAAGGTGCCCTGGATTACCTCTCCACAGTCCCCTCTCTGCCTCCAGCTTGGTATTTCTGATCCCTTTTGCAGGTAGGGGCCCTTGCTCAGTGGTTTCTTTGGAGATGCTGAGGACCATGGTCCTTGCATCTAAACGGGAGGGAGCCAAGTCTCCTGCATTCACCATGGCACTGGTACCCTTGGGTGGGATCGCCAGCTCTTTGCATGGAGGGTTTTAATCTGACCCTGGCCAGGTCCTGTGGCAAAATCCTTTTACTCTGTGACAAGGCTTCTGTTTTCAGAGTCATTAGCAAAAACATGGTTTCCCTGTTGGCAGAGCTACCTCCTCCAGCGCTAGAGAGAGGTCTGGTCCTTTGCTCTCATGGGCTGCTCATTTCCCTTCTGCTGCCACCCAGAAAATAGGTGATAACAACTTCATTTTATCTTTTGCCCTTCATATTTAAGCAAACCTTCCCCTAGTTTTCAATAAATGCTGCAGCTCACCGTGCGCCGTTAGGAGACAGTGCTCCGCTGGCAGAGCCGTCTGAGGCCAGGGCTGAAGCCGGCAGAAGCCTGAGTCATCTTGTAAAGAAGATCAGCTTTTAATTACAATTTCCAGTGCACTTTTTAAGCAGTCTTGTGGAAATGCTGTGTAGGAACATTTGAATTACAAATGTAAAGAAATTGTGCACTTTTTTTTTTTTCCTTTGTAAGGCTGCTGGGAAAACAAAAGCCCTCTGCTATAGAAAAAAATATTAAGAATTTAGAGAGTGCTATTGTTTGAAGGTGCAAATCAGGGCCTTAATGTAGAGTATGGCTGCGTGAGGAGCAAGTTTTATTCTCAAACATGCTTCTACATCTAGGCAAGGCTTTGGAGGCTTTTTGCACTATAGCATCGAGCATTGCATCAGCTTTATTGGGGTAGCTGCACTATTATTTTATCCCTTTTATTGGGGAACAAAGTTGAGCGGCAGAGCGCCCAGTCTCTCGCCCAAGGTCAAGTGCAGTTGGTGGGGATCCAGGAATAGCGCCCAGCTGCTCGGCTTGGCCTTGGCCCCCCCTTCCCGGGAAATCGGCCCCCGCGGCACATTGCCGGCTGTGCTTTCCCTCCTTTCTTAAAAATCAACATTCACTTAATCAAGGCTCTGATACAGAGGGAATTTATACATCCTATTAAGTGTACCAAGACTTACCCCTAGCTGTGGGGGTTCAAAGGAGCAGGCAAATCAGCCGGTTGGGTTTTTTTCTCTGGAAAAATGCAGGGAGGTCTTTCCCTGCTCCTGTGCGGTGCTGAACTTCTAGATATCCCCTTTGCCTGCTCCGTTACAGATGCCCAGACCCTGAACACCAAGCACTAAAACAAACTGGCGGTTTTGTCCTGCAGCCAGCTCTCACTGCTGGGAAAGATCTTGAATTTTTAATATGAGTCTGCCTGTAACATATTGGTGGCTTTTAGTCCTGAGCCGACATTGATCCTGCTGGGAAAGGGTTAAAAGGCTGCAGTGTCCCCAGAGGGGTGGCATGTTGTCCTGGCTGTAAGGGATGGGGCGAGTGGGTGGCCTGAGATGCCTTTGGGTAGGAGCAGGAAGCAGTCGGTCTGGAGGGATGCTTATAAAGCAGTATCTTATCATTTTCTTTCTCTTAGTACAGCTGAAATTGCAGGTTCATGATTTGATTCTATGCAGCGCCTGGCCTTGGTTCTTTCCTGACGTGCCTGCAGCATGGCATAGTCCGTGTGAGGTTTGGATTAGCTGTGGATGAGGTTTCACGCCGAGCCTTTCAGATTTCCACTAAGATCTTTATCCAGTGGAATAAAAGGCCATCACCCCCTGCCCGTATGTGTTCTCCCTGCAAAGCTGCAGGCAGCCTCCGAGCTGCCCACGTTCTGGCAGGCGCCCTGCCTGCAGGCAGCTTTTCGGGCTGCTTTGAGAGCTTTTTTGCCTGCTTTGTTTCACTTTGCAAATAACAGTGAGTAAAATCTGTAGCCTTCAGATGGTTCCTTTAAACTGTACAGCATCGATTTGTGTCTATGCATGTTATTTCTCTGTAAATAGGACCCTTAATGGCTAGATAGCCCTCCTGCGTTGATAACCACGTCAGGCAGTGGCTGCAGTGGCTGAAGTCCCTCAATTACCAAATAGCAACGTGCTGTGCCAATGCTGGGCTTGTCCCTCGTGTCCCCGAGTGCTGAAGGTAGCAGGGACACGCGGTCCTTTCTGGCCTCCTCCCACTCGTTCCTGAGCTGTATGGTTCCCATGCAGCCCCTGGTACCGGCTTAACCTTCCCCTGCTAATCCCGAGTCCTCCTCCTCTCCTCCCTGCTCTCAAATCCTTGGCTAAAGCCCCCCCTCAGCTGTGCTGCCTGCTGCCAGGCTGGGTGGGGATCGTGTGCGGGGCTGGGGGTTTTCTTTTGCTTTGTGGGATCCTTTGGGGCTCCCACCTTTCCTACAGGAGCCCTCGCATCCCAGTTTCTCCATTTTGCAGAGAAACGAGGACTGTTGAGCGCTGGGTGTCTGGGGAGGAGGAGGGTCATCTGGTAAGCGAGGGCAGCTCGGTGTTGCCTTCGGGTGCGGTGAGGTCCATTTTGCAGATCTGTCAGGGAAGGCAGGGAAAGGCAGTGATCTGGCCATCTTATTTCTTCATAGAAAAGCTTTGCCTAGCCAGTGTAAGGGTAGGAAATTCCTGCTTGAGAGGGGAGGCATGGAAAGCGAGAAGCTGTAAAAGCAATGCAATTTAATCTGCTGATCAACTCCGTTGATCCCAACCTGCAAGGCTGGCTTAGAAGGTGAGCCACAGTGGGGCTGTTCGGCGGCAGAGTCAGAAATCCCGTCTTTATCCCTGACAAAGCAGCGAGTGCATGTGTGACGGATATCAAGCAAATATAAGGATAAATGGTCTGCATGTCATTTCTTGGGCTCCCGTTTTCAATAAGCGGTTCTAAAACTTTTGCTACCCTATACCTGACTTGTTTAAAGCAGCAGACAACATGAAAGTCTCGTTGTAGCCCTGTACAGCCGAATTAGTATGTATATCACGTAGTATTGCTCTAGGCATGGCTGGGTCTTTAAAATCACTAGAACATAGGCACTGCAAAATGTTTATTGACTGCTGACAGTAAGTGACTTCGAGTAGGATAGGATGGACAGTAAGTTGTCAAGGCTGCTCAGGGCAGACAAAAACCCTGCAGGCAACTCTGGATAAAAGAGAGCATGATACCAATCTGCCTTCAAGTATGTGAGGTCTCAAATTGATATTTGAGCTGACATAGATAGAAATGTGCAACATGGGGTCTGCAGCATCTTGAGTTACAAAGTCATTGGGCTTAGGGGAGCACCTCAGCCCTCCATAGCACTAGATCTGGGGTTACTTATGTCATTCTTACGCTTATTTTCCTAATGCTAAGACCTAAGTCACCGAAGCAATATACATGAAAGATTCTGGCAGCTGTGGCATTCTATCCTAAGCTCCATGAAGCGTAAGTACCTTTATCAGATTGCTCTCGTTATTTCTACCACTCTGAGACAGGGACTTGGAGTCTTGCTTACAATTGATGAATGTATGAAGCCTGAATGTACAAATTGGCTCGGATGCCAGTCAGCCTTGCCACGTGGTCAGGAATCAAGGTGGTTAGACCTGAACTGGTCCAAGTGTTAGCAGGACTGGAGAGACGCAAGGAGTGAGGCAGTGGAAGGGTTGTAAGGATGGCTTGCTTAGAAATTGGTTCAAGGTGACTGGGCAAATGTCCTGGCTCGTGCTGTGCAGGTTCAGCCATTACCAGCAATGGGACTGGACCTCAGAAGTTCAACCCAAATTTCTCCTGGATTTGTGGCATTAGGGTTGGTGCACGGAGGAACTTGGTGGGTTTGTGTTCAGGCGCCTTTCTGCAAGCTGAGAGACATGGGACAGGTGGGGGTGAAAGAGGTGAGAGCCCCATTTAACTGTCTCGGTAACCACTGGTTATCAACTCTAGAGAGATCCAAGGTGGGACCCCAGGAGCTCATCCTGGGTCATCATGTCTGCAGAGAAACATACAGGGCCATGGGTGGATGTGGGGCAGCGTACGCAGCTATACCGTGCTGTGAGCTAAGATAAAAGAAATACTGCCCTGCAGTTAAATGGAGAAACAGAGGGAATGGGAAAAACATGGGCTGGGAAAGCAGGCTGGGCTGCTCAGTCAGGTTGGATAATTCACGTGGACACGGTCACAGTTGGTTTAGGCCATTGGCAGTTCAATAAAATGCAATGGAAGCCCTTCATGGAAAACCGTCGACAGCCATAGTGTTAAATTTCCTGGATTAAATGATTGGGAAATCACCAAGATTTGGGCTTTCCTTCATACTCAGTTTTCCTCAGACAGGAACAAAAAAAACAAAAAAAACCCCAAAAACCAACTCAATCACCTTTAGATAACAGATACCTCCGTGTTACCGGGCTCGCCCATGGCTGTTTCCTGCCACCAGTGCCATCCGTCCCCACTGCTGGAGAGGATGCTGAGCACTCAGGATTGCAGAAGGTGGTTCTCCCTGCTGTTTGTTGGTTGAACAACCACCTTGCACTTTACATGCCACCTCCAAAATTGGATCTTGCTACTATGAAACTAGAGTCGAAGTCAAGCAGATGGCACTGAAGAGGTGTTTCAAGAAACCACATTTCCATCGGCATGTGTAGTGTTTTTTCCTCAAGGGCCATTTTTTAACTCGGCTGCAGTTTGCAGGACAGTTACTGATTTGGGGCATGGATTGAAGAGCAGGTGAGCCTTCACGTGTTGAAATACAGCTGTTTAATGCGTGGCACAGATAAATGGGGTACCAAAAGCCTGAGGAGACCAAGGGCTACCTATGTCTGTCCAGTGTTCCGGGACATTGCCACGGGAGGCAGCAGCTCACGTTTGCAGTTGTCTAGCCCCGTCTGCCCCGCAGCAGGGAACATGTTAGGAGCAATCTGTTTTGAAGGGACTATTTTTTCCAGAAATACAGAAGAAGCAGCAGCAGTGCTGCCAAACCACATTTTGTGGTGGAGACCTTGCCGGTGCCCCGAGCTGCTGCGAAGCTCTGGACACAGCAGCTCGCTCCCATCCCAAAGTAGATGGTCTGAGGTCATGAGCATCCCCAGTAATTACAGGGAAGGGCTTAAGAAAGCTCCCTGGGACATCTGTTCCTGTATCCTGTGCAGAGCCAGCTTCACCTGTGGTGGGAACTAGTGCCTTGGAGCTGGTGGGGTTATCCTAGAGTTTGGGTTTGAACATTGAAACCAGTGCGGTTGTGGCCATGATAAAGCCATGATAAAGCCAAGGTGGCCTGGGACCATGCAGAAACGGTTGGCTGTGGGACAAACTGGGTTGCATTCAGCAAAAGTACGTGGAAATTGGGGTCTGCCTGGTGTTTGCAGATGTGAAAGCTGGGGCCTGGCCAGGTTGGTGGTGGTCCCCTGCTCCATGTCAAGCAGTGAGGATCTAGAGGAAGGTCTCAGTGTGGGATAGCCTGGGCCATGGGAGGAGGCTGTGTCTTTCTTGGGCCACCCTTGAGAGCCAAGCATCTCTCTTTAGAGGACTGGGTGGTCCTGGCACACGTGGGCAGCGCCATTCCCTCCACAGCTCAGTGCTTCCCACTGGAAGTAGCAACCTGCTGCTGCTATCAGAGACGTGGCCTGTGTGAAAGGGTGCCTTGTGGGTCTCCTAAACGGAGATTTAATTTTAGTTATGAATACTGCAGTGTTGAATAGGCAGTGATGTGAAACAGAAGCACAGTGGGGGTGTTAAAGGGTGGTAATAACATGGCTGTCATGAACTAATGTTATTGGGAACAGACTGTACTGCCTTCTTTTAGCTGCAGAAATGTGCATTTGCAGAGAAGCAGAGGAGCCAGGGGCGAAGGGAGGACAGGCAGTGCGGGAGGGGAAGGAGCACCCCAGGAGCGGCCACTGCCCTCCCTGCCCCGGGGGGCTGCAGGCGATGGGCTGCTGCCCTTGGCAGAGCGCCGAGGGGATTGACCCCGCACTGGGAGCTGCCGGGTCGGACCTGCATGTGCTGGGGGTGACGGAGCAAAGAGCAAAGCTCGTGGAGGGCCTGGAAAAGTTGCAAGGGGTCCAGCGGTAACTGGTGGCATCCCTTTCCTCCTCCATCCCACTGGTGCTCCTTTGAATCCTGCTGCCTTCAGTGTGGGACCGGCTATGGAAATATTTTCCTAAGGCACTGTTTGTACTTTTTTTTTTTTTTTAATACATTGCTCTTTGTTGGGAACATCTCTCCTTAGACCTTTGGTGCCGTAGGTTTTCATAGGCTGCTCCTTAAACCCACTTTTGGTGTCTTTGCTGTCTGTTGTTGATCTCTCTCTGCTCTCCATGCTGTTGTGCTCGGTCCACTCATCTTCCAGCCTAGACCTGTTCTTGTTGAGGCTTTGATGTCCCCTTAGGAGAGTGGTGTTGGTTCCCATGTCCTGGGAAAGCCCTGCCAGATGCAGAAACATCTTGAAATCTGGTCTACCGCAAGGTTTCCTGTGACCACAAAGCACAGCTCTTCAAAACCTACAGCTTCAAACACTTGTGGGCAAAATCTGTGCAGAGTCCTTCGTGTGAAGCAGACACACAACCCCCCATTGCCAGTTTGCCTGTGTCAGATGGTGGCAGTGCCGCAGAAGTGCTTTCTAATCAGTGCTTTTCCCTGGGTGGGAATTAGAAGAGGTGAAGGCCACATCCAGAGGAACTGTCTACAGAAACTTCTGGAAGGATTTGGGATCTCCGACACTGATTTAGGACCTCTTATGCTGGTGGTTTTATCCATGGAAGAGGGAAACCCCTCAGTTCTTCCTGAGCTGGAGGAGAGCTGGTGTCTCCAGCCTCCTTTGAACTACAAGAGGGATAGGGGATGGCGTAAGTGCAAGCATTGGTGTAAGGGATGTGTTTCCCTTATTTTTATATATATATATATATATATATGTATATAAGGGAATATAAGATTAGTCTTGCTCACCTATGTGCCATACTTTGTGTTATTCTTGGAGATGAATAATATGCTAATTTAACAATTTAGCTTGTAAATCTAATAAACCTGCCTTCTTTACTTAACGTCAGACCTATTGTGGAGCTGCAGTAATGGAATTGCAGCTCTCCCAGCTGCACAGCCCCGATCAGAGCTTGGATTGATACAGAGGATTAGAAATATTTCAGTCCAAAGGTCAGCTTTGTTCGGTCAACACAGAGCATTAGCTTGGCCCTGTGCAATTAGAGACATCTGTGCTGGGAGAGGATTTATGCCTTTCCAAGGGGAAGCTCTGGTTGTTCAATCCAAACTGAAGTATTAATAAAAATGCCCAGCTAAGGAGAACGAAACACTAAAAAAAAAATCCACTCTATTTATTTTTGTTTCTCTCTGAGTTTTTTGAATGTTTTCCTGGATTTTACTTCTTAAAATGTTGGAAAAGATGACAGATGTGGATCGGCTATGAGTAAAACTTGTGCTTGTCCTGCTCAATGAAGGTCTTCCGCTCTCCAAAAGCAGCCCGAGGGGTGGCAGCAGGTTGGCCAGAGGGAAAGAGCCACGCTTGAGAGAGCAGCCGGCTTTCTGGAGGACAGAGGAGCAACTCTGGAAACATCACCTGGCCAGCAAATGAGATGTCGAGTGTTTGCATCCACCTTTTTATCTTTTTCATAGGTTTTCCATTTTGGGTGTCAAAGCGTTGGAGTTTCAGGCATGCCGTGTGTACAGGAGGATGCCATTTGCAGAGAGCGTGTTGCAGCCTGGGGAGAACAGAGGGTGTTTTAGGTAGCCCCATAAGCAGGTGGGGTTTGCCCCAAGGGGAAAGGAAAGTCAGTGATGTGCTTTAGTGCCTTGTTTAATCAGACAGACACATTACTCTTTGTTAAAATAAATGTTTTTCCCATATGAGTCACTTCTTATGCTGACCTGATATTTAGAGTATCTGATGTTTTAATTACCTTTCTCAGAGACATGGATTCATTTCAGATACGTTTGAAGAGATGTGTAAACCAAGTGCAAAGCTAGAGTACATAGTTTATAAAAGCAGCTTCATTTGGAGGTTGCTGAATTTTCACACTAGAATAAACCTGTTTTCCCATCAGTTAGTATTTTAGCCCCTTAAACTAGTTGGAGGGGGGGGGTTCGGCACCCTCAAGATTATTTTCAATGGGAAACGAAGTACATAAATGTGCCTCTACTCTGTAAAAGCCGAGAACAAATCACACCGGGTGCTATAAAATGGTCTAATTTACTGCAGGATGGCAGTTCAGATGCACAGCTCCTGTTGGAAGGCAAAGTTCCTTCTCCCAGGAAAAATGGGATGCAATTTTCAGTGGGTTAGTGCTGAAGTGCCTTCATGCTAAAAATCTTGGACCGAGTCCCTGAATTGCCTTGAACTACAGGAAGACAAGGAACTGGCAAGACCTGGACCAGGGACCTGCGTGAAGTTCTGGTCCATCCCAGGAGAGCTCCGCTGCAGAAGGTCTTGGCTGCAGAAATGGAGTCCGGAGGAGATGAGACTCACCAGTGAACACCCTGATGGTGTGTCTGCAGAAGTAGGGCTTGACAAATGTAGAAAAATGAATTGATGATTCCTCACCTGGCAAAATCTCTGATGTCCCATGCTGTTCCTGTTGTGGGAAGAATCTCTGTGTGCTGGAGTTGGTGGTATTGAGGATGTGCCGTGGAACGGCATGGTTTAGAGGCAGGAGTTGGCCAGTAGAAAGGGCAATTGTTGGGTTGCTGGCATCAGCTTGGTATTTTAACTGCAACAAAAATGTCATGGAAGAAAATTAGTTGGGAGGCTTTTGTCCTGCTAAAGTGGTAATGGTCGGACTTTTATGAGACATTTTGTTACTTGTCTCAGTTTACTGAGATTTCTGTATGAAATGGAGTGTTCCTCAGGTTATACTTCCTCAGCGGTGAGGGATGGTGTGGTGGTCTGCTCCCAGCAAAAGCTGTCCATGTTGGAATTTCTGCAGTGCCTTGTGAGAGCACCCTAATCCCACTTGTTTAATATTTACGTTATGTGACTAAAGGCATTGCAGAATGGCCGTATTCCAAGTGTTTTGCTTTAAAGTATCAGACCTGCAACAGGGTTACTCCGTTCAGTGCCTGCTGTGGGGATTATGTATGTGGGGGGGGTTGGAGGCTGGGTGCCCTGATTGGGAGGTTTAAGAGACGATGCTCTCCCTGGCTGAAAGAAATGGGAGCTCTGCCCTTCTTGAAAGAGTGACAATTGTGGTTATGTCCCACTGGTTGGAGCAGGTGGTGGGTCATGTATTTTGTTGAACAAATAGGAGCAGCCAGCGGAAGTGAAGTAAATGTGATGGGATATGTTTCTGGGTACAGAAATCGCAGGTTTTGCTTAAAAGTGAAATCCATGCTTGTGCAAGCAAAATTTTTAAAAGCAATAACCAATTATCTTTTTTCTGTCCTTAAAATGTGGACTTGAATTTTGGGCCAGAATATGCAGGTTTTGTGTACAAAGGCTGATATTGAGGCCAGGGTTTATTTATGTAGTAAATATAATGCCTGAATGCATCAATTGACGTTTAAAGGTGTTTCCAATGTTCCCATCGTGTGCAGGTCCATTATGCTTTATGGAGTGTGAGGACCACAACCTTTGAAGAAGAACGTGTGGTGCCTGCTTCATTTGCAGAAATTAGTCTTAATACTTGACATTATCAAGTTAGTGATAGTTGATATAACATTTTGAGAGTAATTAGGAGCATGAATTTATGCTCAGATGGATGTTTAATTAAAAACTGTGGCAGCTTTGAAGTTCATGCTTGAATAATCTTGAGGCTGAAATGCGGGTTCATACCCAAGTGAACCTTGACAGCAAATCTGGAGAGGGGAAAAATGCTCTAGTAACTCCGATTTCCTCCTATTTGTTTTATGCCATTGCAGCCATCAGGGTGTCTATAACGATGCTGAATTTATGAAGATGAAAGCAGATCTTGCAGTTCAGCCAGGACATCATGTAGCCCAATGCAAAACCTGCTTTGGGGAAAGGAGCAGGGAGGTGATGGAGGATATTTGTGTATTTGAGACCTCCAGGAGCTGTAGCCCAGGTGACACTGGTAGTGGTCCTTCCAAGTCTGCGGTGCCAACTGTGAACAGCCAACATGGGGTGGTGAAAGTGTCTCCTGGAAATCTCTTCTCCTTCCTCCCCTTGAACTTCTGGGGGATTCAGTCATTACCCTGCCTGAGCAGGGAGGAAGAGGAGAGTAAACCCATGCTTATGTCCAAAGCAAAGGCGAAGGCACTCATGGGCTTGAGCCCCACAGAAGGATGGGGCTGGTGGTACCACATTTTGGATGCTGGGATGTCGTGGCAGCTTGGGCTTTGGGAGGATGCCGGTCCTCTTGCATCTCTCACTCTTATGTATGAGCAGCTGGAAGCAGCTCACCCGCCACCAACAAGCAGAAAAATCCCAGACAATGCCAGGAGAGAAAGAAGGTGAGAAGACAAAATGTTACAGACTGCTGTAGAGTGGATCAGCTCCTTTTCCGCAGGCAGACAGATGACCAAGGGCTGTTGGCGTAGGTTATTAAGCAGGCAGGAGGCAAGGAGGGTGTGGGGAGCAAGGGTGGCTGCAGTGATTGCTGCTCTCCTCCCGCTTCCTTTGCTCCTGTTGCCAAAAATGATGATGTTGGTATAGTCTGGAGGCTCAGAAGTGACTGCCTTACCCTGGAAGGGTCTTGTCCTCCTGAAGGCTTTGCCTTCAAGCAGCTGCACCCTCTGCAGCATCCCCAGGATGAGCTTCCCAGCACAGGGGCACCAAAAAGGAGAAATTTTGAAAAAGCAGAGAATTTCTGTTGAAAGTCTATGTAGTCACCTGCAGTCTTACCTGTTTTGACTCACATCTTTGCTGTTGGGGGAACAGGGGTGACCCCAGGAGCGGGAGCGGGGCTTGGTCATTGTATGGTTTTGTAGTGGAGGCCTCTGCTCTGCTGATGGCTTAAAGAAAAAAAGCCACCAAGTTTTGATGGGAGGAGGACACGCAGGAGGTAAAAGCGTACTGCAACAGGGGCTTTCTGGTGCTTTTCTTGGTCTTGCTACCCCAGTCCCCAGTTGTAGCTTCTTAACAGCAGTGCAATGTTTGCAATGGAGAATTTAGTGCTTACCGCTCATTAATTACCGATTTCAGCTTGCCTTAGCTTTGGCAGAAATGGCTCCTGTATTGCAAAACCATGAATGCCTGCAGTAGAATGAAAATCAACTGTTTTTTCTAGAATATATATATATGATGGTTTCACGGCAAGTAGCAAAGCTTAGCACTAGGTATATCAAATCAAAAGGGACAGTTAACTGGTGAGGAAGCGGCCAGTTTCCCTGGACAGAGGTGGAAATCTGCCAGAATGAAGCTCAACAATCCGTCACTGCAAACAAACTATACGAAAAGCAAATCTTTGTTCTAAACTTCCAGGGCTAAATACTTATTTGTTCTACTTCACCGGATTTTTGCATGACTAAGTGTCCCTCATGGCTTACATTAACATACATTTTAAAGCGGCTTATTTTGTTTTGGTAAATGTTCACACAATATTAAGATCTTACTTTCATCTGTAAATACTTTGGAGGTGTACAGGGCGGTGGCAGATCCTTTGGAGGAGGATGGGGTGGACACACAGGGCTCCTTTTTCCTTCAACTGGTATTGGAGGTAGGCAGCAGCACTCCACTGCAGCAAGGCTGGGACATTTCCTGAAAATACAAAACGAGGTGGTGATATGTCAGATGAAGGCGGGTGTAACTAGCAAATACATGGCTTGAAATGCCCCAGCTTGGTTCCTCATCTCCTTCCTCCATTTCACTGAAGATGTGGTGTGCTGTGGTTGTGTCCGAGCGCGTTCCCTGCTGGTGCTCTGTTTGCTTTAATTAAAGAGTCGGTAAGTGTGGGGGCTTGCTGTCCGAGCAAACAAGGATGAATTTAGGAAGGGGAGGATTTGTTTTTGCAGATCACGCTGTCTAAATAGGTGGTGTCTAGCAATGCACCCCACCTTCCTGACGGCTGCATCCAGAGGATGCTTCAGCCACAGCCTGCTGCTGCTGGGCTGCCTTTTATTTTATTTATGTCGCACATTTTAAAATAAAGCTCTTTTTTCCCGTTGTTAGAACGTGCAGTTGCTCAGGGCATATAAATTGTGTTAATAAATGAGCAAGGAGCCCTGGTGAGTGAATTGGCTTCCTGGTGAAGTCATAAATTTGGAGAGGATGATGCCACCTTGCTCCGCAGCCGGCACATGGGTTTGCTTCCCAACACCATGCCTCGAAACCCTAAGGGCTGGGGAGAGGTCCTCGTGTCTGGTAATTTGGGGTTCCTGCTGGAGGTGAGATGACATGAAAGACCATCTCCAGTCTGCAGCGGGGCTGGGAAACCTGGGCACAAACGTCAGCTCATCAACAAGCATGCTGGTGAGGGGTGGCAGGGCCAGAGGAGCCTGTGATTTGGGAAAAGCTCATATTTTTCCCTATTTCTGCCATGCTGCAGCTTGTCCCCGCTCAGCCTCTGCTTCTCATTGTGTCCTTGGTGCATTAATATCAATGCGTTAATTATCAGTGCTGCAGGGCAGGAGCCGCTGTTCCCTGTGTGCCTCCATGCCGTATCTCCTGCAATGGGGCTGCTCCCGTAGTAGGAAATGATTGGGGAACAGAAATGCTTCCCTCTGCCTCCCGGCTTGCCTGCCGGGATCAGCATCTGCTGGTTTTCCTGGAGAAGAAGCATCTTTTCCTTTGGCTCTGCCCGGTTCGTAAGCAGAGCACGTGCCCTCAAATGGAGAGGGGGGAGTGATTTGATATGAGCAATTTTGATACGATGTTGGGTGATCTGTTTCTCGGGAGAGGAGGAGAGGCTGGGAATTGCCTTGCTTGATAGCAGTTGTGTTAATTTTAAGACCCCATCAACAGTTTGGTCTCTTTTATAGTTTTCCCCATCGCTTCCAGGCACTTTTCTATTAGGATTAATGAAGTGGAGCACTATGTAGCAAGGAGTTCATTGCAGTGATTTGCTAATTTTTCAGTTGCTGAAAACCGAGGAGACCGTATGTGTCAAGGGGCTTCTGTTTCCGCGCTGGCTCTCAAGCATCTCTAGATGCATGCTCCCTGCTTGTGCCAGTGCTGAAGATGGGGTCACTTCCATAGCCAAGAAGCAAATCTGATTTTAAAAACTTCTCTAGCCTAACCGAGGTGTTTGCACAATAAATAAATAAATCAGTGGACAGAGTGTATAATAGTTCCCTGCAGGCGTGGAGTCCCTTGGGTGTCCCCAGGTCCGTGAGAGCTGGAGCTCGGACACGAGGGGACCGGAGTCTGTGCCGTGTGGGTGCCCATCCAGCACGTTTTCATCATTGCAGCTCCAGCAGACCATTTCCAGCCAAGTCATGCTCTGTGCTCAGGAGAGGCCCCGAGCTGGTTTTTTACATGGCTGAGCATTAAAGGATATTTCCAGCACTCGTTTGCCAGGAAAATACAGCATTGAAGGCCCTTTGCTAATTAATTGTAATGGCAGGAGGAAGGGGAGGGAATTGCTTTCCCATCATGGCTGCTGTGAAGATGCTCTTGGAAAAAAAAAAAAAAAAGTGCGGATGCTGCCAGGGCGAGGGGATTGTTGAAGGATATTGTTCACTGCGAGGAAAACATTGCCACTGAGCAAAACAAACAGACTTCTCCCTTTTCTTTTGCAGGGTCGTCATGTTAAAACAGGCCAGCTTGCTGCTATTAAGGTTATGGACGTCACCGGGGTAATGTATCCTCCTCCTCCTGCATCCTTAAATTACAGATAAGAGGGAAGAGGGGATGGGGTGTGATAACATGTGGGGGTTGGTGGAAGGTTTTGTGTTCCTGGGAAGCAAATCCCCTTTGCCTTAATGTGTAATGTGCCATTAAGAGGTTTTGCTTCTAATAAATGTGTGAGAGAAAAATAAATCTGGAAGAGTTTTTGAGATTAAGTAATTTTATGCTGAAACAAAGCAGCATCCAGTTCCAGCGGTGCCTCTTTTGAACGCATTAATAAAACCTGAAGAAGTTTGTAACAACAGCATCGTGTATTTGTAACACATTTCAGTTTCTCCAAATCCATGTTTTTCACTGAAAAGCTTTTGTTCACCAAAACTATGTGCAGGTATTGTTATGAATAACTTTACTAGGCAAGTTAAATTACTCCTGTGCATCCTAGTGATACAGAGGAAAAATTGCACCACCCTGGTCTCAGAAATGTGGCTCTTTGGAAACCTGTATCAGACTAAGAAAGCGAAGAATTTATGAGCTATTAAATGAGTAACAGGATTCAGAGGAAAGAACGATTTCACCATTTGCCAATAGCCACAGAAAAAGAAATTAATGGAGTTGCTCTGCTCTCTAAAAACCTAAATATATTCATGTAGGACGGTGACCTGAAAATGTTTTTTTTTTTAATAAAAAACTTTTAAGTGCAGTATTATACTTCCCAAAGTTCCTGCTTACATAAACAATGCCAGGTTTGGGAGCAAGAATGTGTTTTATTGTGGTTTTGGGTTTGGTTTTGTTTTTTTTTTTTTAAACTGGAATGCAATATTTCAGAATTTAGGACTTGATCGCAATCTACCCACCTTATTTTTTTGAATTAATATTTCTAATTAGCTTTCAGGAGTGCAGCACATACAGAATTGACTCACTGAAAGCAGTCAGCTGGCCTCAGTATGTTTGGAAATACCTTAGATGTTGTGCTGTGGTAGTAATATCTAGAGAACCTTCATCCAGGTTGTTCTTTTTTTTGTGCTAACAGGTGAAATGATGCGTGCAAATAAGTCAGTAAATGTGAATGAGATTTGTTTCTGTTTCCTTGCAACATCAACAAGTGCCATTTATCTAGTTCCTGTGGGAAGCAGGCTCTAAGGCAGACCCCTCCAAACAACCTCGTGGCATTAATGGCAGTGAGATTCCCATGGGATGGAGTCTGAGGTTAAACAAAAAGTAACCGTGTAATGTGCTGATGCATTGCTGGGGTAACGCGAGTATTGTTAAGTTTCAGATACTGATGTAAATTATGATATGAATTGTAAAGGAATCAGTTTTAAAAGACGGAGGAATGTCTAAATCACTGAAAACAGATAATTTGGCTGTGATGTCAAAAGTCTGGTGCTGGTGGCCCCCCCGGATGTAGAGCGTGTCTCCGTGCGAGGGCTCGCCTGCGGCTTGCGTGGGTGTTTGGCTGCTTGGGGGCTTCTGTGCTCCCCCTCCTGCCGCGGGGTTCGAAGCAACACCCAGGGATGGTGGGTCATTAACCCATGCGAGAGGACTGCTGCCCACCCTTAAACTCTGCCAGCACCTTCAGGATCCTCTTCTGGAGGAGACACCGTGATCTGAACCATTTGGAAACGACCCGATTTCCACACCACCTGAAGATCTGTCCAGTTCAGGGTTCAGAAGTACGACGGGGAATGTGGCAAAGCACGTGGTTTCTCCTTAGCTTTTTGCTCAAGGGACCACCGGGTTTAGTCTCCAGTCCAGACCTCAGGCTCCCAGGGCTCCACTGCAAAATGTGGCTGTAAAAAATGTGCAAGGAAACTTAGGCGAGGTTGGTCAGAAATGGGGTGCATGGAAGATCACCCACATACAAAGAGAAATGGCAGCCTGTGAAGTGCAGTCTCTTAGCGCCTCTGGTTTTGTTTCTCTTTTTGTCTCGTCCCAGGATGAAGAGGAAGAGATCAAACAAGAAATTAACATGCTGAAGAAGTATTCTCATCACCGAAATATCGCTACGTATTATGGTGCTTTTATTAAAAAGAACCCACCAGGAATGGATGATCAGCTCTGGGTAAGTTGCTTTCTTTTCTTTAAAACAACTGGGGTTTGACACAAATGATTTACTCTGTGTTGTCCTCTTACCACCACCTGTATTGCACAAAAAGCCTCATTTTGCATCCGTCTTCTTTTGAAATCGTGGCTTTGAAAAGGCTCTTCCTGCGCTGCAAAATGCTTCTCCATTTTGCCACAAAATCTTTGCAGACCGATGATAAAAACATTTTTCTTCTGAATTGTTATTAACATCATCTTTGTTACAATATTCAATTGCAAATTATTCTGTCCTATGAAAATAAATGCATAAAAAAAAAAAAAAACCAACCAGTCGGAGGGAGCCAGGAGCGTTGCTGGGAAGATGGAGGCTGGGGGTGGGGATGCTGGGCGCGCATGATTCCTGCCAGCTCTCGGCGCTGCTTCGCATGCTTGATGTTTCACGGAGCCAGCGGAGGCAAATAAAGGGGAGGGGGATGGCGAAGGGAGGGCAGGACGGTCTGTGGTCTTTGGGTGAAGATGCCTCGTGTTGCTGAAGGGCTGCAAGCTGCTTTGCCTCTCCAGAAATCTTTCCCTGCCTCCTCGCGCTGCTCCCCTTGTCAGTGGCTTTTCGGTTATTAATTCGGCATTCCCAGACCGCGGAGGATAGAGTTTAAATCCGCTGTCTGTCTCCGGGAGCATTGGAGCCCACCTCCTCGGGTCATGGCTCGGGGCGCTGCCGTAAGGGGGATGAAAAATTAATTGAAGTTACTGAGCTGTATTCTGGGCTGATCTACGTCTGTGGAGCAACAGCCTGCAGCACCCGTGTCGTCTGACCAGCAGTTTGAGACCCTGCTTTTGTTCGGGCAGCATTGAAGGGAAGGCTACCTCTGAGTTACCTTAAATCTAACGACCTGGATGTTGTCCTGTGGTCTGAATAGCATTTATATCCTCACTCTTGTAAATCCAGTCAGTTCTGACTTGCCCACACGTGGTTTCGAAAGTTTTTCTGTGCCCCGACAAGATCACTAGAGCCTAATCTTTCTGGGGTAACAGATATCCATGGTTCATCTGGGAGGCTGTGGAGATGCTGAAGAGCAGCAGAACATTCTTTCCTTTAGTTTCCATCTAATCTAGGCTTTATTTTAGTAAAAGTTTCAGTGGCTTCAGCTGTTTGCCCCTGTGTCCACATGCCAGAGCTTGGCTGTGGGAACCAGGGGGGTTGGAGGACATTCCTCCTTGTCACCTGGGACGAAAATGGAGCTGATGGGCTTCTGCGCTGCTTTGTTACCCGAGACTTTCCGGTACGCTGAATTATCGGGAAGGCTTGGGGGCTTGGACTCCAGGGGCTTTTCTTACTTGGGTGTTGGGGTTATTTTTGGTGGGAACTCTTAAAAAACATGTTCTTTGCAGCTGGCCTGGAATTCAGCGAGGAGAAAGCTGTCAAGCTGAGAAATGCCTTTTCATCCTGTGAAATTCCATTTGGCTTTAGCTGGTTTATAATCTGGTTTTGGGGGGTTTTTTTAATTAAAAAAAAATAAAATAAAAAACCAACCCACATTTCCCCTTGTGCTGCTGGACTTCCTGGGGGGAAAAAAGCCCCATCAACTGTGTGCCAAAGCCCTCAAGAGCAAGAGAAGCCCTGCCTGGAGCTGGGCTCTGCTCAGTGCCTCTACGCTGCTTGGGTCTGGGCTTAGCACAGTCTGACCAGGGAAGAGGGTTTGGTTTTTTTTTCTTTGTGCAGTTCCAGTGCAAAGAGCTTTTGGCATATATAAGTGTTAATAAAATAATGGGTTATAAATGATTTACCCATCCAGAGCAGCCCAAATGTCCAAAAAGAGAAGCTCAATAGAAAACCCCTTGGATTAAGAGAGGCTCCTTTATCAAACCCTCATCATCACGAAACGGCAGAGGATGCTGTACGTGCTGTGTCACCTTCAGATGGCCAAAGTCAGGAGGAGAACCTGGGCTTTCCCCCGGCAGGTCACCCAGCCGTGCAAGGGGAGGAGGTGTTCATCACCCTGCTGTGCTGCTCGTCTCTTGCCCCTGGGAAAGGCAGACTAGATAATCTGAATTTCCTTTCAGATCAGATACCTCTCCTCTCAATTTTGGGGCCTTTTTCATGGGCTACTAAAAAAAAAAAAATCTTGCAAAAGCTGCTTTCCTTGCATTGAAGAGCGCTGGGGTGTGAGGTTTTTTTAAGTTTATGCCCAGTGCTGGGGCTGGTGAAGGTATTCACGGGAGGAGAGATGTGTTGGTGTGTCTGTGTTAAATAGCTGTTGTTTCACGATCTGATTGAATTAGGACTTGCGCGAACTCTATCAGTCTTGCCGTGCAGATAAAGGCTTGTTTGTTTTTCATTGGCCCTTTGTTGAAATAAAACGGTTTCTGATAATGCCCAAGTAATTCTTTTTATCGACATTCAGGAGGCTGATACGGAAATAAAAAACAGGGAGCTCTTTCAGTGGAGATTAAGATCTCTTGGAAACGTGGCAGGCTTCTGACATAAAGTATTGTCATTGCTTCTGCCGTGGTGATGAGCAGGTCTTTCGGTGCTGCTGCTCCATTCGATAGCAGCCACTCGCCCTGAAAGACAAGCTTACCAAATAGGCAAGTTTTCCTGAAATTACAGGGATGCGTGGAGCATACTTTGGCAGACAACAATAGAGATGTGTGTTACAAATCTGATATGTTAGTAAAAAAAGGAAGTAGAAGTCATAGGAATGACCTTTATGGAACGCTTTAAAAAATAATTAAAAAATAGGAGGTAGGCTTATTCCTATGTTGGATGAAGTGTTGCTTTCTGGGGGTGCTTTGGGAGGGATTGTGTCTGTCTCTAACCAGGCAAGGGGGTCCTGCCTGGGGGAGCCTGTGGTGCAAGGGGGCAAAGAGAGGGTCAGCTGCAGAAACTGGGGAAATGACCCAGGGGACAGCTAGGGCACAGTTTATCAGTTAACTGCTGCTTCTTGGAGTTAAACTTAAATTCCCCTTGCACATCTCAGATCTAAGGTATGGGTTACCAGGCTGCACGTAACCCAGGGGAGTGGTTTTGAGATGGTTTGGGTTTTTTTCTTGGTGGTGGGAAATGGGGCATTCATTAGGAAGTGTGAACTTGATGGGGAGAAGACCGAATCCCAAAGGACCCCCTCCCCAGCACATCACTTGCCTCGACAGCTGCTGGAAGCTGCAGGCTCTCTGCTTCGTTCCCATACATTAACACACCGTATACATCCATAGGGCAACAGAGATGCTGCTCAGCCGCGTGTTTATCATCTGCCCTTGCCATCCGCGGTGCACTGAAACCATTAACAGAAGCCCCGCCGTGTGCATGGGCAGCGGCATCGGGTTTGGGGGGGTGGGGGGAGGTTTGCAGAGTGCGGGGGGCTGAGCAGCGGCTGGCAGCAGCCCGGGGCAGAGCCCACCCAGGGCAGAGCCCGCCCGGTGCCTGGTCCCCGGGGGCCAGCAGGCACTGGCTGCCGATGGATGGCTGCCATGGCAACCCTGCCTGCGCCCGGAGCTGCATCTGTCACAAAGGGAGGAAAAAATTGCTAATAGGCAGGTTGCCAAATACCTGCTCGTGGCGAGCACAGTGGGGTGGCCACCGGTGCGTCCTCTGCAGCGGGTAATCTGGGGCAATTGTGGGGAAGAAGGAATTAGGGCAATTTAGGACCAGAGGCTATGGCAGGGTGGCACTGCTGCAGCCGTGCGACGCTCAGGGCTGTCACTGCATAGTTGCAAAGTGCTTTTTCACCGTGTCGAGCTGTAGGGGCCCACTGAATCGCTGCAGGGTGGTGTGAACAGAGTCACACCAGGGACCTGGAGAGCAAAAATGGGAGCAGTGAGGCTCCATTGAAAATGGAGCACAAGCCATTGAAGCGCCGGGTTGCACCTCTGCAGCTCAGAGCAGGATTGCTCTGACTCTGCTTGTAGGCACTGAGGAGTATTTTGGGGCAGTTGCTGATACCTTGCATCACAGGAATTAAATCATTAAACATTTGAGAGGGGACAGGTTTTGGTTGAGCTGTAATTCTCTCTAGTCCCTCCGAGCCCTCAGTCCGGGGAGGTGTGGGGGGAGCAGGGCTTGCTCCTCCGGCCCCCAACTCAGAGCCGGGGGTTAGCAGAGGCTTTCTGCTGCTGTCTGGCTGAAAAAGCCAATGCTATTTCATTCTCACTCCTCTTCAAAGCGATGTCAGTGCTGTAAACGCTGCAAGACTGCGAGCCCAGCTCCTTTCACTGCCATCTCTAAGCCCAAAGCTCAGACCCTGCTCAGGACCCGTGGCGGCAGCTGCCCTCCGGCTCCCTAAGGGGCACGAATAACTTGCCTGGCCTCGCAGTGCAAGGAGCTGCAGGCAGGGCGCAGCCAGGCAAGCCCTTTTTTTATGAACATGTGCAAGAGCACATTGCAATTGAAACTCGTGCTTATCTTGCTACAGCATTTTTTGGTTGCTGCTTAATACCAATTCAGTGGCTATTTCTGTTGCTGAAATGGGCATCGGCTTTTCTGCTGAGCCACCAAGTGAAGGTCTCTGCATTTTTTGATGCTCCATCACTGGCTCCAGGTACCACGATGTGCGTGCTGTGGGGTGGGATGGGAGGTTTGGGTGCCCTGACTGCATTGCGCCCACGTTGTGTTCATGCACGCAGCAGGAAGAAGGATTTCCAGCAGCATTTAGCATTTAGGGATGTTGTGTGCTTCTTTTCTGTAAAAGAAAATCCAAATTGTTTGTGGGGTGAGGAACAGGAAGACAGAAGGATTTGGCTTGTGGAATAGAGGAGTTGGATGATTTTGGGGGTTCCTCTGGACAAGCTGGAGCGGTTCACCATCAGCTGGACTGGGGGTTCTGTACTGGGGATGCTCAGGTTTGAGCCCTTCCAGGTAATGTACAGCGGCGATGGGAGCAGAGGTCTTACTGGCCATTCCCAAACTGGGGAAAGTGGTGGTTGATCTAAAAGCTGCAAAGGCTCTTTAAACAAAAAATTCGTGAGACAGCAGGACATAGAAATGTACAGCTGCTGCTTCTGAATTTGCCTTGCTTATGAAGTTTGCTGTCACTCTGCTATGAAGAGCTAAGCAAATGCTAAATGAACTGTATTTAAAAATACTTCCTCAATAAATGGCCTTGCAAATTAAATTTCAGAAGATGATCTTACCTTTAGCCCATCTTGATGATAATTTTAATTATGGTTAATAAAAATTCGATCTGCATTTCAAGTTTATTGTCTTACCCCATCATGACTTCATCCTTTAACAAGATTGGTAATGACGCAAGTGTGTACAGGGCAAAGCACTCACCTCGAGACACGGAACTGGTAAGAAGGTATATTAGTACAAGTGCCATTTTCCAACCTAAATATACCCATAGGGTGTTGATATATTGATATTATGCCAGTATCTACCTTGTTCTTCTCCCTCTCTGGTGCTTACCTGTCCATAGTGTTGACAGTATACGCTTATATCCCATGGCCATCCATCCCCTGGCTGGCTGAACAAGTCCTCAGATCCTCTGAGAAGACCTGACTATCTTCCTGTACCTGCTCCAGCGTGCATTGATCGTTCTTGGGCTCCATCGCCCAGCAGGACACGTGGGTGAGGTCTTACCTGGCCTGTTGGTATGACTCCTTAGCCATCATCTGTTTCTCCTCTCTTTGGAGGCTGCGTTGTGTGTAGTTGGGACTTCTGTAGCATCCTTCCATCTGAGGATCAAAGGGGATCGCAGTGCCACTAAGCACTGCAGCAGCGTGCTGCCTGCTTTCCTCCCATTCTAACCAAACCTTCTGGGAATGGTGTTTTTTCACATCAGGTATCCACCAGCTCTCCATTGTGAACAGGGATACTCGGGCAGCCTCGTCATCTTTCTGCTGCTCGTTTTCTTGGAGAACTCGTGGCAGAGCTTTGGGGAAGTGCCATACCGTTAGCAGCACACGTGCACTGCTGAGCCCCCTTGGCCCCTGCCCAACTGGACCTGGAGCCTGCTGGTACTGCCAGGGATCTGCTGCTCCTGGATGTTTTCCTGTGGATGTTACAGGACTCTGCAGCTCTTAAAAAGCCAAGTTGGAAACACTCCCCATGGAAATTTGTCTTTCCCTCTCTCTCTTTTTTTTTTTTTTTTTCTTTACTCTTCAGGAGATATCACAATTACAGATTTGAGATACATCAAGAGGTGACCATATTATTCACCTCCTGGTGCAAAATTAATCTTTGGTCTATGGAAATTCAAGGGCAGAGTAGTGGACTGAGTGAACTGCGAGCTCCATAAAGATAATCTGATGAATTAATGGATGCATTGTGTACATTTAATGGGATTTCTTCCATCTTCCTTTAAGCATTGTGATTGCCATACATAGCATAGCATGCCCTTCCTCTTCCTCCTGCTCCAAACCCTGGTGAGAGCCTGTGGATGAATTTCCATGAGAGGTGCCTGGAGAGGGTCAGCCTTTTGGGTTGGAAAGTGTTTGTGGCTGGCTCAGCTATCCAGGGTTTTCCTTCCCGAGCTTGCTGCCCTGGTGTCCCAAATGTTCATTTAATCAGAAACATGTGCAGACACTTACACGTGTCAATCGTCCAAAGGGAAGAAAGAGAGGTAAAGCGACTTTGAAACCAGTTGTTCCATTATTCCCCATTCGGGGAGTAATGAGTAACCCGTGACTCGTGCCGTGTCCCAGTGACCCGGCTGGATTGCTGGTCTCCCGCTGGGGTGGAAGAGCTGCAAGCGCTGCAGCCACCTTCCTTGCCTTTGCACAGGGCAGACTTTGCCCAGTCACACGTTTATTTCTTGAGCCCAGTTTCCTGACGTCACAGGGATATGCAAAGAATTTTTCAGCTGTCAGTTTAGGAAGAGAAGAGAAACTTAAAAACTAAAGATAGGAGCATGGTCAAAGTTTGCTCAAGTATTTTATTTAACCTGAAGGTTTATAGCAGTACTCTGTCTGGATTTTTATGATTGCTTATTTATGATAGTCTTTTAAATCACTGAGCAATTTGGTTAGAAGTAACCCTTCTGCTGTTTCTTTCTCTTCTCCTCTTGGCCCATGCTTTTAATAAAGTGATGTCACTTGCTTGGAGAACATTAAATGCCGTGCAAGCTTCATGTGATAAGAAACTTTAAATATGCACATTGAAGAATCTGGCAAGGCACGACTTGTAAGGGAATATCGTTTAGTAGCAAGCTGATCTAATTGGAAAATGTGGTTTTACTTCTGAGAGAAACACTTCTACAGGTCTTGGAGGAGGCTTGTTCCGTACACGGGCTGTGCTCGCTTTCTGGAGCATGCTGACGGCTCCTGCACACGCTGGGTATCCGTCATGTCCCTGGGAGGCAGACTCACATCCCATGCTATTTTTATAAAGTTTATTTCACCGTTGCCCTATGACAAGGTTAAGTTTGGGCCTGGGTTAGATCATTCTACTTCTATATTTGATGTTTTGAAACTTTGGAAGTGGTACAAGCGGTGATGCTCAGTCTCATCGGAACCAACCTGAGCTGTAGGACACCAGCTCTGTCCCCGAGACCCTGCAGCTGCATGGCAAGCTTCCCCTCAGGAAAGGTTTTCTGCTCAAAAAGGTGATCAAAACCAAAGACCTTCTGGGGGAGGAAAAAAAAAATATTTGAAAAGTATACCTGGTTTCTAAGGTTGTAGGAAACTTTCAAACATCTATCTTGTTGCCTTGACGTTTTCAGAGTTGAAGAACTTATATGCAAGAGGTAGAATTTTGCTTATATTGCTGTTGATAGTAAACATTGATCATAAGTACGAAGTAGGGTATGGAGCAGTGGGATCTGAGATTTCAAGGTTTCCGATTTCCTCTGCTGATTTTTCAGCACTGGACGGATTCCTGTTTCTTGTTCCCAGCCTTCTGGAGAGCAACAAGCCTTTCAAGCATTCCAGCCTTTTATTATTTCATTTTTATAATAAAAACCACATGGATTACAAGCTGATAGGTTCACAACTATGTCCCGGTGGCTCTGCATAGCACTGCAGTGGCCCCACAGCTGCGTTGCCAGCATTGAGGTCCTACGCTGGGGTCGGGCAGCCCGGAGGATGCTGTCAGTGCCGTTGCAGTAATTGCTGTTTTGTTCCATTTGGCAGCTGGTGATGGAGTTCTGCGGTGCGGGTTCCGTCACGGACCTCATCAAGAACACGAAGGGGAACACCTTGAAGGAGGAGTGGATCGCCTACATCTGCAGAGAGATTTTACGGGTACGTGTCCCAAGGGAGCTAAATGTCGGGGGTGGTTGGAATATCGTGCTCGGGGACGTGGAAAGCCTTTGGCTCTGCAGGCTTCGTGGCTGCCACGCTGCCATGGTCTGGAGCTTCTTTGGTGCCGGTAGGCATGAATGATTCATGTGCTCATATGATGCATAATAAATAAGTCCGATTTAATGCCCTTTAGCTCTGTTAGTTCCCTGATTTTTAACCCTCTTTTTCCTTCAACAAAAAAATAATTTCCTTTAGTATTAATGGGGCAAAAATTTATTTACATTAGAATTACATTTTCAATTAACAGAAAGGTGAGGACTAATAAAGTCTGTGGAAAGAATCTTCATGATTAAAAAGCACCCTACGTTTTATTAAATCCACATGTCTCTGGCTTTAATGAGGATGCTGCAGCTTTTGTACCCGCAAGATAAATGTTTGACTGGAATGTCTTAAAATGGGCCATGCCAGAGTTTCACATACTGGGAGATGGTAGCTTCAGCAAAGGCTTGCTTGCATTTGGCGCAGCTCAGGTCAGATGATGTGATCGTAATGGTTGCCCGACCTTAAAATCTATTGCTCCCTGAACCGAGGCTTGATTCAGGAGAAAACAGAAATATCAGGCATGTGAGGGAAAAGTATAGAAGAGCCATTCAAGTGATAGGACAAGAGGAAACTGCTTCAAATTTAGATTGGATATTAGGAAAAATTTCTTCACCAAAAGGGTTGCCAAGCACTGGAACAAGCTGCCCAGGGGAGTGGTGGAGTCACCATCCCTGGAGGTGTTTAAAAGACATGTAGATGTGGTGCTTAGGGACGTGGTTTAGTGGTGGGCTTGGCAGTGTTAGGTTTTCAGTTGGACTCAATGGTCTCAAAGGTCTTTTCCAACCTAAATGATTCTATGAAAGAAAACGAGGCAAAATGACTGCTGCAAAAGGAGGTGTCTGACTCTGCTGCTGAGGCTGCTGCTGGTGTCCAGGGCTGACACAACACTTCTCTGTTGACCCTGAATGCCACCATCTGCACCAACATGATGTGCTGAAGATGTTGGCACTGTAGCTCATCAGTTGTTGTGTGGACACTGTTTTCAGTGCCAGGAAACCACAGTTACACAGGCTTATTTTAAATGTACGAGCTCTGTGAGCCTACTTCTTAATATAGTCCCTGCCAGTGAGTCAGAACCCAGCCACTGACTCATGTCCCAGGGCCACCATCGCGTGTCTTTGCTGGCATTTTGGCCATTGGCTGGTGACCTCCACAGGGCTTTGGGCGATGAAAGGCTCCCGCCTTTCATGGTGCAGAAGGTGGTGGCTCAGTCTTGGCTCTGATGTTGACGGCCACTTGTAATTCTAACACGAGGCTCGATCCCATGTTGTTCAAGGATTTATTGAAATTCAGTGAAATTTTTGCTTTGTGTCCAATGCCCAAAGCTGCCTCAAACTGGGAATAACATGGCTAAGCAAGGGCTCCTGTACAGACATAATTATTCTGTGGTGTTGCCCCAAGGTAACAAGCATAAAATGACTAATAACTACCAGTAGTGATAGCAAAAATTATTTTCTTCCTCAAATATGAATGTTTAATGTGAAATGTAAACCTAATGCAAAATTAGTTTTTGAAGTAATCCATATTTCTTCTAAGCTGGCAATATAGGTGGATGTTCCTTTGAAACTGAAATAATAAATGAATGAAATAAAAATGTGGGTTGCAAAAAGAAATTAATGGGCTAATAAAAAAGCACAACAGAAAAGCTAGTTTACCTTTAGCCTTTGAGACAGGCTTTTAATTTGAGCTATATTTCTATTTAGGGATATGTGCAAGTTATAATATTTGTATTTGCATGGTAGCTTTTTTAATACAAGCTTTTCAGTGTATTGGAGTCCTGTTTATTGGACCCATATAACAAGAGAATTGTTTTCTTCAGTTTCTTGATGATGGAAATACAGAAAGGAGACAAAACCATTCTATTATTTCTGCCACAGAAATGGCTCCCTAAGGCAAAAAAACACATGGGGGAAAATATGTCTAGAGCTACGGAGGAATGTGGGTTAATACGGGTTCCTGCAGAAAGTGAAAGGTTGGTTTTAATCCCCATTGACGGTTCTCCTGTGATGGAGAGCACCCACTGCGGCACATATAGCCCGTCGGTGGGCGTCTCGCTTGCCAGGCACGTCCTCCCAGCGTGCAACATGGGACAGTATTTTGAACGCATGGTAAACAAAAGCGTTCTCGAGTGCTTAACTCCAACTGTGAATCTTTCATTTCTGGAGCGTAATTGGTTGAGGAGGAATGTCAGAAAATAACATGCTTTGAACTTGGATTCCTCTAACCTTTCTCTGAATTCTCTAGGGCTTGAGTCATCTACACCAGCACAAAGTAATTCATCGAGACATCAAGGGACAGAATGTATTGCTGACGGAAAATGCAGAAGTTAAACTAGGTAAGAGTGGTTTAGAGCTCTTGGAAACTGCAGGTGGGCTGGCTGGAGAGAAGCAGCAAAACTGACTTGCACGTGACTTGGAGAAAGAGAACGGATACTAAGAGCTGCTCTGTGGTTTTTATCATGCCAGCCTCTGCAACATGACCAAGTGCCGTGCAATAAACTGCTGGTGGTTGATGGCCAAGTTCGGCATGTAGTGATGTACTTGGCGTAGTGTTTCTGTTCAGACGGGTAGTTTGGGCAGCTCTGCCATCAGATACAGGTTAAACCATCGAGACCATTTTTTCATGCCCTGGGTTGAAAATTGGCCTGTATGCATCCCCAGCCATTATAGAAGGCTGTGCTCTTACACCTTCCTATAGTGTCCTACAGGATCATAGTCCACTCAATTCGATGTCACATAATCCAGACTTGTTTTCCAAGCCAACCTGTTGGAGAGAGCTTAATTTGCAAGAACTACTCTGAATTTCGTATGCAATGTTAGTCACCCTGGAGAAGTCCAGGCATTCACGTGAAGATCATCTGGAAGACAGCAGATCAGCAGAGATGATGTGCTGATACCTTCAGCTGTCCAGCACTAATGTTTTAAGGCTGGTTTTGTGCGTTTTAATTTATGGCAGTGATGAAAGATCCCTTACACTGGTAAGGTGAGGTGCAAGCCTTGTGTTCCCATGTCTCTCCTCTCTCTTTACAGCAGAATAAAACCCCAGCTTAACAGATGGCACCACCAGCTCGTTTGGCTTTATGCTGGTGAATATTCCCCTCCAAGGGGAAATTCTCCAGGGCGAATCTCCAACCATTGTGTTGCACAAAGTGAACTTAGTGGACCATAGAATATTCTCTCATTGATTTGATTTCATCCATTTTTGCTTCATTTTGCAGCTCTCTGCTTGACATTTCCCTATGGGCCTTTGTCCTTGGCCCTTAGTTCCTTAAGTCTTTTTGCACTTCCGCCATTTCCAGCAAAAATTTAGGTAGAAAAATGAGGCTTCTACCAATATTTGGCAGGCTTTAATTGAAATGAGAAAGCGTAGAACAAAGGCCGCTGCTTATTCATGTTGCTAACCCTGTTTCTCATTAGTATGAGGAGCTGCGATTTCATTGCCTCCTGGCAAGGAGGAAAAAGTACAGGGTTTCGTACAAAACCTGGACATCAGACGATCAGGTTTGTCCTTGATTGACCTCTATTGATCCCAGCAGAGATCAAACTGGAATGTTTCTGGCCCTGTCTTTCTCTCCTCACTGTTCAGAGAAGTTCTGAATGAATTTAATGTTTTACAAGCAACAGAAGGGTTGCTCAGGTTTTCTCTGACCTTAGCGATGCCGTGTTGTCTCTCTCATCCACAGTGGATTTTGGTGTCAGCGCTCAGCTGGACAGAACGGTGGGCAGGAGAAACACCTTCATTGGAACGCCTTACTGGATGGCCCCCGAGGTCATTGCCTGCGATGAAAATCCAGATGCCACTTACGACTTCAAGGTACCTACACAAGCATCTTCCTACTCTTGTATACGTCACTGTAGGTGTAATCTTTGCAAAGTCTAGCACGTTTACTAATAAGGCAGGGAAGGAATTACAGTAGCACTTCTTGGTGCTTGCAGTGAGAGTTGCTATCATAAACATCAGAAGGTGCTTGGTATGATCTCGGGTTTTATGCCCCAGTACCATGAACCTGAGCACTCCGGAATTTAGTATATTCTTGCAGCTTTGCAAAATACGTCGACAGGCAGTGTAGTCTCCTCCTGCTTTCTGGCTGTTGGATTTTGAGATGCCAGGTCAGGTCCAATGTGATTCTTTGTTGTGCTGCTCACGTATCCAAATTTACTGTGAAGAAGTCTTTCCCCGTGCTGAAAGGTGTCAGGCTGAGGCTCCCTACCTGCTAGCCTGCTTTTCAGTGCTGCGTGTTTAAATACGACGGTCAAACATGCTGTATTTGCTCTATTTCCTCTGGAGAGAAGTCAGGTCAGGTTTAGAAAGGGCAAAATCACATCTTCTGGCCCGCAGGCTGGTATTCGCAGGGAGATCTGAAGGCTGCCACGCAATCAGACGTTTGGGGGGCTGACCTACTTTTCACATGTCTCTCTTGCCTGTTTGAAGTTTATTTTTGGATCGGCGGCAGCACAACATTGCTGCTGAGCTATAATGTGGCACAGAGCCCCATGCCACGCACAGGTCAGCAGGAGGGTTATGAGTACCACCTGCCCATTCAAAAACTACAGCGACGTCTGATGTTTAAAGCAAGGAGAGCTTCATATATTTTATCCTGTTTCTGCCTTGCTGCAAGTTTCTGGACACGCATCTGTAGAAATGTCCCTTGGTGTTTTAAAGCATCCAGAACTTGAATTTCTAGCTCCAAATCCCCTAAGGTCCACCCAGCGTGTCCAGAGGGGAGAGCAAGACACTAACACGTGAGCTTTGGGGAGAGAAGCTAAGACATACATAAAGCTCGCTGTACCTCCGTTCATGTGTGTGCCAAGAGGTCACTTCACAAGGTGATGTTTAAAAAGGACTTTTGAGACCCCTTGGTTTGGAGCTAGGTAAGCTAACGGTAAGACACCACAATATGATAGTGCAACAGCCCACCGTTGTGGCAGGGTTTGGGGTGCAGTTACCAATCACTCAGAGAACATTTTGAGAGATGAAGGATTTTAAAGTAACCAAGCGATGCTTTGGTATGGCAGCTATTTAACTGCATCAGTCAACTTTTGAACTGATGGTTTTCCAGAGAGCAGCTCTCCAATGTGAGTTAAGACTCCGGGTTACATAAATCGTTAATGAAAAGGACACATAGAAATAGTTTAATCTGCAATTACTTAATTCTCTTTGATTAACCAATTACAACAGGCGTTTCCTCAATTCTGCTGATGACACCGCTCCGTAGCAGGGCTGCAGCCCGTGCTAGCTGCTCTCGCCGCTTCACCGACAGCCGCCTGGTGCAACGCTCTAATTAATCGCAGCTTTTTATTACTATTTTTTTGAAAAGAGGACTGATATCTTCATAGGCTACTTTGTACCCTCAGAAATCCCTGAGGATTTTCCCCTTTCCAGAATAACTAGGGCACTTAATATGCCATTGACTGATGCACAAGCGCTGGGACCAGAATCCTTCTATTGTCCCCGAGGATCAAACGCTCGTAGCGAGCTGGGCGCTTGTGTCTCTGAAGTTGGCATTGACCGTTTTCCCTTGGCTGGGGGTATGAAACAGAAGGCTGATTGCTGCCGACACACTCACTGCAGGGTGTTTTTGGAGCTCGTGGTGATGTGGGAGCCACTGGACATTAGTCCGTACCCAGGATCATATCCCTGCACCTGATGCTCTTGCTTTGAAGTGTGTGTAGGGAAGAATGTAAATGACATTTTTTATTTTTTTTTATTTTTTAAAGAGATGCAAATCAGGTCCTCTCAGTTTTAGCTGACCAGCTTTAAAATACTGAATACAAAAGATGGGATTTATAGGGTGAAAAAAGGAATCTTTGCAGGCTTAATCTGTTGGACAAAAAGCCTCTGATCTCACTGTTTTCTTAGCCAGAAAGAGATGCCTGTGTAATCTATGGAAGGAGGCAGTAAATACCTCCTCACAAAAATAAACCACAAGAACAAATAGAAACCTCATATTGTTGAGGTTATTTATTGTTTTTTCCCCCAGCCGGTTTTCCTTTTTTCTTTAGAGATATCTTGTCAAAAAGCTTAGAATCCGAGGCGGGGGAAGCTTGACTCCCTTCCCGAGTCAAGACAATGCAAATATATTAGCACATTGTCTTTTTGCTGGGTGGACTGAAAAGCTTTTCAGACTCAAAAATACCTTCCCGCCCCCCCAAAAAAAACCCCAAACAAACTACCTTCTGAATTCCAGATCATTATAAAATGCGTGCTTCCTGCTGAGTTTTCTGCTTTCTCTGGGAGACTTAGAGAGGTGGTAATCCCTTTCCGTATTGCTCCAGCTTTAAGATTACTTGGCATCTTGCGTATAATACTGGGCACCTCAATATGGAAAGACACACTAGGAATTTGGAAGGAGTTCAGCGGCAACCCAAAGGGAAGGGGTCATGTGTGCTGCATCATGTGGAAAGACTGCGATAATTACGTATGCGGCAGAAATCCCAGCTGACCAGAAACAAAGAACGGATGAGACCGTCCTGCGAAAAGGCTGGAAATAAGATTTGAGAGAGAATTTTTAAGCAGGTACAAAGATGTGTAGCAAGGATGGTATTTGTTAGGGGAGAATTTGAGTTAAAATGAAGAGAAGTGCCTTGATACTGAAAATCCAAGTTGTCTTTCCTGGAGGGTGCATGTGAGAAGGTGCCTGTGGTCCCTTGTGTCAAGCTTTTGGGGCTCTGCACTGGGAAAAACAACCTTTCTGGGATTTACTCACTAAATTGCAGGTTTAGAGGCTTGAGGCGGTTTGGAAAGGGCAGCTCTTGAAACGGAGAGAAGAAAACTGAAGAGGGACCACAGGGACATGGCAGAGAGCAGGGCAAAGGGAGAGCAAGACGTGAGAGCTGGAGGTGCAGGAGGAAGGGCAAAAGGCAGAGTCCGTCCCTTCCACCCTGAGATGTGCCTGTTTGCAGTGTTTGCTGGTTTTGATGTGCTAGCTGGTCTCCAGCAAAGATCAGCATCAGGCTTGATCTTGGTCCCCTGTGCATCTGCGGCCTCTGCCCTTGCTGCCCTCCCATCGCAGGCAGGTCTCTCCACCCCCCCGGAGATGTGTGTGAGGCTGCGCTTGAGACGAAGGCACCAAAATTAGTCTGGGTCCTGCTCCTGCCGCGGCGGGTGCGGGGTTGTGAATCATTAGCAACCCTATACGTGGTGTCCAGAATAATGAATTAGCCGCCTTCTGCCAAGAAAACAAGTTGCAGCAGTGCCATTAGGGAAGGTGCTCATTTTCTCTCGCCAGGCACGTGTTGTCTCTGCCTCCTCTGCTGTCCAGGAGAACCAAGCTGTCCTCTGGGACTCGTTACCAGATCCAGAGGTGCAGCCACAGCTCATCAGTGATGGTGGGGTGGGGGGGAGGCACTGGAGGGGATCTCACTGCTGCTCTCTGGCAGGGAGCTGGGGATACAAATGTCCCTGTTTGCAGGGGAGAATGTTGGAGGAAAAGCGATACGAGTATGAAATCAAAGGAGTTTCCCAAACAAGTGCGTTCTCTGTGCTCTGATCATTCAGGAGACTCAGCCAGCCATGTGGGCTGAGCAGGGCTTGGGAACAGGGTAAAAAAAAAGTGCCCATTTCTTCTTCCACTGGTGAAACGCTGCTTTTCAGGCTTCCGTTTAATGAGCAGTCTGTGATACAAGAGCCTTCTGAGGTATCTCAAGATACTTCATGTTTTCAATCTGTTCCAGGCAGCCCGTTTTCTGTGGAGCTGTATCTAATCCATGGATGTATCGCCCAGCTTTAAGCAGGGACCTAGCAGCCACGTTTGCTGCTTACCCCAGCCCTGAAGCCGGGGAGTAGTTCGTCACCAGCTCATCTGGGACCTGGGGGTTCGTTCGTTAGTGCACAGTGCTCGTTAAGATGCCCCCCACCAGGGGACCTCCAGATCATCAGCATCTCCTCAGGCAGTGTCCTCACCACAGCTACTGGGAGCGGTGCCCCAGCGAGGTGGCTGTCCCCCACACCAAAAATGCCTTGCAGGTTTTGAAATAAATCTTGGGATAAAGAGCGGGGTTCGGAGTCTCTTCTAAAGCTCCAACACGTGGCAGGAGGATGAGACAAGCTCCCAAGGTGTGGGTCTGGGGACTTGCAGAGGACACGGCGACCCAGCTCACAGGGCTGAGCCTCCTGGGCTGGACAGAGCCACTCTTTCCCCCTTGCCCGGCGCCCACCGCTGTGACGATGCTCCCCTGTATCATGTATGTCCCTCTGCTTTCTTTTACAGAGCGACTTGTGGTCTTTGGGGATAACGGCCATCGAGATGGCAGAAGGCGCTCCCCGTAAGTAGATGCATCGCTCTGCTTTAATTAACGCTGGGTTGTAACGTGCTGGGGTTTGCCGAGCACCAGCCGTCGCTCAGTTCTGTGCAAGAAAGACTGTGCAAAGGTTTTCCCAAGCAACCTGGGCTCGCTGAGATGGAGCTCCCAGGGTCCAGGGCAGCATGGCCCAGGGGACAGGATGGGCAGCGAGCAAAGGCACGCAACCCTGTGTGACTCCTGATGTGTCACTTGAGCACCCTGGGACTCAGTTTCCTCAAATAAAATACAGATGAAGATAGGGATGGAGGACCGGGAGCTGGTAAAACACTGCTCCTCAGCACTGGTGTTACCGACCTCCGCGATGACACAGATAGCGGCACGCTGGGTTCAGCTGGTGCATCTGCGCAGGTCGTACTGCCGTGGGTTTTCAGCATTATCCTGGCACCGTCCTTGCATGCAGGTGAATGCAAGGAAATAAAGCGGAGCGAGCGGCACGTGGTGCAGCTGTGCCGTGCCCTGGGCCCGTTGCTGTCAGCACCTGGCAGGGTGCTGGGCGCACGCAGCTGCAGGAGCGCAGGCGTCCCCGACCGGCCCCTGCCGCTGAGCCTGGGGACGTCGGCTCTCACCTGAGCTCCAGGGCCAGGGGTTGTCTGTAAGGGGTTGTCGCTGTAAGTCCTCCTGCCCTGTGGGTCTTGTAGCTTCAAAGCAAACTTGGGTCCCCCCGGTTGGGCGTGTAGCCTCTCTTTAGGAAACTTGGGGGGGTCTGTGAGACGCCGTGCCATGTTTAATGCCTCTTCTTGCACATTGCAGCTCTCTGTGACATGCATCCCATGAGAGCCCTCTTCCTCATCCCCCGCAACCCGGCCCCGAGATTGAAATCAAAGAAGTGGTGAGTCTCTTTCTCAGTCTTCAACGGCTGTAAAAACGTTTCTGGAGCAACTTGTTTCTGCAGCCCGGGTGCGCTGAGGATTTGACATTTATGTTTATATAGCTTCAGGGGTCAGTGACCGTCTCCAGCATCGCTCCGGTGAGTGTAGCTTTGGGTCTTGATCTCCTATGGAGAGACAATGTGATCTGAAGGAGTCGCTTACCATGGGATGGAGAGCTTCCTCGGTAGGCAGAGAGGGGAACTCTCTAACACTGCCATTTCACAGCACGGCGTTGGCTTTTCCAAGGCAGTTTGTGCAGCCCGAAGCCAGATGACACTTCGTTTGGCTCCCGTTTCTTTCCAGTCAGGTTCCGTTTTCAAGTGGAAACATGTATCCAGGCCAAAAAAAAAAAAAGGATAGTTTATCTTGAAGGCACAGGAACGCGGAGATTTGTACTTAGTTTGGGCTTTACTTTAAAATTTTTGCAGGAAAAAATACATCACTGTTTTGAAAAAAAAGCAGGGCATGCCAATAAAAACCCGTAGGAAAAATATCCCTGAAGCCCAGCAGATGTTGTTTTGTTACTGTGTGTTCTGTACCGACGGAGCTGGAGCCCTTAGAAGCACTCATCTTTGGTTTGTGCTGTTTGCCTGCCCCAGGTTCAGCAGTGGTTTGGTCAGGAAGGATCTGCCAGATGTCAGAGAGACAGCACTGCCCTTTGCTCCCAGATGGGCTGAGCTCACGGAGGGAAGTTTTCCCTTATTTCTTGAAATTACGCTTATTATCTTTTTGAAGATGAGAAAAGAAAAGAGAGTAATTGCTAGGTATTGAGAACACTTGGTGCCAAAGCAGCAGGTATTTGTTGCTGGGAGAGGAGCGGGAAGGGCTTGGAGTCCTCTGTGTCAGATGTACGGTGTTGGGGTTTTAGGACCAGCCCCCTAAAAACTCACCCAGGCTTTGGCAGGAGGCATCTTAATTTTGTCAGCCTGATCATCAGCCGCTCTGTACCAAATGTGGTGGAGAGGCACCTTTCCCGGCCGGCTCTGCTGAGGGTGTCAAAGATGCTCGCTCTCCTTGCGCAGCCTTTTGAGGATACCATTAGTCAGCTGAGAAAATAGTTTATATGCTTGTTTTTCTGCCAGATCACCAGTCTCCTACTTCATTATGTTCTCACTGCTACAGCACAAAATGGATTGTAAGACTTTAGAGTTTATTCTTCATACAAAAGTGCTGTTTATTCAGCAAAGGCTTCCTCAGCCTCCAGGCAGAGGGGAGCTGACGAAAGCAGGTTTTGAGCAGAACATTTCCCCATCTCCTGAAGGTAAAAACCGAGTGGGGTGGAAGTTGTATTTTCTTCCCTGCTGTGAGATACCGGGATGTACTTACTGCAAGCCAGGGTGTTGCTTGTCACCACCTTTCCCTCACGTGGCCGGTGGCTGTCTCAGGTTTGCAGGTCTTGTGGTGCTGAACCGTGGTGGTGTCCGCCCAGGGTCGGCTGGTCCTTCCAGGGCTGCGCTCTGCTGGGGATGGGTTCCTGGGTACTTTGAGAGAGAGATCGCTTTGGAAGTTGTAGTTAAATGAAACTCCAGCTTTGAACCCCTCCAGGAGAGCGTGGTGCTCACCTGGCCTCTGCTACCCCTTCATGAGCAAGCAGGCATCCCTGGTCTCCAGCAGAGCAGGAGTACCCTGGGCAGCTCAAATCTATGTCCATCTTCTAAGCTTTCATTACAATGGGAAACTCCAAAGGATCCAGACAAAGCTCCAAGCCAGGACAACTCCACTGATTCCTTAAAAGCAAATTTTTTCAGCATTTTCAGTGGGACACAGGGCAAACTTGCTGATCTTGGCTCATTTCTCAGCTAGAGGTTTTGGGCCCAGCCAGGATGGGTCCTGGAGCTCTGCGCACCCGACCCAAGAAGACTGGAGATGTTTGACCAGGCTCTCTGGCAGCCAGTGGGCTGGTTTGCACAAGCACAGATCACAAGAGAAGAACAAAATGAAGAAAAGTTCAACTTGAACCTTGAGTTCATCCTCACTTCTGTGTGCAGCAAGACCTGAAAGTACAGCAAGTGGGCAGACCATCTTTTTCCTTGCGTGAAAGAAATAGCAAAGTGACTCCAGCACCTTGGGGTAAGTCGGAGAAAGCAGGCACGGGAGCTGCCCCGAATGAAAATCCCAGAGAGGAAAATACTTTTGTTGCTTACTAAATCCTTGAACTCGCTTTCAAAATAGTGCTGTGTTCCTATAAAATTAAAGACTCTTTGGTATCATTTTCTTTCCCAATTAAAACCAACCAGCAACGAAGCTTTATTTTCTTCTTCCCGCATTTCACAGGTAAAATGAACTTCAGTGATGTCGTTCCCATAAACACTCCCTAGCCCTGCCTTAAAAGTGATGACAAAACCTCTTTGTTAATGAGGTGATATTTGCACTGTGATACCACTTTACATCCGAGCAGCTGCAAAGACTTTACAAACATTTATTTAAGCTTTGCAAACCCCGGGAGCTGGAGGAGCGTATTTGCGGGTGCTCTGGACCACTCATCCAGGACTGGAGTCTCTCCAGCATCACACCAACAGGGGAGCATCATATTTTAGAAGCGGCTTTTTTTGGAGCATCACATGGATTGTCCCTTCTGGAATACACTGAGACACGGGGTTTCTTGAGGCAAGGTGGGAAAGGAAGATTTGCTCGTTAATAAAGCTGGAGGAAGGATTTAATTGGATCCAGTAGCGTATTTTATTTTTGCATCTCAATTTGTACGGATTAGCACTTAAAAGATAAATCACTTTTAGTCTGACAGCTTAAAAGTAAAATCCCTGAAAGCTTATTGTTTTACTTCTCAATGCAATTCTGTAGTATCTGTTGGCTTCTGACATTAATTTACACTCATTTTCCTCTTTGCTAAAGCAAAATACAGTATAGTGGCCTGTCAACATCTTTCTTTCTTGTAAATATCTGTTCTCTTGGGTTTATAATGTGGTAAGATTAGTTCCAGGAAAACTTTTGATATGCAACACTTGAGACTAAGAGAAATTTGTTTATTAAAGATTTGGCTGAAATTGTTTTAGCTGAGATTGAATTTAACAGTTTGCAGGAAGGCAGGCTGTGAGGAGGGGCTGGGATCTGCCACCGCAGCCGCGTTCCCACCTCTGCCCAAGCCGTGCTGCCCAAAGAGCATGTCCCGTTCGCCTGGGTCCATGATCGGGGGACCAGGACACAGTGGCCCCCAGGACCTGGTGGGTCAGTAAAGCTGTTGGGGCTCAGCCTGAGAGAGCAGGGAAGGGCTGCAGGCAGCGAGCATCACCCAGAGGTGGTCTGATCTTTAACGAGCCATGTAATGTTGGGTGTTTAAAAAATAATCAACCTAGCCTGTCCCACTCATCTTCAGAAAGGTGCATCTCTTGAAACGCTACCTGGGGCCACAAAATATGGAAACAATCCGTTAAGGAGCTGCATTTGTATCTGTATGTGTTGTCTCTCGTTTCTACCTGCACTTTCACAGAGCAAAAGGAAGGGAGGAGGAACACTTCCTTGCATTTTCTTGGTTGACATTGATGACATTTGGCTTTGATGATTCCCCAGTTGTACTGATGGTTCCCAGCTTTCTCCAGACTCAGCAGAATGGTGGTTTCTCCTAGTTGCACCAGGAAGGCATAGATAGGAGCATGCATGGGAAAAGTAGGAGAGGATAAAGTGAGAGAGGGCACATGTGGTGATGCTGCTTTGAGACCATGCTAAGCAGCAACAGAGAAGTTGCGTGAATCCGCTTGGGAGGCCGCATCTGAGCAAGAACTGTGCAGCAGCTAAGCGATCTCAAATACCCGCAGGTTTCTCACTTTCTAATACAAGAATCGGTACAGTTACCTGTATTTTTCAATACATTCCTTTTGTGTCCTGGGCCAGGTCTAAAAAGTTTCAGTCCTTCATTGAGAGCTGCCTGGTGAAGAACCACAGCCAGAGACCAACCACGGAGCAGCTGATGAAGCACCCCTTCATCCGAGACCAGCCCAACGAAAGGCAGGTCCGCATCCAGCTCAAGGACCACATCGACAGGACTAAAAAGAAGCGAGGCGAGAAAGGTTAGTGGAGTAGCAGTGCTCTGGGCAATCCGTGACCACTGCCATGTGCTTGGAGATCCCTAGGGTAGAGCAAGGTGAATCCGTGTGGGCAAAACATATGGGTGGAAGAAGGAAGGCAGAGAGGACTGGGTTGCTCATGGTCTTGGTACCAGTTTCCCGTATTCAGATGGCGAAGTTTGTTCGCAAACTGGCTGAGTTAAATAGGTGTGATCCTTCTGTGTGACCACGCTTCTTACGGTTTTGAGGTCAGATTATTTTGTTTGATTTGATTCCTCTCAGTCATTGAAACAAAAATAAATGTCCATAACAAAACAATCGGTGTTCATACAAAGCCTACAGGTGATTCTCATTAGAGTTAAGCAGTGTTTTTTAATATTTTTTTCCCTGATGAAAAGTGGTGTTTCTTTGTCCAGGTGGTAATTTCTCCATGGAACATCTAAGCTTTGATTCATTAAAATGTGTGTATAAAACTTACGTCTGCATGTATATGTACTAGCGTGTGGGAGGGAGAAGCTGCTAAGCTGAATTTTTCCCAGCTCACGTATTTCATGCCAAGTCTGTTATCTACGTGACATTCATGCTGCACCAGTGATGAGCAGAGTTGTGCAAACGAACATCTAGATAAGACCCTTGCCCCAAAGCAATTCCGTCGACTAGGAATAACCTATTAAACTGAATGTTTTCAGTGAACTCTCCAGGCTCTATCAAAGTCCTCTGAAAGGAAGATCAGATAGCCGAAGAAACTTGTTAAAGTATTCAGCTGCTTGTGAACCGAATTTTAATTTGAAAGCTCATTTGTAGAATCCAGCAAATTAATATGTCGCTATTTCTCTTCTTATTGGTAGCGGTATTAATTTTTTATGTGTACCTTCCAGCCCCTGGTAATAGATTTCACTACAATCAAAACAATAAAATGGGATCCCAGTGAAGTATTAAATATGTTTAGTCTGGCAAATGAAGGTTGGACCCCAGAGATGGAGAGTAATTGGATAAATGCAAACCTTTCTTTTTACTATCATTCCCTTCATCCGATAAAGATGATATCCCAATAGAAATCACAGTATGTAGTGCAACATTGCAGTTGGGCTTTTATGTAGATGTCTTCATTGCCTGGAAAATACATGGATTTGCATAGGAAGAGCATATGTTTGGGGAGAGAGGAGTTGGTGCCTTCAGAGCCATAGTTAAATCCCACCTTCCAGTGCCTGGGGCTTTAGTAGCTTGTGGTGCACCTCCCTGTGAAGAACCCTCCTGAAGAAGGGGGTCACTCACTGTCGTATGGGGATAAATTCTTATTTTACAACCAGCACCCAGGGAGGCTGCCCATGCTTCCCTCGTAGCCCCCATAAAAACAGAAAATGGAGAGAAATAATGCTGCTTATTCTTTGCCATGCGAGAAGAAGAGTTGTCTGTTCTGCCTTCAGAGCTCTGGGGTTTTCAACCACTGGAAAAACAAATGAGTCCAGGAAAGGGCACTGATGAGCAATTCTGTTCCTAGATGAGACAGAGTATGAGTACAGTGGAAGTGAGGAGGAGGAGGAAGAAAATGACTCCGGAGAGCCCAGGTAAGAATCAGCATTTCATTTCTGTCCTTACATCTCTTTAACTCTCTATAAAATTGGCTTGGATTACAGGCTCGTATGCACTAGAGATGGAAAAAGGACAGTTTGAGCACTCGGTCCCGTGCCCTGGCAGAACAGAGTATATTCCCTCTGGGTGGGTATGAACTGATGCTACAGGTCAGCTCGGCCAAAAGCTGGGGAAGAAGACCTGGGTACCTCATTACCCATGGGATCTGCAGCGCAGTGTGGTGCTGTCATGGGAATGTGGGGTTTTAGATGTGGAAAAAATGTGAGGTGAAATTAAAGACGACTCTTTAAAATACAGTTCCTTACATCCAAGTGTAACTCCCTGTTTCTATGTAACTTTTCACCATGAAACCTCCCTGTTGCTGCTGCAAGTGCAGTAGGGCTGGAACTTAGTTTCTTTGGTGACATTTTTCAGAGTCGTCTTAATTAGTATCAGGTTATTACATTATTTCACTGAGATAATGTAGTATTTTAATAGCTGGCAATGATTCATGCTAAATGTGCTTTGTGAACAGCTAAATATAGTGTGTGCCACTGCAGCACAAGAAGCTTTGGTTAGGAACTTAATGTAAAGAAAACCTTTAGCAAATAAATTGCTGGTGAGCTGTGAACGGAGCGCTGTGTCTGCTGCTGTGTCTGCCCCAACATTTTTGATCCCCCCATCCCTCCATCCGCTGCCACCCAAGCTGTGTTGAGATGCTGTTGGGATGACGGGGAGAGGAGCCAAGGTGGAAAATCACGCAGAATGTCCCCTGGTGAGAGGTTTAAGCATCTTCTCTGATGTTTCTCTCCTATGCAGCTCCATCCTAAACCTGCCTGGGGAGTCGACGCTGAGACGGGATTTCTTGAGGCTGCAGCTGGCAAACAAGGAGCGGTCGGAGGCGCTGCGCCGGCAGCAGCTGGAGCAGCAGCAGCGGGAGAACGAGGAGCACAAGCGGCAATTGCTGGCTGAGCGGCAGAAGCGGATCGAGGAGCAGAAGGAGCAGAGGCGAAGGCTGGAGGAGGTAACTGGCCAGAGCCGAGCAATGGGCTGGCAAAGGCTGGTTTTGGGCGGAACGGCGGGATTTCTGGTAGCAGGTCCCAAGGGACTGTTCTCACCCTGGTTTAAGAAGATAACCTCCTAACCTCTCTGGTCAGTAACCCCAAATATCCTGTGACATTGGACAAACTGCCCTGCTCATCCTTTTTGCATACCGGCCTCCAGCCCCTCTCCTCACCATAGTACGTGTTGCCAGGTCTTGTGAAGGTAATAGAGCTGTTCACTATAAATAAACCCTTGAAATACCAAACTTAAAAGGGTCCCTGGAACTACTGAGCAGAGTTAGCCCAGTACTGGGGTGTACTCAGTCAAGGTGGACAAAACTCGTACTGGTCCAGGTATCTGTCAAGTTTGCTGCTGTGGACTGAAAAGCTCTGTTTGCCCTTTTCCCAGATCCTTTTGCCACTTGTGTCCCCTGTAATCCTCACTTTCAACCTCAGTCCTTCCAGCCCTGCCAATTACAATTTCTCTTGCAGGGGAGGGGCAGATGCCTGCCTGACTTGTGCAATGATCCATATGTGCCCCGAAGCGTAAGATTTCATTACCCATGTCTTAACATACCAGCTACAAATGCGATCGGTCATAAAATTATCCACCCCATTTAAAATCCAGCTGCAGGATTTGACCGGGTGACTTTGGGTGTCCGTGAGTTGCACAGCCCGGCTGCATTCTCTATAGGATGCGCTCGGTTTTAGTTTAGCTCTCAGGTGCTGGATTGCAGAAGTTTCTCCTGTTCTGGGGGTTTTGATGTGGTTTTGCACAAAGAAACCCATTGACTCTCACTGAACTCATCCCAAGAGTCTCATTGAAGGGTTCCTGCGGTAAGGGTAATTAAATTAGCTTTCCAAAGAGGTCACTGATATGTCTGAAAAAAGGACTTCCAGTAAATGGGCTATTAGAGCAGCCACCCCCTTAATTTGCACAAGCCGGAGTGTCTCTTGCATTTAACCTGACACGGTGTGCTGGGCAGTGCCCCCAGGCCAGGGGCGCAGACAGGAAGGAATGTCAGGCAGCTGATGGCAATGATGATGGTGATGGTACAGCCCCTCTTTGAGGTGGTCCTCTGAGCCCCTCCGGGGCAAAAAACAGCACGGGCAGATCCCCAGCAAAGCATTTTTTCAGTCTGGTAAATATGTAGGTCTGTGTGTTGTCAGAGTGTCGTGCGTTCAATACGTTGTAGGTCAGGCTTTGCTTGCATCCTGCACCCTTCCCAAAGCTGGTGAGCTGCTTTGAGAGAGGACGGGGTTTGCACCCCGAAATCCCCTGCCCCAGTAGATCTGAGGACTGTCGTAAGGAAGCCTGGCTCTGCCTTTGTCCCAGTCTGCTTGCTGCAAGCAGTACAGGAGCAGAACAACAGCAGAATAAAAGCAGACACCAGATTAGCTGCAATCCTGTAATGAATACAATGCTTGCTGCTGTATTAATATGTTCTCTTCACATAGAAGAAAATTGTTCTCTCTTTTTGCTGCTTCCCAGGCAGGTTTTGAATGGAGGACTAATCCCCTTGCTAAGCTGGCGAGCTCTGCCCTGAGCTGTGGAGACACTGCCTTGCAGGGCCGGGCTGAGCGCAGCCTCCCCGGGCTCTGCTGGTTCCCCCTCTCCTTTCCCCTGTGCCATTAAAAGCTAATGCCACCATAGCCAGTGTTTAAAATCAATACCTCTGTTTCTGGTGGCTCTGACAGCCCCCCGGGCTCGTCACCCATTGCCTTCTCCCCAGCTGCCTTACAATTTTCGGACCTAAATTGAAAGGGAGAGAGATCTGCTGGGGCGCAGTGGGCGAAGAGGCGTTTTCATGCTCCTGTCGTGTCGGAGAAGTGGGGAAAGACAGAGGGACTGTAACTGAGGGGCATCCTCTGCCCGTCGTGGGCTCAGCCAGGATTTGGGCAGAGCGGGCAGCTGCGATGGCCCCAGCATCTTCTTGGGTCTGTCTAGCCAGGTTTAGCCTCACCTGTATCTCCAGCCACAGAATAAAATCAGCTCCCCTATTATACACCGTTTGCGTGGGGAGCAAGAAACACGGCCGAGTTGCTATGGTGAGGACGAAAGCAGGAGTCCTTGAAGAGGTACAAACCTTCTGTTGCAAACGCGGTGGGTTGTGGCAGCGGTTAGGAGGGACGCTCCCCAGCGCGGCTGGCTGCGGCTTTGCCAGCTGCAAGGCGTCGTGTATCTGCCATGGGCTGCTGTAGGAAAACCTGAAAAATAGTAGAGGCAGAGATTAGCAAACAAAGTTCTGTCGCTCCTGCAGGGAGTGGCAAAAGGATCCACACAAGCAGCTTTGAGCATCCTGCCTTTGAGCTTCCCGCTCACGGAGGAGTCTCACTGTCCGCTGCCCGTGCCCAGGGACACGGGAAGGGGTTTGTACCCCTAGACTGTCCCATTATTAATAGCACAACCAGCCAGAGGGGGATATCATTTGGTCTTTATGTTCTTCCCATGTATTTTGGGGCAGGAAGCATCTGATGGCCGGACAGAGGGGCCAAACAGCGGCTGTCACAGCTCTGCAGAGTTTGATATTGCTGCCCAGAGGCACCCAGCACACTCCGTCTGTGTCGCTGCAGTTTTGCTCCAGAGAGCAGCATTGCTCCAGCTCTCCTACCCATCACAACAGCACCCAAACCCTTCAGCGGCAGCCAGGCTGTTGCCTTTTGGCCTCTCTGCATTCTCTTATGCTAGGTTTGCACTAAATTCAGTTGTTGATTCTTGGCTCTGGATTTATTTTGGTTAATGGGAACATGGTTTCTTCCATGCTTCTTTATGGTCTGACTAAGATGGGGTGTGCCTCCAATGGACAGCACTGTACCAGCAGATCACTGGGAGGAGAGACCAGTGGAAGACTCAGATGACTCTATTTTCAAAATAAAATTGACCTTTAAAACCCAATAGAGCATCCGGGACAAATAACCACTTGGAGCTGGTGGCTTTCGGGGCTCCTACGTCAGGCTGTTCAGTACTGCCAGGCATATTACTGTGTTTATAGAAAGAGCTCTGACTCATGAAAAGACGCCGTGAAGGTGGCCAGGCTGAGCGAGCACAGCGGCTAGGCCCCAGCGCAGCACCAAAAGGATTGACTGCAGAGGATGCCAAGCTCAGAAATGCCTGGAGTTAATTTGTGCTGGAGATGCACAGCAAAAGAGCTGGAGAAAGGCTGTTAGTGGGATAACTGGTCCATTCCTCTGCCTGGGCAGACCTTCAGTAGATTCTCTTGTGTTTTTCCAATCTTGTTTTTAAATACTGCCAGGGACAGAGCTCCCAGCAGAGCTCATAATAAAAGAATCCCATTTTTTCTGTCATCTTGATCTTCCTAAACCAGGATTTCTGAACCTCTCACAAAGTACCTCTCATTTTAGGGCTTTTTTGGAGAAATCCACCATCTCCCCATGTTGCTCCAGTAATAACACCAAATGCCTATATAAAAAAGTCAAGTAAGGAAGTCTGCTGGTGGTCTCCTGATGCACCTCATGCTGCCCCCGAGACCTGCTGCCATCCTTAGCGTGCCTCCTTGCATCTGTTGGACACTTGAGTCTCCGTTTTCAGCAGCTGACCAATTTCCTTCTTTAAGGCTGAATCTTCTTCTAGGCAGCTGGACAGATTTAGATTTGCAGCTGTCTTTAATTGCAGTGGAAGTAAAAATCTCCAAGCTAGCTTTGAAACTGGGTCCTTCATGCAAGTAGAGTTGCAGATTTGTTTTCCCTCATGAAGAAAGTTGGTCTTGTGAATTCAAAATGTGCACCAGAACTAACTGTAAAAAAAAAACCAAACCAACCCTCAAATTAGAGAATTAAAGATCAATAGGTCAAGTAGTGCTAAGGAAAATATTTGTGTCATGCAGAAGGGTGAATAGGCTTGAATATATTTTAATTTTTCCCTATTTATACATATACTAGAAAAATATAGTTCCCTAATAAACCCTCCAGAATGAGCCTTGCTGCACCAGTTTAACCACCAAAACCCCAGCTGAGCTGTAGGAATAACACATCTCCCGGTCAGGAGCATTAGAGATCCTGCGAGACAAATCTCTGTGCAGAGCCCTTGGCAGCAGTGGGCAGATGTAGTCAGGGAGGGCTTTACATAACAGCATTTTTCTGCCACGTTGTGGGTTTTTTTTTTTTCCGTTCTAGGTATAAAACGAAGGCCAGGTCTTTACAGGGAACGTACAAGGCAAATGTAAGCATCTTGCTGTTTGCATGTGAGGTTTCATTCAGTGCAGTTACAGAGCTGGTTGTTCAGAGGATAAAAAATTGCTGCAGCTCCTTTCGATGTTAACTGGCAGCAGACTGTCTACTGCAAGCTCTTATAAAGCAATGCAAAAAAATTTCCAACAATTAATTATAGAAAAGTTTAGGCTAACTAAAATGGTGGTTGTTACTTTCTTCTGCATATGCAGCTGTCATATAGCTTGTAGAAACATTTCCATGAAGGTGACAACCTCCTCACAGTAATGTGGTGCATGGTGGCACTGCAATGGTCCCAGCAGTAGTTCCGTGCCTGTTTCCAAGGAGCACTGCATTACGGCAGCTCCTGTAGTACAGGTATGTGCTAAGCCTTACGTCTTTCTAGTTTTTCTTTGGTTATAAAGCGTGCAAAGCTCACGATTTTCCTGCTTGGAGCATCCCTTCATGATGATCCCAACTAAAAGCTCCTGCGATGGTTCAGAGTGCATCAGATCCCTGTTTGCCATGGTGGGAAGTTCTGACCCAGTTTCTCTACCAGTGGGAAACACCTCTCCGTGCTCCAGTGCTTGGTGTGTCAGGAAAGATGATGTTCCAGCCACAGTCACTCTTTCCCTGGTGGCTCAGATAAATGAGCCTGTCACAACAACGCAACCACCTAGAATATTTGTTTTCATTTGTCACTTGGAATTCCCCTTCCACTTCTTTGCTGGGTCATGCTCGTATCTGCAAGCAGCAGCCGAGGTTTCCAGGAGCCTCTTCTTGCAAATGTTGGTGCTTCTCTGAGCTCCAGGGGTCACGGGGCAGCTCCAGCTCGCCGATTGCTTGTAGTCCTGAATGCATCTGAGCTAGCAAAGTGAACTTGCTCCTTTGAAGTCCTTGTTTCATGCCAGGCCTCCAAGGGCCTTCCCACCAGAGCTTTTGCCTTCGTGTGTCTTCCCTCATCAATATTTAAAACCTGTCATTTCTAGTGCAGTGCAAATAAGATCCCATTCTGGCTTACAAGCAGCTAGATATAGCTTTACCTGCAGAGTTATATAAATGCAGTCCTAATTAATTGGCGCTCTTGCCTTGCATGAATAATAGATCTGGATAGTGTAAATACACACAGTATTTTCAGGCTTGGAGAAATGTGGGAAGTATGCATTGGCAGCGGGAGAGGGAAGGTAGAAAACAGGGAGACAAGGAGGCAAATAAAGAGAGATCTTTGAATCGCTCCCTTTTCCCTTTTTTTTCTCCTTTTTTTTTTTTCTTTTCTACATGCACTTTTCACATGCAGTTTTCAGCTGCATCTCACTGAGCTCAGTCCCCACTTTAAACAGGGTCCCCATCAATCTGGCGCTGATCAGCGCCGGCGTAAGCAGAGGTAGAGGGGAGGTGGGGGCATTGCTGGAGGCTTCACCCACCCCTCTGCAGTGCCAGGTCCTCTCCAGATGTTTGCCAGCTGCTGAAGCGGGGCCGCATGGGGAAGGCAGCTGAGCGTGCCAGGAGGCTGTGCCACTGCCGGTTCACCACAGCGATGCTGAGACAGTGGTGCAGTGTTTAGCTGAAGGTGCTCGTAACGCGACCGTGACAAATGACTTGCTTATAATGTGACCTGACAAAACCGCTGTTGAGCTGGAGGGAAGCTCTGTACTCTTGGCCTCGATAAATGTATATATTTCATCCCGCTCACAGCCTCAGCCCGAAAAGCCTGGCTGCGGCAGGGTCGAGAGGTCCTTTAAATATCCAGAAGAGCGTCAAGCCTGGCTTCGAAAGCAATCTGTGCTGGGGGGGGGTCAGTTCCCAGCTCCTGGGGTTAAATAGGCTTTTTGGTGTGGAAATGGGCCACTGGCCAGCCGGCCCCTGGAAGGATGGTGGTGTGCTCCCTCCCTGGGAAAAACACTTTTGTCTCCTTCCTTGGAGGGGTTTGGCTTTGTTTGCCTGCCAGATTGGCAATAAAGACCAATCGGTGATTTTTATTTAAGAAATAGCTGTGGCATTCAGGGTCTTGCCTCCTGCTAGCCAAACCCAGCCTACATGAGCATTATGTGCTTTATTCAGCAGCGTGCTATTTTAACTAAAAGAACAACATTAAAACCCACCCAGAGTGATACACACTGTGATTGGAAGCTCAGGGTAACCTGTACTCAACCCGTTAGTCCAACGATCCATGCTCCTGAGTGCACGGGAGCAGTCACCATTGCCGACAGTGCTCATCTAAAGAGGTCAGGGAGCGCCGGCGAAGCCAGGAAATCCCATGTATTACCATCACTGCTGCAGAGTAACCGCATCCCAGTGGCGTATCCTCTGCGATTTCTAGTATAGAGTTCAGAAAACTACACACAGCCCTACGTTTGCGTTGTGCTCGGCGAGGACAGGCGTACGCGCGGAGTAACACATGCATCCCCGGCTTACGTGGGCAGCGCGAGCGACTGCGCCTGGCGTGGGACACGCCGGAGACTGGAGCTGGCAGGTTATTTCAGGTTGGATGCGATTTTTCCTTCCCTGAGGCGAGTGGAGCAGCACTGATAAATATGGCTATAGGTGGCACTAAAGCTGTGCTGCCGCTCCAACGTTAAGCTGGAGGAAATGGGAGAGTCCCTGTGCAGGGGGGCTGTGGATGTTACCTCTGGGTAAGGAGACAGCAGCCAGATGGGCAGTGGCTCCTCCCTGTATTGAAATGTGGAGGTGTCTTTAAACGTTTGTTAAAACATCTGTCTAGAGATACATCCATCTTTGTAGGTATCTGTCTACCAAGTTACCTATAGATATTTATCTCTAGAAAGAGATATAGAGATATATAAAAGAATATAGAGTACAATATAGATATATAATAGAATTATAATATCTATAATAGACAGCTATTTAATAAAGTAGGTCTAATTAGATAAATATGTATTAGATATCTATTATAAATATATATATTGGTGATGGATCTATTGTATTAGATAGATATCTATTTATAGATACATCCATATAATACCTAGAATATCTATATAATATTTCCATAGATTGATATCTATTAGGGACAGATATCTATCTAGATATCTATAGATAGATACAGATATCAAATCCATCTGTATATACAGTGCAAGTTTACTGCAGAGCAGCAGTTTAAAGTGGATGCATCTTTGTCTCTGGAAAGCTCAGCCAGTTCCTTGGGCAGAGCCGCCGTAGGCAGCTGCCGGCTCAGACCTCCACGTGATAGAGCTAATGGACCGCGGTGCCAGCCCCTCGGGTGCCTGCCTCGCCTCTGCAGCCTGCTCAGCCGCTGGGTGTTAGCAACGGGGGGAAAAAAGGGAGAAAAAACCAAGTTTATGCTTTACCAGGTTGCCTCCCCATTAGCGCTGCACGCGTGTTGCTGCGCCCAGCGCACGATGGAGTTACGGCAGGCTGCAGAGCCCTGGTAGCCAATATTGGCATTTGAGTGCCCTCTGCCGATGCGCTGGCTGCGGGGCTGCGGTGCCGAGCAGCCTGCGGCCCCTCTGCTTCCATGGCAGGGTGTTGCAGCAGTTTGCTGCCAGCCCCTGTTCCCCAGGACGGGAGAGCGGCGTGGTTCGGGTGGTTGGAGGAGTGACGTTGGGATAAAAGGGGGGTGGGTAGGCTGTGGGCGTCACCTGGGTGCCCAGCGCAGTCTGGACTGCTCACAGCAGGCTGTAGGTCGTTGGCACCCCAAAATGCCCTGGATTGCTGTCGGCAAAGATGCTACAGAGCCGAGCGAGGAGGGATGCGACCCAGAGGGCAGGGGTGGCCTGAGAACGGCAAGGGAGGCCCCCACCCTGCTCATTTTGTGTTTCAAAAGGGAAAAACCTTTGGATTTTGGATCTTGTGTTAGCTTCTGGGCTCAGCAAACATCGAGGGATGCATTCCCCTCTTGGTGGGAGCTCCCCCAGCGCCCTCCTGCGTGGCTTCACCTGCAAACGGGGGAAGAAATGGAGTTATGTGCATGGTCCAGCACTGGCTTGGAGGATGCTGTGGGTTCTCCTTAGCTGGTGCCAGGCACCAAAGCACGTGAGGTGGGATCACCAAGCCCCTCTACCACCCCAAATGAACCCGCCTGCCAACAAGGCATCTCCTCGGGCGGGCGGGAGCGTTACAGGTTGCTGGGCGTGGTGGCTGCCTGAAAGCCAGGAGAAAAAGGACTTTGAGCTCCTGGGGAGAGGAGTGACGGTGCTGACCTGTACCTCCTGCCCCCACAGCAGCAGAGGCGGGAGAAGGAGCTGCGGAAGCAGCAGGAGCGGGAGCAGCGGCGGCACTACGAGGAGCAGATGCGGCGGGAGGAGGAGCGGCGGCGTGCGGAGCATGAGCAGGTAACCTGGTGGGAGCGGGGCAATCGCCTTCAGCGTGGATTCCTCTTCCTCTAGTCAGAGATTTTCTTGTAAACACTCATGTCTTTGCCACTTGAGAGCAAATTGCTTAATCGTTAACGCCGTGTGTGTCGCTTTCCACCGCTGTTGTTTATTTTTGTGTGGATCCACTTGCTGGCCCGCAGGTGTGGAGACACTTGATGCAGGTTTTTTGCACCCACTGGTTCCCAGGGTGGGGTGTTGTGGTTTTGCCCTTCAATGTTAGCCATTTCCAAGTGGATTTCACTCTTTGCCCAAGTCCAGCACCTTGAGGAGTGGTGGATACCCCGGGCTCTTTGGGCAGGGACGGAGGATGCCCGGGCTGATTGAGCAGTGTTGGCTCTCGGGTGGGATGGATGCGGGTGCCCACCTCATTCTCCTTCCTCGTGGGAAATACTGTCTCTTTTACCTTTCTCTCTTTTTCCTTTGATCCTTGCTGCCCATGCCTCCAGGAGTACATCAGGCGACAGTTAGAGGAGGAGCAGAGACAGTTAGAGATCCTGCAGCAGCAGTTGTTGCAGGAGCAAGCGCTACTTCTGGTAAATGGGAGGCCCCGGCCACGCTTGCCGCTTTCTGCCCGTGTCGCGTCCGCATGTGCCCGCGTGCACCCGTGTCCCCTGAGTGCCTCCTGCCGTGCCGAGATGTGGGGGACGCTGCTGTCACCGCCAGACCCGGAGCCTCCCGTCCCGCTCCGCGGCCGCGAGCATGCCTCGATTCCCCCGCCGCCGCTTCAGGCTGCGTCCCCTCGCGGTGCACGCCTCTCGTTGCACGCCTCTCGTTGCATCCCTTGTGTGGCATCGGCATGCTTGTGCCTTCGTGAGAGGAGCAGCCCTCTGTTGCTGCGTAATTGTGAAGGCTGTTGGCAGCATGTTGGAGCGTGGTCGAGCTGTTGCCTGCCTGCATCCGGCAAACTCACCCTGCCATGTGGGTTTTCATGTTCCGAGTGAAGGCTTTTGTTTTAATTTCCTCACAGGAGCACTGTATATTCCCTCTCATGCTGTTTGCATTCTAGATGTCCTCTTTTTTTATTTAATTTGGTTTTGTGTTATCCTTGTTAATGCTGGTAGCTGTTACTCTCACTGTGTTTTCTTTTAATCCCCAGGGATTTTTCTTTTTCTCTCTTCCTATTAATTTTATTTAGGGAAAAGAAAAACCCTCACACAAACCCTTGCCTTTTCAAAAGGCCTTTTCAAAATGATTTAGTCATTAAACCTCATAGAGCCGTAGGGATTCAGAAAGATCGTACAGTTGGCTCTGCTGTGCCGCCCTTCCCACGAACGATAAATTGGTCGTACAGAGGACTTGGCTTCAGCCGGGTTCTGTCTGACCCAGTGGTGTTTGTCACCTCGTCAGAGTGACGCTTTGTTCTTCCCATCCAGAAAAATCTGGGCAAAACCGATGGTAACTCACAAAGGGGAGGTGTGAGCCCTCAGGGGGTCTCGCAGTGTTTCGCTGGGGAGGCAGCACTGGCACCCCCCGATCCGGCAGACGGGGCAGTTCGCCGGCTGCAGGGTGCCAGCACCGGGGTCACACCTCTGCGTTTGCTGGCTCTGTCCTCCCAGCTGCGTCTCCTCGGGGATGCTTTACAGCTCAGTCCCCAAAGTCTTGCAAATCAACGAGCTTTGCCAGAAAACAGCCTTTCAGATACTTGGGCTCGGTTTTCCACCCAAACCGATAAATCTGCAGTTTGCAGCCCTGCGTTTAAATGCTGGCCGGGTCCCCGTGTCACTGTGTTTTCTTCTGGGTAGGAGTATAAGCGCAAGCAGCTGGAAGAGCAGCGGCAAGCGGAGAGGCTGCAGAGGCAGCTCCAGCAGGAGCGGGACTACCTGGTGTCCCTGCAGCAGCAGCAGCAGCAGCAGCGGCAGGACCAGAGGCCGGCAGAGAAGAAACCCCTCTACCATTACAAAGAAGGGATAAATGCCAGCGAGAAACCAGCCTGGGCCAAGGAGGTAGGCGAGAGCGAGGAGCGTGGTGATCCTTGTCTGCATCTGCGGGGCTGGGCACGCGGTTCGGTCTGAAATACATATGGCAGATTGCGCTCTGCTGGGTCGGCCTCCAGCAGATGCCATTAGCTGTGCTGGAAACACTCCCAGTTCAATGCAATCTGTGTGCGTCTTTGTGTATGTTTGTGCAAGGAGAGAAGGTGAAGGAAGGAGGTTTTTCCATGAGGTCCTCCTGGAACCTGAGGTCTTTGCATGGATCCCATGGAGGGGTTCGGCCATAGCTGGGGACTCGTGGCAATGCCAGGAGCTCCTGATGCTCCACAGCTCTGCTGGGTGTCAGGGGCGAATGCAGAGGAGTGGTTATAGCGGGGCTCCTTGCTGAGCACTGATTCAGTTCCCCGTAATCAAACGGGAACCACACAGCACACAGCTTTTTCTCCCGTGCTCAAGGCTGTATCTATTGGGGTTGCTCTTCTTTCATGATTCTCAGGAAGGCAAGCCACTTTGCTGATTTTCTTTCTCTCTCCAGCAAAAAGAGGGAATCATTGTAACAAATGTGAGAACTTGAATATTAATTATTGCCTGGATGAATAGTCTTGAAAAGATGAAGACACGCATTGTCTGCAGTGCGGTTTCAGGATCATGTGCAAACACTTTCTTTCTCCTTAATCTCTTTGTGGTGGCTCCAGTAAGACTGGTGCCCACTCTTGCTATTAATTTTTCTAACATTCTTTGTGTTTAGTTGGTTTAATTTCGTAACCCTACTCCTGGGCAGAAAGATCTTTTAATAACTTGTCTATTCTTTCTACTAAGCAGGATCACCGCTCTGCTGCCAAATGTCTGGCACCCTTTAGTCCTGGCAGAGATGCGATGTGCATCCAACATGTAGCTGTCTCCTGGTCTTTCCTCTTGACAGCCCTGAGCTGCATCCACAATACCTGCAAGCATCAAATACTCAAGAAATTCGATCAGCTGTCTAGTGCTAAGCAAAGGCCAATCATACAAACAGTTCTTAGCCTTTCTAAACCATCACAAAGAGAGGTGTGGGTGTCAAAAACTCTTTTCACCTCTTTATACTCCCTTGGGTTTCTCCTTTGTTCCCTTCTGATTTAGTCTTCAGAGTCTTTTGGTGGCAATGCACCTGATGACATATTTTTGTGGAGTTGCAGCATCATTCTTCAGCCCTTCCAGGGGAGGAGGAGGTTTGGTAAGTGGGTTTGCAGATGAGCCATTCCAGATGCACTGAGCCGTCTCTGACAGGAGGGGCTTCCACCTGGGTGGTGCCTCTGCGGCTTTGGGCAGACCCGGGTCTCTTGTCCCAGAAGAGACCTGGATCTCTTATCTGCAGAAGTGCTGAGAGTAGGTAGCAGGCAGGAAGAAGGGAGTAAACTCCGTCTTTCATTGCCTGGTTTTAAATCAATCCTCTATAAGGTTGCTAAAGTACCTCTGACACTGTCTTCAAAACTATAACAAAGATACGTAAAAGGGTATTTTATTCTTTATCTGGGGTGAAGAAGAAAAGTGCTGGGTTTAACTTTCCATTTCAAACACAAAGGCCCATTTCTTCTGTGGGGGAGGCGCCTTTTTTTCATGCCATCACTGGAAGCAGGGCGTTGAGAACCACACGATGTGAATAGGAGCAGCAGAATGTGGCCTCATACCCTTTGCTGAAATCATAGGGAAGATGAGGTTTCCTGTTGTTGGGGAACATCTCCAGCTTCAACCAATTAGCTCTCCAAACCATTTGTTCTTTACCTGTGTCACTCTGTCCAGTTTCTAAGGAAATGCTCAAAGCAGCAAGTGTGGCATCTTTCTGCTCTTGGGAGCAGTAGTTTGATGTGCTGCCTTGACACAACACCCTTGGGAACTTCCCAAAACTACTCCTTTTGCCTCCATCCCCTGTTTTATCTACTGCATAGTCCCACTTTTAGCACAGTTCAGCTACTTTGCTGCATATATTGAAGTACGATCGTTGCTGGTTGTACAGATAGAGTTGCATTGATGCTTAATCAGCCTACTGTGGTTCTCGCTGTAGCTTTGCAGTTTCCATACCCAACCCATGCATGCTAATTTAACAGAAATACTGAGACTTTGTTTTCCTTTGGGAACAAGGAAAAGACAAGTCTGGTGCTCAGCCTACAATTTCTGAAGGCTCTGCAGAGCTTATTGGGATATTTCCTGAGGCTTTTGCATGATATCCCATACTGTCGTTGTTTTTATGCTCTTTGGTCTCAAGTCTTCTCTCTCAGGAGCTGGACCACCACAGCTGAGTTTTCCTTGTGCCGTGCCCCTCTCTGCTTTTCATGCTTCTCCTTTATACACTTATTTTCTTGCTTCACTTGTCTTCACATGGTGACTCCAAGACCCTACAGACATGGCGTAAAGCATAAAGGTGAGGCTGTGGCCACTCACGTTGCAGTTGTGTCCCTGTGTCCCCTTGTTAAGGGACTGACCTGTTGGTGAAGACAAAGCTCTGGGTTAGGAACTAGGCTGGATGGCGTCTTCACAGCTTTCCTGGAGCACAGTCAAGGATTTCTCTTTTTTTATGCTGAACAAAACAGTCTGATCAAATAGTCATACCAACACACATGGATGCACATCCCCATCTTCTGTCCCTTCTGCTCTGTCCCTTCTGCTCATCTCCTTTTGAGTGAAGGGTTATCCTCTGGAAGTTAACTTGGGATGTAGCTTGGGTGCTGCCCCAGACCTCTCTTCTTATAATCAAGGACTAGCTGAGCCTTTTCGGACATCATGTTGGAATCCTCTGATGATCCAGCCAGGGACACGGCATTAGCACTTTAAGCAGTAGTACTGTAATTAGCAGCTCTCTCCGTTACCGACTCTCCTGCTATGGACCAGTACTTGCTAAACGAAGTGATGCAGATAGCCAGATCTAACTTCTCAGTGACAAAGAAGCTTGGTCAGCTGAAGAACGGGTTTGGGCAGGTATATGCCATACATGACCATGCATAAAGGAGGGGACAGGTTTAATTGGACTTTTTCACACGGCGGCTGGGCCCTGCGGTGCTTTCCCGCAGCTCAGAGCTTCCTGGGGGCTCGGGGCTCAGCTGTGCGTCACGAGCTGTGCTGTTCTCTGCAGCAGCCAATGTGCACGTCAGCTCCCCCTGCGGTCCCCATGGCTTTTATCCTTCTCTGGCTTTGAAGTGATGTATTAAAACATTAGCAGCCTTCCACTGGGACCTGCACAGAAGCTAAGGATGTTTCCCGTTTGAGGGGAATCTTGAGTTCAATTAGAGATGGCTGGAACTGGAGCGATGATGAATTCCTGCAGGGTTTTGCTGCTTTTTCTCCCCTTTCTGCTTAATGGTGGAGTCAGTAAGGCTGGAGAGTCCCAAGAGCTTCCTTTGCTGTGCCGGTGCAACAAAGTGCTTGTGAGGAGACACTGGCAGAGGGAAAAGCAAGCACCTTTCTCCTTCCCAGTACACAGACATCCCCATTTCATCACTCTCTGCCTTCTCCTCCATGCGAGCTTTGAAGTCCTCCGTAACCAGCCGCGCATTACGGCTTGGCAGCGTGCCGGAGAGCGCCTGCAAACAGCTGGAAGACTCGGCGGCAGCACCGTCTCCGCCTGCCGTCGTTCGTGCCAAGGTTTGGCTGATAAGGAGATGTACTGGACCAGGCCTGCAACCCAGCACTCATGCTGCTGCTCCCTTGTTCAGAGGGGGTTCTCCTTCCCACCCTGCTCTCCTTCCTTCCTCGTGTCCGCTCCCACAGGCATCACTGAACCGAGCTCTGCACGGTCTCTGCTAGCCAGTGAGCCGCGCCTGGGGAAGCTGTGACGGCCTCCTGGGACACAGCAGTGACCCCGGTGGTCCCTCATGAACTAGAAAGGAAAGAGTCCGTAACACAAATCTCTTACCTAACTTTTATTCTGACTCCCGCTCAGTATCTGAGAGAGGAAAAGATTCATTTTTATTAATATAATGGCTCTTTTGTTTCACATATGTTTATTTGCTTAAAGAAGACCTGTGGTTCTTTCCAAGCAAACCTGTTTTGTATGTTGCCTTTTAATGTGATATTGTACATGGTGGAATCAAGACATGCTAAGGGTATTTAACACGTTAATGATACGTAAATGAAAATACACATCAGATCTCGAGGTATCAAAAATTCTGCATAGCATATGCTGCATGAATATCAATGCATACAGTCTAACTGCAGGGGCACCCAGATTGCACATGTGCCTGGGTTAGCTGAAACCACTGTGTTTCCAGCCAGAGTAACTGAAAGCAGTGGGTTTGGGGTTTATTTCTCTATCAGTAACAGAGATTTTTCCCCTTCCTTAATGACAAGGTGCCAGAGTCGCTAAATCTAGATCAAAGCCAGCTATTTTCTGGCTGCCATGTTTTTTCTTTTATTCAGATCAAACAAAAGCACTCCTCGTGGTGTGTATAGTAGTGAAGGAAAAGGGTCCCCTTGCTTAAAGATATGTTTGAGAAGAAGCAAGAGCTTCTCAGGAGTCATCTTGTAGAAACACCTCTCTGAGGCATGTTGCTTTTTCTTTAGTTTTCCATTTCAAATTCAGAAATGAATTATGCACATAAATACAAACAGTCTTTTTGATGTCTTTAAAATGCATTTATTGCACGATATCTGCTGGGTAACTTGAATTCCATGGTCGTACAATACCCTGATACACCTGAAGAAAAAAGAGGCTTTCATATATGTATTTTCTTTCCTTGGTTTTCAGTTGGAGATAGCTTTTTATGGATTGTTCATCCACTCTCCCCCTCTCACCACAGGTGGAGGAGCGCTCCCGGCTCAATCGCCAGAGCTCGCCGGCCATGCCCCATAAGGTGGCCAACAGAATTTCTGACCCCAACCTGCCTCCTCGGTCGGAGTCTTTCAGCATTAGTGGTGTGCAGCCGGCCCGGACCCCACCTCTGCTCCGACCTGTGGACCCGCAGGTAATGGTGCATCCCCCGGCAGGCTGACCTACCGGAGCCAGGATGCTGGGGATGCTGGTAAGGTAACAAGAAAAAGAGTGGATTAAAGGGAAATAGTGTCTTGCTCCCTGGTTTCTCAGCTTTAAGTGTATTCATGAGTAAGAGCAGCATCTTCATTCATGGATTCCTCTTGTCACCTCCATGTGTTAGAAACATCACGCTGGTTTATACCTTCCTTTGAAGCATCACGTACTGGTTACTGCCAGAAACAAGCTGGAGGACTGAGAGGAACCGCTGCTCTGGTCCAGTGTGGCTGTTGCTCTGTTCCTCTTTGGACCTGGTTTATATAAAGGACTAAAAAAACCACAGCGCCTGGTACAAAAGACCCGGGACGCTTTGATGCTGAGGATCGTCAGAAAGAGGTTTTGCTTTCTTTGCCGCTTTAATTCAAGGTTTTGTTTCGGTTTTCCATTGAGTTGACATCAGTCACAAACACATCTGGAGAGGGTGTAGATCACTATGACCATCTAAAAATTCCTTCCAGCCACGAGGTCTGTAAGTACTTTGCCACCGAAAGCTCCGCACCGAGTGTCGGTGCTGGCTCTGGTCCAGCCCCTGGAAGTGCTCCCGCAGATCCACAGACTGCAGCGGGGATTTTGGAGGGAAGTGCAAAGCCTTTGCTCCACGTCCACGTGGGCTTTCTATGGGAAAACGTGGCAACTAAGTGCCATCCGCATGTGGGATGTGCACCTGTAGGTCAGCAGTACAATGCCAGCTGTAAACAAAATACGTGCAGGAAAGCCCTTAAACGTACAGCTCTTTTTTTCCCCGATGTACGTGGTCTATATATGTTGGGAAGCGGGTGAAACCCCCCTTCACTGTAATCTCTCTGGTTGAGCAAATACTTTTCCGTGACCTTTTTGACGACCTATATTGTCAACAGCTACAAAGACTTTTGTCTGGAAATAAAATACTAATGAAAAGATTGTTTGAAACCCGGAGACCCACATAAATGTATGCATGCATACATATATACAGGATACATGTACATTTGTACATAGACATGTATGTAGAAATGTCAAATAAAAGTTACAGCCCCACCATATCAAAGAAGTGCAGCTTCACAGGGTCCTGGGAAGAAGCTCTGATTTCACAAACTACCTTTGTGAATGTCTCAGATTTCCCTAAACAGATGTCAGTATTCCTTTCACTCGTAACCTTTAGATCTATAGGGCTGATCCATGGGATAGGGGCTACCTAGACCTATAGAAACTCATGCTTCAAGATATTTTTTTAAGCCATCTATGCCTCAGAATTCCTGACGATTTTTTTTTATTAATTATCATTTATTATCGTTTCCTTCTCTTTTTTTTTTGTTTTTCATTTTTAACAAGGAAAATCCATGCCAAACCTCATTAGCACAACCTTAGAGGTGCAGGCGTGGGAGGTGGAAGTTTGGCAAGCGGCAGGCAGAGCCTGGGGCGGGCATGGCGTGTGCGGGAGCTGGCAGGAGGGAGCAGCCTGCCCCTGCTCCTGGGTGGTACCCACAGAACGGCGCGGGGCTGTCGGTACGAGCCGCATCACCGTGCGCACGGAGGAGCAGCCAGGACCGAAGCATGACATTGCCCGATTTTAAAAGGCTGAGCTGTGCGAGCATAGTTTTTAATAGAGCTTGCGTCGAAGCGATATAAGTCAGAAGTTCCTGAAACCAAGGCAGTGCTGATCTCAAACTGAGGGGGCTTTTTAGTGCATCCAAAGTGCTAATCAATTTTTTTTTTTTAAATCAAATTTTTAAATATTTTTTATTCCTCTTTTTTTTTTTTTCTTTTTTTCCAATTTGTACTGATAGTTCTGTTTTGACTTGGTGCATAGATTCCACATCTGGTCACTGTGAAATCCCAAGGAAGCTCCTTGTCTGGGTCTCAGTCACTGCATGAACAGCCTGCAAAGGGACTGGCTGGGTTTCAGGAGGCTCTGACGGTGACCTCTCACCGCACTGAGATGCCAAGGCAGAACTCGGACCCCACCTCAGAAAACCCTCCTCTGCCCCCTCGCATTGAAAAGTTTGACCGAAGTTCTTGGTTACGGCAGGAGGAAGACATTCCACCAAAGGTAACACTATCGCTCCTCACTTTCAGCACATCAAAAAGGCAATCCCCGAGCTAATTCCCCTGGGACGGTGCTGCACTCAGCACCTCCGACAAAGCAGAGTGGGCAGGACTGAGCCCATCCCCGTGGCTTCACGGTGGGTACCGACCTGCCCAGGGGCTGTGTTTCCTGAGGCAGGCTTTGCCCGAGATGCTGGGAGCTGCTTTTGGGTGCGCACGCAGCGCTGCAAAATAGCGTTGCCCTCCAGCAAAGAAAGTTCTCGAGCCCAGACAGAGGCCAAAATAAATTAATTTCTCCTTTCCCTAAGATAAAAAACAACCTTCTGTTTAAATAGAATTATAGGAACATAAAATTTGTCATACTCAATAAGACGGGTCCTTTTTAGTCTGGTACCGTGCCTCTAGTCGCAATCAATATTTGATGGTAGACTTGTAAGGGCTCCAGCAGCTTTATACCTTCATTGACATTTTGGCAGCATCTGGCAGTACCTCTTTAATTAAGACTCTTCTGGACGAGTATTTCGATCGCGATGTTTATACACCTTCATTTTGGAAGAATTACAACTTGGCCATTAAAGTTCCTCTTACAGTGAATCAGCGCTCAGCCTGGGAGGATTTTTACAGAGGAAAAATGATTACGAATTGATTAGTGACAGTGAGGCAGTATTTGTCCCTGACTGAGAGGCAGATTTTCTATATATTAACAAATAAGTGACTTGCGTTTCTAAGAGCAAAATACCAGCTCCCAGGTAAGCCTCCCTGTGCAAGGGATCTATGGTGGCGTGTCACATATGTTAATATTATTTCTATTTCTGCTACCACCAAGTGATAAGAGACATAGGTGCTTGCTTAGGAGGAAAAGCAAGCCAACTGCTCCTGGAGTTGTTCATGTGCTTCGGTACTCAGCAGTGCAGAAGGGCGGCTGCCTGGGTTTAACCCAATTTTGAGAAACCCTTTGCACTTTAAGGTTGGTTTTTGCCTTGAGTCCTTTGAGAACTGCAGTAATGTGCTACCCGGTGAGACCACAGCACCCGCTCCTTGGAAAAAAGCTGTTTTCCAGCACTATGGAGTATTTTCCCCCTCGACTGACGAAACGAGCAGTGGAAGGAATCCCCATAGATCCCGTTTAAGGCCGTCATGTCAGCAGTAATACCCATGAGGAGCCTTGATTTCACATTTCACTGCTCGAAGAGGGTTTGATGTGTTTGTAAGCGGGACGAAGAGCGCCCCGTGAGGCAGGGCTGGCTGTCTCTGTGGTCCGGCGTCTTGTTTGTGCCAGTGCTTACGGCAGGATGCTTCAGAGGAAGGTAAAAAACTCCCAAGTCCCGACTGCAGAGTACCCTACCCGGAGGGGAGATTTCTTTTTAATGAGACAAGCTGTAGCTAGCAATGCCGCAGAATAAAAAGCTTGTTCGTGCTCTTAATCTTTTTATCTTGCCTAACATAACTATGTGTTTATTCTCAAAAAAAAAAAAAAAAGCCTAATCCTTTTTTCACTAATCCCACTGAGCCCTTGGCCTCTCTGTTATCTGGTGCGAGGTATCGCACGGTGAGTATCATCGTGCCTCTCCGCGTCAGCCTGCGCTGCGGGGGGATGAGACCACCGCGCCTGCGCCCACGCGGCAATGCCCGTGCTCCCGTGGGACGAGGGGCAGTGCTCCGAGGTTACTCGCCGTAGTACCTGGGGGCTGTGGTTGGCGGTGAGCCGTCCTGCCGGCAGCAGGGTTTTGGCAGCGGCATCTGAAGCTCAACGAAGGTCGTAGGGTTTGATCGTGAGTGTTAGGTGGTTCGGTCTGGATCTTTCTACCATCAGTCCTCTTGTTTGTCCATCAGTCCACACCTCTCTGCTGGTGCATGTTGTATCTGAACCAGAGATGCTAAAAACTCCACCGTGGCTGCTGAAATGCACTTCAGTCTGAATTTTACCTTAAAAATTGCTTTACTGGGTTTCGTTAGATTTGAATTAGATGTGTGTGTGTGTGTGTGTGTGCACATTTATTTTTTAAAAAGTAAATGCCCTGTTTGATGGTAGCCGGGCTGCTCTGTGTGCTGCTTGGGGCTCCTCTGCCGGGAGGAGCCCTGACAGCAGCTTTGCAGCTCGTTTCCGTCTCACGCTCGGGCGATTCCTTCTAAAAGCCAAGAGCTTTGCGGTTTATAATTGATATAAATATTGCCTGTCTCTCAGTGGGAAATCAGTTCTAAGCCAGGTCTCGAGGCAGTGCTGAAAGGTGATGTCAGATGTGCCAACAGCCGCCTGACGTGCTGGGGCAGACCGGGTGATGGCGAATGTCTCCGTTCCTTTTCAGGTGCCTCAACGAACCACTTCCATATCCCCTGCTCTGGCGAGGAAGAACTCCCCGGGCAACGGCAGCGCCCTGGGGCCCCGGCTGGGCTCCCAGCCCATTCGGGCAAGGTACGGACACCGAGGGGGACGGACACCGAGGGGGACGGGCAGGAGTGGTCCTGGAGTGCTACTGCCTGCTGACTGGTCACAACACGAGATTTGCAATGCTCCTCGTGTGGCTGGGATGAATTTTTGCGTTTGTTAGTATTTTGTACCGACACCGAAGGCTGTGAGCGCTTGGATCGGTGGAGGAATCGATCCTGGGCATCGCAGGGTTTGGAGGTAGATGCTGCATGTGCTGCTCTGGGGTCAAACGGGAATTTGGGTACTCCCTGTAGTGGAATTCAGTTCTGGTTCTCCCAGTGTCACCTCCTGCGTGTAAGGGGATCCATATAAGCCGGTGGGGAGACCTCAGTGATACCAACCATACACATCCTACGCATCGGAGCAGCTTTTCACAGATAATGACTGAGGAACGTGCCAGGGGACAGACACTGAGACAGCTTGGTGAGATCTTCCTTAGATGTAGATCAAGGATTAAATTCTTTCAGCTTCCTAGGACTAGGGCCTTTAGCTTAGCCAGATCCAGCTCTCCGGCACGCGGTGCGCAGGGCGTGCTCGTAGCACCCCGCGGAAGGATGCCGCACCACAGCAGCGGTCCCGTCTCTGCCATGTCAGAGCTATCCCTGGGCATGTTTAAAACCATCAGGGAAGTTGACAGTCTCTGCTCAGAGATGGATGGAAAAAACACGGCTTAGTCATGCAAGAGCTTGTCTCTGGTTTCCAGGGCATCACAGGCAGGTCTCTAGACCTCAGACAGACAAATCTCAGGGTAAATACGTGTTCCACGTAGCCTTACACAATGGAGCATTTTGGTTTCTTCTTCCTGCCTCATCCTTTCAGGGTGAGGTCAAAAGACGAATGCTGGGATGTTCGTAGCTATGTGCTGTCACCAGTTTCAGCGTACGCCTTCCTTTCCAGCTCAGTGCCCCGACCGTGCATCAGCAAACCTGCGTACGGCGGGCAGCAGCCTGGAGCAGCTGGCAGGGGTAGCAAAAGGAGGAGGAATCTTTTTTTGTTGTGTTTTGTGGTATTTGATTTTTAAATTAGAGAAAAAAGCATTCATATCATGGTTGGTTCCTCTTTATTGCTCAAGGCTGAAACATTTTGAATTCTTGAAAATGTTCTTTTAATTAGCTGTTGCTTGAAGGACAGTTTAAACCATGGAGGGGTTTTGGGCTGCATGGTCCTAGTAAGGGGTAGTAGTGAAAGTAAAAAGGGTAACGGGAGTGTGGGATTCAAGTTGAAGGTTGCCCAGTGTTTCCTTCAGCCTCCCGGTCCCAGTCCTGGTCAGTACAGGTAAATACATTAGTAGTATTTTATTCAAATACATTTCTTGAATTAATTTAGTTAAGGACGTGTCAGCTGGGTAGCATGAACTGGAGGCCTTCAGTTTGATGAAAACTGGAAATAATTGGGATGCTACCATGTCCATTAACTAAGTATTCAGTGAAATAGTTTCACATTTAATTTCTGTCACAGTCACGTAGCATTTCTCCAATTTTCCTTTTTAATCGCCTCTCCTATTGGTTCTTGATTCCTCCCGCACATAAATGTAAATATTATTAAAATATGCTTTCTTTTATTCGTTACCCTGTTGTAAGAAATGAGGGGATATTTCCTTGCAGTCAGAACGTTACTGTCTTGCTCTCCTCATGTTAATACCCACCTGTGTCAATGCAAGATAACACTAGGCAGTGATTTTACATGATATCCGTGCCTAAGCAGTGTCCAAACGATCCTGCCAACGACCCCATTACGGCTATGGACCTTTGCACCATTTGCACCATCGTTCTCCGAGGGACACGGTGTGCACGCTCCACACGCCTTGCACTTCTTGTGCACGCCCTCCAATTGCAATTGCATTATGTCATGTGTTAGTATTACCGCATCGGTTTTATGTATGCAAGGTCCTAATTGGACTCGATGGAGAAAGCTAGCTATACATTTTTAACGGGACTTTGACTAATAAGATCACTTAACAAGAACATTGTATAAAACCAAATTGCATAACTCTGCATTGAGCCTGTCTTCTGATGTCATTTCAGTGCCAAATAAGAATTAATTTCCTAAAGGCATCTGATACTCTCAGAGATATTAGTCACTCTTTGTGTATCAAGGACGCTTTTTATTCTAGATTTATGTATGTTCACAAGGGTGAAAGAAATCAAGGAAGAAAAATGGTTATCTTATGCGAGTTTAAAGTGAAGCCATGAAAATTGGGAAGTGTGATTAAGTGGCAAAACTGATCTGCAGCCTTGTTGCAAACTTGAGATCCTTTCTTCGCTGAAATATTTCTTTGTCTAACAGCAATTTGCAAATTCCTGCATTTATGATGAATATTGGTGGTTAATTCAGATAACTCCAGCATTGCACATCTACAGGCTGAAGGGGAGTTCTGAGCAAAGAATCTTTTAATTTTTGCTGACTTTGGCAAAGTAAGAGTAGAAAGCTGCCCTAGCCAATTTATCATCATGGTTGTGATCCACCTCCATAAAGATGTTGAGTGCCTAATTCATCTCCCATGGATTTCAGTGGGGCGTGCGGGCTCAGTAGCTTCAGAAGAGACGACCTCAGCCCTGTCTTCTCCAGCACCTTCCAACTGTGCCTGCGGCGTGGGAAGGCTCTGAAGCCCCAGAGGTGTGTGCAGCAGCATCTGACGGTGCCCCTCTGTTTTGCCCTCCCACAGCAACCCAGACCTGAGGAGGACGGAGCCCATCGTTGAGAGCCCGCTGCAGAGGACCAGCAGCGGCAGCTCCTCCAGCTCCAGCACTCCCAGCTCCCAGCCCAGCTCCCAGGGTGGGTCCCAGCCCGGCTCCCAGGCTGGCTCCAGCGAGCGCAACAGAGTCAGAGGTGAGATTCTTGGAAAACATCCCTTAGCACCGAGCGTGCTTTCTGAGACTTGTTTGATAAGCAGAAAGGGCAGAGATCACAGAGGTCTTTGATCTCATGTATGTTTTTTTAAAAAATTTTAAAAAATCAAAGGATTCATCGTTTCCGATGTGCTTCTGTGACCAGCTGGCCTCCTTGCAAACAGAGGTGCCGACACTCCCTTTGCCTGGATGCTGATGTAGGATGCCCACGGCAGTGTGCACTGCTCCTGTGCTCTGCTGAAGCATCACAGTGCCAAGTAATTTATACAAAAGGAGGGTTATGCTGTAGGGTTAAAAAAAAAAAAAAAGAGAATATCAGCATGCTTCCTATCTTCATTGACCCAAGCTCACTTCTTCTGAGATGGTTTCCTTAGGATTGTGTTTCACTTTGGGTGGGTATCTCTTTTTTTCCTTTTCCTTTTTTTTTGAGCTTCATCTTTGTGCAAAGCCTGAGATGGGAGCGGAGGAGTGAATTAGCCTGTAAGGAGCTTTCTCTAAAATGCTTTCACCAGGCAGCCATGCTTACACTGGGTTTATGTTCCTAGCCAAATTGTTTCTTCTCATCTTAGAGCCACTCTTAAAGATATTCCATTCCCCCGTCTAATCACAGTAGGAGTTGCTAAAGCACATACAGCCCATACATCTGCATTTCTGGCACAGCCCCACAGTATAAATCCCCAGGGCTGAAGCACATTAAAACAAATGCCGCCTCCATGCTTTGAATTTCTGATGACTTGGCCATAAGATGAGGTGTCTGTTGTTGAAATCATCACGTCTCGAGGTAGTCAATAAAAGCAGTTTATCGCCAGTTGTCCTTTTTGCTTTAGTTTTGTTTTTACTAATGGGGAATCCTGTGACAAATAATGTCCTAGCGATGTCAGATGCTGCAGAGCTTTTAATTTATTACATACATTCACTGTTTTGCAGAGTGAATTTGTTTCTTTCGTAGCGAAAAGGGCAGTCGCTGCGAGAAGGCTGTCGGTGGAGGCTGGGCTGGGTTATGGTTTCTGTCGCTCTATGGAGGGACACTCCATATAGTCAAGCAGAGAGGAGCAGGAGGATTTTTCAAGACAACAGAAGCAAAACATAGTGAAACTTTAGTAGTTGGACAAAAATTACCTATTTACAGGGCATCCAGTCCTGAGCCTGGGGTGTCCTTGTCAGCTTTCACCACCATCTTCCTGCACTTCATGGGCAAATAGCTGGGGAAGGGGCTGCCCCGGCGCAAGGCGGGGATGATGAAGCCCTCCACACCCACCCATCCCAGGCGATAGGGTGCAGCGACAGCTTTCAGCAGTGTGTAATTCCCACTCTCTCCGCTTGCCTTTCACCCAGGGAACGCCAAGCCCGAAGGCTCCCCCGTGCTCTCCCACGAGCCCGCCAAGGTAAAGCAGGAAGACAACAGGGATGTGACGCGACCAAGCCGACCCGCTGTGAGTCTTAAATTATTTCCCGCGGGAACGTTGCCAGCCGGCTTGGCCGTGTTTCCCTTCGGTGCAGTAGCACAGCCGCGGGAACCCCAAAAAAGACGCTAGTACCGTTGCTCTTCCAGCGGAGAGACTGGAAAGCAGCGGTACGGCGAGAGCCCGTGGGAGATTTGAATGCTTAAGAGAGTGCATGAGTTTTTATCAGGAGCCCAAGTCTAGGGGAAAGCACTTAAGCCTGTGTTTTCACGTAAAGCAGATGCTTAAGGGCTTTGCTAGCTTGGGCACGGTGGTTGCCGATGGCACATTGTTGTGTTCCGTGCTGCATGTCCCCCTGCAGCAGCCCGGCGGAGGGATGCTCTGCTCGGGAAGGCTGGGCGACCGGCCCCCGACAGCCTTCGCAGCTTAAAACCAAACCTGGTAGTGGTCTCTCTACACTCCCGTTTTACTATTCTGAGCAAAATCTCATCCGAAGTGTTTCCTCCTGGTTTAATGCTGTTGACATTTGTATTTTAAAACTGCAGAGTTGGCCTAATAACGAAATGAATTTCCACTGCTTCTCTTTTTTAATGTGTATTAATGTTTTGTTGATGTTGTGTTTTTTTTCTCTACACTCCACAGCGTTGAGCTAACAATTCTAATTTTATTTCTAACCTGCTTGCCCTTCCTCTGGCTTTTTCCTGTCCCGATCTGTTTCCTCTGATGCTGATTATTCTTCCTTTACCCACAGAGCTATAAGAAAGCTATAGATGAGGTTAGTGATATCTTTTCTCAGTGGGTCATGCCTATGCAAGGTTGACTAGTTAGCGCTTAATATCGAACCGTGTTTTCTTGGTGCTGACACTGAAAAAGGTGGCGATGCAATCTCGGGTCAGACGGGAGACCGAACGATTGCGTTTCGGCGCAGGGAGCCTGCCCGTGGGGAGGGGAGCGGCGCTGCCGGTGTGTTCTGCTCGGCCGGGGCTGCCTGAAACCCGCTGGCCAGACCACTTGCATGGAGGCCGTGGCAAGAAGCACCCCGACTTTCACGCACGGAGCAAAGGGTGCTGCCGTTGTCGGGCGTATTTGAAAGAGAAAGAGCGAGAGCGGAGGTTCCTTGTGCCAGTGGAGGTGGTCCGGGCAGCCTGCTCCGCTCACCGCATTCTGCTCTCAGCTACAGCCCCCCGCCGCCCGCTGATTTCAGTGGGGGCATCGAGCGCTATTCAAAACGTATTTTAAGCCTAATGAAGGCACTTGGCAAAGGAAGGAAAACAGAGCAGTGGAATACAGTGGGTAATTCATTCTCATGGACCAGACCATCAGCTGTAAAGCCAGAGCCATCCTGAATGTTGATGGGCAATGCTAGTCTTCATCCAGCACCTTAAAAAAAAAATAACTCTGAATTACACCTTTTTCACCACATGATAATATTTTACACGTGTTTACGTCTGGCCATGGTGAATGTTTAAATGTTCATGGGAGAAGACCAAATATTCCTGATTTAGCATTTAACCTGCCTCCCACGTGCATCGCTGTGCACACACTGCTGATATTGGGAACTGCGGGGCTGTAATGGAAAGCACCGGTATCAGCAGCCTCTCCTGCAGCCTCTTTCCTCTAAAAATAGAAGATAGGAAAGAAGGCAGATGTGCTGGTTAGTTAACTTGTTCTCTTGGATAAAACATGCGCAATGCATTTTCTTTAATGAGGTGCTTTGTTAAGAAAAAAGCACATAAATCACTGCCTAAATAGAGGCAGCGTGTGTGCTAAATTCAAGTTCAATGAGCTATGTGATTTTGGAAACCAATCTGACTTGGTTCCAGCAAATATTAAATCTAAAGAAGTCTTTGTAATTAAAAGTAATTAAAGAGCACTGATACTGTTAGCTTATGTATTATGTCACCCTCAGTAATAACATTTCAAACACGTGTGGAACTACAGAGCACTTTCTAGTTGTCAGATTGTTTTTGGTCCAAGAGCAACTCAGTGAAGCCGTTTAATCCTACAAAGTGCTCATTACTCGGAGAAAATGATAGCATCAAAGAATTAACCATCCCAAGGCAAGGCATTAACTAGGAAATACAAGTTATCTGATGATATTGTCTAGGGCTATTATTGCTGTTACAACTTCCACATTAGTTATTAAAAACTAATTAAGCTGATTTTTAAAATACTTGACTATCTTCTAGTGATGGCCAAAGAAAGCTGATAGGGTGCCTTGAAGCACATTAGAAATGGAAGGTGCAAAAAAGAAGTAATTTTCATGGTCCGTCGCTCTGACAGGGAAGGGTTCAGTCCTCGTCCTGCACTGCAGGAACTCCAGCTGCAATTTTAAGAGGCTCTTACGCAGCCCTAAAGTCCTTTTTAAAATTGAGAAGGCTCTAATCCAACTCAAAGGCAAGTGCTCAATAAAGAGCGTATTTCATACTCTAAATGGAAAGCATTGTTAAGCTGTTGAAATTGTCATTGGTTCTTCTTTAGGAGAAGAAACAATCATCATTGAAGCTGCTGCAGCGCTAATTAAAATAATTAGTTGTCGTGACTGCAGATTTGACTGTATTTCAATCCCAAACATGTTGGCATCGAAAATAAGCTCTTGAAATCCCTCATTCTCTCCTTAATCATGATGAAGAGCCTTTCTTTAAAGGTACAGAGAGCATTTGGAGAGGGATATGCAATACCCATCACAAGCACCCACTGTGGAGCAGGGATTGATCCGGTTTTTTTATTAAGAAACTAGCTTTTTGAGGTATACTAAAATTTACGGGTCTGACGCAAAACTCTCTGACGTCCGTGGGAGTCTCTCCTCTACGTCAGAGCCCGGGCAGACCTGGGAGCAGAATGTGCGGCTGTCCGCCGGTGGGAGCCCGCCGGGAGGTGTGGGTAATCGATAATCAAAGTACAAATTGCTTGCAAAATCTTCCTGCTTCGCGGTTAAAAAATAAACTGGGTTTGCATCTCAGCCGTAGAGGTTTTCCAACGTTTTCTTCACGTGTCGACGGGATAGATTTTAAGAGCTCCCTTTGCAACCGTAATTAGTATTGCCGTAGTCGCCCTGCTGGAACGGTAAACTGGAAATGCAGTAAATGAGAGTATGGCCGTAAGACAATTGTGGAATTTAGTCTTTTTCAATGAGTTTCTTTCTCCCTAATCCTTTATCTCTGACCGAATGCACTGATGCCTACCTCGGTCACTAATATAGGGAGAAATGGTAAGACTGACAATTGCGATGCTGTGTTCGTCATGTGCATGTCTTGTGCAACAGAGTTCTCTAACCCATTCTAATTCGAGCTCTCATGCTTTTCTGCCCTACTGCTTCCCCCTGCATTGCTATAAAAGCATGTAAGATAACAAAAAGTCTCTTTTCTACACGGTGCCTGCCATGTTCCTTGTTTTGAAATAGCAATGTCTATTTTATATGACTGTCGGGTCTGAGACCTCATCAAAGTCATGGTAAACTGAAAAATTCTTACTAGGCTTTGGGACTGCTCCTATCTTTTTTCTTGTTTCAAGGCTTTTTTTTTTTTTTTTTGGCTTTTGTGTTTTTCCCCCCTTAGCTTGTAGGCTGCCACATTTCACATAAAGTGCTTTATGGGTCCCGCTGAAGGATTTCTTTTTTTTTTTTTTTTTTTTTTTGATCATGTGGCTGACTCAGAGCTGTGACTCCAAAGTCTGGCTGAGCTGGGCGCTTCTCCTCGTGCTCCTCACCGCCTCTCGGCAGCCGCCCGACAGCGGAGACTCACCACGGAAGCAGCTCTTGACGTGGGGATTGCACCACTCCATGGGAGATGCTGTCATTGCTTCCTTCCCAAATGCATTTATTACAGAATAAATACAATTACAGGGTCTCTTTGAGAAGTTTGAAAGAAGAGAAAACCCTGCAGGAGAAATTCTCCAAGCCAATCTTTGAAATGACATTGTTTTCCAGTTTACTATGATGGTGACTGAACTTCACCTTTTCCAACAAATATAATTGTCGTGTATATACATATAAGTGTGTGTATATATATGCACATACACGTTCCAAACAGAAAAAGAAGAGGTTGGCTATTGATTTTTCAGTGAGCGTAAATCAGTTTTGTTTTGTTTAATAAATGCTACATGCTACAAACATTGTCCTACGTTCGTCTCATGTTTGTAATGACTCGTAAAGCTATTTCTTGTTGCTCGTGCTGTTAGCATTGGCTTTTGAAGAGATGTATGTGACGTTCTCCTCGCTTTAAATATAATAGCCATTGCTTTCTTGTTTTCTTGCCCCCATCCCCTTTAGGATCTGACGGCCTTAGCCAAAGAGTTGAGGGAGCTGCGCATCGAAGAAACCAATCGCCCCCTGAAGAAGGTGACGGACTACTCCTCCTCCAGCGAGGAGTCGGAAAGCAGCGAGGAGGAGGAGGAGGATGGGGAAAACGAGACGCATGATGGGACCGTGCCTGTCAGTGACATCCCACGGCTTATGTAAGAAGCACTTTCTTTTGGCAGGGGGAACTGTGAAACCGTGGTGTGTCTTGGTCTGGAGGAGCAGTAGCTGTGATATGGGACGTGTCCAAAGCACATCGGTGTTTGGTGACTGGCACTGGGAATGGTGTCATGATTGTAAGGGATAATTTACTCATATAAGTCTTCTTCCTGCTCCAAACTAGAGATGCTTAATGGGAAGAACTTAATTATTTGCACTGCGTATTCAGTGAACTTGGACTCCAAGCTGATGGGCCTGTTCCTTGCTGATGAGCAAGGCGGGTTTTTGGCCAGAGTGGACACACCTGACCTCATCCACACCTTGGGTCCTGCCCACGGGGTTGGCGTGTTAAAGCTCTGCCTGCTCTTGAGCCTGGTCGTGCCCCAAATCCAGCCATGCTGAAGCGCGGTACTTGGTGGCCTGCCCAGTGCCAACTGGTAGAGCCAGGATTATAATAATCCTGAATCTTTGTCTTTGATTTTCGTCCTTGGCTCAGTCACTGTGCAGGCAGCAAAACATGCTGGGCTATAAACGTTGAAATGAAGAAGTCAGCAGACTATGCTGTTGCGTCCCCATTATAGGTCATGGGATGCTTGTGCTTTTGAGTATCTCTGGATGAGAGAGGAGGGCAGCATAGCTTCAACGCACACAGACCAGCTGTCCTCATGCAGAGTGAGCTCGTGGAGCATCCCTACCCAGGCTCCCTGCCCGGTGCTTTGCAGCAGTAGCACTGCAGGGGCGTTTCTGGGGGCTCGCCGCCTGGCAGAGGGGTCTGACTCCTGCCCCTTTGAATTCACAGAGGAGTTGTGGGAAGGGGGATTATTTGCATTTTTCATCAGTTCGTTTCCATTCTTCCCGCTAAATGAATTATTAGTCAATATAGGCGTACCTAGCTTCATAGTGGTGGGGGTGGAGCGGCACAGAAGCCCTCTGGGTGGCAAGGAGACCCACAGGGTCCATGCTGTGCAAAGTGCCAAGCTGTTGGGTTGGAGCTTCCTTCCAGCAGAAGGAAAATCAGAGCTCTTGGAATTTGTTGGAGAAAGCCAGGAGACAGAGGGATGGCCGTGAATATGCAGCAGTTGGATGGGCAGTCACGCGTGTGAGAAGGGGCCTCAGGCTGCTCGCAGAAGAGGAGTTTCATCAGGAGTGGTTCATCTGTGCTGACAACCTTCTGCCAAACACCTCGCGTGTGACACAGCACTTTTCAGTGGATAAAACATCTCGCTGAATGCTTTGCAGCCAGATGTGTCGGACGACAGGCACGGCGGTGAGATGGATGCCCCAAACCCACTGCCAGCCGAACGCTGCTTGCTCCATAACGTCCTCTCTGTGAATGCGCCCCTGAGACTGAAGGTTGAGGTGCAAACCCTTGGTGTCACAGTGAGGTGGCAGGAGCTCTGTCTGTATCTAAGCGTTCGTGGGTATCTGCAGGCATGGCTGTGCTGCTCTGTCTGGGGAAAAAGAAAGCAAATGCTTGGCTTTACACCCTTATTTCACAAAAGGAACCTTAACTCAAGTTCAGACTAGGTGTAGTTGAGCATTTTTCTATCAAAGCTTTATTTTTCCCATGTTCAGTGTTTTTCCATTAGAAACTGGGGCTGAGAGAGATCATTTCATCTTCTTCTGCATCTTCCAAGTGATCTTTGTATAACCCATTTTTAAACTTCCCTGGGCATCCTCCCTGAGCACTGGGCTGCTCTTCATTTCAGCTCTGTCTGGGTCTCTCCTCCTGCAGGATAAGCCCATCCATCTCTGTGTCCCAGTGGACAGCAGGGACCGTTTACTCCTTCCACCTCTACAGATACCTGTTCTCCATCTGAAGACTATGATGACTCCCTGCGGCTCCCTCTCCTCTGAGCCGTGCATGCCAGCTTTCGCCCATGTACAGAGATTTCTTGCAGGGTGACGTGGAAACTGCGTGCTGATGGAATTGCGGACCTCGTAGCTACCACAGCCATTCATTCACTCACTGTATGGCCTCAAAATTAACATAACCTCCTTTGTCTCTGCTTTCTTATTTCTAACACTGGAATAATTGTGTTATTTTCTTAGCCTTTGGTGGTGTTGAAAAGCTAGTAGTAGGAAGGTGTGAGCTCCTCACGTGAAAGGTGCCGCAGAAGTATGACACGCTGTTGTTTGGAGTGCTTTGGGGATGCCTGTCCAGAGGATCCATCATTGAGTTGGGTCCCTGGGGCTCACGTCTCACGTCAGACCAGTAACCCCCTTGATGACTGCAGGCTTGCTTTGACTTTTCACGCTACCAGGCTCCCTCATGAGCCTCTGGGCATTGACAAGTAGATGTACACAGGGATGACGTGTTAAAGAGTGAATTACTTCATACTGATGGAAAGCAAACGGTCTGTATGGCTTTTAAATGCAAAGTTACAAGTCTCATTAACAATATCTTCATAACCGTCACCGGCATTTTCCAGCGCACAAGCAGGGCTGGGTAGTCCAGAGCCGCTTCATCATTTGCTTTTGGTTTTGTTTGAATTCTATTTAAGCAGCAGGTCTGCTAAGAAGGGAATGATAAAGTAACAGCGGCTGCTCACTGCCTGCGACATCCACTCTCAGGCAGTCCTAAAATTTAATGTGTGTGAGAATAAATGCCAGCCTCTCACTGGAGATAGGAGCACAGAAATAAACTCAAGGTGAAATCATGGATTAGGGCTACGTTTTCACCTGGAAAACAGCAAAGTGCTACAGGACACAACTTGTACTCCTGCCCGTGCCCCCTCCAAACCCCGTCCCCTCCCTCATTGTCTTTTGTCATCAGATGCTCTGATGCACTCTTCTCTTTTCAGGGGTTGAGATAGGGAAGAAAGGGAGTGAATTATTTATTTTTTTAAACTTTCTTAAGTACAAAAAATGATGTAAGGTAGAGCAGGACTGCAACTCCTCATGACCTGTTCATCAGTGCTCCTCTTGGGGCATGTTGGGATGAGAAAGGCCCTTCTCTTTGGTCTCCGTGCTGTATCTGTAGTGTATCAACCTGACCCTGGTCCTGTATTTCTGACAACATAAATAATTTCCCCATACATGTAATGGATATATTTTCTAATTTTTCTTCCAGTGAGATTAGAGGATTTTTCATCTAGTTTAACAAAGGAAATATCCATCATTAATGCTTTTCTATTCTGTCCTCAGACCAACAGGAATTCCTGGAAGCAATGAGCCATACAACCTGGGAATGGTGACAACCCATGGGATAGAGACTTCCCATGCAGATACGTTTAGCAATATTTCAAGGGAAGGGACTTTAATGGTGAGGGAGGTAAGTTGTAAAACAAATATTTCCATGGAGCATCTTCAGGAGGTTTTGCCTATGTAAGCACAAAAACTAACAGTGCTGTGTGTCCGGAACACAAAATGACTGAGTAAATTGTGCTCGTTAGCGCTCTCGTAATACAATTTACACTCGGAGCAAATGTGACAAGTGCAAATGTTTCTCACAACTACAAACAGCAGTGAATAGTGATGTCAGGGCACGGCACGGCGGGGAGGGTGCTCATGCAAATGACTCTGCCGTAATCCCTCGGTAGCTCCAGGCAACAAAAGTTATCTTCAATTCAGAGCGTTTAGTTAATACACTCGGAACCTGGCCCAAAGTTTCCCCTCTTCTTTCCACCCTTTGCCACTGTGTCAGGGGTTTGTAGGGCATTTGGAGGCTTTTACCAGGGGCTGGCCCTGTTTGGGGAGGGCTGAGCCCCCGGCTCTGGTCGGCTGCAGTGGGAGCAATCCTGCAGGATGGTACTGCAGGAGGGAGGCAGAGGAAGGCTGTGTAAGATCACCCCCAGTGTTTCTCAGTTTCCTGGTTGCTGGAACATGCTGGCGATGCTGCTGGAAACGCAGACGGGTAGCAGGTCTCCTGGTGAGGGGGCAGGAGGCTCTGGCAGTTGGTAGAACAGGGGGGTCAGTCTCCTGCCAGCATGTGAAGGAGGTGGATGGGAGAGGAGAAGGAGGGAGGGGAGGTTGGAGTCAGCAATCATAAAGGAGGAATGTTTAGATCAAATGCAAACCAGGCTTGAGCAGCATTCTTAATTCCGTTTATATAAAATATTCATATACGAAGGTTAAAAAATGAATGCAGCTTGGAAAGAGAGGAAGGAGTTAGCAAAAGAAGTCGCAACACTCGTGCTGCTCCACGAGTATTGGAGCCGGACAGCAATGCACAGCCCACCTAACCCCTCACTGGCATGGAGCCGTTCAGAGCAGGGATCCCGCAGCCTGGGCAGCCCTCTGCGCGTCCTCGTAGCTGGGAGGGTGATGCGGCTAGGCAGGAGAACAAGTCACTGCTAGAACAGGCAGCCATTTCTGAAATGAGCTTGGTGTTCAGCCTCACAACTGTAAAACACGTGCCACACCAGCAAGGCTATTTCAGAAAACAGTGATGCAGAAGGGTTTAAAAGCCAAGGGTGAGACAGACAGCTGGGAAACCCCTTTGGGAGTCTGATAAGAAACCCAAACTGCAGCCTCATGCTGGATACTTACTGTTTGCTCCCCACCGTAGCCATCAGAGGACAGACTCGCCAAGGTCAGTGAGCTTTGGGCAAAGGGCTTTTCGCTCTTTGGCAGGACAGCAAGGTGGTTGAAGGTGATGGAAGTGAGTGAGCAAAGGATAAATGTTGTCAGGACTGGTCAGAAACTTGGTGAGCCTGTTCAGAGGAAGTTTTCCACTAATCTCAATAAATAGGCAAGTCTCTATAATGATCTCATTGATGTGCTCCAGGTAGGTGCGATCCATCAAAATGGCAAATATTTCAAAACGATAGGGAAGGTTAGAAACTTCCCAGCAACTGTCTTGCACGAGGTGGGGGTGGAGAGGAAGGGGAAACGCAGGGAAGCCCCGGGAACCTTGTGCGCAGAGCAAGATGCCGGTCGTTCTGCCGATGCTGCCGCTGTTCACTGCTGGTTTGGGTTACAGAAACATGCGATGGGGGCTGTGTTGGCATTTGCGGTCAGGCTACTCGCTGTTGTAGCTGTGCAAAGCCGTTAAGGCTAACGCTGATCAAGGGGTCAGATTCTTCTGTCACCGGCGGCCGTGTGGGAGGAGAGCTGGCCATGGGGTTTGCACCCATGGTGGCAAGAGCAGAATCTGCCCTACGTTCCTTGTCTCAAAACGATGGTGATCAGGCTTCTCTCGCTGTAACGTGGCTAATTACTCTGTATTGACTTTGTGATTAATCCTGTCTTTATTTCTCCTGGGGTGGGGGGTTGGTTTGCTGCTTGCCAGCTTGCATGGGGATGGAAACAGAGAGGGTCCTTCTCCTGCGCTTGCTCTGGGAACTGGGGGACTGCCAACGGCTTGGTTTTGTTCGGGGTTTTTTTTCTCTTCTTTTTCTCTTTTTTTCCCCCCCCTTCTCTTTCTTCCTCATGCCTTGTGTCTCTGCAGACCTCTGGTGAAAAAAAGCGTTCTGGCCACGCAGCCAGCAATGGCTTTGCAGGTCACATCAATCTCCCTGACCTGGTGCAGCAAAGCCACTCGCCTGCGGGCACGCCGACCGAGGCCCTGGGGCGAGTCTCCACGCATGCGCAGGACATGGACTCGGTGCCTGAAGTAGGTGGTGGGGGGGGGAGCTCCTCTTTCTCCTTTGCATCGCTTTAAACAAGTATTAACATCTCTGCCCCACAAAGGGGCTTTCCTGCTTTCCTCCCTCGCTTGCTTGGCTCTTCTCTCTCTTTGTTTCTGGTCCACGTGGGTGAGCGTAGTGGAAATGCGAGGGAATCCGATGGGTTATTGCTATATGCGTCTATAGCTGATGGTAGAAATGTGTACGAGGTCTTCTCTCAAGCCCACCAGCTGGAGTTTTGGTGGTGATGGCTTGAATGCTGCCAACTGATGTGAAAGCCCCATTTTTTTATTTTTTTATTTTTTGACATATGGAAATACAAGAAAATTACGAGGGCCAGTGATGCCATTAACTTCAACTGGGCCCAGCTTCCACCTGTGCGATCTGATACTTAGCGTGACTCAAAAGGTCAGCAAAAACCAAAGCCAACAAAATTCCGGATAGTTCTTCAGACTAGAAAAAATCTGCACGCCTTTAAAATCGTGCGTTTCCTGTCATGGCAAAGTATTTCTCCCTGGTAGCTGTTTTACAGGGACACGATTGAACATTAGCATTGTATAAGGTGTAAAAAGTCCTAGAAAGTACTAGCTGTGACACAGAAGACAAAGGAATCGGTGTTTTTTCCTTACCATCACCAGCTGTGGGAACCAGGCACAGTTCTCTCTTTTCCTGTGAAAAATCAACCCATTTGATGCTTGATAAGCTATTTTATTTAATTTTTTTCTTTTCATTTTGTCGGTCATACATCAAAAGTTGCGTTGTTGTACTCTCTTTCATAGAAATGATGTACTCATTTTATGGTGTACTTTTACTAGCAGTATAAAAATAACAATTGCTTGGAATTGGGCATTGATAAAACGTAAGAACAGATGGTGTGTGACTCGATCTCAAGGTTTTACCCGTTTCTTCGTTGCCTTTAAAAGTAGTGATGAGAGAGTTTCATCCTGAAAGTAACACCTTCCACGGTCATCCTGGGACTGCTAAAACACAGGCAGACAGCACGCAAGGATTGGGTTTAAATATATTCATTTATAGAATACCACCCAAGAAGATCTTTTCCATTTCTAAAACTGCATTTTTAGGGCTGACTGAGCCAGGAGTGGGTGGAATTGGAAACTTAGGGATTTAGTTCACATGCTTCCAGGTGACTCATGGTGCTGCGAGCAAAAAGAAGGGAGCAAGCACGACCTCGCCCTGCAGCATGATGCTGTCTCCATAAGCCACCACGGAGGTTTATAGGCAGTTGAACAGGAAGATGAGGTCTTAATATTTAAATAACGGGCTTGAAAATTACTAAAATGCCAGATTCTTAGGAGAATAACTGAATCTGAGCAAAGAAAAGAAACACTCGGTGTACTGGGATGAGGGGTTTCTTTCTAATTCACTTGTCAGAAAGCACCTGGCTCTCAGCTGGAAAGCATCCCTGTAAATACTGATTTTTTTTCTCGTCCTTGAATTGTTGGTGTTTTATGGAAAAGACATTGAGCAGATGGAAAAAATTGTGTATTTCTTGGATGTGAAAGAAGCATGAAGTAGCGAGTATATCTCATACAAATGTGGCTGTACTGTGTATGTAAATGCGGTATCTGTTCCCTGCCACAGGCTGTTAACTCCTTCCACGGGTCTCGGTTACCGTGTACTTTTTGGAAATCCATCCCGTTTCTATGGAAACAGGCGGGCTGTCAGGGGAGTAGAGACGGGAGGGAAGCGGGATGCGCAGCGTGGTTTTGGCAGGCGCGGGGCATGGATGCCGGCTCACCCATGGATGCCAGCCCCAAAACGAAACGCTTGGAAAATCCCGAGCCATGATGGTGCTACCGCACCCGATGGTTTTTTGCCCCTAAATGTTTTTGTGGCCCGCTGGAGGACTGGTACGAGCCCAGCCCGGTTTCGGGATGGATGTTCCCTGTGGCACACCTCCCCGCAGCACGGGCTTGTCCCCATGGCAGCTGTCAGCTGGGGGGCTGCGGCGGTGGGCATGGGGAGCAGCCTGGGCTCTGGTGACTCGGGGACGTGGCAGCTGAGGAAGATTTATTTCAGGGAAGGAAAATGTCTCGGGGAAGAAAAATGTGAGCAGTAGTGCTGCTGCAGAGTGACTTGGGTTTTGCTGCTGTTACAGCTCTTAACGGAGCTCATCGTAAGATATATCCTGGGTAAATACTGGAGTAGGAAAAATAAGATGCTCAACGAGGGGGGGGGAAATCACGTCACTTTCCACAGTCCACAAAAAGGATTTCCTTTTGCTTGGGAGAAGGTCTTAGCCTCGTCTTCTGCCTTAACAACACAATGGCTTTAAAAAGAATGCAACATGATGCTGCGGTTTGTTCCTCCCCAAATTCCCGTGGCAAAGTATTGGTTCTGACGTTCTCCGTGATACGTTCAGGTTGTTTTGTTAGCTTAGAAATGGCCCTTTCTGCAGTCCCGCCTGAAATCCCACCATTTAAAACACTTCATGGAAATCACAAGCGACCCGTGTACATGTGGTCCCCATGAGGTGTGCTGAAGACCAGAGTCGGGGGGATGGAGCAATGTCGGGGATGCTGTCTTCTGATGAGCCTGAGTATCCAAGGTGGTTTTGAACGCTCCCTGTTTAAAAGCTCTGCCTAAAGCACCGCACAGCTCACCCCAAGTCTTCCCCGCCTCCAGCACTTCAGATCCTCCCAAAACTGGAGCAGCCGGGCGTGCTGAGGAGCGTTGCTGGGTCCCACCTCAGTCATAGGTGTGAGGACCTGCGATAACAGCCCCGCAGAATGAAAAATAGGTGTTTTGCTAGAGAGCAGACTTCTCCTATTTTCCCAGGGGCGTAAATACTTTGGGCTTAGCCCAGCAAATCCCAGGGTAACAGGCAGTAAAAGCAGAGCAGTATTAGGGCTGTACGAGCTCTCCAGCCTAAGCTTTTCAGGTCCTAAACTAGATCGTCCACGACCTGTTGAAATAAAATCTTTGCTCAGACTGTGCTGGTTGGCGTTTGGCTTTGGCACAAGGAAAGCAGCAGTCGCCCCTTTTCCAGCTCTGCGAATTACTCTGGGGGTCACTGGTCCGTGTCAGCTGCCCCACGCCGGGGCTTTCCGGGGGCTCCCAGCGCCATCCTGCCAACCTTGGCTGCACGGCAGGAGGGTGGGAAAAGCAAACCCTCACCTTCCGGACATCCCAGAGCGGGTTTTTTTAGGTAGGTGTTGCCTAAAAACATGCAGACAAGTTGGTTTTTACCTGCATTGACTTTTGCCTCTGGCCCTGCGGCTTCTCCGCTAACCGGTCTCACGGCTGTGCTGTGCTTCTGCTTGCAAGAAGAGAGCAGAGCCGAGCCCTGCTCCTCTCGTTTTCTGTTGCTCATGGACACTCACAAATGTAATTGAATGTTTTTCCTGATTAGTTATGGGGGAGGAGGAGCAGATGTTCACGGAGGGCTCAAAGGGCACCGCAGGGGCAGGCACTGGGTCTGCTAATGAAGAAGTCTATATGTATACACACATACACAAAACTATTGTTATTCCGGTGCTCTGAGCTCTCTCTGTGCTGTTTGTTTTCCAGTATGGTATGGGAAGTAGCACCAAAGCCTCTTTCACCCCCTTTGTGGACACCAGAGTGTATCAGACCTCGCCTACTGATGAAGATGAAGATGAGGACGAAGAGTCATCTGCTACTGGTAGGAGGCAATGGGGCCAGTTTGAGAGGGGAGGAAGGTTTCATGGAAACCAGGTTGTGGAGCCTGAATAACCCCACTGAACCTCTTCGACATTTCACTATGTATAATGATTACTCGCATCTGCATCCTTGTGCTGTCCAGTTTTCATCTAACTACTTCTCCCCCACCAGTAAAATGCCCCCAGAAAGGTCCAGGAGAAAACAGGGAACAGCAGAAATCCACCCATCCGTCTGCCTGGGCAGCCAGGAGAAATGTTCCTGGCAGAGCTGGGAGGTTGTAATAGCTCCAAAAAGCCGGCAGTTGCTCAGAAGTCATTGAAAGTGGGTGGATGTGGGCAGGCAGGCAGTGAATAGTGCTGGTCAGCTCTGTAGGCAGGGCTGGAGGTTTGGGAACATCACCTGCTGACGGGTTTGGTGGTGGTTCCAACCCACGAGAAAAGCCTGATGATCCCTCTTCAGGCTAATAGCTTCTAACATAGTGATGACATCAGAAAATAAACCCAGTATTGTCTTCCTATTAAAAAAAAAAAAAACCACCTGACAGAAGAGGTACATGCAATTAATCCATCATACCTCACTGTTTTGTTGTGTTTCCTTGCAAGCCCTGTTCACCAGCGAGCTGCTCAGACAGGAGCAGGCCAAGCTGAACGAAGCCCGGAAGATCTCGGTGGTGAACGTCAACCCCACCAACATCCGTCCCCACAGCGACACCCCGGAGATCCGGAAATACAAGAAGCGCTTCAACTCGGAGATACTCTGTGCTGCTTTATGGGGTAAGCCCCTTGTCACACCATGCCCTCAGCAGAGCTCTCCAGAGCATGTGGCTGGCGATGGAACGTGAATGTGTCATCACAGAACCAAGGCCCTGCCTCTGTCCCCTTCTCCATCCTGGGCAAGGCTAATGTCCCCGAGTCCCTGCGCTGTAAGAGTGCTTCTTCACGTTCATGGGAAGGTCACAGCCTTAGCTGGGATCGGTCGGTCACTCGGTGGTAGCAGGGACAAGCTCAGGGTGTTGTCCTCGGGAGCAGCCATGGCCCCTGGTGCCCATTGCCCTCTCCTCTTCAGGTGTGAATCTGCTGGTGGGCACAGAAAATGGCCTGATGCTGCTGGATCGAAGCGGACAGGGGAAGGTCTACAACCTGATCAACAGACGGCGATTTCAACAGATGGACGTACTTGAGGGCCTTAATGTCCTCGTGACAATATCAGGTACGCCTCTCATGCTCTCACCACATCATTCACTTTCTTGGCCAGATTCCCCAGGCGGTTCCAGCTCAGACAAATCCTGCCCACTGGGAGGTTGGAGGTGGCTTATTCCAGAATCAAAGGCATTAGATCTGCAAGAACACCTCCAAGAGCAGTTTTCTCCCATCGCCTGCCAGCTCCACTTCATCCGCAACGCTCCATCCTCCTTTAGCAGGGAAGGGAAGGTGCAGGATACAGGCAGGATACAGGCAGATATCCCGGCAAGGCAGGGAGTCACGGCTCGAGGGGGCAGTGAGCTCTGCTTTTGGGTCTGTTTGGGTCTGGCCAAGGGAGCTATGACCCATGGCTTCAGGGCTCCAGCTCAGACCATGGCTGTGCTCGGGGTGCCCCCAGCATCCTGAGGGCTACAGGCTCGTCACTGTCCCTGGGTTCAGCCAGGAGCTCCGGAGCCCTCAAATCAGGCTCAGGGGGTGATTCCTGGCAAAAAAGCAAAAACTCTGTGGTCCAGTCTCCCAGGAGAGCGCCCAGCATCCTCCCTGCAGAGCAGCCCCCTGAAGCACGTGGGTGGCGGAGCCGGGGCAGAGCCTTCTCCTGCTGATACCTGCCCCACAGAGCTCGCAGAGGACAGCAAGAGAAATGCTCGTTAGGAAAATGGCTTGATATCGTCCTTCAGTTTACTTTCATGTTGTTCAACACCCACCCAGGCTCACTCTGCATTCGCCAGCAAATTCCTGCTCCCTCCGTTCAGATCGGCCTCTTAAAAAATGCTGCTTCATCATCTGCCTTGCTCTGCAGCTTCCCTGTGGTTTCGGGGATAACAGCTGTAGGAAGAAGGGGTGCAAGATGAATGGGGGGGCGGGTGGCGCTCCCCAGGGACCACCAGCCCGTGAGACAGCGCTGAGGACAAGCCCTGGGGACTTGTGGAAACCCACGAGCAGAGCCCCTGCTTTATGGTTTGGGTCATCTCCCACTGGCCTCAGTGCGAGCTGTGTCCTGTCCCTGCCGCGGGGCTTTGCAGCAGCAGGGAGGTTTATAGCCGGATCGCAGCCCTCCAAGAGGCGTGCGGGAATTTGGCAGCCCCTCAGCGCTGCAGAGCCCAGCGCCGGGCTTGTCGGCAAATAGCGGTGCCGGCCGCAGACCGAGGAGCTCGTGTCTCAGCTCCAGTTGTACAAAGGAGAAGAGAGGAAAGAAACCAGGTGGGTGAGTCATTGGGTAAGCCCTGAGCTGTAAGAGAGTTGGGGTCACGGCCCTGCTGTGCCCACCCGTCTCTCCATGAACGCTAATTTATAGGAAAAGGAACATTTCCAGCCTGCGGGAAGCAAGAGCCCAGCTCTGCCAGTATCCACCTGCAGTCTGGGAGACAGAGGTCTGGGCTCTGCTTTCCAAACCAACACAATAACTAAATTACTATTTTCAACTTCATCGTGAAACAAACTTTCATTTTATCATCTCGTGAGTGAAAATAAGCACTGAAATCTCAAGATTTCCTGTGCATGCATGCTCTGGTCTGACAGGGAAGTTTCCTTTGCCAACAGGAAAGAAGAACAAGCTGCGTGTGTACTATCTCTCCTGGCTGAGAAACAGAATTTTACACAACGACCCTGAAGTGGAGAAGAAGCAGGGCTGGATCACGGTCGGGGACCTGGAGGGATGCATCCACTACAAAGTTGGTGAGTGGCCTCTCCAGAAAAAAAATGTCTGGAGGGATGCGTTTTTGTTCTCTAGTCTTTGATGTAACCTGACAATTTCTCTTAAAATATGAGTAGACCATAGCCACAAATAAATTTGGAATTCGTTTGTATGTATTAGGTGGATGCTTTACTAAATGAGAGCCAACAGAGAGACAGCCTGAGAAGCTGTTCCTGGAGATGAGTTGTTCAGCCTTGTTGGAAAGAAAGTGAATGTTTTTAAAATCAGTTTCATTTTCATTTTAGTGAAATATGAAAGAATCAAGTTCTTGGTGATTGCCTTAAAGAATGCTGTAGAGATCTACGCTTGGGCTCCTAAACCATATCACAAGTTTATGGCATTTAAGGTATGTTTATCTTTTAACCAAATTACACTTTGTAATTGTAAATACCTGCGATTTCTGTACTAAGCAGAGCAGAAAAGCGTCTCGCTTGTGTAGCTGTGCTCCTCGGGATGCCTGGTAGGCACAGGAGACAGGATACATTCTGGCTGAAGAGGTGGGATACATTCTGCTTGTGGCTAACAGTTGAGCGTTAGTATTAGTGTATGCTGATGTACTTGGGAAGTTTGCAGAAAACTGACCAAATGTCCATGAGTAAAATTGAGTTGGGGTTTTGGAGGGGCGGGGGTTTGTCTTTGGTTTTTTTAACCTCCGACTACTTTTTCACATACAGTATGAAAACAGCTTGGCATTATTTTCCATTTTTATTTTGCAAGGTCCCCTCCCCTTCCGCAGCATGGATTCTGTTTCAAGACAGAAAGTCCAGGAGAGTGACCCACTCTTTCTCTCTCTTTTTCTCTCCCTTTTCATCTGCCTCGGGTTCCTTCAGTGAGACCTTTCTCCTCTATAACCTGCCAACGGGTATTTTGTACTTAGTCCTGTAAAGCACTTTTCATCCTAAGCTCTATGCAGAGACAAGTCACAAGGGGCAATACCTTCTGGAGATGTTCATGCTGAGTAATCTCATTTTGCATCCTTCCAGCACAAATGGGCTTATTCAGTATTAGGTCACAGTTGCTTTTTCTGAACAAAAGCCAGAATAAGTGGGCACAGTGACACACAGAGCTCCGCAGCATTAAAGTGGCCTGGGATCCAGCCTCTGCAGGCGCCGGTGAGGATGCTGGTTAGTGCTCCCAGTGCTGCTTCTCCAGTCTGGGGGTGCTGAGCATCCTTCGCAGCGATCTGTTGGGATGGCGGGAAATACCACCCGCTGCTTTTCCCTGTCAGGAGTCAGAGCGGTCCTTGCACAGAGAGCCAGGAGCTCTTTTCTCTCCCTGGGGGTGTTTCACCCTCCTGCTGAGGACCTAAGCCATGGAGAGATGCTCTGTCCTGGATCGGTCCATGCCAGGGAGCTGGTCCCAGCCTGCATCCAGCAGGTTAGTTTGAACAGGGATAAGCAGGACTTTGCTAATCTGACTCATTTCACTGCCCAAACCAGAGCGGTGATCCCTGCCAGGAGCGGAGGTGGGTGGTCACAGCTCTCTGCAGACTTTGATCTCGTTACCCTGAGCAGCACCAGCAGCGGGGCTCCCCACACACTGGCTGTACGCGTGCTCGTGTAAAATTGAGCTGTCGCCTTCCTTTAGAGACCAAATCCTCAGGTTGGCCTTGGGCTCCTGGGGGAAAAGAGCTGTGCTTGGCAAGGGTGAGCACTTATCTGCTGGGATGGCTGGAGCCAGTGGGTGACACCCTCTGAGGCATCTGACATAGGAACAGAGAGACAGGAATATAAATAACCACACATTTCGTAGGAAACACAGTCAAACAAATATGATTTCAAAACCGTATCAGGCTGCTGCTGTGGGGATTTGTTGGTTTTCTGCGATACTCACTGAAGGGATTATAAAAGTCTTTTGCAGATCTCCAGCACAAGCCGTTGCTCGTGGATCTCACTGTAGAAGAGGGTCAGAGACTCAAGGTTATCTTTGGATCACACACTGGTTTCCATGTGATTGATGTAGATTCTGGGAACTCTTATGATATCTACATACCGTCTCACGTGAGTACACGGGGGAGTGCTGCTGCATGACTAACGCAGGTCATCAGCAAGGTTTGGACAGGCCCTTGGTGGCCCAGAAATGGTGACCAGTCAGGTGCATCTTGCCATGGGTATGACATTCTCCGGTGTCATCTTCATTGATACACTCTTAAAGGGGACTCGGAGGTGTCACATACTTCAGGTTCGTTATTCGCACAGGCTGTTTCTGTCCTCGTGCCTGAGCAGTCAGGTTTAAGGTTGCCGTATCCCATAGAAGGAAAAATCTGTCCCTACGCTGCATGGAGCAGTAATGGAGCTCTCTGTAGGGCAGGACAGCATGAAACCAGGTTCTTGGTTGTTGGACAACATAGACCCACCAAGAGCTGGCTGCCCAGTGCCCTATCCCATTGCACGGTGTCCCAGATGTGGTCACCAACACTTACCTGTTCCTGCTGAGGCTGTGCGGTTTGCCCAGGCGAGGGTTGCAGGATTAGGGTAGCCCAAATCTCAGTAAGCCTGCTGCTCCAAACTCCCATCCCCCTGACAGGAGGGACTCACCACAGAACCTCTCTCAGGTCCATCAGCTGTTTCAAGAGAGAACCAGTGCTACAAAAAATACTGTAGATGAGGATTTCCTTGTTGGCTCGTTTAAGCTCCATCCATGCTATTGGCCCAAGCAAACTGGTCCTGAAGAAACTGAGTCACTAATCAAATCCAGGAACTGCTGAATCTGATCTGAGAAGCAGAGCTGCCCCTGCGAGAGCTGGCAAGAAGCATAGGGAGAAATACTGGGGCAGCTGGGGATGGTTTTGTTGTCTTAGCTACAGAAGGGCAGACGTGGGTGGAAAGTCACTGTATCTGCCCTTGGAGCTAGAGACTGACTGCTAAAAAAATGGGAATATTTCCTCCCTAGGGCTACCTGTAAGATTCTGGAGTTATTTGCATTAATTTGAATAGGAGATGGATTCATCAGTCAGCAGTCACTTCTTTGTGTTGGAGCCAAGTGCCAGCTATCAGTCTTGGGGGCGTGTATGTTGTGATCTCTCTATAATTACTGAACCTGTTTATCCATGACGTATCGAACAGCTTTGATGGTAGGGTAAACATGACAGCTTTATTCCCCTTCGAGGTTATGTCTGAAAGCCAATGCCTGTTTCTGAATCGAGGGAGGGTTTCGTTCTCGGGTTGGCTTGGGGTTTTGTTTTCCTAAGGCTCTGCTCCCTTCCCCTTACCCCTTCCTCCATTCAATGTAATTCTGACTTTTAGGGTTTATTTTAACTGCAGATTCAGGGCAATATTACTCCTCACGCCATTGTCATCCTGCCTAAAACAGACGGGATGGAGATGCTTGTGTGCTATGAGGATGAAGGCGTATATGTGAACACCTATGGACGGATAACTAAAGATGTGGTGCTCCAGTGGGGAGAAATGCCTACTTCCGTGGGTAGGTCAACCCTTCCTCTTCACCTGTGTAAAATACAAATGACAAGTAAGATGAGGAGTCTGGAATGCTGAGATGGAGTCATTTGGGCTTTTCTTTATCAAAGGAGATTTATCTCAGCCAGCTAAGAGATGCAATTGCTAAATTTTTACAGTTTGGTCCTGTGCAATAAGAGCAAGTTCTGATTTGAAGATTTGAGCTCTGGTTCATCTTAGATAAGATAATATAAGCTGTTGCACTGGTGGGATACTGTGTTGAGTGGAAGAGGGGCTGAGTGCGGAGCTGGGAGCACTTGGGTTGCTCTTCTACCTCTGCTGTTGCTCAGCTCCATGACCCATGGAGGCAAGCCACTGCCCAGCTCCTCACCCACAGAAATCGGAAGAAAGGATAGTTCTTCTGTTTAAATTACTGAGCAATTTCTGGATGAAGAGTGCTATGTAGAGGCTATTATCCTTGCGAACACATGCCTGGCCGCCTGTGCCTGCGGCAGTCAGAGCTCTGCCATTGATCTACGTAAGCTTTGAATAACAGCTGATGAGAGCTTTTCTGCCTGTTGCGTAATATTTAGCTCAACACACGTGGTAACACCTACCAAACGCTTCCTTTTGACAGCCTACATTCATTCCAATCAAATAATGGGCTGGGGAGAGAAAGCTATTGAAATCCGGTCAGTGGAGACGGGACATTTGGATGGAGTATTTATGCACAAGCGAGCTCAAAGGTTAAAGTTTCTATGTGAAAGAAATGATAAGGTAAGTTCACTTCAAAGTTTGTATCCATGCTTTAAGCTACAAACTACTTTTAGACTTTAAGTCTGGTTTATCTTGAGGTTAATAATTAATCGGAAGGTCCTGTTTAATAAGTAGTGCCTATAAATCCACTCCCAATTGATTCTCTCCAGTGGATGCAGACCTCAGCCTGTGGTGGGACGATCTGCGAGATCTCTTCCACCTCTAGCTGAGATCTGTGTTGACTTGGCTCGACTTTCTCCCAAGTCTTGCATCCGAACATTAACTATCGAGGCTGCCAAGTAAACTCTGCAAAACTTGAGAAATGGTAGCAGTAAGGATGCGTAAGGGACCCTGATTTGAGCTCTGGTGCAGAAACGTTTTGATGCATATTTAGATGCTTTTTGATGCATCTTAAACTATTTTCTCCATGGAACCTCATCTTTTTCTGTGGACAGCACTGATAAATACTGCTCCGGAGGGTCACCAGAATTGCATGGGGAACATGCTGTCGTGTAGATGACCCCTGCCGTGGGTGTTGCTGATGGGCAAGGGGTGCGGGGAATGAGGGAAGGAGAAATTGCTGGAGGAAAAGGAATATTTGCTTGGAAGAGATGGTTGAATGCCGAGGTCTATTTCTGCTGTTGGTATTTCCTCATCTCACAAGGTTTCACCGAGATAAATCAGGACCATGCAGCAGGGACTTCTTTCGTAACGAGCACGAGCACGAAACACGTGAAGAAACTGATTGCTCCGTCCCCAGAGCAGGGTTTGATAATGTGCAATAAATAATCAGTTTATTGAACAGCTGCTCATTAATCGAGCATTGCCCTACCTGTTCCATGGAGTTAGGCTGGAGCTCTGTGGGAAAAACATATCCGAACCTTGCAGCCGAGTATACCATGGGAAGCTGCCCAAGAAGCTGAATTTAAGTTGCCCAAATACCCCTGGATTGTTTTTTTCCTGACTTTTGAATACTTGACTCCACAGCTTTTGTACTGTTTTTTTAGAGATCTTTTTCTGGCTTGTTCCTAATGGTTTGGTTTTTTGGGGGGGGTCCTTTTCTAAGAAAACTGGGAAAAAAGCCACCTCGATCTATCTAAAATACTGGAACCAGCTGATCACTGGTGGCTGTGAAATACTAAACCCAGATGTTTCTTTTTCTGGAGAAATGGTTAACGATGAAAGTCACATGAAGATTGAATAATTTTTATTTAAAAAGGACAGAGGCTTCAAATTGTCCCCTTCAATATTTGCAAATTATAACTTACTTATTTTTTAAGACTTCCGTTGGGGTCAAACGCTGGTGAATCCTGACAGAAGCACCAAAAACAGTATTCTTCATGCAAAGTCTTGAAATGTTTCTGTGCTTTGAGAATATTGAAGGAAAGTAGTTTTCCCGAGCTTTACTTTCAGGAACAGCTGAAATACCAGGACTAACTTTTCCAAAGAAAACCGTTTCAGACCGAGACAGATATTGACCCAAATGGTTAACGTTTAGCAGGATCCAAACCACTGACAGTCCTGTTAATATTGCATAATAAATGGTGCCATGGCAGTAAAATGTGATAAACTTGGTATTTTTAAGGCGTTCCAAACCTTGCTGTCTTTGGTACTGATAAGCAATGGAGGTTTTATTACTGTGTTCACTAATAGTAAGTGGTTTGATTTGATCCGAGTCTGGCATGGGTTAGCTCCAGCCCCCGAGCTCCGTGGAAAACAGAACCAGGCATAAAATTATGCGGGTCCACGTAAAATTTCTGCTGTCAACTGGGGCAAAGGAGCAGGGAGGGAGGTTTAGGCAGAGGAAACCACAGGGCGTGGGGCAGTTCCTGCTTTCCTCGCTCACCGAGACAATTAACAGACTTTTTCTTATAATAATAACAATTATTAATAAGGGTTTTTTTTTTTTTTTCTTCAAAACAGGTATTTTTTGCATCGGTGAGATCTGGAGGAAGCAGCCAAGTGTTTTTCATGACCCTCAACAGAAACTCCATGATGAACTGGTAACAGACGAGCACTTGGCACTCACCGCCATGGCATTATTTCTAATTTAAAGGACATTAAACACGTGGACTAACACTGTAGAGGCAGATGTGGAGGGCCCCGAAGAACACCGCTCCACACGCTCCCCCGGCGCTGTCAGCCCTGGGGCGGGGGCTGGACTTTCGCGCTTGGACCCCCCAAGGTCTCCTGATTACGCTGTGTTATAGTGGGTTATGAGTTTTCCTTCCCCCCCCCCCCCCCCCCCCAATTTTACTTTTTCTTTGTCCCCTACTTTGTAAGAACGGGGAAAGAAACAGTGTCAAAAAGTCTGTTTTTAATTCTGTCTGCCTGCTAGCATCAAATATATAGTATGTTGTAAAGTTACCAATTAAATCTGGTGAGAGACAGCACAATAAATGTACCTTTTATCTTTGTGATGAAGGCCATAACCGTATAGCTGGGTAATTTTAGAAATCTTTTGCCTTCACCAACATTTACATGTTGCTTTTGGCAGCAACGGCTTAACAGATTTTTAAAGAAGAGAAAAAATAATAGGTTTTTTTCCCCTCTTTTGGGAAATGGATTTTAAATGGCTAAACTACTAGCCTTAGACTAATAAAAATCAGCTACCATTTTTGTCAAGTCTGTCAATCCATATTTCTATATGGATCTTCACATAATGGTGTGTCTTGATAGGGACAGAGGTGCCATTTGTTGTTGTTCCGGAGGTGCCCGCCTGCCCCGGGGCTTGGCCGCAGGTGCTGGGTCGGGGGGACCGGAGGAGGAGGGGACAGCGGAGCGGTTGGAGGAGCCCCGCGCTCGCCCCCGAGGCGGGATTTGCGGCCGCAGACGGCTCCCGGGATGCCGCGGGCGCCGGACCCCGATGCCGAAGCCAGTGCGAGCTGTGGGTGCTCGTGTCCCCCCCTCCCCGAGCCCGGAGCTGGGCGCTGGCGTGCGGAGGCAGCCGGCGCGGGGACGGGGAAGACGAAACGAGCTGCCCGTCCCCCGCGTTGCTGGATTAGGCTTGTAAAGAGCTTAAAAAAATATATATACGTGTGGTTTCTTCGGCCGAGGGTCTGAATCTCTACTCGTTTTCCGCCCCCTCCGCTCCCTAGGAATTACCCAACATACAGTGAAAGACAACATCCGTGCCGAACCGTGTGTGTGTGTTTAGTTCAGGTTGAATCGTGTCCTTATAAACTCTGCTCAGTTGATTTCCGTTTTCGGTGCGTATCTGGGGTTTTCTTTCTCAGTAGCTGCAAGCATGGCCGCCTGTGGTGTTGGGGTGTCGCATAACAAGGTCTGTGTTGCTGGTTTTAACCTACCTCGTTTCGGTTGGGGTTTGTCTTTTGGTTTGGTTTATTTTATTTTTTTTTTTCCGTTCCGCTGTCGATCACAGCGCTGTTACCTCCAGCGACATATAGAGAGCTTAACTGGCAATCTTGGTGTACTCAGTAACGATGGCTTTATTAAAAAATGATTAAATCAACAGGACTTGGTCAAACTTGAATCTTTATGGAGGGTAAGAGGCGTCGCAGGGCGGCGGGGATGGGATGGGCCACCCTCGCCCGTAGCATCCCACGGGCAGGGCTGTGCGGCAGCGGTACCCGCGCGGGCAGGACGTCGGTACCGGCAGGGATTGCCAGCGGCGGGATGTGGCATCCAGAGGAGCGCGGGCGAGAGGCGCTTTGCAGGTGCCGCCTTCACCCGGCACCGGGCACCTTCCCGCCGGTGCGGTGCAGCCCCGTGCAGCAGCAGCCTGCCCAGCACCTGGCTAAGCGCCCTGCAAAGAGTAGGGACGGCCGTAAGACCACGATACTGGAATTAAAACCCCACACAGGTCCCATTGCAGACACTGACTGCCATTGGCTCTTCGTTGGTTAAAATACAAATAAAATAAAAACCAGAGCTTTTTATTAAGTTATGTTGCAAACTGATAACAAATGCACAGCTCTGGATGGTTTTTTGGGTGGGGTTTTTTTATTGTGGGGTTTTGGGTACAGTGACAAAATAGAAGGGAATCGTGTTTAAACGTACGATAGTTCATTGAATGTATTTTATAAAATCTGAGGGTCATTTGAAACAAAAAGCATAAGAAACCAATATTAACGCAGTCTTGTCTCCAGAGTGCGTGCATGGACGTACCATAGAGCAAACGCATTTCTGGTGCCAGTAAAACACAAAACTGGAACATTAAGCCATGTTTTTTATATTTTTGTAAATAAACCCCGGGGTGTTAACCGTTAGCAGGTCACAGAGGTAAAGTGGCTTTTCAGGGCTCCAAGTCCTGACGCCCTTTGCCTGGAGGGTCTCGGGAAAGCACCGGGTTTGGGCAGGATGAGTGCGGGGGAACAGGGCATGTCTCCTGCAACGCTGCTGGGCAGTGAGCAGCCGCCGAGGGATGTCTCGATGGGCCATCACCACCTGAAACCTTCTGCTCTTCCACAAAATCAACCCACGATGATTATACGGACATGCTTTCCCCTCCAAATACTCCTGGCTTTGCTTTGCTTTGCTTTTGTTGTAAGTAAAATATGTTTGTGGCCGATCAATGCTATCAGAAACTATTTAATCTTAGTGTTGTAAAGAAGTAAAGCGTGGGGCTCTTTTTAACACCCTGTTTCTGGGAGTTTTTACCGGGGAGGGGAAACTGTAACTCGTTCAGCTGAGCAGTGCTGCAGGAGGAAAGAGAGGAGTAACTTCCGTGCATGTGCAGGAGTCACTTGAGCCTGTTGCAGATTCAATTATTTATGGAGTTGCTGTGAAATATTGCATGAACTTCAGGGACAAGTCATACCCTCCGTGGTAAATGAAAGAAAAGCCCTGAGAGCTGACGTGAGGCTGCGCTCGGCCGCGGGGTTACCCCCCAGCACGCCCAAGGTAAAGGATGCTCAGAGGTAAGGCCGTAGCAGCTACTCATGGGGATTGAGTGCATTTTCAAACCTGTTTCAGAATGATTATCAAATGGCATTTTTCTTGTTGCAAGATGGTTTTGGGGTTGATGATATTACATATTTTTGGGACAGAAAGGGGATGCTTGAGGTGCCCCTGGCCCCGGCCCCAGAGCTGGGCTGGTGCTGCTACAGGTGATGTTGCCGGGCTGCAATTCCTTGTCTCAACCTGAGGCCGTGCAAATCCATTGCTGCTCACATGACAGTTTGTGCGGTGACGCTACGTAATTGGGGCCAACGTGAGCATCACATGCGGTTCAAGGCGTAGGATGCCGGTCACAACCACCGCGCCCCTGTGGCATCTGTTTCCTGCCCTGCGTACCGCTGCAGAGCTGCCGCTTCCCATCTTGGCTGTCGCGACCGACTGCAGAACAGGTTTACTGGGTTTGCTGCCCAGTTTTTTCTTTTCTGGGAGATGCTGCACCACCCAGAGCTGGGGGAGTGGGAAGGGCCACTGGTTTAATGCCACTAGTTTTTGCTGGAAGGGTACAAAGCCAACACACCGATATCTTTACAACTGGGCTGTAAATGCTCCAAATTCTCCTTCTCAAATGTGTTTTGTCAGCCCAAAGCCCCTGTCCTGCGGGCAGCCCCTGCACTGCTGCCTGCCCCGGCTGCTGCTGTGCATATATAGAGAGCAAATCAACATATATCATGTTCTTTTTGGTGCCAGCCTCTGATGACCTTCATCAGTCTGCTCTTACCTGGAAAGCCACAACCTTATGATCTTCCTTTTTGTTTCTGTTTCAATTTATGTTTCTTTTTTTCCCTTCTTTTTTTTTTTTAAAAACATCAAAGCTGCCTCTGGATGACCCAAAGGCAGTAAAATGGGTGTGCACATTACCTCAGCCACAGAGAAAACCTCGCTGTCCTTACGTCGTCTTTAAATTACTTCCACTGATTTGACAGCATGCTCAGTTGTTCAAAAACCCAAGCATAAACCTTAACCCATTGCTTTTATCGCATAGCATGAGATTTAACAACACCAATTATAGCAGACACAACATAGAGTAGGCAATAAGCATCGCAATTCTGCATGACAGTAGTATTGTACGTAGTTCTTTATTAATAAGTAACATATTTATCAATTAAGTAACATATTTATCACTGTTGTTTGCAAATAATGTAAATGATGCCCGTCGACGTTAAGATTCGTACTGCAAGGTGCAGTCACCCAGGGTGCAGGGTCTGGATGCTGTTTAGGATTGCTGGCGTTTACCTGTTTTGCACACGTGGGCAGTGAGAAGCTACGCGAGCAGTTTGGAGCAGCTTCTTCAGGAGCCCCGGAGAAAAGGCACAAACCCCTACGGCGCTGGCCAAAGCCCTAACGGGGGGTGCGGCGTGTGCAGCTGGCCTGAAAACAGTGAAACTGGTATTTCTACAGCGCTTTACCTGGGAACGGCAGCGATGCCCTCAGGCCGGGGTCACCTGGAGCCACGGCAGCGTTCAGCCACGCGCGTGGAGACCTGCGTTTGTCATCCGCGTGTGTCACATTCCCTGAATAACTGCGGGATGAATGTATCCGGCTGAGCCGCTCTGTTTGCCCTGGCAACCAAAGCCCTGCATGTTCAAGCCATGTGAAGCACACATGCTCGTTACCCTCAGACACATTCAAAGATCATCTGAAGAAGTGAAAGTACAAACAAACTCCAGGCTGACGAAGCTGGGTCCTGGCGGTGAAGAGGAGAATTGCAGGGCTGGCCCCACAGGGAAGATGCCCACGGGCCAGCTGCCATCTCCCCTTTGCTCTTTTAATCTCTGTGCCCTTGGTCAAATCACTTAACTGGTGCCCGGCACGGCTCGCCAGCCGTGGGACGAGTGGGTACTGCTCCTGAGTTGATCCTGTGTTGATACCTGCACCCTACGGTCTGCGGTCCCACCACCAGCTATCAAACACGCAAGAGATTAGATGGGCTGATCATCCACCGTGATGGAATCGGGTGCGGCGCTCTAGCATGCGGGAGCGTTGTGCGTCAGTTTTCCAAGCTAACAGTCAAGGTGCGATGCTCTGATGAGCACCTCTGGGATGTCACTGCAGGTTTACACACCAACCTGTCCCATCCGTGAGCCTTGGGACCAGCCCCAAGCTGGCCGCTGCTAACCAGCACATCCGCATCCTGACCCCCGCTCAGAAAAAACAGAGGGGCTTGAGTCTGTTAGTGTCACCGAGAGCTAAATACGTGCTCAACCTGCCTGGGGCGAGGCTCTGGAGGAGGCGTTACAGCCCAGCTGGCGCCCCCGGGCACCGGCTCGCAGCATCCAGCCTGGCGGGGCGGGCAAGAGGGGCCGGGAAGAGGTGGGAGAGCCCCGGGGAGGGACATGGGCTACAAGCCGTGGAAAGGTCACCCTGCTCCCTCTGTTCGGTATGCAGGTGGCCTTTGTCCCCTCAAACTACCTCAGGTGGGCTGAGAAAGGGTAAGGGGGGGGAAAAGCATCATCCTGCCTTGGCCGGGCACCCGCCATGGGACGGGGATCCCACAGGAGGGTCGGTCCTGGCCAGGAGTTTCACGGTGCCCGAGGGTTTCGGTTTGGGATGTTGGGTCAGGGGGTCTCATTTGTGTTCCGAGTCAAACTGGAGCAGGTTGTTAATTGCCTAATCCTGCCAGAGCCCACGCGGAGGTATTTAACCGCAGTGCAAAGAAATGGCGCTTGTAAATGCCTGTGTATCCACACACGACGAGCAAACAAACACGGTGGGCAAAGATCTCAGCTGGAAGGACAAATATTGGGAAAAAAACTTCAAAAAGCTCAGCCTCGGGGCCCTCCCCCTCACAGCTACACCAGCTGGAGAGGGGAATGCAGGTGCTGCGGCTGGAATCGATGCCTGCATTAATACAATGAACTTTTCTCCTCACAGTTAAAGTTTTACTTTACCGGAGGAGACCAGTGCAAAGATTAGTGGTCTTACGCTCTTTTTTTCTCCTCTGTAGAAAGTACATTTTGTGCCCATGTGAAATCTGGCTGACTGAGAGCATCATCCAATGAGTCGCTGTAACTTTGCTGCCAGACCCATCAGGGGCTTATCTGGAAGTTAATGGCATTAAATCAGCATTAATCACCTTCACGGCTGATTCAGACTTTGGCACGTCTGCTACGGATGCCACCATCCGCCCTGGCCCTGCAGCTTCTCTCGCTGACAATGTCAAGGACAGCAAAGCCGGAACCTAAGCGAGACCAGCTCAGACCAGCTTTTGCAGATGTGCAAAGTTCACGACTACCGAGTGAGCCCAGCCAAAGGGCTGCGATATTTGGCAGCATCAGCAGTATTTGCTAGCATCGGCAATATTTGCTAGCGTCAGCAATATTTGACAGCGCAGCAATCAGCTGGTGATGCTGAAAGGCTCAGTGTTCACGCCATCATGGGCTTTTTAACAAAAATGTATGTTATTGTAATATTCTGGGTAATTTTGGTATGTCATATCTCCATATACGCATAGAGCTGTCTCCTCTGAACGCTCCGGATGCATACGTACAGGTGGGTGCCAGCATTACGCTATGGGTTTGTCACCATTACAGCTACATGGCGAGGGGGCTGCATGTGTGCGTGCAGGTATGGGTGTACGTATAGAGAGACACCTATATACATCTGTATTTATATATGTTTGGCTGTGTATTTTATATACACAGATAAATATATTTTAAAGCAGGTGCCAAGTGCTATCTAAATAAAACATTCATTTTCTAGCCGCTTTGCTACAAATGCTGGAAAGGTTTCTTCTTGCTACTTCAGCAAGAGGTCTGTAATGTAGCACGCAGACCCAGCACAAAAGCCAAGAAAGGTGTTGAACGTATCAAAATAGGCTGTAGCACGTTCCCCAAGTCCCTGGCACGTCACATCGCAGACTGGTCAACTGGGGGACAGCCCCAAACCGGCCTTTTGGCTGGATCGTTTGATTTTCCCGGGTCATCTCTATGCCTTTGTCCTTTCGTTTGTCGCCCCAAATACAGGGATTGGTAGCGGCTGCTCTGAGCCAAGCAGCGGCTAAATAACGCACGGAAGGCTTGGGTTTCTCATTAACTCCAGAGTTGATAATAGTCCCATCTCTCAGAGCACCAGCCAGTTGTGCAGATCCTTCTTGCCTCCGTCCCAGCCCTGCTGTCCTCCTTCCCTGCCCAGGCTCTCACCTCGCTGCGCAGCCCAGGACAGTGACCACTCCCAGGAGCACAGCGGAGGAGCTGCAGGATGGACAAGAAAAGCAAAATGCAAGCGGAGAAGGTAACTATGGCTCGGTGCTATTTTTTGCACTAGAATTTCTGCGGGAGCCCAGCATTGAGCAATGGTATTTATTGCTTGCCAAGACCAAAACCAACAAAAAACAAAAAAATCCCCTCCCCTAATTAATTGCTTTTTGATCTCTGCATACTGAGCGCAGGGGCAAAGGGGTCAAGGGATTATTTTTTATTTTTAAGAGCTCCATCAGCTCATCAGATAATTTTAACTGTGATGGAAGGAAATAATACTTGAAGCAGCACTGCTGAAAACACACTTTTTTTTCCCCCAGTTATTCTGCTTCAGCGGTGGGGCTGCCCATGCTCTGGGGACGGGACGGGGCACGCTGCTGCTGCTGCTGCCCGCGCTGCCGTACCGGGCAGAGCTCCGGCTCTCCGCAAGCACCGGGGCGAGGACGGGCAGCGCAGCAGGGAGAGCCCCCGGCACAGATTGCTCTTTGCGGGGTGATGCTGCTCTGCCCTGGGGGCCTGATCCTGCCCACCTCGAGGGGCTTTCCCTTCTCCTTTGGAGCCCGTCAAAGCATCAGTGCTGCTGCAGCATCATCCCTGGGCGCTGCTGTCCCAGCCAGCCGAGGAGCAGGATCCCTTGGGACAGGGATGGGGCGCAGCCCGCCAAGTTTGGGAAGGGCTGGGGCAGCAGGGTGAGGCTGTTCTGTGCTTCCTCCCCCAGCACCTCACAGGAACACTGGTCCTCTCGGTCTTCACTGCGGTGTTGGGCTTCTTCCAGTACGGCTACAGCCTGGGTGTCATTAATGCCCCCCAGAAGGTAAGCTGAGCCCCCCAAGCCATGCACAGCCAAGGGACAAGGGCTTCAGGGCAGCCAGGGCTGGTTTGTCCCTTGCAGGAAGGCTCCGTCCCTTCCCCAGGTGCTATCTCCCACCGTACAAAGCCCCACAATAAGGCAGCAGGGTGAGACAACAATGAGGGCCGCCCCGCTGCCACCTCCCCAGTGAAAGGAGCAGTGAGGACCCCCCGCTGCCACCCCCCAGTGAAGGAGCGGGGCTCTGCACATCACGGTGCCGTCCCCACTGCAACGCAGTCCTGGTGCCCAGCCCAGGGGACGGCACCTCTCCGTGGGTGCCGAACCCAGACACCGTGCTCACCCCATCCCCAGGATTAGTTGGACTGGGGGGGATGCTCCACGCCTGCCCCTGTGGTCCCTCCCTGCTGGGGATCTGGGTGCTGGGGAGCTGTGGGGACCCCAAGATTTCACCCCTGCTGAGCCTGTGATGAAAAGTTTTTCCTGCGGCAGAAAAAAAACCCAAAACAGGGGTTGGGGGTGGTTATAGATTTGAGCCAACGGCTTTTTTCCTCTTTGCCCATCACAGGTGATAGAAGCCCACTACGGGCGTGTGCTGGGCATCGTCCCCCTGGACAGACTTGCCACCAACGCCTCCGAGGAGGATGGCACCATCCCCAGCACAGAGCCCTGGGGCAGCACCGAGGGCACACTCGTGCCCCCAACCAACTCCAGCGAGGACCTCGCCACCTCCCCGCACATCCTCACCATGTACTGGTCCCTCTCCGTCTCCGTGTTCGCCATTGGCGGCATGATCTCCTCCTTCACCGTGGGGTGGATCGGCGACCAGCTGGGGAGGTGAGAGGACCTTGTGTGCTGTGACTCGTGTGCCATAGCCCAAGCCTTCTTGTTTGATTCCCCCCCCCCGCCCCCCCCGAACTGTTTCCTCCCCATAGAAATTTCCCCAATTTAACAAAAAAACTCACAGAGGTCTGACTCATTAAAATCCTCAATTATAAATCAGACATTTTATTGCAACTTTTAGCACCTCAGACAAGCAGCCGATGAGCAGCCTTCTGAATTCCCCCCTTTCTTTTCGAGACAAAAGGGAGAGGAGGGCGTTGACCAGCGTTTGCACAGGATGTATAATATACTTTTAGGTACTCTGATTACACCCTGTCTGATATTTTTCACTGCCTACAAGCATTATTTTTCCTCCTGTCATGCTGATTAAGTCACTTAATCGCTCTCATTATATGTCGCGATGGCTGCTTTGGCTGAGAGCGGTGCAAGACTGAGCTGTGCTGCTGCTGCCTTGCAGGGTGAAAGCCATGCTGGTGGTGAACGTCCTCTCCATCATTGGGAACCTCCTCATGGGGCTGGCGAAATTTGGGCCGTCTCACATGCTCATCATCGCCGGGAGAGCAGTCACGGGGCTGTACTGCGGTAAGTCCAGGCAGGGTCTTCTGTCCCTTGGCAGGGTGGCAGGTGCTGCATTGCCTCATGGCTGCAGTTAGAGTTTCTTCTATTTTTAATTTAGTGGGTTTTTAGTTCAGAAGGAGTTTCAGAGGTGGGAGTTTCCCTCTTCCCCCTATGTCTGTCCTTCTCAATCCAGGATCTTTCCCAGAAGTATTTGGGTTGGTTCCATCATGAAATCGGTTTATTTTACATATCCTAGAAAGGAGCAAGTCCCTCCTCTCTATCTCAAGGCTCGATCTTGCTGGTGGCTGTTGTAACAGTATGTTATTAGCCACGCTGTTTGACGGGTTCCCTGGACAACGGTACTATCTAGCAGATAATGCAGGAGCACTGTACATAGAGACGATAAGATAGCAGGCAAATAATATGGAATCACATTAGAATTAGCAGCTCATTATCACTGTTACTGGTATGCAAATACATTATGACGCTCTGAAAGTTCAAGGCAAGTTTTAAGAAAGCTCTTTGCTCTGTGATAACTTCTCCCAGCGGATGATCTCTGCTCCATGCTCATACGTAGGTGTTCAAGTGTAAAGGCTTCCCGGCTCAGGGCTCCGAATCCTGGGACATCCGAGCACCTTTGCAGGGTGCGGGTGGTTCCCAGCCAGGCACGAGGGATTTGGTGGGATGTGGGATGCGGCACACGGGCTCCATCCTGCTTTCCCATTCGGGAAGCAGTTTCTGCTGGTTGCTGAGCTGTGGTCTAGAAGAGGTGATGCCCATGTGTGCTTGGTGCAGGGCTCTCCTCCGGACTCGTGCCCATGTACGTCAGCGAGGTCTCTCCCACGGCCCTTCGAGGAGCGCTGGGGACGTTGCACCAGCTTGCTATCGTCACGGGTATCCTCATCAGCCAGGTAAGAAGGAAAGTGCACGAGTCCAGAGAGGGCATTTCAGAGATTAGGGATACCACTCTGATACGCTGGGGTATCACTCATCATTCCACCCCAAAACTGAAAGAGACTGGGAAGCAATCTGCTCTGGTGGGGTTAAACTCCTACCTCGAGTCAGAGGTGTCCTTAACAAAGATGACTTCTCGTGAAATAAAACGTACTTCTGCAATTTCTCCCTTCCACTGTGAAGCTTTTGTACCCAACTCATCAGAGTCAGGCTGGATCCTGAGCATGAGATCCCTGATAGTCAGGTACTCAAAAATGGCTTCATCGAGACGCAGGGAGTCCGACATCTCCATCAGCATTTCCCACCATGGCAGGAGTCCCAGCTACGTGACAGGCTGGCACATAAATGTACCGAGAACCAACACATCCAGAAAAAACTTAACAATCGCTTTCTTCTCTAGGGTGCAAAATAAACACATGCCTCAATTATTCCAGGTCCTCGGACTAGACTTTCTCCTGGGGAATGACGAGATGTGGCCCCTGCTCCTCGGTCTGTCCGGTGTGGCTGCCCTCCTGCAGTTCTTCCTGCTCTTACTGTGCCCCGAGAGCCCCCGATACCTTTACATCAAACTGGGGAAGGTGGAAGAAGCTAAAAAAAGTAAGACAGACACGTTCTGGGCTCGTCTGGAGTTGTTTTCATACTATACATAGTATTAAACACAGAAGGAAAAGGGCTCACACGTGTAACTGGGTACAGTTGCTCCATCCCACACAGCACATTTGCAGGTGGGATTATACTTACTTATATATTGCTGCGGGTGGTGTGAGCCTTAGCATGTCCCTCCTTTCCATCAGAGATCGCATCTAGCAGATGCCACCCCCAAAAAACCCATTCAGTTGGAAGGAATTTCAACCAGGTGTAAAAATGACATCTTCTGGGGGACAGCTGATCTCTCCATCCTTGGTGCTATTTGCCACTACGCTGTGTTTACTACAAGCGCTTATACATCTTCCAGCGTGGCCCTCCTTAGCTGGCTCCAGCCGTCTCTACAAGGAGTAAGCGCAGCGACTGGTAGGACACTGCTGAAACTGAGGTGAGAAGCTGTGAGCTGCTGAAGTATAAATTAGCTCTGGACCAGAAACTAGTGAGATACGTTTGCATGGGACTAATAAGCATTGCTACAGGATGAGGCTTGAGCGTGGTGTCTCAGAGCTTTTGTAGAAATAATGTGCAGCTGCCCCGTGCCAAGCAGACACACTCTGGGGGCTTGATGTGCCACAGGAGTCCTCAGAGCAAGGGGACACTACTGTCCACGTGGCTGGCTTAGCCTGAGTTTTGGCTAGAGAGATTCTTGTCCTTACTCCTTATCTACCATTGAAAATAAAATGTTGATCTTTTGTTTTTCCTTAAGGTTTGAAAAGGCTGAGAGGAAACTGTGACCCAATGAAAGAGATTGCTGAGATGGAAAAGGAAAAGCAAGAAGCTGCTAGTGAAAAGAAAGTCTCCATAAGGCAGCTTTTCACCTCTTCAAAGTATAGGCAGGCTGTCATCGTGGCACTGATGGTGCAGATATCTCAGCAGTTCTCAGGAATCAACGCGGTGAGTGTCCCAAAAACATTTGCTTTTAAAGAAATCCACGCTGAGCATGAAAAGGCAACGCTGGCTCTGCCCAAGCTGTGTAGGGGTGAAGAGAAGGCTTTCCCATGACTGCAGGAGGCTCCTCAGCCACCACCATCGATGTTGAAGGTGGACCCCACTGCCGAGCGGGGCTGCGGGAAGGCAGGAAGGGAGAAGGGTGCAAGGGAGTTCAGCATGAAACCACCTGGCATGGTGGGTCCATGCTGAGCTCTCCCGTGACCCTCTGCACAGAATCACTTATCTCCTAGCAATTTTTAGCTAAACAGTTTTTGCATCACCTCCTGGGGTACCAGAAATCACCATTTTACACCCAGGAGCATAAAGCCTCCTTTTCAAAATCAGCTAAGACTCAAATTTTTGAAAGTCTGGTGGCAACCTTTACAAAGTTTGAGGCCTCTGTCCCACCAGCTTTCAAAACTCTAAGAGCATTTCCGCATGGCGAGGCGGAGCAGCACGCGGGGATGCTGAGCCCCCCACGGAGCCCAGCGGCACTGGCTCGAGGCCATGCCCAGCCCCATCCACCAGCCATGGGGTCAGCCACCCATTTACCTCCTGCCCTTAACTTCCACCAGATAGGAATCGCCTTATTCTTGGAGAGAAGGGAGAAATTTGAGTCATTCCAATGTAGTGAGGATATTTTAAAATTCTTGCAAGACTTGGTCATATTAAGGTATTTGTCTCCAGCGCTCGGCGCTGGTGATCTGGCTTTCAAGTTTAAACACGGGACTACATGGAAGAAAACAGTTTTAAATGTGCAAATGCAGTTGCTCGGGAGGGGATTTTTAACTCCCTCAGGGCTCCTTTGAAAGTTTCAGCTTTAATTATTATAACAAGCCATTAAAAGTTGAAAACCTAATCATAATTAAATTACTTCACATCTCAGCCAAGCAAGTGCAACTCTTCCCTCAAGAGAACAAAAAGTTCCACCAGCCCTGTTGCCTAATCCTTCATCCTAATGTATTTTGACAGATCTTTTACTACTCTACAAACATTTTCGAGAGAGCCGGAGTTGACCAGCCAGTTTACGCAACCATTGGTGTTGGAGTGGTGAACACAGTCTTCACTGTTATCTCCGTAAGTAAATACTTCTGCCCCCCAGACTACAAAAACACATACGCTATAATGTGATTTTGAAACAGGATTTTATCCCGGAGCTGGGATTTGCAATTTTGCGGGGCAGACCCTGCACACCTCACAGGAAAAATCATTCCCTGGGCAAGTCTCGTTTGAAAAATCAAGCCTTAAACTACAGCCCGTTGCTATCAAACAGCACTGCTAAATGCCTTGTGAGTGAAAACTGCATCACCGTGCTCAGGGAAGCTCTGGCAGCTCAGCATTTCCCCTCAAAATAAAAGTTGCCTTTGAGACTGAAATTCTGCAGGTCCTATTCCCCTCGGGGAGCAGGCAGGGGATTGGGGAAGCCGGCAGCTCACAATCTCCCTCTTACCTGTTATCTTTCAAATTGTTTTCTGTATGTACATAGCACCTGCAGGAGTGATATCCAAAGGCTATTCCGCAGCAATAAAAGTAATCTAGCACCTATCCTCATCCTACCTCCTCAGCGCTCTGCAGCAATAAAAGGATGGTTCTGTTTTCACAGCCTTTCCCTTTGTCTCTCTCCTGAGAGTATTAACACAATTCCTATCAGCAGGCAATTACTTTTTTAATGCGGCCATTAATATAAGAAGATCAGGAAATGCCAAGCCCATTTCCCTCACATCTCGAGAGACTTAGGGAGGAAAGGACTTCTTTTACCCACCACGGAGCAGGACTAGCTGCAAGGTAGAAAGACACAGCTCGAAGAGATCTTAGTCCAGCGTGCATGAGAGAGGAGATCTTGAGGTGAACCTGCTTTAGAGGAAGTCCATCACAGGCCCCATACAGAGGAGAAAATGTGATGTTTATTGTGAAATGAGGCACGGAGGCATGCGGCTGGAAGAGGTCTTTCTCCAGCTGGGAGGGTTTCCTGCAGTTCAATCTCCACCCTGGAGCTGTGGTGCTTGCAGCCTGGGGCATTTGTTCTTTGCTTCTTTTGGCCATGAGCACTTAAAAATTACCTGCATTTGTCAATAAATGACAAACCCTGATCAAAAGGCAGAAGCACTGCCAGCCGGGTGGACCTTGGCAAGGGGAGAAGGCAGCACAGAGGCTGGCTGGCTGCAACCTCATGAGTTAGCAGGATCAACTGCTTCCAGCAAAAGGGATGGTCTCTTGGAAGCATAAATCACTTGCTGTAATGGCAGGAAAGGCTGAGCTGATGGCCAAAGGTGTCCTTTCGAGCAGAGGGGAAGGAGCAGGCAGCCTCAGAACCTAGTGCACGGTACCTTAGGGCAGGCCAGGTGCACTGTCCTCCAGAGTTACCGACATCTCCCCATCGGGTGAAGTGATTGGTACAGACTTAGATGTCAAAAGTTGGGTGAGATGACTGGAGTCCACCAAGAGGAGCTGAGAAGAAGCAAGCTAAGCCTTGTGGCTACCACAGAAGGAGTCTGGGAGCACTTGGAGGAAAAATCCTGACTCCAGCTGCTACACAACTATCCCTGCCCTAGGACAGGCAAGGTGCAATGGCCCATGATGTGACTTGAATCATGCTACAATTTGAAGGCTGCTTCCAAACTAATGCAGACCTAGTAAGTTTATTCTCCCGGGGGGCGGGGGGGGGGAGAAGAGAAAAAAAGTCCATAGTCAGCAATACATGTGCAGGAGCAGTGGGAAGTCCTGAGAGCTTGGAAATGCATGAGGCCTGAGTATATGTGGGTTTGCCTTGCCTTTGGCAGGGTGGCTGCTCCATCTGGCTCCCTAACAGCCACCAACAGAGTTTCTGACACCTGGAAACCAGCACGTAAATCTCTACCACGAGAGCTAAAAGAGCAGGAGTGCGGTGTGGTAGTGGTAACAGGTTGCTCATTGCAAACAGACTTGATCGAACATCCTGAGAGCGGTGGTGCTGAAGACTGAGCTGCTGCACGTGTTTCTACAGGTCTTTCTGGTGGAGAAGACAGGCAGGCGGTCCCTGTTCCTGGCTGGTTTGATGGGCATGTTAATAAGTGCTGTGGCCATGACAGTTGGACTTGTGCTCCTGGTAAGGATTTCTCTCCATTTTTGTCTCCATGGTTTGCAAACAAGAGAAGACAAACCACCTTTTAAAGTGAATGTTTTGCATTTTTATCTCAAAGAGGTTCAGAAAACATTTGTCCTTAGAAGGCACAGTTCAAAGTGGCCATAGCTGGAGCCATCTCTGCTTACAGCAGTGCCTGAGGACATTGTGCTCTTTGGCCCCTGAGACACCCCAATGCTTCTAGAAAGGACATGTGTCCCCTGTCCCCTCCTTCAGCCCACTGACAATCTCAGCTCCTTACACAGCAACTGTGCTGTTCCCACGGCACAATCCCATGCCTGCTAAGAAAACCCAGGGCATACCTTCACGTGCAAACAGTGTGAGCCCTAAACCCTCAACCTGCATCTCCCTGGGTTGGCGCAGGCATGATAGACCAGCATTTTGTCATAAAAAAAGGGACAAATTATTCCTTCTGACATCCAGGAGAGAGGTCAGATTGTGAGACATGGGGCAGAACATGCAGAAGATGGAGTCAGCCCCCATCAAAGTCAGTCCAAATGACTGCTGCAAGCCCCTGTCAAGATGTAAAACCAAATAAGGGGTGGCCTCCTTTACTGAACACCCTGGTTATTAAAGACGACACCATTTTGCGTCTTCCTGGCCATGCTGCAGGCAAGGAGAGGGCTCAAAGGTACAGCTGAGCTGATAGCTGGGAGCTCCAACATCCCTCTGCAAGCAGCAATGCCGGCACCACACACCCAGCCAGCATCTGGCACAAGAGTTTAGAGTTTTAATTACTCATGTCCAGTCCTCACTTGTCTGAATAGAAAGAAATTTCTGAAAAAGAAGCCTAATTAAAGTAATTAGTGATAATTAATGAGAGTCGTGTTGGGACTCTAACACTGAGCGTGCCCTCTTGCAGAGCCAGTTTGCCTGGATGAGCTATGTCAGCATGGTCGCGATCTTCCTCTTCGTCATCTTCTTTGAAGTCGGGCCTGGGCCCATCCCCTGGTTTATTGTAGCCGAACTGTTCAGCCAAGGCCCGCGTCCCGCTGCCATCGCCATCGCTGGCTTCTGCAACTGGGCCTGCAACTTCATCGTGGGAATGTGTTTCCAGTACATCGCGGTAAGAAATCCCTCTAAAACCATACAAATAAATGACTGGCACGACCCCACTGCTGGGCTCCCAAAGCAGCCCAGTGGGATGTGGACGTGCCTCCCCGATCTCCATCTCCAAGGCCCATGGGGTACCCCAGGCCCTCAGGGTAGGAAGGGGAAGCTATCCCCGCGGTGCTGATGGTGGTGAACCCCATTCTCACTTCTCCCGCTGCAGGATCTGTGCGGACAGTATGTGTTTGTGATCTTCGCGGCTCTGCTTCTTGTTTTCTTTCTGTTTGCGTACTTCAAAGTACCGGAGACGAAAGGAAAGTCCTTTGAGGAGATCGCAGCTGTGTTCCGCCGCAAGAAGCTCCCAGCCAAAGCCATGACTGAGCTGGAAGACCTGCGAGGCAGTGAGGAAGTGTAGACATCACCACGCTCCCAGAAAGGAGGGACTGAGCATGGACCTCCTTCAGGCACCACGGGAAGAACGTTGGGCAAAAGTCTCTTTTCACAAAAACCTTGCAGCTGGCAGACCAGGAGAACTCATCCATCAGATGGCTTCTGGCTGCTGTGGCTCACACCTCCGAGCTGCAGATGCTAACCTGGCGTTTTACTCTGAAATAGTTGGTACAACTGGGCTGCAGGAAGAGCTGGGGAAAGGACAGGAGGAATATGTTACACGTCTGTCTCTGTGTCCACTGGAAGAGCCCAGTGGGACGATGATCTCACTAGCTGGAAAGGCATTACCTTGAGCAGGGTCATCACTCAGCTGGAATGAAGGAAAGAGGGGTTGGGTGATGCTGTAGCCTCGTGCCTTCACCTTTCAGTCCCATGCTTGCTGCTTCCTTCTGCTGAGTGATCTGACACCTTGAGAAACCAACTGCTAGTGCAGTTGTGCTACCAGCACGTCGCACTGATCACCCGAGGCGCTAAAGAAAACAGACCAAGCAAACTCCCCCTCACTCTTGCCTGTGCAGAGGAAGAAGGTGGATCCCACCTGAATCGGTCGGGATGCACCTCCCTTGCTTTGCCATCCATGTGTTATGGAAATGCTGCCCAATGTCATAAGGATTTCTTGAGTCACAGCATTTTTTAGGAGAATCTTAGAAACTCTGGCTCGGCTGATGTGCATTCTTTTTCTTTTGTTTCAGCTAGACTATTTACCTCCTCCCTCCTCCCTGGAAGCCTTTCCTCCCTCCTTTATCCCTGCTGCAGCACAAGACACAGCACATCACTGACCACACAACAGGCCCCCAGGCCAGGAGACTCAAGTCCTGCCGCCATCCCTCCCATGGTGTGACCACCGCCAGATCACCTTCTCTCCCTGCTCCTCCTTCCCACCCTCTGCGTCTGCATTCCCTTCCTTTAGTACACTGCTTAGGCCATGGGCTCCAGCTTCGGCCGAGGCCTCGGGCTGCCTGTACCGTAACAATTACTGATAACCCAAAGGGGAAACGGGTATTGCAGCATTAGGTGGAAGGTGCCCCACCGATCCGACTCTCACTTGGCACCGCTTACGGTTTTGCTGGCTGGATGTGCTTCAGCCAAGATAGCATTCAAGCAGGAGGTTGTGGTGTTTCTCTAACCTTGTTTGTGCTCGTTTTGCTTCTTTACGAGATACTTCTATGTGACAAAATCAAACTGCAAGGATTTTTCTTCCTTTTTGGGGGATATGTTGGAATCGTTGTAAAAGCCTGCTCTCTGTTTGCTTGACTTTTAAGATTTGCATGTTCCTTGTTGTGATACCAGGCTACTTTCTAGCAACTTTCTCAGGATAGAAACCCATTATTTATTTAGAGATGAAACACCAGCATTGCTCGGTCACTGTGAGCTCATCGCGACTGCCAGTGAAGCAGTGACCTTAATGTAACAGAGGATGAAACACAGTGAAAAGCATGAGAATAGCTGGGCCAAGGAGGATTGTAGGCTGCTGCTGTGGGTTCGGTTTTAGGGACGGTTCATGCTCCTTTCCATGTGCCTGAAATTCTTTCCTTTGTAGACTTTACTCTCTTATTGAGACCCCAAAGCAAATTCTGGTCCCCTCCAAATGACTAGAAGTGCAGCCACGAGGTCCACTGGGACAAGCTTCTGGCCGCGCTCTGTGCACTGAAGCAATGAGATTGCACCAAAGGCTTTCCTGGAGTGACTGCTGGGATTTACCTAGAGAAGAACTGGGTCAATGCTGTCATGTGCTACAGCGGTGGGGGACCGGGGCCTGACACGGGGCACGCAGGGCATGTGGGAGCCAGGGCCCAGGCTGCGGTGCACAGAAGAGAGCAACAGAGCTGGGGCACAGGCTCTGGGTTGAACAGTCAGAGTCTGTGTGCTGCAAACAGGTCTCCCCAGGAGACTAGCACGGCAGGCTCAGAAGCTCTCCGTGGTGTCTACTGCAGTTAGTTAAATATTATAATAGGTTGTCTGAATGCAAAAAAAGAGATGGATTCTTGCTTTCAGCAATGTTATCTGTGTCTGTTACATAAAAGTGACAATAAACAACATCTACAGCATGTGTTGGCTTGCACTGCTGGTTTCTTTTTCCCTCTGTACATCTCAGACATATGTCCAACTCCAGATGGGAGGTATTCTCCTGGCAGGGCATGTTTGCTCCATAGGTGGCAATTGCTGTGCAAGCTCTCAGCTAAATCCCTTTGAAATGCATGGTCCAGACGTGAGACTGCAGGGCTGGGAAGCAGCAGTCCTGGGGATGGACAGCCCTGGAACTGTTGGGAGCTGGCTCTGCGTCGGGAGGAACCCTCACTGGAGGTGTGCCGGCATCTGACCCCAGCCGTCCACACTGCCCACCTGTAAAACCCCACGGTAAAGCACAGCTCTGCGCGCACAGAAGCTGGTGCAGCTTAAAACTTGGTGCTGGGGCCTCTCCAGGCACAATGGGCAGGAGGAGCATTTGGGGAGAGAGGGGGTTCAAAGCAGATTTGCCCCTGCTCTGGAGGCAGAGCCAGGCTGGGTTCCCTCCAGGAATGGGAGGACAGGACAGCAGAGGCAGGGTGGCAGGGAGGATGCTGGCACTGGGGTCCTGCATGTCCCAGCTCAGTCCTTGTGAGCGGGCCAGTCTGTACAAACAGAACAGCTGGAGCTATAGCCACATAAGGGTCGTTGAACACGAGAAAGGCTGTCCAAAACTGTTTTGCTAAACTTCTGCTGAGCTTCGTCCTAATGCCTGAGGGGCATCAGTCAGTCACGCTGGTAACCCAGCAGTGAGGGGTCATTTATTTAGCAACACTCTGAGCAGCCCAGCTTTGTTTTCCTGTGTGTTACGAAGTGAATGATAATAGAAAGCCAGATCTGATTACTGTAACGTAGCACATACATTAGTTTAACAAAGCCCACAACACTAACATTACCCATAGCTATATTCCTGAACTTCCCAGAAGATCTGCCTGGGGGTTCAAAGGCACTCAAGTAAAATGACTCCGTAAAACTGGTTGTCAGCTGAAAGCTGTGTGTACACCCAGTGAGGCTTTCTCTCCTTGTTTCATCCCACATCCCTCTGAAGCTTTCGGCTATAGTAAAGCTATAGTAAAGACCACGTAGCTTGAAGCAGGAGTCAGAGAGATAGCAGACTTCACATGCCAATAATTATTTTTCCCTGGTCTGCTGCCAGCATGCTGTGAATTCTGTGGGCTAACAAGACGCAACCCGAGTTTCAGACTGCGCTTCCTCGCAGCAGCTGCTGCATATAGAGGCAGTCGGTCTTCTCCTTCCAGGCTCGGACGTCCCACTGGGCACACTCTCTGCCCCTCTCTGACCACAACTGGACAACATGCCTTCATGCATTTTCCTATTATCATTTAATTTATTTGTACATTCCCCTGGAGATGATGCTTTGCTCATCCCAGGGTTTTTCAAATCGATCCTGCTACTGGTTGCAGTGGGGCGGGCTACAGCCTGGGACAGGATGTGCAGAGCTGGGTGCTGCTGAAGGCTGCAGCAACGCCTGTCCTCACCAGGGCTGCAGTGGAAGGATTAAGCTGATATGCTGGGCTGACTATCACAAGTGCACTTTTACAACGTATGATGATGCAGGAAGAAGTCACACGAGTTGGCTAAATCTGCAGATATGTTTACTTTTGTCTTGTCACATCAGGCTGGTAATTAGAACTGTAAACTTTATCTTGCTACAAGCAAGTTCCAGTTAAAACTTGTTCTTGAGACACAGCTTGTTGAATCATTATTTTTATCTCTCAGCGTTACAGTTTTACTAAGTTGCTAATCATTAAGAAAATTAAAAGACCAAGTTATACTTATTAGCTAAATGATCGTTGCACTTTAGTTAACATGCAAAATATGTTCCCACATGTGGTTGGCTAATAATGCAATATAATTAATAATCCCTGAGAAAGCATCTTGTCAGCAAGAGCTTTGACAGTGTTTTCCTAATGTGCTGATATGACAGCCATTAAGACTTTTTCTGTTGTGTCAGATAAATGGCTAACGATATCTAGCTTCCCACTCTCTAGGCATAATTTTAAAATTAGTTTGACTTCCCTAATCCAATAAACTCAGGACATTCGGCCCCATTAACACTTTCCACACTAATTTATCACAGATTTTTCTGCCTCACTTCAACTTGTTTTTCGTCACTGAGAAGCGCTACCCTCTATCTCCCGAGTCAAACAGCTTATGAGGATGAACCTAACCCAAGCCCTACATATGCAGGGACCAAGTCTTTGAGGTATGATGCATTTTCCAGGGTGCTCAATGTCCTTATCTTTCATTGAAATACGGGAGCTGAGGAACTACAAGGCAGCACATCAGGTCCGGATCCAGCACCACATGTAAGCATGAGATTTAATTGAAGGTAACTGAGCCTATGCTCAAGTACTTCACTGAATCCTGAAGCAACACTGGCAAATTTTACCCTGAGGCACAGCCTGAAGAGCTGTGCTGAAGGAATCTCCTCCCCAGCGGGGTGGCAATAAATCTGGGCTTTAAATCAGCAGTCCTTAAATTTTACAGGCTGTAGGTATTACTGCAGACCCGAGGCTCGGGCAGTGTCTCAGGGTTTTGCCTCCCTGAATTCTGTTCAGGAGAGCGAGCAGCTCTTGTGACTATGAAAAGCATCAGGGCCCCCAGGTCACAGGTGGGATATCGCTGTTCTATCACCACTGCAGCCCCAGGAGGAGGGAACAGCCAGAGTTACTACATGCTTTCCCTCTTCCTAGTGAGAGTTACAGGTGGTTCCCACTAGCTCAATGTCCCTGCACTGTCACCCCTTGCCTCCACTCTCCAGTGTGTGCCAAGGGTATTTCCCAGGGTAAATCAGACAGCGCGGCAGTCTGCGCACATCCCATTCACCCACCTTTGTCCGACTGGGCTGTTGTGTGGACCGTCAAAGAGGTACGGGTGACTACAGAGCAGGCAGAGGCAGCAGTGCAGTAGTTTTGAAGCATCCTGGGGCATGCAGCCCCTAATAATCCTAAGAAACATCCAGTATCCCAGAAGCTCTTTCTCAAGGCCGATGCAAACAAGGTGAGTCACTGGCACTGCAGTCGTTCGTCGTAGGAAGCAGAAGGTGAACGAACGGCAGGATTAAAGCAGTGCCTGGAGCAGAGTGGGGTGCCTAGAGCAAGGTCACTGCAGAGGCTCTTTAATCTGGTTCATGCTACACAGAGAGATTGTATGTAGGAGCTCAGAGGGTCTGCTGAGCATGGCACTGTCCTATGGAGGTGAGGATCATCAGTCCCCAGCCTCCCTCATGTCCTCCTGCTCAAGGCTGTGCCTGGAAGCCAGTTGTGAACCCTCACCCCTAGCAGTCAGGACACATTGGTAGGATCCCAGGTAAGACAGCTCAGCAGTTGAAACAGGGTTGTTTACGCTGCTTTGCTCATGACCCGTTATTTCTAATCTTGTGACCTGAACCAAGCCTTGCTGAATGAGCCTCCCTCCTTTCTCATGCTGCTCGCCCAGCGTTGAGGGGAGCAAGGCAGGGCAAACAGCTCACAGCTGCTCTGCAACCAGCCCTCTCCCAGCTAGCCTGCAGGGCGCTCCTCCGGCACCCTCCTCTGTCCTCCAGGCACCCAGGCCACCACCCCTGGATGTCCCAGGACACTGCTGCCCTCCTTGATGTTCCCCAGAGATTTCTCTCAGAAGCTAGCGATGCACCAGGCAAGCAGCTGGAGCGAGGAGGCAGCCAAAGCCGGGCTGCACCCACGGCTCGTGTTGGTGTAAACACCTCCTCCTGCGTTCTGGTGGGTTTGCTGGAAACAAGGCGGGATGTTTACCCCAGCGCTGGCTGAAATGCATTCTTTGGAGGCCAGGCTTTAATGAGGTGCTTCAGAGTGTCAGGCATTTCTCCAGAATGTAACTGAGAACAGATACAACTCACTCAATTTAAACCATCCAAAAGTTTTACAGCTCCGATCATTTCTGCAATGCAATTCATACAAATACTTAGGTAGGAGAACCAAAGCTTGATGACGTACTGAGTCTAATTAAAATAAAAGGTGTGTGTGATCCAGCTGTGCAACACTCTACACACGCACATATGCAGAAAAGGAAATATATTTAAACGTGAAAGGCCATGGTATTTACAAATATGCTTTGAAATTGAATTGCTATTGTTGTATAGAAAAGTGGGATAATCACATTAGTGCTATCAAGAAACACATTTTAGAAAATAGATGTTGAGCCAGACAAAGGAACGATGCCTGCAAGCAATGACTGATGGAGCTGATTTCCAAATTTTTTTATTGAATCTCTGATAAAAGCTGCCGTGGAATATTTGTTTTGTGTCTCAAAAATAAATATCATCTACAGCTACACTTCAGCAAAAAGACTCGATTTAGTACAGATCTCTCAAGTCATCCAAAATGAACCTGTGAATTGTGGAAAATCAACCAAATTTATAATCTCATACTTGAGAAAAGAAATTATCACCAGTGCTTAGCCCCAGGCTGCCCTGGTCAGGGCTCAGAACATTTGGTAGTTCTCTCACAAATTATTTTAGTAAAAGAAAAAAAAGCCCTAGAGCATGTGCAACTAGTCCTACACTTGCAGGTAAACAAATGCACACTGCGCATGCAAAAACACTTAACAGGACGCCCCAGACTCTGCTTATCAACTGACACAGGAGAAAAATGGGCAGTTCCCCAGGGTAATGGGTATCATCTCTAGAGCGGGCTGGGTGAGGCAGCATCCATGGAAAACCCGGTAACAGAGGAGAGCCACCCTCTCGACCCGCCAGAGCATAATAAGGGCCTTGTGTAAATGAAAGCCAAACCTATCTCCATGGGTACATGCTGTACAATTTGGAGTGGGATCTATGTAACCGAGGGCAGGACCACAGGCAAACAGATCACAGAGATTAACATGAATTAAATAAAGGATCCCTTAGAAACCATTTAAAAATGTGACTTTAAAACTGGCTCTCATAACTATGCCATCAGAATAGAGATGACAAACACGAGATCTGGGGGCAGAAAACAGGACAGCACGCTGCAGCCCAGTGCTGATGGAAGAGGCCAGCTCTGACAACGCTGCCGCACACACCGCTCAATTTCTACTTTTTTCTGTTTGTCTGGTGTTTAAATGCAGTGACCCACATGGCACCGGGGAGGGCCAGGCCCCATCCACCGGCAGCTCCACAGAATGCTCTTCGGGTGAATTCAGTCAAACAGCTAAAGGCGTTACGGCATCTAACTTGGAGGGTTTTAACAAAAATAACAATTTGGCTTCATTTTGTTTGGGATCCCTCTGGCTGTATTCACCGCCGCACACCTCTCCTCAGCCAGCACGGGATGCCAAAGGCCAATGGGCTGCGCCGTTAGCGTTGCTGGTAAGGGGGAGAGGAGCCATCTGAGTCTCACGTCTATTGATGAGAACAAGCTTTCACCGTGGCTTCTTGGCAGTTCGAGGCCCTTTTGACTGATTACTGTGGTCCTTTCTGATTATTCTGAAAAGGGGAAACGTTAAGCGGACAAAAGAGCTTTGCGTTGACAGTTAACCACCTCTCACGAGGAAGCTTTATCCCGCCAGGCTTTGTTAACACCCATTTCTTCTCCAATTTGTTTAAAACCCAGTTTACTGGTCAGGAACCCGCCTGACCACCCTTCAGGCGAACCGGCCGCCACAGACGCCTCAGCGCCAAGATGGCGGCGGGGGACAGAGGGGGAGGCTCGGGAGGAGGCGCGCAGCGCCGCCTGGCGGCCGAGGGCCCGCCGGAGTTGCCTCGGTAGCAATGGCGCCGGCGCCGCGCGATTGGCGCGAGGGCGCGCTGAGCCCAACCGCTCTCCGTAGGCGCCGGCGAGGGGCGGGGTGAACGCGCGGGGTGGGCGAAGGCGGGAAGGGTCCCCGGCACGTGGTCTGGCGGCGGGCGGAGAGGAGCGGGGGGGAGGGAGGTGGAAGGCCCCGCCCCCTCGGGAGGAACACGGGCCAATGAGAGAGGCGGCCGGCGGAAGCGGGAGGGCGGGGCTGGGCGGTGCGCGGTGCGCGCGCTCCCCGCCGCCCGCCGCCCCTTCCCGCCGCCCGCCGCAGTGGTCGGGCGCGTGTGCGCGGCGCCGTGCCCCCGCCCCGCCCCGGCCCGCCCGGCCTCCCCGACCGTCCTCGCAAGGTAAGAGGGGCCGCGGCGGCGCTCGGGGACAGCGGCCGGGGCTAGCGGCCGGGGCTGCGGGTGGTTGGGCCGCGGCGCTGAGGGGGACGGGGAAGTGGGAGTGAGGCAAGCCCGGGGACGGGCGCCGCCACCGGTGAGGGCGAGGGGGGGGGAGGCTGGGGGCCTCGGCACGTGGCGAGGCGCGCGGCGCTCCCTGCCCGCCGGGCACGTGTGGCGGAGCGAGGCGGGCGCGGGCCGCCCTCTGCACCCCGGGGCGCCGCCATCGCGCCGCCCTCGCCGGAGGGGGGGGGGGGGGGGGAGGAGGCGGTTGGGTCTCCCGGCCCTTCCCGCCGCCGGGGCTCCGAGCCGACGCTCTCGTTTGCGTTGCAGCCCCCGCCGCCACCCCCCCCCGACCCCCCCCCCCCCCAACCCCCCAGCGCCATGGCCGACGAGCTCGACTTCACCACGGGCGATGCCGGCGCCTCCTTCACCTACCCCATGCAGTGCTCGGCGCTGCGGAAGAACGGCTTCGTGGTGCTCAAGGGGCGCCCCTGCAAGATCGTGGAGATGTCCACCTCCAAGACGGGCAAGCACGGCCATGCCAAGGTGAGCGGCCCCGGGCGGGCGCTGCAAGCCCCAATCTGTTGCACAGCCCGCAGTGTGTGCCCCTGCGGCTCCCGGCCCTCCGAGCGGCATCGCGGTCTCGCTGCGTGCTGGCTGAGAGGGAAGGGTGTAGCGTTTCATTTGGCAGAGTGTTCCGTATCCTGCCTTTGCTTTTCTCACAGCAATGTCTGGTGTGTCGCTTCAGCCCAGAGTTAGCTCAAGGGTTTCCAGTAATATAAAAGGAGGAAGGATTGAGGGCAAGGGGTTGGGTTGGTTTGTTCTTCCCCCCCCCCCCCCAAGTTGTTAAAAAGCTTCAATGCCACTAGTGATAAAACCTGTTTCTGTAGTGGGGGTAGAGTAAGTTCTGGAAGGGGGGCTGATGAAATCACCAGGGCGTGGTTGGATCGTGCTGTCGCTACCCACCAAAGCACTTTTGTGTCTGCCTGTGCTAGCAGACTTTCACTATTGCAGCGCTCGACTTGAGTGCTCACTAGAAGTGCCCGTGTTCTGTTACATAACCCAGAAGAGCTCAGCAGACCATCGTTACCTCTGTGGGCCTGTGCTGGCCCTATTTTGCTGGCTTGCCTCGCTACTTCTTTTCAGCACTGAGTGAGGAGTACCTTCTCCCTCCAGCGTCCCAGCAGGGACATTATTAGGCTGCTGTCTGAGACTGCAGTCCTGCTGCCTAAGCAGCTGGCCTATGTAGCTGTCTGGAGCTTGGACCACTAGGCTCCCCCTTTATTCATTCAGCAACACTTCATGGTGGGTACGTTAGAGTTTAGAGACAGATCTGTTACAAGCACAGACTCGTTAGAGTTGTAATGATCGATGTATGATACATGCAGGTGGGTAAACTATTTAGGGTTTGTCAAAGCTAGAGTATACCAAGCCCTTGCCAGTGTTGTTTTTCCTTTCTCCCTCCCCTTGGTTTTTTTATGGGTTGTTTTCTTAAATACTGAAACGGTTGTGAGAGTGAAAGGACTTGAGAAGAGCAGGCTATGAACTGGTAATGCAAGTGCTGGCTGTAGTGGACAGCTGCTGCTAGCACAAAGGGAGGTGGGAGCTGTTTTAATCTCTGTGTGTTACCACCTCTTCTTTTCTTCCTAACCTTCATGTTGTCACTGACACTGTTGTGTTTCTCGGAACAGCTAGAACTTGAACTAAACGTTCTCTTAACAGCCACGTTCTCTGAGCTCTAGCTTTTTGCTGTAAAACTACAGAAGGCTATGGAAGATAACAGTGGCTGATCTTCGTTCTCATGTCGTTTCTATGGTGTGCTGTGAAAGGGTGTGAGAGGCTCTCTCTTGATGCTTAGGCTGCTTTTGTACTGCAAGCGAAGGGTCTAGGCAGGATCTGGTGTTACCTGTGATCTCCTAGAAAACTGCGTGGAACCAACAATACTGATGGCAATGGCATCTTGCTTCTCTGGGACCAACAGTAACTGATGTTATTTCTCTTGTAGGTCCACTTAGTTGGTATTGATATTTTCACTGGTAAAAAATATGAAGATATTTGCCCATCAACTCATAACATGGATGTTCCGAATATCAAGAGGAATGATTACCAGGTGAGTTAATAGTCACTGTATCCTCTCACACTTTAAGAGGCTTTATATTCCTCGTACCACACATAAACTCTCTTCATCCCAAAACTTGTCTCAGAATTAATGGAACTTGCCTGTCTAGACATGACATTGCTGAACTTGTAGCATTTACTGAATTGTTAAAATTGTCAGAGCTCACTGATGGAGAGCTCCTTACTGCATTAACAACCTCATGTACAGCAGCAATCTTTAGAAAAGACAGGTAATAAACATAACTGAGAAAAGCATTTATTCCAGCTCATGTTGTAAGGTCACTTTTTTGAATAAAGCATATATTGTAGTTTATCATTTCACCCTTACATAGGGTAGATGATTCAACAAGACAGCCTTAAACTGCATCTGGTGCCAATTGTAACTTGCTGCAGTGCTTTCTGCTCCTTGTGTGGAAGCTGGCTTTAGTTGATCTCAAGTAATTTTGGTCCTCCTGAGCTCTGCTCTGAAATATATGTATGGAGGGAACTTGGCAGCTTTTGTAACTTCTGCAGTACCTCCTGTGATATGGATAGTGAGCACTTAAAAGCAGCACACTGCAGGTTCTGAGTTGTAACATGTCAGCTGTCTTCCCATTGTCTTGGGAGTAGTTCTAGTCAGGAACCGATACATCCACATCGGTTGGAAAGCTGCAATTGCTTCACAGAGCCAAAGTTCAGAGTGTTAGCAACTCTTCAAGACAGCTGATGCTGTTTAAATAAAGTGTGACTAGCCTGCCTTAGGCCTCAGGCCTTCCAAGAGATTCTTAATGTTATCTTGGTGATCTTTCTGTCGTGTTCTTGGGTCCTTACTGTACTAAAACTCTTGCTGTTTATCAGACTTGTTAGGGCTGCCTTTTGGGTTTACTGTTATGTGTTCCAAGTTCCCTAACCTGCTCTGTCAAAACAGCTGTTCCCCTTAGCTCAGGCTTTTGTTTAGGCTGAAAACAGTATTCTAAAATTGGTCCAGAGCTTGGTGGATGTTCCTTAATTTATTCGTTATCTTTTAATGTAAATGATAGGATCTCATTGTACAAGTGAAGGTATAGAAGCATACAGTTCAACTGTTGTGTAGTGTGTACACTTTATAAAAGCAATGCCGTTCAAGGAACACCACTGCAGTTACTGTTTCTAATTCACAGGTGTAAAAAGCTGAACCAGTGATCTGGAAGGAGTACATTTTCTAAATCACAAGGATGGGTTTTGCAGTGCCCTACGTACTAGGAAATAACCAGCAGGGTTCTGGCAGTTCTTGATAGCAGACTGGCTTTTGCTACAGTTCCCCTAACTCTCAGCCCTCTTAACTGTTGTTAAAAATTGACTTAAATTATGTTCTTACCTGTTACAAACACAGTACTAAAGAATTAATCTAATAGGTAGAGTTCATTGTGCCTTCTGCTTATCTTCATCTACTGCCTGCTAGTGATTGCTGATGTTAAACTTCCTAAAAGTGCACTTCTCTTCACAGCTGATAGGTATTCAGGATGGGTATCTCTCCCTGCTGACAGAAAGTGGTGAAGTTCGTGAGGATCTAAAGTTGCCAGAAGGGGATCTTGGCAAAGAAATAGAAGGGAAATTCAATGCCAATGAAGACGTGCAGGTAAGTATGCCTAACAGTGCTGTCCGCACAGTGTGGATTGGAGTGTCCAGGCTTTCTTAATCGGGGCCAAGTGTGGAGCTTTGCAATGCAGCCTGAGCAGTCTAATCTGCTATGTTAGCAAACCTGTCTGCAAGTAGCTCTGCAGACTGTCGTCTGTGCTGGGCCACACCAGGTGCTAGTTTGGCTCTATTGCAGGAGCTTGTTCGTCTTCCTCTGTTGTATGAACCTCAAGCTGCTGGCCAGGGTGATATGGCAAAGAGAAGGCTGCAGAAGAGCAAATCAGTGGGATGGGCAGATATTGTGGAAATTCTTCTAAGGACTGACCAGCTTCAGCTTCCTTTTCTCCTCTCAAGAGGGACGGGATAGATACTAAAATGTGAATGTCTGTAACTTCTAGGAGCGCTCCCACTGGCATGGGTTGGAGCTCACCTGTCTGTCTTCTCTTCCAGATATCTGTCATAAGTGCAATGAATGAAGAATGTGCTGTAGCCATAAAGCCTTGCAAATAAAGAGGATCGCCAGGCTCAGGCAACTGCTCAGGTCTGGACAAACCACAGATCTATAAATTTGGTTCTTATTGTCACCAAAGCTCTGGCCTTCACAAGCAACCTCATTTCTTTTTTGAATTGTTAAAAAGCAGTGCTGGATTCTGGATTAGTGTTGCAGGCTAACTGGCAGTTTTCAAAATCACTGAGATTTTAATTCCTTAATTGTAACTATTTTAACATTCCTGTGGGTTTCAGCTATGGATCTAAGAAACCAATCAGGTGTTACTAGTGGATATATTTTTATTTGCTTGAGCAAAACAGTGTTTGTCTGTATGAACAGACAAAATACAGTATTCAGGGGCTTTTAGATAAGCTGGTAGGTATCTAGGATTATAAAGTGACCTAGAGCACAAATAGTATTTTTCTTGACATGTTTAGGTAGAACTGACAATAAAAGTAGCTTCTTTTTTTTTTTTTTCCTCTAAAACTTAAGTATTTTGTGGATTGGGACTCTTGCAGAACTGTAGGTGCCAATCACAACTTTTAGACCAAGAAACTCAAGTGATCAAAAATGCCAGCTGGCTTGACCAAGCCCCAGTGGCCATGTGCAACTTAACTGTATTACCTCTGTATTCTTCTTTGCCAACTCGTTGGCTTATAGTAACAATAAAATGGTGTCAAAGCCTACCTGTGGTTTAGGCGGGCAGTTGGAATATTGGGTAGATAAGACATAGATAGGTCAAGGGGGCACAAAGGTGAGAATGGATGTTAAAGCTATAGACTTTCACTCGAGGCCTTTGTCAGACTTGAAAAATAAAATAGAAAAATGCAGTTCAATTGCTTTCCTTTATTGTATTTATCTTAAACTATAAAAGGGTGACAAACTCCATGGGAATCTGTTGCAGTGCTTCCAGCTTTAGGTTTTAATCTTCAGGTTCAGACCGTATTTTTGTAGCACAGAGACCACACGTTTTTCAAAAAGTGGGACAAACTGTAGCATTGAGCCTAAACTAAATGCATGTGATTCTTTTTAAAAAAATAAAGCTATTGTATTTTCAAAATATAGACTTGACAGACAATACTGAACAACCATGGCTTAACTATAAAAGTAAGTAAATTGCTACATAGCTATGAAAGCTAGCTCCTCTCCAAGGGAGTTCTGAGTCATTGAAACACGCATGCATGCCTCTAACTATTTAGTAGCTTAACAGGCAAACAGAAGGCTTCACAGAACTAGTTGTGGAAGGATAACTAGCCTACTCCTGTTTAAGGTGTTCAACTTGAATTCTAAGACTTGGTGACTCTTCACGAGTGGGGAAACTTCCTTAGCCCGTGGCTCAGACCTCTCTTCACAGTTGCTAAATTGTTTAATGAACTTGCCTTAAGCTTCAGTGGCTGTTGGCTAACGGAGGACAACTTGTAAACGCTCAGCACGCTGCCCTGGGCAGCACGCTGCACAATTCACACTCTTTTGGCAGCGAGAGTCAGACTTCACGCTGCTGTTAACTGCTTAAAATGTTTTGAGCTTAATAGTATGTACTCTCTAATCCCCAAAGGACTCATGGCAACTGTCCTGGACTGCCCTTGTACGTACTGTGGCAGGGCTTAGCAAATCTTGGAGGTCTAATGTAGATGGCAAACACATGCATTTTCCATAGCCTTCTCGTGACAGGGCGTGCAGTACAGTGAAGGTAAAGACAGCAATAAATATACTCTGGTAATAAAGCACAGTTACCTGGGACACCTGGCAGAAGTAGGATACTGCCACACGCTCTTGCCTAGCACAACACATTGCAGGTGAACTCTAAAAATAGCACCTTGACTGAAATGGCAAAACTGCTTTAAAAAAAAAAAAGCTGTAGATGCAAGAGATTGAAATGCATTCAGAACAGTTTTGAAGTGCGTGCCGAATAGTTCAAGTTAGTCTGCACTACGCTCCTTTCTGCCTCCCCATCGAACTAGTACCTGGAAGACAGGTTTTGTTGGCTTTGGAGGTGACTGTGAAACCATCGATGATGGTCTTGACAGCAAGCTGAGCTGTGTGATGTCAGATGGGAAGTCATAGGTTGCTATGTCAAACTAATGCAAGTTCTAATACTATTGGTGCATTATGAATACTTTTAATATTCTTGAAAACGGCAAGAGTTGGATTTGTGCTTGTTCTGGTAGTGCTTTAGTCTACTTTCAGGTACCTGGCTGTCCTCTAAAACCTTGTTGGAAGACAGGTATTTGACGCTACTGGCCCACGATCTAAGCATTTACTTAGACTAAGCTCTCTGGGATGAGGGCTGGCTTTTGTCCTGTTTCTACAAGTGGGCTCCTGGTCTGACTGGAGTTTTCAGGTACTACAGCAATCTAAAGATAGAGGTTTTGTGTCCTCTAGGTTGCTGGAAGAGCCCTCTTTGGGACATATGGATGTCCTTCTGTCGCAACCTTCAGTTCTGCAAGATTTAAACAATTAAGTACTTCATTATAGGTTTTTCTTATATACTTAGTTGTCTTTTGTGAAGCACTTCGAACACATGGAAGTGCAGAGCATTGGCGTGTCATGCATGAAGTTTCCCGTAGGTAGTACATAAGCATGAGTTAAGCATAATCTCCAAGTTTTAGTAAGGTTAAAAGTTGCTTCTAAATTAGAACATGTATTTGAGGCATTTTTTTTTCAAAGTAAGATGTTTCATTTTACTGTCAGAATTGTTTGCAGCAAACTTTGTTTGTAATCAATAGTCCATATAGATGCGTATTTTCAAGATCCCTAACCAAATGCTTAGGGAAATTCTCCTTTCATAGCTTTACTTTAAAACAAATCTTACCAATGTACTTGTTCCGTAGTACTGTCTTAACACTTAAATTGTGTCAAAACTGAGAACTAAACTAATACCTGATGGCAATTGCTTAGAGTGAAGGCTGTGAAAACTAGGAGGTGAAGAAAAGTATTTTTCACTCCAAATAATGCATTTTTTTTATGGCTCCAATTAATTGAGTTTCTCTTACTACTTTACAGAATTGGAAAGACTGCAGTGTTTCCTGCCTCAAATGTTGGCAAATAATACTTTAAGATTTCAATAGATCCTTCTAATTTTTTGCTTATAATGGTGGTTTTTCGACTAGGCTCTTGCTAGTTGAGCCATGTTCTCAGGGCTGTTTTTTTTTAAGAAGTTAGCTGAATTTCATTGTTTTAATGTATCTGCTTTCAAGCCTCTTGCAGGTTTTTCTAATCCACAGCGTACCAGAAATGGTGCACAGTCTGTAGCTTCACAATACAGGTAATTTTACATAATCTGTAAAGAAGTCAAATCTGTTAACAGTTCAAACTCTTATGGTTACTGCAGGTCAGTCTCACAGAATTCAAAATTCAGTAAATCCCACTTTTTTGGTTGAGTAATTTAGAATGTAGTTTGTTACAGTAGAACTAAACTTCAGGAGAAAAAAAAAATAAAGACCATGTTAAGGATATTTCAAGTATCTCTCTTACACTGAGAACGTTAACGAAGGCGTAGATCCTGGAGGCATCATGGTGGGAGTGTGGTGGAGCCTTTGGCAGTTCAGCACGCCCAGAGCATCGGAAGTCTCTCCAGCATCTGCAGCCTGGCCCTACGGTATTCGGCATCTGAGAGTAACTTGGTTTGTGAACTTAAAACCGGAAAGTTTGCTATGTATCGCTGTATCGCAGAAAACCCCTATTCTCAGTTGTCCTGTGCTGTATATTGTAAGCGTAACTTGTTCGGCGTGGCTTTCAAAGTGCGAGGGAAAGAGGACTGACGGTGATGACTTGTTTTACTGACCGTAGCAAAACGCAAACCCTGTCAATCGTGCGAACCGGGAACGGCAGTCCTCGTTGTTCAAACGCGTATCTGTTTTGGAAGCTGCATTGTTTTCAACGCCATGCAAACGAGTGGGGGAAGGATGTAAATGTGTGTTTTGCTCTAGAAATAATAAAGCTGTCAGTGCTGTGGGGAGGGGGGGGGTGCTGGTTAGGATCCCAGGGACCGTGGGAGAGGCTTTAAGGCGGCTCCACAAAGCTCCAGCTCCGCCTTGGGCTCCCGTGAGGGGCCCGTTCTCCATGGTGGCCCTCGGTCCCTGCCCTCAGCCAGCGCCCCCCGCCTCCCGGAGGAGAAACGCTTCACCGCTCGAGCGGCGCGGCCTGCCACTTGTACGAGAGCAAGAGAAACGCTTGCGTTCCTGTCCGACAGAAATAAAAACCGGAAAATAAATACAGGGTGACTCGTTGATGCTAACGACGCGTGCCGCCCCTTCGTGCCGCGAGGAAAGGGCGGGACCGGCTGCGCCCTCCCAGCGTGCCCCGGGCCGCGCTGCCCCACCCCGCGCGCTTGCGTGATGATGTCACCGGCTAGGGTATAAAAGCGTGGCGTGCGCGCAGCGTCATTCTTTCCGCGGGAGCGCCGGGCCGGCAGCATGCCGCCGGTGAGTGCGAGGGGGGCCGCGCCGCGCCGCCCCGCCGAGGGACGGACGGACGGACGGACGGTGCTCTGGTGGCGGGGGGGGGCGCGTGAGGGCCGTGGCGAGGCGGGAGCCGGGGGAGGTGGGGGCCTTCCCGCGGCCGGGGACGAGCGGGCTTCTCCCCGAGAGGGCCTCGAGTGGGTGGCGGCCGGCCGGGGCCTGGCCGAGCTGGCTGCGGTGAGCTTCGTTCTCCGGGCGGTGGCGGCCTGTACCGGCGCCCGCCGCCGCGGTGGCATCATCTGCCGCGCTCCCCCTTCGCTCTGATAAATGCTTTTCGGGTGTGGGGTGTTCTTGTTAATGCTGGGGTTTTTTTTGTGTTTTAGCAAAAGGACAGAAAATCTAAAAAGTCAACCTGGAAGTTTTGCCTTGACTTGACCCATCCTGTGGAAGATGGAATTTTTGATTCTGGGAATTTTGTAAGTCGTGATTTTGCTTATATTTCTGGTGCATAGTATAATAATAGCCTTAGTACGGTACGACAACTGAATTACAACTGAAAAGCTGCATTTTAAACTAGTAAAATCAGCAGCTGTTCTTTATCAGCACTTTTGGAAAGTTTCTTGAGTTTATGTGTGTTTTATAGACAAGATCACAGAACAGTAGGGGTTGGAAGGGACCTCTGGAGATCATCTAGTACAACTCCCTGCTAAAGCAGGATCACCCAGAGCAGGTTGCACAGGATCACGTCCAGGCAGGTTGTGAATCTCTCCAGAGAAGGAGACTCCGCAGCCTCTGTGGGCAGCCTGTCCCACTGCTCGGTCACCCTCACAGTGAAGTAGTTTTTCCTCATGTTGAGGTGGAACTTCCTGTGTTCCAGTTTGTGCCCGTTGCCCCTTGTCCTGTTGCTGGGCACCACTGAAAAGAGTCTGGTCCCATCCTCTTGACACCCACCCTTTAGATATTTATACGCACTTAGATATTTAGAAGATGGTTCATACATATCCATAAATAGAACTATTTTAAATGGAATCCTGTCTTAGCACGGGGATGATTTTTTTAATTACACACTAAAATCTGGCTGCATTGCAAATACTTGCTATCAGGACGTAAGTAAACGGTGATTTTTAATATCGCTATATGGCTAGGGTCCCTTCCCTAGTTCATACCTAGGGTGCCATTCCCTAGTGTTCTATTTCTTTCATGTTGAAACAGGAACAGTTCCTAAAGGAGAAGGTTAAGGTCAATGGAAAAACTGGAAACTTGGGCAACACCGTTCACATTGAACGCCTGAAGAACAAGATCACGGTGACATCAGAGAAGCAATTTTCTAAAAGGTTGGCATAGGTTTCCTTTTGTTGCACTTGTGATAGTGGATTTTGAACAGCGGTATGACAAACGTGACACACTTCTGATACGTACAGAGAAGGTGTTAGCTCTGACTTGCGTGGCACTTGCAAATATTAGTGAAAGCTGTAATTCAAACAAATTTGTAATATTAGATATTAAAAAACCTGTTCTTTAAAACACGGACTTGGTTACAAATTAATGCTCCCTCTAGCATAAGCATAGTAATACAGAGATGCTTTATATAGGTGGTTAGAAGTGCATCAAGGAAGGAGATGCTTTTAAAAGCCATACTGAATTCATGGGTGACTCTTTTTTTCCTTAATTGGTTGTATTAAAATGTATGTGTATGCAATACGTGTTGTGGCAAAAGAACCCCTTACATCAAACGAAGCCTTAAACGGCATAGCATGTTAGGGCATGCAACAGATGAGTGCGCTGGTTAGAGGTACGATTCCTCCTCTGCATCCTGCCTTCGTGTTGCTGATACAGATGCACCAATACGTATTACAACCACTGTTCAATGCTTTTAAGTTACTGGCATTGTGCTCTGTAGTCAAAAAGCATCAAATAATAAATTCTTATGTATCTGGAATGAAAATAGACTGATACATGATGATTTTTTTATTTCTGGATATAATTGGTGTGGTGTTGCCCTGCTAGAGCCGTGTCGTGGGTGGAGTGCAGGCAGCAGTAAGGGTTGTTAAACAAGAAAGTTCTAATGTACGATTACTGTTTTTAAGGTACCTAAAATACCTCACAAAGAAGTACCTCAAGAAGAACAACCTGCGTGACTGGCTTCGTGTCGTCGCATCTGACAAGGAGACGTACGAACTACGCTACTTCCAAATCAGTCAAGATGAAGAAGGATCAGAGTCTGAGGAATAGTTGAAGCTTAGCTTTACACTCAGTACAGCGTACAAAAGACTAGAACATCTATTTATAAGAACATTAACTTATTGGTGAATAAATATTTTGTACTCTGTTTGACAGAGCATGGTTAGTTTTCTAGCCTTTTTCTTTAATTAAAAACCAGCACGAGGAGTCATTTGATTTGCAGTTTTCCTTCCATCCAAATGCAAAAGAACTGAGCCCTTCGCCCAGTACATATGTAGGACAATTACATCAGTCTTTAATTACATTTTTACAAATAATGCTAAGCTTTTTGTGACTAAAAGTACCAGCTCCTTCTGCTAATTTACGTGGAGCTTATATAATATTTAATAATATTTAATAAATGTTTACTTTTAATTAGCTAAAAAAACCCAGGCTTACATATTTTAAAATAAGAGATTTTGTTTCTGTGTGATTTATCTAAATCATTAATTGGTTGTAGTCTTCCTATGTATCCCGCAAGTCAAACTGGAGTGTAACAAAGATTTGTTAGCCAGGTTTATATTGGATTACGAATAAAGAGGTAGAGATGAATCTCATTGCTGGCATCTAGCTCAAACAGCAAAGGAAGCAGTGAGATGTGCTTTAATGTTGACAGATAACAAATTCCATTAAATTCATACAGAATCTCTGCTTTTATGATGGTGTATTTTATGGTTATTCCTTTAAACCTAGCACAAATGACTGATTCTTCATTGAAACACACATCACTGCAGATCCTAGAAAGCTGGTCCTGTTGCTCATGTAATATCAAGAGAAATTCGTTTAGTTTTCACTACAAAAAAGCGCTATTTGTGCTTATGCACTTCAGTACCGTATTCTTTCAAGCTGGTGCTGCACTCCATGTGTGATTAATTAGAATATCTACTCTTGGGTTCCAGTGCAATGGTGAACTTACTTGAAGGCTGTTAGAAGGCAGCTACCTCTTTTGGAACTGCCATGTCAAGTGGGGTTTTAAACACTTAAAGCCAGAAATGGAGTTTTAGGTAATTAAGAGTTAAAACTCTGGAATTAGTAATGCCATATTTGTTTAATATCATAAAACAGGGATGCATGTAGGCTGGGATACTGAACTTTGTGCTTGAACAAATTAGGCTGAAGTGTGCCTACTAAATTGTTTGATTTCCTGATGATTTTTTTATTATTATTTCAGCATTGTTGTTGCTGGCAGATCTCTGAGACAGACTATTTAGAGAGTTGCCAAAGCACAAAGCAGTGCATTAGCAGTCACATGCCACCCACTCGTGCTACCTAAATCTAAATGAAAAGCACAGAGGGGGAGACAAATGTCAGCAGCTTTGGGGTCTCGTTTGTCATTTTTCAATGTTTTTGAGCAGCTGAAGTGTGGCTCAGGGAGATGAGAGAAAGCAGTGGAACAACAGCTACTTGTGTCATCTCTGCCTTGTTGATTCGTTTCAGTTTGCTGTTTCAGAGGTAGCAAAAGGAAGGGAGCAGTGTGTGTAACTGGCTGCAAGGCTGAGGATTATTTCCTAGCTCAGGTATGTTGAGCTTTGTATGCTTCTGTGGAAATAAATCACCTGCAGTCCTGCCCCCTGGCCTAGGGCACTGGGTAATGCTGGAGTGCTGCCTTGGAATTTCCTAGTTGAGAAAAATCAGGCAGTTTTGAAGCAACAATTAAAGGTGGCTAGGTTCTTCGTTTTCTGGAAATCCAAAAGATTGCTAATGTTTTATAAAAAGCAGTTACAGTATCGGTAGTCAATCCTGTGTTGAACAAACAATGGTGTTTTTCAAGGTAAAGCTGCAAATATTTGAAACCTCTGGTCTGTTTGCTGCACTAAGTGAAGCAAAGAAGGGCAACGACTGACAGTTGTATTTCAAAGTACATCCGCAGCTGTGTTGCGCTTTTGTGTGACTGTACATCCTTCAGGCTGACACAACAAAACTGTTCTGATTAAATGGAACAAGCACAAACACCATCAGAGCTAACGGGGTTGTGCTGCCTTGTTATCGTTCCTTTTAAAGCAGGCTGGCAGCTACACATGTAGCTGTACAGCCTAACAGATACAGGTTGTCATTAGTCAAAAGACAGGAAAACAAGGCCTGGGATTTCAAGCAAAGCAGCTTGTTGCATACCTGGGTTTGGAGGAGAACTGCCGGAATGCTGGGTGAGTTGTATCACTGAGCTTCACTGCAGCGAGGATGGAGTCTAGGAATTCCTTTCCCCAGTGCTTGAAAACATGGTGAACTTTGAAAAAGTAAAGTACAAATTTTCTGATAACAATAATAAGTGCAGCTCTAGAGTGCTTAATACATTAGGAAAATTTTCCTTCCTCTTTAGATAGCAGCCAGACATTTTTCTTTCACCCCTACACTGCTGCACTGGCTGTACCCAGAGCCGCCCGTCCTGCTCTGCCCTCCAGGGCCTGTGGGCTCCCCGTGCAGTTTGGAGCTGTATCGGGTTGGCGGAATGGGTCAAAGTGCATATATGTGTGGTAGGCATAGAAACCACAAAGAAAGGGGGTTGAATTTAAATGGAGTGTTTACGGAACGATTGTTGACAAAGTTTATGGAGGAAAAGTACCTGGAGTATGCAGACGAGAAGCCAACCTCAGACAAAGCTTCGGGAAAACCGTGATTCTTTTATAGTTTCATGTATTTCACAGCTGAAGAGGCCAGGTGTAATGCAGGTGGCAGGCAGGAAACAGCCTGTTATTGTTCATGTAAGGTAATTAATACAAATTATTCAGATTAGAATCAAAGCAAGCTTTTTTAAAAGCCGCAGGTCAGTTTTGCCCGATACTTGACGGGGTCTAACTCATTGGGATGGCAGCTCCTGGTGCAGCAGAGCTGCCAGGTACCTGCACTGGGGGACCGGACATGCCAAATGGTTTTTTCCAACTAGAATCTGCTGTAAAATAACCAGTTTCGTTTATCTTTGTTTTGAAAGTTAAACAATCACGAACAGCTTGAAAACAGATTGACTATTGGAATTTTCCATATTTAGTGCTGGACAAGAGCCCAGAAAAGCCCCGCTCGAGGGAGGGACGGGCTCTCCTTGGAGCTGCAGAGATGCGCGCTCCTGCGTCAGCCAGGTGATGAAGCTGATGGGAAAAATAATGCACCTACAGCGTAAGAGCTTCTCAGGTGACCAGGGCTGCTGCCGAGTGCGGTCCCCACGTGCTCAGGTCTCAGACGATGCTCAGGGTGCTTTAGGATTCCGAGAAGGGATAAGCACGAGATCGAGCAGGAGTGAGTGCTTCAGGAGCACCACTGTGCCCTGGGCTAGGGCATTGCTCAGGAGGGCAATGGCATCATAACTCTTACAAGACTTTAATATAGCCAAAATTATATATAGAGAGATACATTTTATATATACATTCTCCCCTATTCATTTTTCAATGAATGTTTCTCCATTTCTCAAAATGTGTTTTTGCTGCACTCTTCCAAATAAAATCAGTTTATGAGAGACCTCCCACACATGGAAAATTTCAATGTCTGGCAAATTAAAAAAAAAAGAAAAAGAATCAGAGATTTTTAAGTGCAAGAGCTATGTGGCTGATGCCAGAGCGGCAGTAGCAGCACCACATAGGCTATTTCTGTGTGAGCATACAGAGAGATTATATTTCTGCACTGTCAGTCTCTATTACCTCTACTGCAGCAAAACTCTCGCTGGCTTCCATTAAAAAAAAAAAACAAACACCAAAACCCACAGGATTTCACCAATAGTAAGCACCACTAGTAAAAGTTATTTCTAAATGGCCTTGTGTATTCATATGCTTTCTGTCCACTTGCCCTTCTGGCTTATAGCCCCATCAGAAAACAGCTCTATCATATACTCAAAAATAGTAAGCTCAGAAATAAAGAGGTAAATAATAGCAGGAAATATCTGAAAAATGTGGTGGGGTACTACTGTACGCAATAGACCCAGCATGTGGTAGGTATTAAAGGAGGCGCAGACTCAACATGCTCACATAACATCAGCACAAAGTAATTAGAAACAGAGAGGCCCGTGGAAAAATAAATACTCAATAATAGCCTCAATGTACCCAACTGCAGGAAATGAGCTTCAGTGGTGGGAGTGATCTGATTACACCAAATAAAGACAAAAATAAGGAAAAAAATGTTGTTTCTTCTTTCTTTTTAAATACAAAGACAAAATTAAGACTTCTTATTGGGCAGATCAGAAGGGATGGAATGCCTCCTTGTCCTGCCCATGTCGTGATGCCCCATCGGGTTTCCACCTCACCCTGTCTCGGTGCCCCGGTTCCCTGACCAGCCCCATTGCCCCTGCCCATCAGCCCTCGCAGCAGCACACAAATACCAGTTTGAAAAGTGCTTGGACTGCACGGAAGCGAGTGGTTTTCCTGTCGATGCCCTGGGATGGCGCCCTGCACCCCACGGCAGCAGGAAGGTGGGCAGCAAGGTGGGCATCTATTGCCTTTGGAGACCTTTTCCACCTTCCTGCTATCATTATTAATGCTCACAGCCCATGCTTCCCACTTAGGGCAATAAAATATGGTTTATTCTATATGGATATGTTTGATATTGAAAGTAGAGACTTTGTCCTATGACCTTTAATAGCTATATGTCAGGTGAAGTGACCTGGCATGATCCCAATCCCATGGGCAAGGGGCTGTGATTCCCTTTAGCAGGTTAAGCCTTTATTCCTGCTGATGCCTGTCACAAGGACCACGCTCCGAGCAATAAAGAGATTCATAGGCACAGAAGCCGTAACTCAATACAGCGTTGCCAAAGGACAAACAAGGAGTAAGTCAGAGGCACCAAGGAAGCTCTCCGGGACACGTTGTAGAAAGGCCCCAAGGTTGAAGAAGTGGAAGAAGGAGATGTCACACAGCTGGAGCAGATGTGCACCCCCCCGGCAGGGCTGGCTGGGGAACAGTTCAGCCCGCAGCGTGTTGCTGCCTGCAATGGCAGGTCTTCCAGGCAGGGAGCTGGGGCTGCCCCAGGCGTCCTGGCAGGGTAACCCGGGGTTGGGGGGCACGGTGTGGGCACCAGCCCTGGGGGCTGCACGGGGCTGCAGGGCTCAGCTGGGACTTGTGTAAGCACCATCCCCTTTCAGCACCTAAATCCACCAGGCACATCCTGCTGCTAGCCTCCGGGTCTCTGCCCAGCTGTCCCGCAGACACAGGCATATCTACGTTCCTGGGGCACGGACACTTTTGGCAGGATGCTGGCAGAAAGGCACTTTCAGGCTTGCCTTGGCACCGCGGCTGCTGCCTGAGCCCCAATTCTCCTAAAGCTGCTGCTTGAGTCAAATGCTGTTGCAGAGCCCAAACCGTAGGTGGGAGGAGTGGCCCAGGGATAACCGGGCCAGCGGCTGAACCATTCCCGGAACACCCTGCAGGCCATGGATCCCTCATGGCTGAGGCGTGTGTGTGTCTGTGTGTGTGTCTGTGTGTGTCTGTGTGTGTGTGTGTGCGCGTGCCCTTAGCAGCTTCTTGCACCCGAATCCCTTTGCTCTGGGGACTAATAAACTCTTAGAGTACCAAAGAGCCACCAGCTGGGAAAGATTTTTTCCATTGCTGTCCACCCACGCTGGATTTAAACGAGCAATTAAGAGAGAAATGCTTTACTATTCTATTAACAGATCTTTTTTTATTACCTAGTTTAACTTGGCAAGACAGGTCAAAGACCCCATCCCCACAACAGCAAATACTGAGCGTGATTTAAGTCTCGGTTTTGTTATAATGATTTTTCCATCAGGTTAGGGGTTTGGTAGGGATTTTAAATGGGAATGTGGGACATTGGGCTTTTTTTTTCAGCAGCCCATTGCCCACACAACGGCACTGATGTTCCCCGCACGCTGATGGGATGTTCTGAGCCCAACCTGGGGGGCCAAAGCCGACAAAGGCATCAGCATCTCCTTAATCACTGGCTCATGGGGCAGGGAGAAGAAAGATGGCACTGAATAATAAAAGTAAATAACTGAAATGCTTTGGTTTCATGCAAAAGAGTGAGATGCTTCTGAGTGCTGCCATCAGCTCTGGCGGGGGAGCCCCCAGCTGCCCCCCGCTCCTTGGCCAGGACAGATAAAGGGGTGTTCAGCCATCCGTGTCCCAACTCGGTAACATTTTCCAGCAAAACTGTATTCATCAATCCTCCTCCTTCCAGCTCGTTTAGAAAATATTTACACTGCTGAAGATATAACGGCTGTGCGATAGGGGTAGTTTTTGCTGACACAGCGGGCTGGGAGCTGTAAAGCTTCAACGCTTCTCCCCAGCAGCCGTTTCAGGGCTCTTTCTCCTGCCCCAGCCTGGGATGCTGAGACCCCCGCGGGGGGGGGGGGGGGTAAAGACCCTCCCCATGGCACGCGGCTGCGGTGGGACATGGCACGGGGCTGGCAGCAACTGTGGGTGGTCAGCAAGGGACGGCTCAGCCAGGGTGACCAGCGCACAGCCCAAAGCAGGAGGGTCCTGCCATCGCTCCTGGCTGTGCAGCACCCGCCGCACACTCCAGGACCCCGTGTTTTCCTCCCCGTGCAGGTTTTGGGGGAGATGAGTATGCACTGGAAGCAGGGATCGAGTCTTCTTTTCTCTAGATAGCCTCAGGAACGCAGGACCGGGGACGCTGCTGTAGACCATCACAGGGAGCATTAATCCTCTGGAGATGATGGCTGTTTCCATGAGAAACTATATCAGAGCTGAAAAAATACTAATGAAAACCAAACACAGAAGCTCTCTCGTTATGCCAGCATTGCTATTAAATTTAAATTGCCCCAGTATTTGCTTTCAGGCCTTCCAGACCCCGCTGACCCAGTTGACAGGTTACAGCTCCGTGCCAAGAGGTCTTTGCTAGCAGCGCTGCAGCAGCAAAGTGGACAAGAAACACAGAAGGGCACCAAAATTTCTGGTATTGGCTTAAAAATCATGAGGTGGAATAATGAATTATTTTTTTACTCTTCTGCAGTTTAAGAAGTAGCATTTCCCAACACTTCTTGGCAGGAGAGTTAGAAATTAATTTGCTTTTAAAGTGAAAGTCTCAGGAAATCGCGTGATGCCAAGGGCTGAAATTTTAAGCTAAATACGTGGAAAAAGCTGTACTAGGTCCAACCAAAGGTTCTGGACCCCAGTGCCCTTCCTTCAGCGGGGGTCAGGAATAGGAGGCAGCACCAGCCATACCCCCTAGATTGCAGCAGCTCATGGTTAGGGACATTCCAAGCCAGAGCTGGTGTCTGTGTGTTCAACAACCCTTGCTAGATTCCTTTCCTACCATAAATTTCTTCACTTATTTCTCCAAACACCAGTTATTGCCAGGCTTGCAGTTATACAAAAGCAGCATATCTGTGAACCCAGCAGAAGATGGAGCCACATAAAGCCGGCATGTTCTGAAGCCGAGATCAGCGCTGCCTTCCTGGGGGAAGGAGGGATGACCAGGGAGGAGGGTTATCTGCCTGAGCACTGCCGGCTCCGACTTCATCCCTCTGCTCCATGGCCAAAAGCACATCCATCCATTAAAGGGGAATTAAAATAAGTGGCCCCCAATACAGGCACCACATGGGTTGATTTGCCCAACACACACACACCCCCTCGCCACAGTCCACTTGATTCTTTGGAGGAAAAAGCCCTTAATTAATTTTTGCACAGGATCAATCTGAGCCCAAGTGCATGCGCAGAGCCCAGGGCTGGGCACAGGGAGTGAACGTGACCATGGCACAGTCATCTCAAAACCATATATATATGTATTTTATACAATGATTATATAAAATAGCTATTATTTATAATAAAACATATTATATATAATATATAGATAATGTATAAAAATACATAGATATGTAGATTATGTGTAAATATTATACATATAGTAGATATATGTATAATCCCCCGGGAAAGTGCCTCTCAGAGGAGAGGGATGATGGCGGCAGGGTGCAGACAGCACTGCACCACATTTGAGCTTGCAATGAGCACTGGGCCACTGCACAGCTCCAAACACCGTCAGGGTATCTCCGTAATTACACGCTCCGGCCATAGAAGCGTAACCGCCTGTTTGGTGGCAATCCCGAGCACCACGCCTTGGCTCTGGGACGAGCCATATGCACTTGGAGGTTGGCAGGCAGAGGAAATCTGCTTTTTCTCACTGACTTCTGACCTTCAAACTCACCCTGGAAAGCTCAGGAGGGCTCTTTTCCTCTCCCCCCAAACACAATAAAGAGGCACAAAGCGACCAATGTTTTTGCAGGTGCACATTTATCTGTTGGGAGAACAAACTGCAGAGATTGTGATATAAAGCTGCAACTTTTCTGCTCACCTTTAGCAGGAGCCTGTCTCTAACATCAGTCCAGTGATCAAAAAAAATCAATAAAGCCCATGAAATCAGAAACTGGGCAAAACCCCCGGCTTTTGTTCCAGCACATTTGGCGGGGTTTCTCTGAAGCTCCTTAAAAGCGATGCCATTAGCAGGGGTGCCCTGGGAGGGGTGGGCAGCACAGGCTGCCTCCCTGCCCACAGCTCGGATGCTCTTTGCCAGGGTGGGATTGCTGGGACCCGGTGCAGAAAGGGCATTTTGCAGCTGTACAAAAAACCTCTGGGGAGAGCTCTGCTTGCTAGTCGAGACGTTTCTGCTGCCGCTTGCCGTTCCTCTGCCCCGGGGAAAGAGGGAAGATGCAGTGTTTGCAGCGTAGGTGCTGAGCCTAGACTAGGATCGGACAGGTGGGATGCAGTTAAGGTCCCCTCAGTTTGCCCATTGCTCTTCTCCTTACCAGACAGCTCCTGAGCCACCAAGGTTTAAAACACAGCGCTTGAAAGATGTGCTGGTTTGCAGGAAAATGCCTTGCTGCAAGCCAGGGGAAGGGGTGGCGGGGCTGCCTGCCCACGCTGAGCAGCATAACCCCAGTCTGGGCTGCAAACCGAGCAAGCTGATGGTGAACTGGTCACAAACAACCCACAGAGCAAGAGTTAGTTGCTGAAATGCTTAAGTGAATAATATCGAAGCGATGCACTTGGAGAGTTGCAATGGGCAATCTATACGAGGCAACAAAGACCATTAATTCATTATTTACCCTGATATTTGGGACAGCTCTGTGGTTTATCTTTTAATTTGAAATTCACTGCATAAGTGTTTATCTGAACTTGGAAGTAGAGGTTAAGCAACGCTGCACTCATTTTTCATAAAACTTCCCCGGGGTGTGACAACGTATTTGATCCATTGCTCATGTCAGGGTGAGATAACGGGAGAGCTTACTTCCAAAATGTAAAACACAGCAGCAAACTCCATCTCAGCTGCACAGGGAGAAGATCCCATTTTGCCCCAAATAGCTGCAGCTGTGTCCTGCCCAGAACCACCCCCCACTGCAGGCACTAGATGACCCAAATCACCCAGGTCCAGCCTAGATGGGCAAGGAGCAGCCATGGGCTGATGGTCCAGGCTTGGCCCCACCAAACTCTGAAATCCAGGACATCTTGTCCTTGCTGATGTTGCTACTCAGCTGCACCAAAATATTGTCTCACCTGTACACTGATGGAGATGAGACACTGACCATGACCGTTGCTCTCATGTCCTGCCATCGAATCTACCAAAAGCACAGGGTGAGCTTGAAATGCGCAGGAATGATCCGAAATCAGCCCAGCAAAATGAAACCACAAAGAGCAGAGGTTTGGCCAGCACTAAAATGTCATTTCTAATAACAGCACATGTGCCAGAGAACTCCCTGCACCGGCCAGCAGTAATTACAATTAAATTGGTTATTCTCAGGTAACGGATGGATTCGGTAGATCGCTACTAAAAAAACCCAGGGCTTGATCGACCTAAATGAAAATTTCTCTCCTTTTTCTGATCCTAAGTGTCAGCTGGAAAGTGCACGGGTGTGACAATGTCTTGCCAATGAACACAGAAACATGCCCTGGTTTCCCACAGCGTGTTCACCTGCAATTGCAACTCAGGCAGTGGACAAAACATTCCAAAATGGATTGATTGACTGATTGATTGATTGATTGATTGATGCAGCTATTTGGAATTTGATGATAATTTGGAAACCTCTTTTCATTTTAACAAGAGCTGGCCTACAAATAAACTATAATAATAAGGCTCACGACTTATTGGAGAGTCTCTACATAAAGCACCACGGCGACATGTGCTTCTGTGCTCAGATCCACCCGACCACACCAGCGAGTCAGAGCAGAGACACAAGGTCCACCGCTAGCAAACCAGCGTGGCACCACCGTGCCAGCTGCCTGCCCAGGGATTAAGGATCACTCATGACTGATCACTCTAGACTCTTAAGAATAAAATGAAAAGCCGGGGAAAAAATCCAGGTCTTGCAGCAAGGAGTGGTACGATGAACGCCGGGCAAACGTCCGTGCGCAGAGTCTGGGGAAAACGCTGACCTGATGCTTGCGGTGAGTGCTTGGGTTAAAAAACCAAGGCACATGGGCACGCGAGGAAAGAAGCTTGCAAGGCTGTGCCAACCCACCCTGACCTAAGTAACCGCTGAAGGCTCTTCTTGGTCATTTAGCAATCAGCTCTATGAGTTTTAGATGTTATTGCAGCTCTTGCAGCGCCCACGTGGTGCGGAACCATGGCCGGGGGTGCGTACAGCTCTCAAGGCAGGCGTCCCGCGGGGTTGCATGCAGCAGGATTATTTTAGGTTCTGTAACACTGCCTTGCAAGTAATTTGAAGTTTGAGATTAGGAATTAGAAGTTCTCAGGTGAATGCAGGATTATAGAAAAGAGATGCACAGCTGGCGCACAGTATTCCAGATGTGCACAATATTCTTTTTCAGCTGCATGTATTTTCCATAACCAATTTTACATTTGCCTGGGTATTTTTCTCAACTAACTTCAAGAATGAACATGTTGGTATGCGCACGCACATCCACTTGTACTTTCAGATTCCTCCTTTGCTCCTGTTTCCAGGGAAGTGCATTGATTTCACCATCTAAGTATTATTTACAATACCTTGCAGCCCAAATAGTGAAGCTAAAATGCTATTAATGACCCTATTAATGAGATCACACTTTGATTCATTGCAGATGCTGAAAATACTGACTGAGCGAAAACAATAGGCAAGTGAGAAGCACAGCGAGGATGCGAGTTAGCATCCACATCACGGGATGTTGGTCTATTAATGGTGATAGTCCAGACTGACACAGGCAGAACCACAATTACTTTATGCCAAGCCTTTACAAACCAGAATCACATGGAAGAGATGAGATATGGTAAAGGTAGATCCCAAGGGAAGTTGGAAACTCGTAGTCTAGATCTGAGCAAAACACTTACTGTGAATAAGCTGAAGGGATGCTTCAACTCATTTGCTGAAGTAGCTGCCCCAAAGTATTGCATTTATGGAAAGGTGCGTTAGAACAGCCCAGGAGCAAACAATGGATCTCCAAGACCAAGAGTTGGGTGGAATAGTTTACAGATTATTCTTGGTTGATTAAACAAAATCAAAACATTCCTTGGAAACTCCTCGATTTTGGTGAAATGTTTACATAAGTCAGGAAAGTTTCCTCCCATATCTATTTCTCTGGGCAGTGTATCTCACTGATTGGAAATTAGTATTTTTCCTAAAATCGTAAGCACCCAGCAGACACAGGAGTCTTCCCAAGGCAGCTCCTGGGGGACAAAGAGGAGGCAAGGGAAGAACTGTGACCCGGAGAGGCTGGTCCAAGTCCAACTGCACCCCAGCAGTTCACTCGCCTCAAATACGCAGCCAGAATAACACGCAGGAGTTTTGTTGTCGTGTTTGGCAGACTAATTAAGTACCTTGAAAAAGGCCACACAGCCACAATCAGGTCACACCAGCTCTGTTTGTCACCTCGCCAGCAGAGACCCATCGCCTGTGTGCCGCTCTGTGCCGGCTGCTGCCTAAAAGCGAGCACAGATGCCAAAAGATGCTTCATCGTCTACTGAGACAGTTCTTGCGTCCCTGCCATCTGTTCACTACCGCAGCCCAGGGACCGGCACAAGGTCTTAGCTTTGCAGAGCTACCCGAGGACAGGGTCGTGTGTCCTCAGCCCAGTCCTTCCAACGTGATGCAGGGGCTTCCTTGCATGGCCCCGCAGTTGTGTGGGAAGAGCCACGTCCAGCAAACACCACCGCATCCAGCTCCGTGCCTGGAGCTTCCAACTGCCTGGAGTCGTGGAAGAAGCACCAAGAAACCCTCTTGACTTTGTGCTGGGAAATAGTTAAACACCAGCTTTTGTTTACAGTAGGGATATTTAAAATATCATAATGAACTTAAACTGGTTAACCCTTTCCCTGACTGAACTTGCCAAGCCTGGTTGGGCCCCATCACAGGACAGTGAAGGGTGGCATGGAGAGGTCTACGTGATACCCACGTGTACCCCTGGACAGAGCAGCACTCCATACCGTCACACACAGGTTTCATTGCTAGAGCCAGGCTATATTAAATCTGTTTCTGTAACCTATGTGCTCACGATGGAAAGAGATGATTATGCCTTTCTCCTTTGATCCTGAATCTGAGGGACCAGGACAAATGAAAGATGGTTGATCACCCAGCAGATGAAAATTCCTAATGACAGTTGTACCTCTGTGGCTCCTTTCAAGGTCTCTGCTGGCACAATTTAGGTGGATACATTGACATGTACAAACAAAAATCCACCGTGAATTAAGAATCATTGCCATGATGAGGGAATATTTGCTGTAATTTGCTTTGCAGGCCCTTAGCAAAAGCAGAACATGGAGAAATGGGGAGAGTGCCTAGCAAAGTAATATGAAAATGGAGCCTCTGGCAGCCTCTGAGATGCACACTTTTAGTACAGTTAGAGCATGGAGTGGATTATGGATCCTGGTCCTGAAGTAGCCAAACTCCACCTGTGGGTTTTTATGCTGTGAAAGAAGTACCCACATGTCTGCACTTCTTAGCTCTTCTTCCAGCTAGGAAGCACAATGCAACACCACGGGGCAGAGATGAACACCACCTCTGCCAGCAGCAAACCATGCCCGGTGCAGTAAGGGAGCTCTCCCACGGTTCCCGGTGTGCAGCCTGGCCCCAGCCCCGGCGGTGGGAATACTCATGTTGGTCTGGAGCCAGCCAGCTCTTGATGCCCGGCTCAGGCACATGTGTCTGACCCCACTGAGTTCAGGAAAACACGTCCACCTCGGCGCGAGGGCTTGCCTGCAGGTGGAATTATTCCTTAACAGCCATTCTGATCAAAACCCTTTCTCAAAAAATGGCTTGTTCCAAAATAGCTTAATCTGCATGGGATCTATTTGGACAGCTTGCTCTTGGACAGGCTGTGCAGCCAGGAGCTGACCCACCGTGCCCGACTTCCACGCCGGTGCCGGCTGCAGCTCATCTCCTTGTGCGTGCAGTGTCCTGGACAGCCTGCGTCCGGGGCTCAGCCAACCCAATTCACGGCAGCCACGTGCACCACCGGTGAAGGCAGCTTTGCACCACGATATCCCCAGGGAAGGGAGGGTCCCAGGGCAGGAGCACGCTCCTTGGCTGACCACAAGGCAGAAGCCCACCAGAGACACCTCCAGCATATCGATCTCCACCAACACCTACAGTGGAGCACCTGAACAGCAGTGAGCACTCAAATGCTTTGGAGTGAAATAAGCTATAAAACGCCAGAAGAAAGACAAAACTTGCAGCAGTGTGGACACACCACGCTGTGCTGGAGGAAGGAGAGCATCTATAGCATCTATAGCACAGCTTCTACCACCTCCATCCCTATCTCAGCTGTGTCAGTGGTTAAAGCTGCAGGTCTGAGCACAATCTGTTCCACAAGTGACTGGAAAATACATTACAGCTGTGAGAAAAATGGATTTTTCTTTTCTTCTTCACCTACTGTGAAATATGAATTGGGAATTCATTAGCTATGAGCTGCTGCAAAATAACGTTGCTCTTAAAATATTCAGTGGTCTCCTGGCTCCAAAGGACCTTGGTTAACTAGAGACAGAGCAAAGGGGGTTTTCATTTTTTTAAAATGTCCTGGAAAGGATCATTAGAAATTACTTACAGTTTCATTCAGAGGCTTTTTAATTTCCATTTGCAGACTCTAAGCACAGAGGTGGAGGGCGAATCTGCAGTGGCACTGAGTCATGAAGGGGAGGGTGCAGCACACTCTGCTGCTCGGAGAGGCAGGAGTGGGGAGGCAGAAGGAAAAGCATTGGGGAAAGCGAGATGTGGCTCTGGTTTAGCAATGTCCCAGCGCCCTCCTGTGGGATGCTCAGCAGCTTTAGATGCCATGAGCAGCATCGGTCCTTGGGACCTGCTCAGGTTCCTGCAGGTCCACCCAAGGGCCTGTAAGACCCCAAGACTATGTGAGGACAGGTACAAGCAGCCTGGATATTGTCAGAGATGTGGGGCTGTTGCCCAAGGTGGGGAGGTGTGCGTGCCCCTGGGAGGGCTGTGCTCCATCACTGCAACATCTGAGCAAGGTTTTGGAGATACAGGGACCACCAAGATACACCAATGATGGGCACGGGCAGTAGGGGTGGAATGGATGAAGAGGATCTCGGGCTGTAAAGCCTTCTTGCTAGTAGAAGAGTTTGGTCTCTGTGGCCTCAGCAATACTTGATATTCCCACCAATAAATCACTCATCATGCTTAAGTCTGCTTTTCAAGCAAACGATGAACAGTTTTGCTACTCCAGGGTCTACTCAGAGACCGGTGTAAACTACTGAACTCAGGTGGCTATACGTCTACCTGCTCTGCCCAAAGCTGGGGCACAGTCTGGCTCTGTGGTCAGGTCCCAGCTACATTTTGGTTCCAAACAGCCCAAAACTCCCAGGAGAGCCAGGTCCATGGCTTTGACTCAGGCCCCTCACAGTCACCATGTTAAAGAGCTGCTGGGGTTGTTATCCAGAGAGCTTGGTGAACCCAGTGGACACATTTCCAGTGTCATCATACAGTTGTAATTAAACAGCTGCACGATGAAGTGGACCGTGCAGGAGTAACTCAACACCACCAGAGCTGGAGCAGCCTTTGAAGTCAGCACTTATCACCTCCATCCACCACCCGCTCAATTAAACCTTTTTTTTTTTTAACAAAACAGTGGGTGCCAACACAAACAGCACATCCCCCCACGCTTCTCTGTTAATCATTGAACAAACCCACTACAAAGGCGACCCCAAGCCCTTGTGCCGAGCGGGGATGGGGACGCGCTGGGGCACGCAGGCTCTTGGAGGCGGCAGGGCTGCGCTCGGGAACGGCTGAGCTGTGCTCTGCAAACAAAGGGATGCAGCCGCCATCCAGACGGATGGACGCAGAGGTCCTCCAGTGTGCCGAGAAAGGCAGGGTACCCCGTCCCCAGCCTGCCCACCTCCCCACCGCGCTTCTCCTAAAGGGTTTTGAACCTATATGCCAGTGTTGTTCCAAATTTGGCGTGGCAGAGGCACTCCCAGAGTGTTGCATTTGCTCAGATTTCAAGAAAGTGTGAGCAAACCAAGAAGGAAAATGGGGAGAGGCAAGAGCACCTCCTGCCCAGCCTGGCCTGATGGCATCATGGGACATGGCAGGGGCACCGGAGACCTATAGGGACCCATGGAGACCCATGGAGACCCATGGGGACCTGGGAAGGGAGAGGTGGCAGGGCAGGACAGGGGACCCAGGGGACCAGGCAAACCACAGGCTGTCAGCTCGGCTGCTCACGGAACAGTTTTCAAGGGCTTTGAACAAAAACTCAGAGGAGTAACACGATGATTTCACAGGTACCTAAAAGAGGAGCTGTAATCTCCTTTCCCCTGGCTGCAGGTGAATTGATTTTCCTTAAGGTTTAGAGGCCAAACAGCTCCAAAAGTCCCACACCACTTGACAAGCAAGGAGCAGCATGCTGAGAATTAGGAAGAAGAAATGTGCGAGGTCTTCTTCAAAGCCAGAAAGATCTTCTAAGCTGTAAAGACAAGATCTCCTTGAGCAAAAGAGTCACTCCCACCTCCACCGACACTTACCTGACCTTTTTGTTTTGCTGTCTGGAGAGCTGATAAAATTCACATGACAAGACATGCCTGGTTAAAAAAATCCTTGCTTACAGTTTTTTGGTAGAAACAATAGGCTTCCCCCCAAAAAGTTTGAAACCAACCAATTAAAAAGAAGTTTAAAATTCATTCAAAAGCAATTTGCATTTTGGTTTTTAAGTTTTTGCAGCTCTTTCCAAAAGAAAAATACCAAAATAAGATGTTAATTCACATTATTATGGATATTTATTTCTGTTGGCATGGTATCTTCATGCCAGTCTTTTAAAAATGTTGATAAATCCCTGCCTGAAGACCTTACAGTGAGGAAAGGGAGAGTCTGAAGGAAAACTGACAGCAGATAACAATAAAAACAACTTTTTTTTTTTTTTAACTGACATTTTCCTGTGAAAATGTGAAGTGAAAAAATGTCTTTTTCAGTGGGAAAGCAACTCAAGAAATTCAGTCCCTGCCAAGAAGCTGTCCCACCCGCCCTGGAGCAGAGCCACAGGCTTTGCAGCAGGCAGAGGTGAGCTGAGCACTGTGATGCTCACCCACCCAACCCAGCTCTACTGCCTCCAGAGAGGCTTCCCCCGCCATTTTCCTTATTATTTCCATTTGCCTGTGGCTCACCTCCCAGGAGGACTTCTATTTTACACCAGCATGCTGATAGCTATTAAAGTCCCGTCAGGCTCTTCCCTGCCAGCATCCCTCACGTCTCCATCAGGACCATCCTCACTCACCCTGCGGTGCTCCGGGGTGTCTCTGAGCTCTCTGAAGCCCCAGCACTAATGCTCTGCCCTGCACCCAGCTTTCCTGCAAGCCTGTTCTCCAGGTCGTTTCCCCTCATCACCCTTTGCCAACACTGATTGATTTTTCCCAGTGGTTTCACTCAGATGCAAAACGCTTAATTTCCTACCCCCGCTGTGCACCACCAACCCAGTGCCCGGCACCAGGGACCACCACCTGAGCTTCTTTTCCCCTTCGGGCACCCTCCCTCCGGGTATCATGCGTCTCCAGTAGTGAAGAACTGGTGTATTTTAAATGAAAACCGTCTCCCTCATATATATTCATAGCCACCAACCACAGCAGATGCTGCATCTCTCTACGTATTGGGCGAAGGGAAAGTCTCAGCAGCAGCTTTGACTCTCCAGATGCCAGCGCAGAGGTGCCCCGGCGAAGAGGAATGATTGATTTTACAGTATCACAGCCAGATCTGCAGTCACAGATGACAGCTCTGGAGAAGGTTTTACTGCTGACTCCTTGCAGGCTTTGAAAGATCTGTAGTAATTATTCTTCCTTAAGAAAATAGATGAATTAATCCTTCTGCTAGGGTTGCGGTTCGTTTTCCTAAAACTGATGTTTTCAAATGATTTCAGAAAGCAAGTAAGACTGCCTACCACAATTTCTCAAAATCATTCCCAGTCATGTATTTCAAACACTCCATCAGATTTTCAGAAGAAAATAGATCAGATTTCCAAAGTGCTCAGTGGGTGCTGCCGGCTGCTAGAGAAAATGGGGACATTGTCTTAGCGCCTCAAAGGAAAGCGGCAGATTTTACACAGACCTAACACATCGGAGATGGATGCCAAATACGTGCTCTCCCTGAGTTTTAGTCGCATTTTCTTTTCTGAAACGATCCAGCTCCAAATATGAACTGTGGATAAATCCAGGAAAGAGAGCAGGAGAATCCAAAACTGGATGAAATGTCATTACCTGGTTCCCATGCACAGCCATGCTCCTGATGCCAACAAACCAAGCCGTTCTGCTCAGCTCTCACAAAAAGCCCTCCAGTTTCATACAATTTAGTGCAAATTAGTTTCATCAGTGGCAATTAGTCAGAAATGCAACCTGAAAGACCTCTAACCTTTGAAAGTCAGGCTTGGACATCAGCAATGCAGATGGCTCTTCTTTGCAGTTGCTCTGCAGATAATCAAACGGGCTAACCTCCTTTCTGTGGCTATACATATATAACCCCACGTTTAGAAAGCAGTTTCTTTATTTAAACTTCTCCGTTTGGCTTTGCAAGCACTTATATTTGGCAGGAGAAATCGTGGTCAAGTTAAAACCGGTGGAGGTTTGCCCAGCAGCTCTGTGCAGCAGCGTTTCACACACCGAGCAGAGATAAACTGTGGCGGGTGATCAGGATCCTGATCGGGTCTTCATTTATGGATTTAAGAATTTTATTGTCTGAAATAAGAGAGTACTGCTTTATGAGGAGACTAGAGAAGTTTGGCTTACTTAGCTCAAGAAAATAGCAGGTTGAGAGAGGATACAACTGCTGCTTGTAAGTATATAAGGAATAACAGCAGGAAAAGAAAATAATTAAGCTAACACCACAAGAACTAGTGGGAATGAGCTAGCCATAAATAATTCAGGGTGGAAATGAGAAGAAGGTTCACACCCTTAACGGAAAACTCCATAAAAACATCAATTCTTGCCTCCAATTAGTCTAAAATATTGGTGGCGGGGGGGTTGTTATATTTTCAAGCCATGACCTGAGTGCCTCCTCCCAAGCTGCTGAGCACTGGAGGAGGACATACCCCAGAGACACCCCGGTCCTGTCTCAGTCTCACCTGCGTTAGCCAAGGCTGGATGAAGCTCTGGGGACCCTTCCTGGGAAGAAGCAGCCGTGTTGGGGCAGGTACCAGCTGGAGAGTGAAAAATTATCAAAATTTCGTTCTGAGAGCTTTCCAAAGACACCGAAAGGCACACACCTGGATTGCTTTCTCTAGGTTAAACAACTGAAGTCTGTTTGCCGATAAGCAGGAGCTGGGAAATATTTACATGTGTTTTACAATGTATGTCCTGGCATTTCTTTTATTTCCCTTTTCCATCCCAATTTTACCATCCCTTGAGCTGACATTGTGTTTTACTATCAAGGGCCCATGCTGGCAGTGGAAATGAATTTGTACCTCTACCTTTTGTATCTAAATCAGGGTCTAAATTTTTGGCTCAGGCTTTTCTGTAATTTATCCTCTACTCTGGCAAGCAAAGCTCCTCAATGCAGTAATGCAGCTATTTTAGACAAAACAGCCTGTCACCCAGCACAAATACACATACTACAGACTAACAAACAGTCTTGGAGAAGAAATAGCCAACAACCTTGGCTCCTCTTAGTTTATGATTTCTTGATTACTGCCATTAAGCATCCTCAGGCATTTTGCAGGATGGTCTGAGTGCATATTACAGGAGAGTCAGAGTAAAAATAGGTTCGTTAAATAAACTATTATTTTCTTAAACATCCTTATGAAAAGAAATGTCTCTGAAACTTTAATAAGACAGCACTGTGGTCCTCATATAAACCCAGGGTCAGGGCATGGGAAAGACCCTTGGCTAACTGTAGTCTGAGTCTAATTTAAATGCCAAAAATGGAGGAAAGTGCTTGGGGAATGAAGGGTTTATTAGTTTTAGCTTGCTCTGTCTTGAAAGCACGCAATTCTGGTGACCTGCAATCTTCTGACCAGAAACGATTCCTAGACAGCAAAAAATAAGCATAATTGGCAGGCAGAGGGTGATTTTGAGCAACGTCCCTTCTGCTATAGTGCTGTGGGCACAACATTGTCCCCTCCCGGCAGCAGCAGGCTTGAAGGCAGTCCCCTCGCTCCCAGGGGTCTGGATCCTACCAGAGGGATTAACAGATCCATCTCCCTTTGCTCTTCAGAAAATACAGCATCTGAGGGACAACTGCCAGCAACCTGCAATATATTCCCAAGCTGGTTGATAGTAATTCCTTGACCTTGCAAAGCATCTTTAATTGTAGCACTCATCAAAGCAGTTTTCAGGGGTTAATTCTCACAAAGCCCTCATAAAGTTGTTACACCCAGAGAAAGCAAAGCCGGCAGAGATTAACTGATTAGCACAGGGTATGTCACAGCTCAGCAAGGAGCCCTGCCCTGTCCCAGATCAGTTGTTTTGCTATTTTATAGCAAAAAAAAAAAAAAAAAAAAAAGCCAAACTACGCCAGGCTAGGCCTGGAAATCTTTGCTCCAGCAAAGTGCTGAGCGCTGGGCTTTGCTGTGCCGCTGGCTCGTGGGTACCCAGCATCGCTGCCTGCAGCTCCCACCCATCGCCCTGCTTCACAGTGCGTCTTTGAACAAGGCAACAGTGCAACATAGGATGGAGAAACCCAGCTGGAAAGGTTTGGAGCTCGCCGTGCCTCTTTCCAAGGTGGTTTGGTCCTAACAACCAGCTCTTAGTTTGGTCCTAACGAGTAACGGTGACCCTTTGGGTGTCCCCAGAGACCTAAGGATCCCCCTGGGAGTACACTCCCCTCCTTGCCACCACCATGAACTCCCCTCTAAAACCAGATGCTCCCTAGATCCCCACCAGCTTCTCCATGCAGAAACATGGCATGACCAGATTTCTCTACAGTCATCCCAAATCTTTTCTCCTTTAGCCACCCCACACCCAGAAGGGTAAGGGCTTTGGGGCACGTTCCCACTTCCACATGCCACTCGGTAGATGAAGCGCTGATATTTGACCAGGGAACTTTCACTGGTGATAAATCCCTCCCCACACACCCGGATCATCCTTTAATGAGCTGCTACGGATTAGCCCCTGTCCAGGGTCAGCCGGGGCTGGTTAAGCATGAGCTTGGCAGAGTTGCCTTCATCCACCCCTACGGTGGACCTGGCTCATAGAAACATCAGGTTTGCTTAGCTCAACATACCCCTTATCAATAAGGACACTCCTCACGGTGCTTTTTGTCCCTCTTGCCTAAATCAGAAACATTTCTGTGCAAGGCAGGCGATGTGTTGAGGAGAGGTGATTCCAACCCGGAGATAACATGGACACATCTGCCTCTGTTCCCTGGGAAATCTGCTGATGGGAGAGAGGGTCTCACTCGGGGGAGCTGCTGTTTGTGGCCATTCAAACCGATGTTGCTGATTATTTGATACGAGGCGGCGTGGGCCAGGCTTGCTTTCCCAGTGTGCGGGACAAGCGGGGCTGCAGGGAGTCAGCGTTTTGTATCACTCCATGCAGGGTTTATCTAAGGAAAAGGCACCAAGGACGGGCTGCAGATGCACAGCGGCTGGCGGGAGGAGAAAAGCCAAGCACAATGATATCAATAAAACGCTCCCTGAGTCATTAGCTACGACTCATATCTTTGCTCGGGCTAAAGAGACAAGGGGTTGCAAATAGATGTCATGGATAAATGCCAGGAGAAAAAGTTTCAATTTTACTGACGAGGTTATTGCTGATTAACTACTTTTCAGCTTGCTCTGTACCGAGGGCTGGGTCTGGACACAAAAATTCTTAAATTGTTTCCACTTCAAGTGTGGGCAGCCAGGGAACCATAAACTGTACAGCAAAGACCTCATCCCCTCCCAGTCCATAGTGCCCCGATGCTGGCCAGCATCTCTCTGGGTTGGGATTGCATGGCGAGAAACATGCACACTGGAGTAGGTACAGGCATACGTTACACGTTGACAGGAGCTAATTAATGCCAGAAATATGTCCTCCTTCTGAAGATATCTGAACTGGAAAGTGATTTTTCATAGCTAAATGGTTTTGACAGGTTTTTCAAGATAATGAGTATCTGTTTAACAAAGGAGTAAATACATTTGTGTAAATCTAAGGACAAAAGAGTGAGGATGTGTCTGTGAGATGAGCTCCTCTGCAAACTCAAAACCTGAAAGTTCCAGAACCCGTCAAGTAATGAGCAATAAAGGAATAAATAATAAAAGTAATAATCCATAGAGCAAAATGCTGCATTTCCTCTCTGAAATGGCCCCAGCGCCCAGCTTGCTGTGCTACGGTACCTGCACACACTTTCTGCTCACACACACACGTTCCCTCCCTCCTTAGGTACCGCACACTGTGGCTTTCTCTCCAAAACATTTTCCCCGAGCATTGCTTAGCAACTCGTTTCTGGTTATCAATAACTCCAAGCAGTTTATCCTAATGACAATGCTGGGCTTCTCTTTTCTTTCTTTCAGCTCTTCCTGTGCTGTTTCTTCCAGTGAGGAACGGCAAGCAGCAGCAATTCAAAAGCTCTGGGCAGGGACCATGGTCTCTGCAGTTCAACCAGCTCCCTGCTCTCCTCGCTGTGAGTGTGGACCTGCAGGATGCTCCTATTTTTTTAAAAATTGCTTGAGCACTAAATGCCAAAATGCCTTGCTCCTTTGCTGGTAGAATTGTGGGCTGCAAAATGAGATCGCTCTGTCTGATGCCCCCACCCAGCACTCTTACACCTCCGAGGAAGGTCTGCAGTATAGACCGCCACATAGGCTCCTACATTTTCCCATGCTACAGCAGGCATTAATTAACGTGCACATGCATATTATGCTGGAGAATTCTGCGAGAAGAGACTGTCATCCGAAACAGAAGGAAAAGTAGGAGATGTCTCTAATTACATGCATTTATTCCATCAAAGTGTGCTTCTGGTCAGATCATTAACTGCAAAGAGCCACTCAGACTGCAATCTAATATTCAGAAGTTTCAAACGCCTCATGCCTTCTCGTGCCAGAGGAATATTTCAGCTCCTGCATCAATCTCTCTTTCACCTTCCTCGTCACCACCACAATGACAAGTCCCTTTTCATGGCTTGTAGCCTCTTGCCAGATTCCTCAGGCAGAAAATTTCCCTTTCTGAGTCACTGTAGAATATCGCAGGCTGCAGAGCAGCTAAAGCCTCCCCCGCTTCCTGACTTGCTGTACAGTTTTACAAAATCTTTGTCCCAGCCTGAGGACAGAACTGCAGCCCCATAAACAGCATAAATATCAGGAGACATCTGCTAAACCCTACTCTTTGTGAGCTACAGGCAAGTTTATCCATAGGTTGCTGGTCCAAAGTGTGGTATCTGCATTGGCAAAGGCAGATCATGAGTGCTGTGGCCTCAGCTACTGAGTTAAGGAGCCCATATAGCAATGTACGTCTTATTTAGGTGGCCTGCAGGTGCACATGTGTGGAGGGGACCATCATGGCTCCAGACAGACCAAAAGCTGAATTTCAGGATGGAGCTAGGATCCTCTGAAATGTGGAGACACCCTGAAACAGATCATCTCCATCCTGAAACTCAACTTCTCTGAAGCTCAGAGATTGCACACAAACCTACTGCTAAAATTTTATTTTACTGGGACAAACAAATAAAACCAAACAAACCCTACTTATTTTTTAATGACCCTGCCTGAAACCCACAGGGATGTGGTGGGTGAAATCTGACTTTCCTGGGCAGGAAGATCATGGCATCAAGCGAGCAAGGGCTACCCAGCACTGCTGGCCCATGCAGGCTGTGTGACCCTGCTCCAGGCTGGGCAGTCAGCATCACGGGAGCCTGCGCTGGGCTGCGCAATTATCGCTTGTTTAATACAAAAACAGTGGCACACGGGTGAGAAAATAACACTGGGAGCTTCCAGACAGCCCAGCATCGCGTGACTTGCATGATTAAAGCTAGAGATTTCCTTCCTGCACGCGATCTGGCTCCACTGTGACATTAAAATCAGTATATAACATGGACGGGCGGGTGGGGGACTCGGCAGCACAGCAGGACCCGCAGCAGGGCACTCGCGCTCGAACATCAGCAGCCGCTGGTGCTTCCCTGCCCAACCTTGACCTGCACCGTCATTTACCAGGGAGTGATTCCTAGGCAGGAGCCAGTTGTACAATTTGGGGCAAACAACTTGGTTTTCTCGTTTCTGTCAAACTGTAACACCAGCTTCTTGTCCGTATCACAGAGCTGTTTTGAAGATGAAGGTAAGAGAAAGGACTCTCAGGGGATACCAGAAGGAGTTTGGTACCCACCTCCCACTGGTACTCTAGTATACCTGCATCTGGACATAGCAGAACAGAGGAAAATAACCGAAATAAAGCCATTATCTCTTTCTCCTTTAAATGTCATCTTTCTTTGTCTTTGTTTCTATTTTATTTTTGCATGTGGAATCTAAAGAAGATGGGGAGCAACATGACATCAAACTCCGGTATGTGCTTGCCTAACTGCGTCCATGTACATTGCACAGTGATCGCATCGTCCCTGCTGACACCGAGCAACAGGTTCCAGCCTGATCCAGGTTACAAACACCAGCCCCTAGAGGAGAAGGCCAAAATACGGGTAGAAAGTCGCAGCCATTTGGTGAGTAGCTGCAGTTTCTGGTTATTTCAGCTAATAAAATTGTAATCTTCTCAATGACTGGTTGAAAAATAGGTTACGATTTTGGAGAGAGACAAAAAGCATTCATCCTGATTCTGGGGTCATTCTCAGCCCCACAGCTTCACTCTGCTTTCCAAAATAATGAGCTTTGCCAGCAATGCATGGCTGCAAATGCTCAGCTCGAAGGTAATTAGGGCAGGAGATAAATACGCATGGTGGCTGTCGGTCCCCTGCCATCAGGGGCATCTTGGGACAACATATCTTTTAGTGTAAAAATATGACTGCAATCTCTCCGATCTGCAGCTTAATGTAATAACATCTCTCTCAAGCAGAGCACTGGCAGATGCACAGCAGCTAAATGGATTTTGCAGGCTGAACCAGGCACCCAGACAGCAAAAGGAAAAAAGCAAAGTTCCCTCCAGCGCCGCAGGACTGGCGGGGATGCCAGCAGAGCTCAGCTCGGGAGGCCGGAGGTGCACAGGGAGCATCGGTGATCCCCACACCCTTGGGTGGGGGTCCCCTGCCCCTCTGCAGCACAGCGAGCCGGGAGCTGCCCCCCTTGTTCAGCCTGGGCTCATCTGCGTGATGGCAGGCAATATATCATGGAAATGCTTTGCACTGGTGAATTCATTTTAACGCTCTGCAAATTGAGTAAACTCCAGCACGAAACAAACCCTGAGCACACAGGATATTTCAGCATCGCAGCGTTTCCTACACGTGGAGAGCCCAAACGCAGACCCTGCACCCCGGCTGCCCTTTGAACCAGGCTGTGCAAGGGTGAAGTCTGTGTTTCACCCTTCTCATTGCCTCAGGCTTGAAATGTCTCGTCTGGTTTAAGGCCAGAGGATTGCTAAAGGCTTTAGGGCAAGCAAAGAGTATCTTAGAGAGACTGTGAAAATATTAGTAATAGCATCATCCAAAAATGTTAAATGCATTAGCTAATTAAATCATACAATGGAGTAATAATATCTTTTAAATGTAAGCTGTAAGGCAGTGTCCTGGTCTGGATTTCCAAGGCAATACATCTTTTCCAATCTCGAAACAAAACTTTTCTACAGTAGATATTGCCATCAGCACAGAACTGCAGACTGCGTAAACTGCTATTGAGAGCTTCCCATATTCCCCCCCCCAAACACCATCCAGCTTTTGTATTTTAATTGGGGCCCATCTCGACACAAGACTGATGTGTTCTACTTCTGATCTTCAAAGCAGGCACGCGTGGTTCAGGCACACAATTGAAAAGGAAGCCTGAAAGCTGCCAACATTTCAAGAGACACCGAAATGAGCAAAGATCACCAGAGAGGATGAAGAGTTACATCCCATGCCAAAAACCAAAGCGAGAGCAGGAGCAGCCGCGGACGCTCCCTGACAGTGGGTACAGAATAGAGACAGGTAAAATTACATTTGGAGCCAGTGTAGGGCATCAAGTAGAGAAAACACACTTCTGACTGTAAACGGGAAACTCTTCTACCCTCTTACCTCCTTTTTCTTTAATAAAATTATTTCCCCGGAGAGCTGCAGATGTTACAAGCACAGCTACGTTTCAGTGTCAGTCCATCACCTACCCAAGCACAAAGGGGCTACTTGATGACTCGTTTTTCAGAGTCCCTTTGTGAGACTAATTAAAGCTTTCATTTTTTTTTTTTGATGCAAGTAGCAGAGCTTCTAATTAACTGCCGAAAATTAGACTGAGGATCCAGTATCTGCTGTGCAGCTACCTCAGTGCTCATCAGCTTCCCAGGGTGACTGTGGTAGGGGTGGAGCAGCAGCAGAGATACAGAGGATGAAAAAAAAAAAAAAAATCCAGCAACTTTTGGTAGTGTCTCTAACCTGAATTTCACAGAAAGGAATAAAACCCCCAAAAACATATATATAAAATGTGGATATCCAAAGTAGAGTGCAACCCCAATCCACCAAGCATTATCCTCTCTTTGCATCCTCTCCAAATGCAGGGGGGTACAACTTCCACTTTTGTCTGATTCCCCTGCAACTCTCTTCGTTAAAAATGAATAAAGCAAAAGCAACATCAGATGCTCTCTCTCTTTGCTAAAAGCACTTTTAGTTCCTCCTCCTCTCCAATGTGCCAGCAGGCCCTGACATTGTGAAAGAGGGGAACATTTGTTTAGGTGAAACTTTATATGCCGTGAGAGCAATCCTGTCTATGCAAACAATCCTGAAACCCTGGGACCAGAATTCTTTATTTCTGATGCAAGGGACTGTTCAATAACAAAATCCCTGTGGGAGTATAGGAAACACACACCAAATCCCCGTGGAGCACAGGAAAATGTGCAATAGCACCTGGCCCCTCAAAATGTGCCACATTTGTACAATTTGTGTTAATTTTCTGATTTATCATCTTAACTGGACCTGGTCACCAGGAGAGGAGAGGGGTCAGGGGTAGCTAATGGCACACAAAGTGCTGTTGCGTGAGGAGCATTTCGGGGAGAGCTGCAGCCAGGCTGGGCGATGCTTTTGACCAAGCCATATCCCTAAAAGGCTCTTCTTGATGAAGTGCCAAAAGCTGGAGCACTAGATAATGAAGCAAGCAATTTAGGTGAGATGTATGCCATCTAACCAATGGCAATTACTTAATGAACTGCCCTTAACTCATCAAAAGAGCTACTGAGATATCTGCAAGCAGAAAGGATGATCGCACAAAAATTCTGATTTTGCTTTTCTCCTGGCTCTGACGACCTCCTGGAAATCCCGGTGCAGCCTCCCCTGCAACCTGAAGGTCCAAACCTCCTTCTTGCTCCTTGGAGATTGCCACGCTGCTGGGCAGGCTGACCCTTGCTGCCAGGGTGAAGCTTTGCCTTTGGGAGATTTGTTTCCTCATGCACGTTGTGGGTATCATACCACAGGAGCTTTGAAGAAAAAACATTAGAAAATCTGACCACGGTTAATTAAATAATATCTACCTGAGCAGGAACATGACCGCTTCACCGCATCCCCCCGTAGCTCCAAAAGAAACCTGGAGGCTGCAGAGGAGTCTGTGCGGTGACACTTCCTATGGGTCCTCCTCCAGGGACCCAGGGCTTCAGGACGGTCTTCCAAAGCCAAAAAAAAAGCCTTTTCCTATGCGCCGCTTAGCCAAACGTATTAAACGCTATTTAGTTGGCTTCAGTTGTTGTTGCTGAGCTATCACATGTTGTTTATGCTTTGCCCACTAAGTGGAGCTGAGGACTCTCCCGTGCTTCCCTCCCCGGGACGGTGCCAGCACAACATTCACTTCCCTCCCCGGCCGAAGCCGAAGGGTCATCTGCTGGCAGCGCGGCTGCAGCTCGCACAGGTCCACGCTGGCCCACAGCTCACCCACGGCGTGCAGGGGCGATGGTACATCGCTTGCTTTCCTCCACATCAGTTTGGGGTCTTTCCCCTTTTCCCATAGAGAGGACACGTGTTTCTGAACCCAGCCGATGCGGCCCTGTGCGAGCGAGCATGTGAACGCCCACGCCTTCAGAGGACGCGGAGAGCCAGAGGTTCCTGCTTTAACACTTTCCTGCTTCGGCTTTTTTCAGAAATTCCATTAATTAACCTTTCCAATATCTACAGTTACTGAAAGAAATGTCTGTTAACACAGAGACTTTTGGGGAACTTCCTCATCGCTTGCTCCTCTGTTGTGTTTTTTAAACCTGTTTTATATAAGCCACCTAAAAATACCCAGAGCAGGATATGGCAGGTCAGCTACAAAAGTATTTCCATTATCTACCCTGAAGACCAATTCAACCACAGAGACAGATTATTTGCCTTGCTAGAGACCATCCAACACCCATACGAGTTTATACATTCCCAGCAAGACTTCCCCAGGAATTTGGGAAAGCAGCTGACGATGAATTCATCCGCACACCACCACCTTTCCTGCTGCCAAAGATCACGTCAGAAATAACCTCAGAGGAGAACAGAACGTGTCTCTAGAGAAAATAGAGGACATGGAAACAAACCAGGATAAAATTACAGCTTTACAGAATTCATTGCATTACCCTGCAATGGAAAGATAATTAGGAAATTGGTTTTGTACTAATGATTCAGATCTAGCTGGGCAGGAGGTATGTCAGGAACATGACTTTAATTTAACCTAACGCTGCAGTACTGACACACGGTTTGCAATATTTTTATGTGCAGGAACCAGATACTCCCAGTGTGCTGCCTCCCCCCTCCCCACCTCTTCCCCCCAGATCACCACTTCTGACAAGGGCATTTGGAGATTACCTGCGCAAAATGAACAACACCTAATTGTCCTTAATGTCGTTTGCAATGGTGCAGGTTCAAACTGAAGTAGTTGGGCTAGTGGGATTATTTTCCATGAACCCAATTATGATTTTTGAGACTCAATTTATTACAATATGATCTTTTAATTGGTGAGGCTGGATAAAATCCGTAAGATCACTGAAACCTTATACTGACACTGGTCCACACAGTGCTCCTACCTGGAGCAGTCTCCAAAAATCTCTGATGTTACTTCAGATGTTGGAGTTTCCTCCTGAATGTCCCTTTCCTGGCAGTCAAGCTTGTAGGAAAAGTTCAAGCCTTTCTATTCAGTTATACGAAACCTTGCCCTATATTAAAGGAAATAATTGCATTCAAATTATGTCAGCATATTGACAGTGTTGCCTGAAATAATAATCTGTAAACCAGTGTATTTGTGCAGCATATATACCTTACAGTTGCCTCTACTAGGGTTTTCTTTGCAGACAAAATATTTGGTTGACAAAAATTAACAATTCCTCATGGAAACGTTGTCCATGGAAACCATACTATCGGTACGCGAGGAGACAGAAACGTTACCCATCACTGCATAACAACCTGTGGATGAGCAGTACGTAGAGTAGATTGATTTACAGTTTTTCAGTTTATAAAACAAAATCTACTTGTTTTTCAGTGATCACTATACAGTTACATGGCACACAATGAGTTCTCTTTAGTGTGTAATGAATTTAATGAATTTAGAAGGATTTAATGCATAGTAGATTTCATCTTTTCCCCTTCCTTTGCATCCCAGACTTCAGAGTGACACAGTATCTCTTCCAAACCTGTAATGGGAGCTTCTTTCTCCACAGGGGTCTGGACCAGCACACAGGACACAAGGATTGCCTTGGAGGAGAGCAAGTTCATCATAAACCAGATCTATCCTAAAACGTAACAGACATATACTGAATATTATGTACTTTAGTAAACTAAAATGAGAAATATCCTGGTAGTCAGCTCCTTTTAATCTAAGAAAAGGGAAGAAGATTTCACAGCACGGAAAATCTGCTAATCCATTGAAACATATTGTCATTATTACTTTATTGCCAGTTATCGCAGGGTTCTTATCAGCACATCCACTTGGTAAACGAATAAACCCTTTCACGACGCAGCTCTGGCACAAACGCTAACCGCAGGACGGGATGATCGAGCAGAGCTCCAGACATGGCAGAGGAAACCCATCCTGCCCGTCGGGGACCCGCCAGCGGGCACGCGCCCAGTTGGGCAGCATTGCCGTCCTTAGAGGCTTTACGCAAAGCAAAGGGGTTTGGTGATTTAAAGACAAACGGGACCACATCCAACTACCAAACCCTTAACCTGAGCTGGTGTCACACCAACCGCTGCTGGGGGTGACCGAGAGGGGACCCACTCTGCTCTCGGGGCACTGATGCTGCCGCAGAGGTGCGCAAGTATGTTCCTGGGTAGGATTTGGCTTTAAGGGCTTAATTCAGGGAGTGTCTCACTCCTGAGTAGACTTCACACGCTGTCGAGATAAAGCACTTAAAAAATACTGACGAGAGGGTCACAGTATATAAACGCGCTGGTGGTGGTGGGCTGCATTTTGGGGAATATATGGGAGACACACTTCTCTGCACTTCCAGGATGCCTGAAGGAGATCCTGCCAGTTAAGTCTATGCCTCTCTCATATGCACACACATAAAAACCAGAACACCGGCCTAAACTTTCACTGCGAAGTCAGTTCAGTGCCAAGTGACTGAAAAATCCCTTCACTGCACCAATTTCCTAACTGTTTACATGCAGACTGGTGCTACCTTTCCTGTTAGATAGGGTTCCCATAGCAACGTTACTTTTATCACATAAGAGGATTCACCAGATTAAAACAGACGCCTTCAGGTAATTAAAATACATGAAATTTCTTTGTTATTTACATTTCTGCTAGCGAGGAACCACAATACTCAATTCAAACCAGGATGCTGAGGATCTCTGCAACCGAACAAACAAGAAATAAAGCTGTCAGTGTTTGTCTAGTACAAAATGGGGACTTGCCAGCTGCAGGAGGCATTGCACACAAAAAGCTTCCCAGTTTGGAGCATGCGACGCAGAGAAGGGCAGGCTGCACGACCTGGTATTTGCATTTGGAGTCAGTGCGAGAAGACTGGGATGAATGGCCATGGTTTATTTTCTAGATAGGCAGTTTTCAAGAGGAGACATAACGCACTGAATGCGAAAGAGCTTTAACCCTGGCATCCTGGTCCAATCAATGGTGATGGGTGGATTTGAACGTGGTCATCTGTATCCCAGGTGATTTCAGCTGGACATAGTATTGGCCACCTCCACCTTGCAGGGCATCAAACCTCCGGTTTTCTAGAGGCTGTGCAAAACTCATTCTTCCTGAAATTGCAAAATTTGAGTTCTCATTAGAAGAGCTCAAAGATCCAAACTGCTGCATCTAATTCTTTCCATCTTTGTCCAAAAGGTTTGCATTTTGGATTTTGCTTTGCCCCCTTAGCACTTCCAGAGGGAGGGTGCAGGACTCACTCCCAGCTTTACCCTCACGATGCTCATGGCTGCCCCAGCCTGTTGCAGGTGAAGGCAAGTGCGGTATTCACTCTCTCCTGTAAGGTGACAGGGATCGGAGCAGCTCTGGGAGTGCTACCACTGGAGTCGGAGCAAAAAAGGAAACTTAGCAGGGAAGGTCGGATCTGGAAAAGCAGCCTTCCTCTGGGTGCTGAAGGGCATTTTGCCCAGAGAGCGGGTTTCCTTCTGCTTCTGGTTGATGTGGCCACCAGGTAAGAGCTGGGAGGCTGGAAGCAGGTGTTTGTCCTTGTCCTGAGTGAACAGAGAACCCAGCCAGGAAAAGGACTCTGGCTAGACAGCTGAATTAAACTGCTCCTTCCCCTCCGTGGTGGTAACATGGGGTCATTCAGAAAGCTGGATTTCAAGCTGCTTCACTGTGAAGCTAGATTCAACACCACAGCATTTTCGTATGGCTTCCAGTAAACTGAAGTGCACAAAGCCCTTCTCGAATTAAATCTGTCCTTGGTGTATTTTAAGATCTTTATTTCTAATTAACATTCAATTTGAGTGGCTGCTATGGAAAGTTTTCTTGTCTGGAAGTGTTGGGAATATTAAATCCAATGCTGTTCTTAGCTGTACACCTAACTACAGCACTTCTTATTTACTCCACAGCTAGAGACTGGAGGAGCGAGCACTTAAGTCACATTGCATAACAGGCAACTTCGACTTTAACAACAGAGACAGTTTGGGCCTCCAGCATTCTTCATCCCTACTTTGAGATCCAGTGCTTCAGCAGAGGTTTAAGCATTTGTTGCCTAACCCTTAGCAAGCCTGGACTCCTCCCAGCAGCTACCACTACACAGACCAGCAGTGGATGAAAACAAAGACGTTTAAATGCAGCTAGGGGTGTACTCATCCTTTTCTCTGAGCTTCTTAGCAGTTTCTCATGGAGATGAGCAGAGCAATTCACCCTCTCAGAAGTGAGATTCATGGTCCCCACAATCCATGAAAACCCATCACAGAGTCACATTTCAAGCTGCTTTGCCAGACTTTATAACTAGGAAATTTTTTCTAAAGTTACAAAAGAAGAGCTAACTTCCGTTATTTGGTATTAAACACCATGTCCAACTTTGCATGACAGGAAACTGCAATTAAAACCTGACTGCTCTGGTGGCAGACAGAAGAGAGTAACATGCAGCTGAAAGCACTCCAGCCCCTGGAAGTCCAGTTTAGCCTCTGGAAGGCCAATCTAATGCTGTCAGAGATATTTCCATTGCAAATGGCCCGTGAAGTCCATATGTGACATCGCTGTGGCCTTGCTGTTTTCTTTTTATTGTCCTGGCGTATCTTCAAAAAGATACATTTGTTTTTGGGAAGATGAAATGGAAATAAATTTTAGTGAAAAATGAGTACAGAAGTGATTACATAGAAGGAAATTAAACCAACAGTGTTATGTCTGGCAAGTCTCCTCCACCCTTTGAATAAGCTGGTTATCTCTTGATTAAAAAAAAAAATCTACAAAGAACTGGAAGACAGGACAACATCCATAAAACAAAGTTATAACCCCAGCCAACACCCTCCACTCATCTGGGAAGAATGTTGATTTGGGGTTATTTGGAGCAAGTTTAGATGGTACGATGGAGCTTTAATGATGCTGACAGTGCAGATTAGCCCAGTGGGCTACTCAGAGGCTGCTTGCAAGGGCCTTGGGTTTGCACTGACTGGTGATCTCTTTATGGTGAGCCTGTCTATTCCTTATTGCAGTCTGAGCTGCAGACTAAACCTAACACTGAAGCAAATGACTCACATGAAGATGGCAGCGACAGGCTCAGATGACCACCTGAATATGGTTTTGAACTCATAAAACGTCTCTAAGTGAACAGAAAGGAATATGATACTCTGTGCCTGGAGAACAACGAGGATGCCAGGAACTGCATGTTCAGTTCCTCACTGCCCTACAACCTTTAGCTCATCCGTAAATCCCCTGAGCAGGCTCTGATGACTTTTCACTCTCTTTCAGCAGCATCACACGAGTTAATGCCTAGTAGCTCCAAACTGTAGTTATCACAAAAATAAGACAACACCTTCCTACGGACTTTGAGCACAGGATGCTCACAGACCCACTCAGACTCACAAGAAATGTTTGATCTCTGCTCTGGAGGGTAAATTAACCAGCTGATTTTGCACAGAAGAAACCACGTGTGCCCACATGGCAGTGGTGACCTGGCGACGGAGGCAGTAACCCCTCCAAGGGGCACCAGTCAGCTTCTGATCTGTGAGCCTCTTCCAGTTGTTCCTAAAGAGTTAATCCATCTAAAGGCTCAACCTTACCAAGCTTTACAATGCAAACCTTACCTGCTTGGAGATACTGGGATTAAAACCGCAAACCATTTATTTTCCAGACATTAAATTTTAGTATAAAATTGCAAACCCCATTGTGAAAACTATCCATTCCCAACAATAACCAAGCAGCACACACTAATGCCGCTGGCACACGTTCCTGCCAGGCTACACCTAATCATTGCACGCTGAGCTGCGGCACAGCTACAAAAGCAGGAATTAACAGAGCTGTTGTAGATCATGAGTATGTTCAGCTGGGAACTTACTGAGAATAGCAGTCAAAATGTGGCATTGTCGGAGCATTTGGAAGAGGAGGTGCCTGTACTCTGGTGATCCTCCAGCAGCACATTACTGCTGACTAGGTTGTCTTTGAACCTCAGTACACTTTACCCCAAGCGTCGCTCCCAGCTCTGTCACTGTGTTCATCACTGCTTGGGCAAAGGGTAGATGCAGGGTGCTTCATGTCATAACACCACAAGACGTGGCTGCCTGAAAGGTTCCTGTCTAGTCTAAGGCCTCGTCCAGGTTCTCCGCAGCCAGCGAGGGATGTAGCACTTCCTGAGGACAATGCATCTCACCTGCCCCAGCCATCTGCCCTACTGCATGAACTCCAGGGATCCCACAGAAATATCTTGGGTTAGACATGACTCACAGAGTGATTCAGGTACCTAAACATCAGTGTCTAGTGACTCAGCTCTTAACTGATTATACTGGTCACAGTCTATCTGGTAAAAGTTAACGTTAAGGTCATTTTGAATGAAACGAAACAGGTGTCTTTCTAAGGATGGTTACTGGCTTTGACATTTCCCTATAGATATTCTTGTTTTGGAAGATGCAGTGACAACATACAGTATCTTCAAAACAAACTTGATTCATTTCTCCATGCAAGCATGATGATCAGAGGCAGGGGGGTAAGCCAGAGTGGTTTCTGTGCCTTAGTGTTTCCCCTGCACTTGGGCACGGCCACTTCAGTCCTTTTATCCTGCTTCTCACGCCCATGGTTTGTGTGCCTTCGTGCTCTCCTCTTGGACTGCCTGCACAACAGCTGCCTTAATTTAAATTGTTTTTCAAATCATACAGTTTCTCACATTCCTTAACAAGGGAGACTGTTCCCTACCCGAAAAGAGATGTCTATTATAAGTTAAGCAACAGTGGAGGGTAAATCCCAGGATAACTCGGTGTTATTTTGCAGCAAGCAACATCACTGTCAGCAAGCAAAACAAAATATTTGGTGGTTTGTTTTTTTTTTTAATTCAATCTGGACTCAAACCATCAATGCCCCAATTCTGAATGAAACCCCTATAAAAAACAGTTCAGCTGGGCCTTTGCTGAGAAACAACTAATTTTATGCTTCATCAGAAAGAACACATTTCACTCCCAAGAATAATTTTAATCCTGTTCCTAATTCACATACATTAACACTCAGAAGTAATTAGAGTTGCACAACATGAAGTAATCAAGTTTAAGCACTGCACATAAAGCTCAGCAGTTTCTGCCCAAGGCAGAACATACCCTCAACAAATTTGTTAGCAGGGTTGCCCTTTTGAGACTATCTGTGGATTTTCTGTTGACAAAAATATTTCCTTTATTCCCGTGGTATTTGCCCAATTTATTCCCTGGAACACCAAAAGAAAGAGGACAATAAAGAGGCTGCTTTCATAACCCTTCATATACAACTTATGGTTTGTACGAGGCACTCTGAGCCTTTTCTTGCTTGGCTTTTTGACTCATCTGAACTAATTTACTTTGGGTCAAATCCAGAAGTCTTTATTGAGGTAAAGATTCACCGCCTCCAAATGACCAAATCTTAAAAGAACCTCAGTCCCCAGTAAGCAAACTGTCAATTCAATCAGGCTGCCTCTCTGCTAATAAATTAAATATGCTCGGGACCATTCTCTTGGTTATGGGCCAGCTGGCACAGGATGACCCGTGTCCATAATGCTTAACTCCCTCAACGTGCAAAACAAAAAGTTCGTGTGCAAATTGCCTATGGGAAGGGTCGACCCATAACGACTTCTGCATCGTGCCCAAGGAGTGCTGCCTGGCATGAGCCAAAAACATGCCATGGACAGCTCTAACATCTGAATGGTATCAAGGACTGACCCCCTGCACCCGGGAACGTGACTCCAAACTCCTTGAACACAAGCACAAATGTAGCCTCAAAGTCCAACTTGGGTCAACACTTGTTGCTAAATTTGCACAGTCCTTAATTGGGGAAACCATCATTGAATGCAAACACAAAAAGTGAGCCAAGATTTCTGAGTTTAGTAAAATATTACACTCTTTGGATTAATCTTGGAAGCTTGAACTTACAAAGTTTTCCAGTTGTAATACCTTCTTGATGCAGTTGATAGGGAAACCCAATTAATTCTTGTACAATCCACTACATTACATTATTTCTTCACTTAATCCCTCATGGATAAGAGCGAGAGGAAGCGTGAAGAGAGTAGGATAAATTGACACCGACAATTGACAAAACAATGTTGTGAAATAATTCAACTGATTCAATATGTTCAGTATCGAACATATTGCTGCCCCTGAGCAGCAGCAGTGAGGGAGATCTGGGCTTTGGCTGCCTTGGCACTGCACAGAAACCATGACGTGATGCCTTGCTCTGCTTGCCTCTTCCTCCTTGGGCACAGCTTTTGTGTAAGGAATGACAAATGCCACATTCAATTTCTTTAATATGGCTTTGCATTCCCTATACTGCAATGGAGATTTATATTTGAGTCTGAACAGGAAGAACCTGTACTGAAGAGATGAGAAGGACAGCCAAAGCTAGAGCAACTCTTGGGCTCGCCACCAGTCATCAGCTTCTTGCTGGTGGCTCAGAAGTTACTCTCCCTGAAGGGCACAACAGTCCTGTTCAAGGGAGCACCTGGAATTTAAATCAATTATTTCAAAGTATTCACCACTTGCTCCAGCATCTGTTCCCTTCAGAGATCTCACAAAGCCAAGGGGAGTGTTAAACACAGACCCAGAGCTGTGCTTTGCAACGTAACCTCTATTTAGCAACCTTCCTCTGGTTTTCATCTCACCCGTCTAGTCCATCACTTCTGCAGGCCAAGCACTATGTTAAAGGATGCCTCAAACCCTCAAAACTTCTGAAGATGGCTTTTCTTCTCTATTGGTCAAAGTACTTAAAAAAACATTAAATAACTTCTGTTGTCCACGTGATGCAGGCAGTTTTGTACCATCTGCATTTCACATTCAGGGAAAGAGAGGCAGAGAGCACTGACATACTCAAGGAAAGGCTATCAAATTAAATGGAGCAATGGGAAAAAAACCCGCAAAACACACACCCTGTAACTCACAGTTTGTATATCTACAGAGTCTAGGATAACATAAAAGTGAAACCACTTGATCTAAGAAAATTTTCCAGGCTATTGTACAGCCAATTGGGTTTTTCTTGTGTGGTGAGCTGTTTCCCAGTTCCTGAAGACATTTAACCTGCAAGCACTGCTGCAGCAGCCTCAACAGAGGAGCTGGAAGTTGCGTGCAGGTGCATTAAACGCCCAACTGAGGCTTCATGCGTGTTCGCTGCCCTCCCATGCAGCCCACGGGCACATGCCCTGTGCATGGCACAGCTCTGCATGTCCCACAGGTCCTGGGAAGGCTGACTGCACTGATCTCTTTTCAGCAGAGATTAATTTTTCCCATGTTTGCTGCACTTGTTGTACGTTCTGGTCTGCAGGACAAGCACAATGGGAAAACACAGGGAACGCACACCCTTCACCAGGCAGAGGGGTCCATCGGCATGAGCTTGCTGCAGGTCCATCATGATTTGGCCAGAGTACAGAAAATGGAGGCAGGGAAACGGCTGTGGTAGTTTGGAATACCGAGGGTCCCAATACCCCAATTTACCAAAGCCGATGTGATGTTTCGCCCATGCTCTCAGCTCCACAAGCAAAGGCTGCTCCATGGCTGGGGGGGGTGAACAGTTCAATCCCTCACCCCCAGACACCATCATCACCATGGGATTACACAGTGTGTGCTGCAACTTCAGCTTTAAAATGAGAAACTCATCTACACCCAGGTCTTTTCAAACTTAAGAGGAAAAAAACCCAAAACATTATGGAGCAGCAGGCTGGATTGGGAGAGCCACAAGTAATAATTTCTGATCCCATGCTGATGCTGTTAGTTATGATAAAAGGCTTATTCTCCCCTCCTTTGCCTATTTTAAGTTCCTTAGAGTTCTTCAGCCCCATCACAGAAACTCAGTTGTATTACCAACCTCCAAATCAGTCTTCTCATGGCACAGCATGGTGCTACAAGCACTGTACAACAGTTCTGCGTGCATGCAGAACAGGCAAGAGGCTGGTGGAGGCTGCTCCTCCCAGGCATTAGCAGAGCTTTGGCCAGAGCTGGCCTTGCTTGCAAGACCCAAGATATTCTGCATTGACATCAGTCAGGCCTTTTACAATGTAAAATTGAAAAAGAAGAATAAATAGGAGAGATAATTGCACCAGGAGACAGGAAAAACAGGATGGAAGGGAAAACACATCTACTGAAAATCCAGGGGAAAAGAGTGAGCCAGTGAAATATTCCATCCTAACTGCTCAAAAGCAAAGTATTGACTAAGCCTGAGAACAAAACTATTACTATCACAAAATTCGTATTATTTCAGGATGTTAACTCCATGCCCAAAAAGCGTCTCTGACAAGAGTGCGATGGACTGCAAAGGGAGTGATTAGGGCAGCGAAGCATTTTGGAAAATGCCTTCTACCATCTGCCAGTCCTGCATAGCTTTCCAGCACTTAGACATCACTAATACTTGTCCATCTGCAAGTACACTACCTTGCCTCCAACTGCTCCATAAACATTTCTTGGTTTCTACTGTCCTACAGTCCTACATCTGTCGTTACTCCCCCTGATTCAGGTAGGTACAATGATCTTCAACAGATCACCAAGCCCTGAGGTAGGGTCAACACTCCCCAGTCACCTCTACACCATCATCGAAACAACCTCAGGACACCAAGCCCACTGTGTTGCTGTCTTCTGATCACTTTGCATTTGTTGTCCCCATAGCCACATGAAGTGACTCTCAGCACAGCCCTGACAGGCTGAGGAACTCGTCATGCACAGAATTGAAGAGGGATGGGAAATAAAGGAATTGCGTTAGACAAGAAAGACAGAAATTTTTCTTAGTGCACTCAAAAAAAAAGTAACTGCAAGGAAACACTGTGGGTGAGCAATGGGTTAGCAGCTTAGCAATATCTCCAGAAGAAATTCTGCATCATTTTCTTTTGCTCTCAAGAGCTGTGATGGACGAGCTTACCATTCACATCTTCCCACTGGTAAACAGAGCGGTCTCTGACCGAGCTGAGTTTGGCTTGCTCCTCATTCACCTTGACCTTTCAGGAAGGAACAAGGTAAATCCCCACGAGGTTTCACAGCAGACTGAGATCAGGCTCAGAGCTGCCAGTCTCTCCCCAAACATCCCATGGCCAGGTCATCACAACCCAAGGGGATGGTCATCACTGCATCATCACCTGAAGTCATTGTCTGTACCTCTGTGAGCAAGGTGGAGTACCACCAACGTCAGGCTCCAAGGTCTCACAGTCAGAGCCTTGCACATGAGACAGGAGGCCAGTGATCTCTTCCTAATACAGAAATGGCAAAAATCAGAGGAAGGTGAGCGTTAAAGATCCAGGCAAGAAAACACAACACAAAACCTGAAAATGGGACAAAGCACATCCCAGTGATCTGCTATTACACAGTGCAAAAAAATTGTTTCTGCAAGAGGAACAGGGTTTTTTTCAGCCAAAAGAAAAGCAGAGCAGGGACTAATCAAATTCAGTGTTCTTCAGCAGTATGAGGCTGATGTCTCCTGCTCCAATGTCATTTAAATCATTTGAAAACAAAAGTAAAACCTTTAACATGCACGTTGGTTTTCTTGTAAATGTTTTAAAGACCAGCAGGTCTCAGTACATCAGTATCATCCCACAAGTGTTACTGAGTTCATCTCCGAAAGCTTCTTGGAAGCAATGGAGTAAAAGGTTAGGCATGAAGGTGGGTGATTATGAAGATGGTGGAACAGATCTGAAGTTCTGGGGGCAGGGCAGGGTCTGGACCTCAGAAGTGCATTGCATCCCCACAGCAAAGTGTTGACTCACTTGTTCCTTGCTGATATTGATGCCACCAATGTGCTGGTTGCTTTTGCTGCTGGAGAAAGCGTGGTACCCCCTGTCAACAGCAGGCTGCAGGCAGGGAGCAGATATGTTCAGCTCGGGCAAAAGCAAGCAGAGATTTTCAAATGCTACTTAATCAAATTCACTAAGCAATGTGGTAATTTAACTCTGGGTTTGGGGTTGTTCATCTATTATTTCCAATCACTACTTATTGCTTCTCTTCCCTTATTTTCTGTCTGCTATTTGGCTGAAGTTTACTCTCTCTGGACCACGGATCAGCCTCCCAGGGATAAGCAAGGCAGTGGAAAACATGCATCCAGATCCGGGTCAAGATTTTGCATACTCAAAAGCTTTGGGAGATTTCATACAAGCCTAGCATTTTAAGAGTATATCTGGAATGTATGGTTTGGACCTACCCTCCCCTTAGCTCGTCCACTGCGTGCTCAGGTGAGAGTTCAGGGACAGCATTCATTAAATACTAAAAAAAAGAAAAGAAACTGTGTAAGACACTGGAAAGCCTGAACCTGAGAAGGGAAGAAAAAAACAGAACCAACACTGTTCTGCCCAAAAGCAATTTACCACTGACTAACACGTTTGTGGGTTTTTTTTATTTTATAAGTTTGCTCCTTGCCATTAAGTGTTACATGCAGAGCCTAAAACTGACTTTTTTTTTTTTTGCCATCTCCTTCTGTAATCTGTGACCTCCTTCCTCCCAGAGAAACAAAGCCACGGTGGATAAAAGCACTGCAGATTTACTAGATAATTGAAATCATCACAGAAAATAGCGTTATACACTCTAGACTTTGCCTTGAAAGCATCAAAGACATGCATATTTACAGCATTTAAAAAAAACAAAAAAACCCCAGTGAGCTTTAAAAAAAATTTATATCATGGACTAGATAGGGCTTTTAATTTTAAAATGTGAGTCAACCCTTGCTCATGTTGGTGCTGGGCTGGCACCAAGGGGACTCTGACCTGGCCATAATGATGCAGTTTTTCTCCTACAGTTACAAATGGGCCACAGCTCCCTTCTGGGAAGATCCCCTGTATTTTAAAAAAAAAAAAAAAAAACAAAACAAAAAAACACATGAGAAGAGTTGCTGAACCTCTGTCAGGTTATTGAGTGCCAACAAAAGTGCAAACTTGAGCCATTTCTTCAGGCGGATTTGATGATGGCGATATCTACCCTCTCAGAAAGCAGCTGAGCTGTATCCCTTCCCATAGCACATTTCATGCAGACCACAAAAGGGAACATTTGCTTACAAAGCAATTGTTTTAAAGCCAACTCCTGACTTTTTAATTTATTGAATATTTGTTCCCCTTGACTGAAACTTCAGCAGTCTTTCTCTGCCAGAGCTAATATTTTAAATCGTGTATTTTAACATCATTTGCATAACTTTTTCAAAACATGTTATCACTATCCATGTCCTCCTATTTTACATCCTGCCTAATCCCAAGGTCAAGGAACTCAGTAGGACCCCCTTTATTTTTCTGGGCTTTGGACAAGAATTTACAGACCCAACAGGAGAAGTCTGCCAGCGACGTGCTGCATTCGCCACGGGCTCTCGCCCCTCTCCTGCGTACATTAGACGTTTGACAGCAGGACTGTTCCTGATTTGTTTTTATTCACTCTGTGCCACGTATTTTAAACTTTTATCCTTGCTCAAAAACCCAACAATTACGTTTGCAACATTCTTTTGTGAAGTCTTTCACGGCTACAACAAAGTCTTCAGTCAAAACCTGAGTAATGGCTAAAATTAGTCTTTTCTAAAACATTCTCTTCCACAGGAATAAAGATGTTATGGAGAAGATGTCTACAAGAACAACAGCCTCAAAAGGTTGCAGGAAACTAAGACTATGCCAGCAGGAGTCACTGACCTGTGAGCCACAGAAGCAGAGACATGCCAAGAGGGATCCCAACCTGAAGCTTGGTAGAGTTAACGGGAATGGTCTCTGAGCCAAGGTCCATCCTGGTTCAGAGCAAGAGGGTCTCATCCTGATCCTGCTCTGTCAAAACTCTTCTGCACCCATCAACACACCCAGGGCTTCCTCACCCTGCTCACCTCCACAACTTTTGGACTAAAGCACACGTGCATTTCCCATTATGTCTTTGCTAAGGTAGGTCAGGGTGAAAGAGCAAGAACATCATGGCCATTTTGTGTGCTTCAAACCAACATTGCTTCCACATAGGCACTTATCTTTCAGTATTGTCATTATGGAAAAGGTTGGTTACATTTGCATGTCTACTGCGCACACAACCAATAGCAATGTTTATCAAGATGTCAGATTGACTTATTTTGGGTTTATGAGGTGCCCTATTGCAATCCGTTCTATAAATAGCACAGGTTTTAATTAAGAATCTATAAGCAGATGGTTGACAAGAGCAGTTACCACTAGTGGCAGGTATATATGAAGCTATTTTGTACACCATATGACACAATGATGATCGACCCATTGGATGTATTATTCAACAGTTCTACTCTGTCCTTTTGCCCCCTCCACGTAAGAATCTCTCAACATTCAGTTTGGGATGGGAACAGGACCGAGACCATTTCCCATCAGCAGCCAAATGGCCTCTGTTTGACAACCAACCTGATACAAAACTAATGGCAACTCTGCTTCTGTATTAGTGGACAAAAAATATTTTTCATCAGTGATGATAGTTTTTGGACAGCTCATCCAGGAGTTGCCTTCTGAGTCACATCCCACCTCCCATACAGGAAGGTGCTATGAGCCCAGCCCAAAGGAAGGCACACCACTCCCTAAGCACCTTGTGTTTGGTAGTCTTTAGCCTGTTAGAGGAAATTTCTCCAGGAGAGGATTATTGACTCTGAGTTGCATCATCTGTGGGATGAGCAATCTGACATGGCTTAGAGGATGTGAAGGACAATACAGCACCCAGCTGAAAGAACAAGGAAAATTAAAGTGTGAGTGGACTAAATACATTGAATGAACTAGAAACCAACAGCAATACCAGGACAAAAATAAATAAAAAGTCCTCCTTATGCTCTCAATAAAACAACTGCAGGAAGCTTAGGGTTTTACTTGTTTTCCCCCACATATCTGACTGCCATCCTCATCTTCAATGCTCGTAAAGAAAATAAGTCTTACAGATAGCATTTTTGTTCCTCTAAAGCAAGGCATTTAGAATTGAAACACAGAAGGAGAGACTTGCTGCAAGCCCTCACAGGCCCATACTAACCATGCTGCTGGACAAGGAGGACTCACCACACTCTGCTGGGACAGCACCAGTCTGCAGCTGCACACAGGGAGGTTTCCTCTGCTGCTTCCCCAGGACTTGGTTGTCCCCTGTACACCTCGCTTGGGGTGACACCTACAGCTGGGTGAAGCATCACCTCCTGATGGGGTAAGCTGGAACCCCAGCTAGCACTACACCAGCCAGCCATAAAGGCCATTTGCTTCCATGCATGTCTCCTATTTAAGCACTGATCAGGCCAAATCTTGTTTCATTGTCTTAATTTGGAAAATTGCGGGCGAGAGCTTTTGGGCTTGCAGGCAGCATGCTTGCTTTTTCCTGATGCTGCCTGGAAATACCCCTGTGCCATTGCTGCAGAAAGCTGATGAAGGTTTTATTAAAAGAGAACTGTTCTTCCCAGACCTTTAAATTGAGCACGAAGACTTTTTACATGTCTCTCTATCACAGCCAACCTGATGATAATTCCTACCTCTCAGATCAGCTGCCCCATATTGATGGTGTTTACCCACCGTGGGGTGGGGTGAGATTGCTGTAGAAAGCCGTGGATCCTCCACTGGTGTGAATCAACCCAGCTGAACTGATTTGCGAGGCCGTCGGCTGATTCCTGCCAGCTGAGCCTCTGCCTTCGCCTCCTGTGACTCATCCTCCTCCGAATTAAACAAAGAGCCCCCAAACTGCAGGCTGAGTCACATCTGCTTTGAAGGTGGGAGTGGGGTGGCTTTTGTGTCACCCCTTCCCTGCTTCGGGAGGGAGTGCTGGGGAGGAGGTTGTCTCTGCGGCAGTGAACCTCAAGTCAGAGCTCTAAAAATAATAGCAGGAGGAACAAGAAAGGCCTCTGAGAACAAGACCCCCCCCTTTCAGGCGCCTCCTGTAATAGCACTTCAATCCTCTTCTGCAGGGGCAAGGGGGGATGGTGGATGTGTGATGCAGGGGGTGACCGAGTTCCCAAGGACTGTAATTACATGGGATTAAAATGCACAGCTCTGCAGTTACATTTGGACAGAAAATTACAACCTCAATAGGGGGAAATGTCAGGAAAGGGCACCAATAAAGCAGAACAAGCAGGGCAAATTCAGCGCTAAACACATATGGCTCTGCTGCTGGATATGACCACTTGGCACCCACTGACAGCTGTGTATTACCCAGCGGTTCTTCCTACCAGAGGCAAAATCACAAATTTCCCTAGAGATAGCACAGGTCTCGCTCTAGGTTTCTGCTTCAGCGTTGGGTACACGTCTCTTCCCTCCCCACAGACATCTGCTGCTTCTCCTGCGGAGAGGAGCCGGCAATGGGTTACCCGGCCGGGCACAGCCTGCCAGGGCCATCACTCCTCTCCTGCTCTCCCCTGGCCAGCAGCAACCTGGGCTGCCCGTCCCCTGCTGCCTGCCTTCAAAATCATTAATTATCATAAGGAAGAACATCTTTAACTGCACAATGTCAAATGACTCTTCAATTTAAGTGCTCATTTGTTTTCATCAATCCAGACCTGCGCTGCTGTGCAATGAGACCGACTGGTAGCATTCCACTTGTGAATATTTATGTCTTCCTTGGAAATACTCAGACAATCCACTCCCAGCAGGAAATAATATAAGTCAGGGAAAACCCAGGAAAAAAATGGAAGATAGACTTGGATAAACACTACGAATAGGGAGTTGGGAGGGTGGGTAGGGGATGTTGCTGGTTATCTTTGAGAAACCTGTTAGGCTGAACATCTGCATTTCCAAGTAGGACTAAACCATCCATCAGGAGATTGGGTTTGCTCAGTTGTTGCTTTAACATTCAATTTATTCAGAGTAATTTAGCTTCATCTGGGGAGTTGCAAATGAACTGTTTACTTGCTCTGTGTCAACAAAACACTGGGGTTTCTGGCTTTAAAAAAAAAAACAAAAACCAAAAAAAAACCCAAAGGAAAACACAGGAAAAAAAAATACAACAAAGGAAAATCTGGTCAAGCTAATATTCCTTGTTCACTGTCCCCCTCTCCAAACACCAGCTGGTGGAGAATGACCTGGGACAAGTCACCTAGCAGTGGCTGGTGATGCTCCACAGTGAAGTATAGCACACCTCCAGACTAGTGCCCAGCAGGAAAAGGGAAATTACTTTAGCTAAATAGCTAAACAGCTAAACAGCTATTTCCGGACTGGACAGTGGAAAGAGTGAAACACCCAGCAAACCCTGTCTTCCTGCATCCCCTCCTGTATGCTTCAACACCAGAAACTTCATAGAAACCCCAGAATAAATTGGCTTTGTGATTTGGTGTGGGCACAAGAGAATAAAAATTGCCTGCAGGCATGCGCATCTATAATGTATTTAAGGAACTGGTGCTGTCGGGCACCGTGTGCCCTGTGTGCAGCACAGAGCATCAGGCAGCCCATACTCCCTGGTGAATGGGAAGGGAAAGTGGGAATTCAAGCTTGGTGAAGCCTGTTTATACATACGTTAGTCAGCAGGGTAGGAGGGGGGGTTAAATAACTGTTACACACTATAATATTTCTATCCTACAGCAAAATTTCATTATGCATAACTCTCCTTACTCCAGTCTGTGAAATGAAAACACCCCAGGAAATTCCGTAATGCTAAAATTAGCAGCCAAGTCTCCATTCAGATCTCAATCTAGATACAACCCTCTATCAGCACAATAAAGTTGTTAATCATAGAATCCTAGAGTGGTTTGGGTTGGAAGGGACCTTAAAGCCCATCTAGTTCCAACCCCCTGCCATGGGCAAGGACACCCTTCGCTAGCCCAGGCTGCCCAACAAAAGGCCAGTTTTCATTTCTCCTTAAAGCACAGATCTGCTATGAAAGGCATATTGGTTTCAGTCCCTCCCGCTGCCGCTGGTACTCCTGTTCCTCCTGCCTGAGCTCAGCCCCGCTGTGGGGCTGCTTCTGTGCAGGCAGCGGGTAGCAGGGAGAGCCGGGCAGGTCCCTGCTGTCCCCTGGGGTGACCGGTGCCACCGCGCAGGAGCAGCACGTGGCTCAGCAGCAACCAGTTACCTTTTCCATGAAGCACAGAGCAACTTTTCCCCCTCGTCCCTCAACTTCAATGCTTCCCAGCGGGAAGGACTCAGTGGTCAGCCCCAGTTATCCAGGCTGCAGAGAAGCCAGCGCTGCACCCATCAGCTCAGCACCTCGCCGTCAACCAGCACAAAGGGAATGCCAATAAGAAACTGGGGTTTAAAACCATTTTTATTAGGCCGGTGGGAAAACACTGAAGCATTAGCATTTTTTAATTGCTTGTGATACTGCATATGTAAGAGATGCTGATGAACGCTAAGCAGAGGGCTTTTCCTCCTTCCCTTTGAAGTGCTACATGATTCCTCCACTGCTTTGGCTTGTTTGCTTGCTTTCTCATAGAATCATAGAATCACAGAATGGTTTGGCTTGGAAGGGACCTCAAAGATCACCTAGTTCCACCCCCCTGCCATGGACAGGGACACCCTCCACCAGCCCAGGTTGCCCAAAGCCTCATTCAACCTGGCCTTAAACACTTCCAGGGATGGGGCCTCCACAACCTCTCTGGGCAACCTGCGCCAGTGCCTCACCACTCTCACAGGAAAGAATTTCTTTCTAACATCTAATCTAAATCGACCCTCCTTCAGCTTAAACCCATTGCCCCTTGTCCTGTCACTGCCCTGTATGGTTAAAAATTACCTGCCGTTAGCTTTGCCCACCCTGCCAAGCCCCCAGCACGTGCCGTGTGTCCTGAGCCTGGCTTGGGGCACCTGGGGTCCCTGTTGTCCCCAAGGGAGGCCATTGAGCTGTGGCACGTCTCCCTTCCCTGCAGCAAGGCAGCAAGCCCGCAGCCCTGGCTTGTGGTTCAATGCAGGTCGTCCAAACGCTGTTCAAATATTGTATTTTTCACAGGCCAAGTCAAACACAATACCCAAACAAGAAGACTGTGGATGAGGGCAACCGCACTCGGCGGATCCAGGATGTAAATGCCATCTCCAGCACGGGGTGGTGAAGACCGCTGAAGACTTACATCCCCCTCGAGGAGCTGGAGATGGCATGGAAGGGAGGACTTTCCCTTGCCTCCTCCCCTGCCTGCAACACGGGTCATTTTCTAACCAGGAGTTGTATAAACCGTGAGAAACGTGATTGAATCACAGTTGCTTCAGAGTCCTTGCTAATCTCTGTTCTCATAAATCAAGAAGGTAAATATAGATCAGTTATTGCCTGGGTTTATCAGGGTATATTTGAGCAGAAGCCGGGCTGTCAATGCTTTATGTGGGCAGCGACAACGCACCCCTAGAATTAATCTGGTTTCTCTAATTGATGTGTTCGTTTCTCTTTTGCTGACTGGATACATTACAAAATTACTCATTCACTCCTCCTCCTTTTTAATTGGAATCTACCTTACTGTACCCAAAAGCAGGAAACAAAGCAAAACTCCTCATTTTCCCGTGTGCTCTGCGCAGAGGAGATGGCACCAGCTCCTTCTTCAGCACTCGTTTTGAGCTCCGTTCAGCACTGGTTTCATGAGACTGAAAACATCACCTCAGATTAGGTAAACCTTTTCATAAAAGCCATTAACTCCTCTGTGGAAAAGCCCAGTGGATTTTTCCACGAGATGTAATTTCTAAAAGCCTGTATTTATAAATTTGTAAAGTTAAGGGCCAGGAAAATAGCAATAAATAATAATTTTTTAAAAGCAGAATGGGTCAACATAAGCAGCATTTCATTTATGTACAATCCACCTGATTTCAGGAGCTACATTGTGTCTATACCTGGCCGACCCCAAAACCCATTCCTCAAAATGTGTATTTTTTTGCTTTAGATCTAACTGAATTAGAAGCGATACTATTATTTGTTTTGCATTCTGGATCAACCTTTTTTTTTCTGTCTACATACTAGTGGAAAAACTTATTTTTTCTTCAACTTTCCAATCCTGTCCCTGTGTTGTAAGAGCAGAATCTTTTTGCATACTAACTGGCACATCAGTGATGAAAAACACGCTGTCCTAATATCCTCCCCCAGCACTGCAGAAGCTTGCTTGAAACCTATTTACTGCTAGGATGTGCATATTAATGTCTTGTCTTATTTGCCTCAACAAACAGAAAGGAGGCTATTTTAAGTTACTAAAAGATACACAGACTAACTGAAAATCCAATCTTCATTTTCTAGAGAAACCATCTGGTTCATGTTCCTTCTTTTACATTATTTTTAAAGCATTTTTTGGGGTACTCTCATGGGCAGCACACCCCCATGTGTCAAAGGAGGGTCATTCAAGGATGGTTGCTCCGTGCCATGGGTACCTACACCAGAGACCCGACACGTGGCAAGTCGTTGCACCAAAGCCAGCGGAGCCGGCAGCCGCACCGCTCGAGATCCCATTAGCAGCTCGTAAGCGAGCCGGGACCCTGATAGCTGATAATGATATAATGAATACCAAATTAAAACCTAAAACTGTGCTACCACAGGCTATGATCTTATCAATCTCCCCTGAAAGCTGAGCTGCACCAGGCCCTGCGGTTCTCGGTTCTCGATCAGGCGGTTTCAGCTAATGCTGCAGGTAATTCAATCCGTGCCACTCTGCTCTTTCACGCAGCGCTCAGCCAAGGCTGCATTACGATATTAAATCCATGGTGACTTCAGAGGTGTAGGCTTTGGCTCATCGTCCTTCAGCTGAGATACAAAATCAGGTTGAGCAGACCTGGAATGACCTAACTGAAATATCTTGGATGAGTTTCAACTGAGAAGTCGCGTTTACTCCGAGGAAAACTGCAATATGGTTTCAACTGGGTAACGTTTTTGCCTTCAGTGCTGACCCTTCCCAACACTGCCCTTTGGCTTTAGCAGTAAGAAATCATCAGGGAAAAGCAGATCAATAGAAACGTCAATGACAACAAACTATCAGATCAATATAGTCCTCTCTTTTTCTGTAGTGCCGCCAGTTTTGGAGCAGACGTGCAGTGCTCTCCTGCTGAATAGCTGATGCCACTTAGTTTCAGTCTGTGGGATGTTCACAAACCTTGCCTTTCCTGCAAGGTCTGCTCTTGGGACGACAGTGGTTATTCTGGACACGCAAAAAACTACACTTTTGTGCAAAACAAACAACAGACAATAAACCCTCTTATTTGCATGCAAAGCAAATGCACTCACACAAACAGCAGCCTTTTTTCAAACCCCGGGATGGTCAAAGCCCCGTCCATTATTAGCAGCGTGATGGATAAATCAAGCAGCCAGTTAAAATGCCAAGGAAGCATTCACATATTTTTCTTTATTTCCTCCCCCAGAAAAAAAAATGTTGTTTGTTTTTTTCTTTTTATTCAAGCAGAAATAGTTCAGTGTCTGAGTAAAATTTGGCAAGTAAACGCTAAAATACTCTGAAGACCATTAATTTTAACCTGGTGCTCCCAGCGGTAGCGCGTAAGCTATTTGTGTACAAACCCAAAACAAATACTGTGGCCTAATGCTGTTTTTACTGAGGACAACAGAAACAGCTTCTCCTGTGTGTGGGCAGCGTAGCAGAGAGTAAGCTGGTCCTGTGGATGCTCCCCAGCCCTCTGTGCAGCACGGGGGGTACCACTGCCCACCCAGAGCCTCGCTCTGCCAGCCACATACAGCAAAGATGCAGGTGATGGGGAGCTGAAATGAGTCCAGGATGGGGGCCAAGAGAGGCAACAAGGGAAAGCGATGGAGATCGACACAGTCTGGTATGTGCAACATCACAGCAGAGCAAGTCAGCCCCCAATAGGCTCCCAGAACAAGAAGTCCTGCAGCAACACATGCTCATTGCAGGTAAACCAGGCTATGAGATGCATCCTCTTGTCAAAGCCTTGGCTTTGAAGTACCAGCATGCTTTTAACAAAGCAATTTACAGCACCTGCTCCTATACCAAAGAAAATTGTTCTCTCTCAGCTCTTTACTGATACAGTAAGTTTCTGCCTAAAACTAGCCCAGCATGGCTCCTGCTAGAAACACAGATTTATTGAGACAAGTAGATGGTTATGCCAAGCAATCCTCTTCAGCTTGAGAGGCATCTCTTTACAGGGCATGCGAGGGGTGGCAAACACTGCGCCACACTGCTCTGGAGTAAGCACTGAACCGCCAGAACAGGGCAGTGCCAACGGATACAGATCATGTGTTGCACATTGCATCAAACCCAAGGTGGCTGGCAGCTTTTGGAGAGCTTCAAGACATCAAGAAGGTGCTGCTCTTCCAGGGAGCACCCAATGGGAGTCAAACTCATTCCTAACACAGTCAGAGATGTTACCCAGTGGTGACTCTACATCCAGAGTCATGTCCTGCATGTGATCCGCCAATAAATCCATCAAACGAGCCTGCGCTGGTATCATTTTTGTGCTATGGTACTCTATCTGTCACTCTTGGAACAGATAACTAAGACCAAATCCTGCCACCAGCTGCACGCCTGTTACTTTAACTGAAAGCCAGAAGAGCTAAACCCACCTGCAGGACAGTGGAAAATGATACTCAGCAATACATCAAGTTTCACTTGATTAAGACATAATTGTCATGGCATACGTGGTGTGACCTGGACGGACAGGTCATACTTATCTGCTACACGGTGGCCCGAAGCATTAATGTTAAACCCTGCGATGAAGGAAATGAGAAGACAACAAACACGTTTTTGCCTGGTTTGTTGTTAAAAGCAGTCTTCTCTGGATAAAAAAAAAATAGTGTGTGATCCTTTAAATAACACAGCAGCCTCCAAACACTGAATCATTTAATCCCTTCTCGCTGGCGGCTGCTTTATCCCAGCCTCCCCCAAAGGCACGCCTGCAGCCCTGCAGCCCCTGTCCCAGCATGGGAAGGGGAGCCCCACCGGGGACTGCAGCTCCCTGTCCCCAAGGTGGGGTGTCCCCACACGTATCCCCCACCCCATGCAGCCCCTGACCACATCACACGGGTCTTTATCTGCCTGTGACCGAGGATAACTCAGCTGGTTTGGTGCCGGTGGGAGCTCCACACTGGGGACAGCGATGGCACCACCAAAGGGCATCGCTGCTTTTGCAGGCACCAGCGACAAGCTCCAGCCAGGGGAGAGGCCACAGCTCATGCTGGAACCAGACTTGGGCTGTACCTTCTCATATGGCTCTGAAAGGGATTTCTTTAACGCTCAGTCACCCCATCTCTATCTAAACAGAGAACGTGTCTGATGGATGCATTACCTGTCTTCTCCACTCGACCTGGCGTAGAGGATACTGAGAAAGAAAGAGCGAGCCTGGGAAAAATCTTAGCTGGGTAAAATCAAACGGTAAAGCATGCCCAGGCTTCGCTGTGCTGGGATTTTACCCCAATTTCTGTTTATACCTCCACACCACTGAGGTTCCCCTCCCACACAGGGGAAAGCACCCTTGATACGGGTTTATGAGAAACATCCACACCGCTGTTTTCTTTTAACCTGTCCAAGATGCTGCTTAGCAGGGCAGATTAACCCTTTCCTGTGCCCTAAGCAGAAATTAAGCCCATGGGCAGTTCCGCTGCAAACAAGTAATTTAAATAATGAAGAGGGTGCCCTGTGAGCGCTGGGCTCATTCCCTGCCCAGCTGTATCAGGGCTGGCAGTCCCTGTGCATCAAGGTGAGACTTCATGGGGTCAGAGAGGAGGGAGGTAGAGCTCACCACTCAAGGGGCTTGCTTTCATCTGCCCAGCTAGTTGCATCTGCCGAGCCAAATTGCCCCAGTGAGGTCAGGGTCCCATAAAGCACGTAGAAACAGTCCCTCACCCCAAGAAATGACAGCCTACGCAGTCAACACACCCGCTGAGACTGGGCAATATGTTCACTATCGTTTCACAGCATCGGGACTGCAAAGAACAATGAAGCTCGCCCAGGAAACCTGTCGCAGAGCCAGTAACTTGAGTGAGGTTTTCTAAGTCTCAAGGCAGGGCTTTAATTACAGGACTAGCCTTCCTTGTGCTGGTATTCATCACAGCGCTAGTCATCAACAGGAGATGATGCAGGAAGATTAATCCCTCTTCTTATCCTCCTACTTTAATGCTTCCATCACTTTGACCTCTAAAGGGTACTCAGTGAGGTTTCAGCAAAAGAAAGAAAAAGAGTGGCCAAGCGTTCTGGCCACATTTCTAAAAATACCGGCACTTCTGCAGGGCTCCATCTGGTCTCTGCTCAGAGACATCGTCAAGTGAACTTTGCACTGGGTGTCAGGGAGCTACTGCTGTTCGGTGAGATGTCTTGTGACACCCCAGACCAAATCAGAGTGAGAACACTTGCCAAAGCCACGGACACGAGTTACCGGACATGCAGAGCGAGCAGGTGGAGGTCTAACCAGCTCCCATCGCTACGTCCCAGTGGCTGCTTAATAAGATGTCCCTGTGCAGCCTGGTGCTTGCAGACAAAAGTAGTGCTTTTCTATGAAATATCAATCTTTCCTAAGAGCTGACACTCTCCAACCACCTTCACTAAATGATAAGAGTGTGAAGGAGACCGTGCCTTCAGCCCCGCTTCTCTAACAGGAGCTGGTGGAGGGACTGCAGTCAGCGCACACGGACACAGAAATGGCAAGGGAAAGATGCTGTGGCTTCTCCTTGTTAGTGCCCAGTGGAGTTCGGGACCAAAAATTTGGAAATAGTTAATAATTTTCAATTCTTATGCCAATTTCAAATGCACTTTCTGATCAGAATTTGATTTGATCCCAAAATAGTTTTTCTTCTACAACTTCATTTGTTTCAAATAGCTTTTTCTTTGGAAACGTAACCCAAATCAGTGTGCCTTTGAAAACCAACAAAAATGTGATGGGATGACCAAGCACACAGGTTGGGAGCCCAATGTAAATCCAAGGGGAACCCAAGCGATCTCTCCTCAACAGCCCATTAGTCAGTTTTGATGATGGCAAAACATTTTGAGAAATAACACTTAGGAAGACTCAGCAAAATAAAGGAATTAGAGATGAGCCTTTCCTTTCTGAGGAGGTTTCATGAAGGGAAAGGGGGCCCATGAGGTGAGGATGCTGGAGGCCCTGGAGGGACTTGGAAGCCAGCAGATCAAGAATGTATTGGCTGTCCTGGTAAAAAGATCTGCAGATAACAAAATAGCCCAGAAAACTGCAGGAACCGTGGTATTTAAATGGCACGATTAATTAGTCACGGATGAGACAAGTATGAGGGGATTATGAGAGAAGTAAACAAACATTTTAATAAAAGGAAGAAAGAAAATCAATTGAGCAGCTTCTGCGCATGTGTATTCAGAGTTACAAAAACGAAAGTTATGTCCCATGAAATTGGAAAGGCCATATTTGAAGCTGGCAAGCAAAATAGCTGGGATAATGAGATAGCAGCTGGTGGAGATCCCTGCTATAAGGTGTTAGTGAGGCTGAAGCCCTGGTCAAATTCAAAACAGGATTAAGTATTTAAATGACTAGTCAGATGGCCACTCGCTGTCACAGAAAAATGGGCAGAAATTATTTTGGTCTAGAAACTAGGCAGTGCCTGGGGACAGAGGAAATTCTGCCACAAAAGTATCATTGTGTTCTTGGCTGTTACAGGAAACTTCACTCTAATCTGAGGGTGATGTCGCTGATGGAACTTGTCTAGAGGGTACCTTGACCTCATCCAGTTCTTCATCTAGATGACAGACTCGCATTTAATCAACTTGAAGAGCGCCATTAGAGGGGCAGCTGCAGAAATTCATCTTCCTGCAAGACTGGAAGTTACAAAACTCATGAGAACAGGGTAAGGATTAATGAGAAAGAGCTTAAGTGAGCCTCTGACAAAACATTTACGCCTTGTATTACTCACAGTGGTGGCAGGTTGTTTCGGGTAGCTAACTGTAGGCACCACTGCGTAAAACAGAAGCAAATATATAAAAAAATTGATCAAGGTTGGACTGCAACAGAGTCTGGAAAACTGTTGTACAGCCAAGTTTGCCAGAGCAAGAGGTCTGAGCAGTAGAGGGAAGGTGGAAGGCAGGGGTGGTATGGTGGTATCACACAACGGTTTGTACAAACTTGGGTGCTACTAAGGGGACACAAAAGCCCCTCTCTGCTGATACCAATGGGCCAGATGTGCTGAGAGCACCAGCCCGCGGGTATCCCACACGCTGGTACGTCAGCCCCAGGAGTAAATATGTCTCGAATGACTCTGAACCCACACACACAGGTAAGTCCCATTATAACTTGGCCACACTGACAATCATTTCAGAAACACCCCCCCGCCCCATGTCCTTTATTCACACACTCCACAGCCACAAAGGTGTCAGATGTGAGCGCAAAAGGCTGGCGGTGCTATCAGCTAGAGTCCACCACGGTCTTAAAAATGCTGTGAAACAAGATGCAATAGCAAATGGAGAAGCTTTTCTCTTTTGCTCAGGTTTAGTCAAAGGGAAGCTCCCGAGATCAGCCATCCACAGCTGCATCTAGCGTCCATGGACTGAGCAAAAGCAGCTGGGGGAAGCCAGTGAATGAGAAGAGAAACGACAACCAAATGGGAAGCAATGGGACAGAGACAGGAGAGCAGCTGCAGCTCTGTGTTGCTTACAGGCAAAGAAAAAAGAAAAGAATAAAAACAGGGTTTCAAAACTTCTGGTTGTGAGGAGGGTAATCAGCTGGCTGTGCTTTGGCTCCAGTGAGGCTTTTTTCTGCTGTGTGCTGTATGGTGTGATGTGTGCTGGCCAGAGCGGCAGGAAGGGAACAGAGCATTGTGTCATCCTGTGATGACACCTTCTGCTGACCAGCAATAACCTGCAAAAGGTCTTTTCTCTTCTTGTTTGGGAAGAGAGGGGCTGCAAAGACACTGCTGCGAGAGAGGGGAGAAAGGGAGGTAAAGCTAAGCTGGAGAGAGAAAGGAGTCTGGTAAAAAACTGGGAAAGTGATGGCACTCATCTGGAAAGCCACAAAAAATACCACAGAAATCAAGGCTGGAAAGGAAATCAGAGATGATGTGTGGTCCGCTACCCTGCCCAAAGCCAGGCTTGAGGACATCCTGGCTAGGTTTATCTGTGCAGTGTTGCTGTCTGCAGGTCCCCAGAAGGTCACCACTATTGATGCAGTTCCTGTCAGGGTCATTCACATTAGGCAAACATCGGTTTCCTGAACTGAACCAAACCTGAAGGATCACACCTTTCATTTCTGTCAGCAGATATTTATTTCAGTGTTTAGAGAATAAATACCTTCTCCCCACTTGAGGCACACCTCACATCTGGGAATGGGTCCCGTTAGAAGTTATAGCATGCAGCTGTAACAGACCCTGAAATCTTACCCTTGCCAGACATCACTGGAGATGAAACCATTGTGGATTTGGTGTCAAAATGGTAAGAATACAGATACAGAGAGGGAGTGCTTCTAGAGGAAACCAAATAGCAAGAATCAAAAAATAAGAATGCAAAAAGGAAAAATAAGGACTAATCTTGAACATAAATCCCAGCTATCGTCAAAAGCAGCTATGGATATAAAATATAAAATATATCCTGCTCATGATATCTAACTCCTCCCAGCCAGGTCACGCAGAAGGCTGGACAACACGGCAAGCTGCAATACATGAGGCATTATTTTAGTCCTAATTCTGCCTGTTCCAGGATTACAGTATTAGCACCCAAATCTCACAGTGTGGCTCAAGGAGAAAACAAAGTGGGGGTTCCCCACCCTCTGTCCCTGGGGTGAGGAAAACCCTGCTCTGGAGGAGGCAGCCAGGAGAGTTATTTTTCAGCAGCCGGGCAATTTGGGGGAGGCCGCCCGCAGCTCTGGGGACACTTGGGCAGGCAGAGAGGACTCGATGGGTGGGGACGCGGCCGCGGGGGTGGCAGCCCCGCGCAGGGAAGTCTCCCGGGCCCGGCACGGCTCGGCGCGACCCGTGGGTATTGCCGGGCGGTCACATGCGGCAGGCGGGGAGAGCGCAGAGAGGGGGAAGCGCTGAATAATTGAGGAGCTGCAGCGCCCTCCTCCTTCCCTCCATCCCTCCTCCCTCCATTCCTCCCTCCTCCCTCCTCCCTCCGCCCTGCGTGCGCGGCCGGGAGCCGGGGCCGGCGGTGCCCAGCGCAGCCCCCCCGCCGGCTGCAGCAGCGCAGCCGCCCCCGCCGGGGTGCGCGCCCGCGGCAGCTCCGCAGCATCGCCCGCCCGCTGCCCTCTGCGCCCGGCGGTGAGTGTCCCGGGGAGGGGAAGGGAAGGGGGATGGAGGGAGGAGGGGGGGAAGGCTCTTCCTCGCGCTGCCACTCTCCTGCCCGGGGGGAGCGGCTCGGAGCCTCTCCGGGGTGCGGGGGCCCGGCTGCGAGCCCGGGAGAGGTCTGGCCCGGGGGCCCCGCGGGGGAGGGTGAGGGCGGCCGTGGCTCCCCCCACAACGCACACGGGGTCGGCTTCTGCCCCGCCCGGGGCCGGCGCGGCAAGGGGGGCACCCCAGCTCCTCCGGGCCACGGGGGACCGTCCCCGGGGGACCCCAGCCCGCTTGGGCATCCCCCTGCCCCGGCCGGGCTGCGGCCCCGTGTTTACAAAGTGTCGGGGCACTCGGCGGAGGGGAGGAGGTGGAAGCATCAGGGCTGGCGGCGCGGGATTGATAGGGAACAGGGAAAAAACAGAGTGAGAGGAGAAATACCGGGTGGCCTGACCGAAGCGACAGCTCTCGCTACAGGTTACCGCACAAAACACGTGAGGGGAAGGTCGGGACGCTGCGGGCAGGGGGGCAAAAGGCAGAAAATAAATCCGAGCAGAAGAGAAACCCAGAGGGAGGCGGGCAAGGACACGAGGGCAGGTTCGACCCGCCGGGGGGCCGGCACGGGAGGGTGCTGGTGGCGGGCGGGGGCCGCGGGCTGGAGCCGGATCACGCGTGGGGCCGTGCGGGGCCGGGTAGCGCCGTGCGGGCGGACGCTGTCCGCGGTGCTGAAGCCCCGACGGGGCGGCCCCGGGCGCAGGCGGCCCCCGCCGAGGCCTCCCCCCACGGACGCGGCTGGCCCACGCACATGGACCCACGGATTGACGGCTCCGTCCTCCCTCCGGCGCCTGCAAAACTCCCTCTGACTTAGATCCCGGTAATGGAGTTAGCTTCCTTTTTACGTCACCCCCGACTGGGTGCTGTTTATTGATTCCACACGGGTATTTTCGAACTGCCTAATACCAACCGTCCGCCCGCCCCAGCCCCGGGTAGGTGTGCTTCAGCATCACCATATTGAAAATCCTAATCTCTTTTCTCAGAATTTGCTTTCCAGCTCAGGTTTTGCAGCCTATTAAATGTTAGTTTATACAGATTGACTTAGTGCCTTCCTGCCACAGGCTGTACCTAGAGAGCTCTAATATAGAGCTTCATAAATCGACATAGACTCCGGGGAGGAATAGGAAGCAGTATTACACTGGTGGACCCCAGAGAAGACTTGCAGCTCAAAAGGGCCATGTCTGATTTAATCTAGCATATTAACTAATGAATCCTTCCACTGTCCCTAAGTAGCAGGCAAGTACATTTTAGCATGCCAAAGCATTTGTTTAATTGCCCAAAAACTGTCATGAGACTGAAAGTCTGATTGCTAAAGATATTTACATGTGTTCATTTTATTGGTACACATTGCTAAGGCATATGACTTACCGTAGTTGAACAACATATTGTAAACAAACAAAAACCCTCAAACAAGCCAAAACCAATACAAGAGTGAGAAGTTACCTAGATTAAACTAATTATCTGTTCCTGAAACGTACTGCTCCATGGGGAATCCTTGTTGCAAGAGAACAGACAAGTAAGGGGTTCTTGCATAGATCCAAGGCCCAAGTGCCATTTCGCATTTTCATCTGTCAAAGGTGCTGAACTTTGCCAACAAAACAGAGACTGATGAGTAGTAAATGATGCTGACAAAGAATCTCAGGTCCTCTCAAAGTAAAGTCAAATGTACAGTACATATTTGAGAAGACAGGATGGAGGCAATATCTGCAATAGGACAAGCCATTGAACAAGACCCAGGAAAAAAAATCTTCATTCAATTGCTGCTCAGTAAGAAAAGATGTAGGAAGGAAATTTTACCTCAGCCCTTGGAAACTGAGATGGCTAGAATACAGCAGACATCAACAAAAATGACAATAAAATTGGAAGATAAAGAAAGAAAGAAAGAAAGAAAGAAAGAAAGAAAGAAAGAAAGAAAGAAAGAAAGACAGAAAGAAAGAAAGAAAGAAAGAAAGGCCAAAGCCTGTCACGGACCAGAGAAAAGCCCTTACAATGGAGGAAGTATAGCACCTGAGCACCTTTTCACTTCATTGAAAAGAAGGGTGGTAGGTGACTGGATTCTTGAATCTAAGAGCCTCTGCAGAAAGAAATTACTAGGCACTGAGTTATTCCTCTGTCTGCCAAAGAAAGGCACAACATGAACTAGTTCCGACATACTAAAGCCAAAACATTCTGATTTAAGTGAGGGATCACATTTTTTAACAGTGGAGGGCTGATGACCTGATGAAGGAGCTATCGGAAAACCTGCTGGATTCTCCATCTGTTTATGTCAAGACTCGATGTCCTCCTAAAAGATGCAACTTAGCCAAAGCAAGTCATTGAGCTCCCTGCAGGAGTAATTGCCTGGAAGCTAATGGCCTGCGATTCAGACAAAATTAACTTGGTGGACTTAATGGTACCTTCAGTCCTTAATTCCCCAAGTTAGGCACAGAGATTTACAACTTTGCTTCCAAGTGCCCCAGCCTCCCCTCTAGACACGAACAACATTCCCAGCAGGTGGGATTTTTGACCACATACCAAAAGCAGAACAAATGACAGACCAACTTATATTTTAAATCCTGTAATTTTCTAACTTGTTTCATTAATTAACTCTCCCTAAAAAGAATCTCTTTGTCTATATTGCAGTAAAGTGAAGCAATTTAAAATGTAAGTCATTTTTCTTAGGGAGTCAGTCATGACTCTTAAGTTGAGACATATCTTACCTTTCTCTAATTTTTTAGGATCATATGAAAATGATGAAAATTCATTCTTTATGAAACTTCAGAGTCTCAGATGGGATCCTATCAGAATGGATTCCAGCCCAAAATATTTTAAAGGATATATTTATAGGCCAACTTGACACTACTTCCTTCTTGAAGCACAAGACAGTCTGTTTTCTCAGTTCTGAAATCACATGCATATAATAAGATTTCATCCATCTTCCCTTGAAGACAACAGGATTTTTTCTAGAAAATTCAATGACAACAGGATAACGTCTTAATAGCTGAATTAATGGTTTTCCTGTGAAGCCCTGCAACATTCAAGCAAATAGGATGGCAAGAACTTAGACAAACATAAATAGAATCCTAGCCTCTTCATTAAAAAAAAAAAAGGATAACAGAGTAGTCTATAACAGGATATACTTAGTCCCTCAGACTTCTTAGCCCCCAAATAATCAAAAGATTGCCTTCAGAGCATCTGAGCTATTAAGATCACCATAATGTATATGTTTAACCAACATGTTGTGGTCTGGATTATTAAGACATTTTAAAAATAAGAATGTAAAAAAGAATCAAATACTTCTACATTCATGTGTGGTAGTGGGATCCCTATGTCACACAAAAAAACCCATTAGCAGGTGGGTAGCATTTGTGTTTTTAAAAAAAATCACTCCCAGATTGGCGCTCCCTATAAAATATAAAGCCATTGTCGCTCCTGACCTTGTCATTCCTGTGAGAGACAGTAGATCTAAGGATGGAAGAGGATCCAGAGTCAAGCAATACAGTAAGCATTTTTAAGCTACTTCCTATGGATATGAAAACCTGGCCAGAGTCTCACCTTGGCCCAGGGTGAATCTGCTGAACTCATTAAGCCATCCACAGTGTAAATGGGAGCAGATTCTAACTTAGATCCATGAGCCACAGAGATTACTAAAACATCTTTTATTTACAAGCAATGAGATGTAGCTAAGCTGTGATTGTCAACTGGAAACTGCCTTCTAGTACCGAGCAATTTTTCTCTTGTGTATGTTTCCTTGGCTCCTCGAAGAGCAGCCCTGCCTCTAGACTATGCGGTCATCAGCACGGGGCTGGCTCCAGCTAGCGTCGATGCTGCCACCGCAGCCCATCCCTTTCTGTCACCAGGCTGGAACATCCCTAGGAGAAAACTATTTTTCCCTGCAATAAAACTGTCAGAGCAAAGCCCAGGCACTTAACGAAACAAAACCAGCGAGGTGGAGCCATGCAGCACGTGACTCTATTGTTTCTGTTCCTCTGCACAGCGATTGTATCAATAATTTACTGAACAACATGATACCATAAATTAAATCTACCTGGCGGGTGAACAGAAGAAGAGTTTTTGTGGCACAGGTCTTTCAAGCGTCACGTCCTAATTCTGAGAGAACAGGGTTACAGGATCAAGTGATTTGCTGCTTATAGGGAAATAGGTTACTGCTGCCATGCTACAAGTGTCCACGGGGGTGTATGTGTAGAAAATTCAGGTAAGCATTTAAAAAACCAAATGTGTGCTTGATCCACAAGTGAGCAAGGTTTGAGGGCAGCCACTGGCCCTGCTGCCATATGTGTTGGTGACTGTGACCTAAGTTGGTGGTTTGGTCCATTCCTCGTGCAGGTCCTCAGCTCCCAGAGTGCAGGCTGGGTCTTAATAAGATTTTTTTAAAGCTGAGGATGGAGCCACCCACTGTGCTTAGATGCCACTTGCATATCTGGGCACATTCCACCCACAGCAGCACAATTAAAATTAGCTTTAAGTGTGTGCTTAAGAACATTATTGAACCGGGTCTTACTGATGGACCTGTTGAGCTGTTCTAAACAAGCAACGAGCACTGCTCAGCAATGCCATGGTGGTGTCCAGGTAGGATTTGGACATCCTAGTCTGGTAGTGAAGGAAATGTATGCTTCTCCTGCCTGTCCTTCATCCTTGGCTGGGAACAGGCAGAAAGCATTGGCAAGAGGTCTTGCACCACTCCAGCCCCACAGCAAGATGCTCAGGAAGCTTCTGGGTACGTGAGCGCCTTGTCTAAGGCACCTGGGCAACAGCAGGTGTGTTCCACTCATTAACCGGCTGTGGAAGCAACAGGGACCAGGAGATATGCAATTAATAACTCGAGTCACCAGCTCTGTACAAAGTAAATTAAGACAGAAAGCCGGAATGTGTCAAGTTTGTCTGGCTGAGAGCTTCAGCACAAAAACTACAGCAATAATATTTCAGTGCCTGTATTCTCTGCTCTTAATTGTGTGCGGGCGCACAAGTCAAGTTGTGCTTGCCAGGCAGGGCAGCTCCCCATGGGGAGATTCTCCACTTACTGTAGCTGGGAGACAAAATGTGTTGTCTTAGTGAAAGAAAGTGGGTTTTGGGGTGTCACCAGTAAGGGAGGCTAAGAACAAATACACAATTAGCTACCAGGGCTTCAATGGTAAGCAAATTTTAAGCTAAAGGTAAGCATGTTTGCTTGTGCTGATTCCCTTGCTACACAAGGACATCTCTGGGCAGTGTGTGTGCATCACTCAGGAATATTATAATATCCTAATTTTTATGGTATTAGCATTTTTAAGAACACATAATTCTTCATTTAATTCTGCTTTGCTAGTACCATCCTAGATGCTGATTTAGTCTTAGATGTGCATTCATAACTCAGGCATCAAAATGTCTCAAATGTCAAAAAGCCCTCATGCTACAATGTCAGGTGTTACACTGCACGCTGCTTAGGTGGTGCGGTGCATTTGCCTGACTGATGATGATAAATGCCTAAACACAGAAAATCTGTTCAAAATCGTCGTCTTTGATCAACTTGTGCTCACGTTACTCATATAATCGGTTGTGTTGAAATGCAGGAAGATTACTCATGTAAGGCAAGGATTTTTTGTCCTAGTGAATAATAAGAATAAGCAGCCAAACATGTAATAAAAGCAGCAGGAGCGCTATTCACTTCCTTGGAAGTGCGTTGAATCTACCTCACACTTCTGTTGAGGAATGTTGTGACACAGGTTACAACCAGCCAAATTCCACCACAGCTCTAGGCTCCCTTTTTCATATGCAAAAACCCCCATTGATTTGCATATACTACCGTTGCTTCTTCTGGAGCCTTTAGCAGGCTCGGGATTGATAAATGCGTCTTTCCAGCTTCTTCTGAGGAAAGTAGTTCTGTGAGAACCTCTCCTGCAATAATTAGCTGATAGCCAAAATCATGGAAACGGGGCAGCGAGGCATAATCAATTACACTTGTATAACCGCTGATGGAACATGATAACTAATTAATGAGACCGTGCGCACATACAAAAGAGAAATGCATTTGAAACCCGGCAAGAACTGAACTGTGTTTGTAAGCCTGATGTGTTTACAGCGTAAAAGACCAGTTCAGACTCCTGCTAAATTATTACAGAGAGCCGGAAAGAGTGCTGTTAAGTGAGAGTCAGCAATGAGAAGAAAAAACCCTATTTCTTAGGGGGGAATAAAGGAATGTCTATAAAACCAGCAATCTTCAAAATAAAATTAGAGGCTTAAAAATAGTGAATTTTCAGATCCTGTGTTTGATATGCAGGTCATATTTTTTTTTTTCCTGGTTTGGATGACAAAGCCAAAGTGTTAAATCGGTACTTTACTGAAGAATTTAATTTGTGTTTTTGCCACTGAAATTCAAAACGCTACCCAGAAATGAAACTAGTTGTCATAATGATGCATCAGCCTGAGTCTCGCAACAGTAAAAATCCATTTTGTTTAGAGAGCCTCACACATTAATAAATAAGCCAGTCTCTGAATTATGTCAAATGAAAAAAGCTCTCCTGGCTGGCCTGGAGCAAACCATAATGACTTTCATTCTGTGGTGTAAAAGTATGGATCTACAGAGGAAAGAAAAAGAAAGCACAACCCAGTAATTACAGAGATTTCCTCCTGCATGTTGTTAAAGCAAAGACAGTTTTTAAATGAGTATAATTCTAGACCTGGTGACCCAGGTCTAAATATTTCAGCGGTACAAAGGCAGCCTTTGTCCACTCTGACAGTGAGATTCGTTACAGAAAATGTGTATCTCATCAAAGCGGTAATTACTGAAAGTATAACCCATTACCCAAAAAATAAGGAAAAGCCCAGAGCTGCAAACACAAGGCGAGCACTCTGCTGATGCCAACTGCTAGAACAGTATCTACCCAGCGTTGCAACCAGACAACTCGCTATCACCCGGTGAAGACACTACCCTAGCAGGAAGATGCCTCTTTCCCCTTGTGACAGCTCAGGGTCTGGAGCCGCTACTATCAAAACCAGAGGGAAGGTTGCAGAGGTACGTGCCAGCACGAGATGAATCTCGGTTCCTGGACGCCTGGCTTGCAGTGTTTTGAACGCCTGAATTTCAGAGGTCAGCACATTAGTCCTTGAAACAGCCTGAGCGCCTGGACCTGTGAGCACAGCTTCCTTTCAGAGTTTCATTTATTCGACCGTGCCATGGCTCGTGACCGTAAAAGGATGGAGGAGACCGTATTGGTAGCCGTAAGCATTGGTAGCAGTATCTGCACTTCAAGTGCTAAAATCACCACAAATGAGCACTTGAAGGTGCATAGAGACACAAGGGTCCTTCTGCAGATGACCACGGGCCAGTACCAAAGCAATATTGTTTCCAACAAGGCACGGCTAAGAGGAGCGTTAATAGTTTTTAGCATGGGTTTCTCTTCCGCTTCCTTAGAGACCCCAGCTGATGTAACTGCTCATGCACTTCTGTAAGGTTGCTCCTTTCTCCATTTTACTGATGGAGAAGCAAATTTACTAATTTCTTGTGGTTTCATCACTCCCATAGAGGGAGCCTGTTAAAGCAGTTCCAAGAAGTTCCTGGTTCCCCATCTCCTGCTCAGCTCACCCAGCTATTGATTTGTCATTTCCCTGCATTAGCAGTATCGTTACATTTTTAAGGCTTTTACTTTGCCATCTCAAGACAACAATGACAAACTAGACCTTTTTAGAAATGTGCAAATTGATTATACCTCTTTCTCCGTAATGCTCGCTCTCTTTTTTTTTTTTTGTTGTTGTTGTTGTTGTTTTGTTTCCCCTTCTGGTGATTAAATAGCTTTTTTGCAAACACAAATGGAGCACTTCATGCATATTGCATTATTTACAGCTCGGCACTCACAGCCTGTTGTATCTGTCATAAGTACCCTGCACTCGGTCCTATGCCACTCTGCACCAGGAGGAATCATTGGTACCTGGACAAAAAGGACAGAAAACAAGTGAAACCCCAAAGTGCCAGGCATAGGACTGCTTTCTAAAGGCACAAGGGAGAAGGACAGTAGAAAACCTGATGTCTTGGGAAGGTGGATTTACTGTCTAAGGGGAGGGGACATGCCTGCAGGGATGCCCATGAGCATCTTGGAAAGGGCAAATGATGCCTCTGGGTTCCCATCCCCTGCAGGCTATAAGGGCTATAGGTGCTACATCCAAATGCATCCAGCCTCTAGGAAGCAGGAAAACACTGATCCCTCCAGCCCTAGAGCTCTTTCTCACTAGTCTGATGCTCCAGAGGATCCCAAGGGACACTGGCAGCCTGGACCAACTACTTGTGAGGTTGGCACGTAATTGACCCTGGCAACTTAGAACAACCCAATACCAAGGGATCTGCTGGCCTTCACTGCGATCGGCTCCAATTTCACCCCTGCACGTGTCACTTCAGCTCCCATTTATTTCTCGGGCAGGTGAGTACCCAGCCACCTGAGCCTTCTCATTGCTCACCTCCATGAGCATGGTACCCCAAGACTGGTGCTCAAATACCAACGTAGCTATTTAGCTTTGGAAACAGGACCCACCAACTGGAGGTTTAACACCTCTCCCATTCTTCTCTCCACCTTTCCCCTGGTTATTCAGGCAGTCCAGTCTCTCCTCAGAGATGACAGTGGTTAAACCAACACACTGTAGCACTCCTCTGAAGGCTGGAGAGGGGCAAGAAGAGTAATCTCTATGTACATGTTAATTATTTTACTGGATTACATGTCTATGCTCTTTTGACTCTTGCACTAGAGACTAGAATACAAAGTTTAAGGACTCCTGGGAGCTGGCTCTGGATGCATGGGACCCTTGTCTTATGTCTTCGGTCAAATTAAATATTTCCTCTTTTATTTTACTTATTTGTCAAAAGAAGATAACGATGTTGAGCCGTCTTACAGCAGTGCTAATGTTGGTAAAGCACTTAAAGTAACATGGATGGAAGTAACACAGAGAAGTGCTGTTCAACCCCTCCACTTCCATTTTGCTATGAAGACACAGAGAAAAAAATCCCTGAACCCTTTTTTTTTTTTCAGTTGATGCAACATAGAAAGTTGGTCTTAAACCTGAAATATATCACTAGTTTCGTTTAGCAAGAATTTTAGTTTAAATTAACCACAGCTCCCCTTGAATTGCTGAAGCAGAGGTAAAAATGGAAAGCTTAAAAATAAAAGAGCCCAAAATTAACAGCAAAGGCACAAGGCCAGATTGCTGAAGCTGGACCCACGTGAGCGGTGCCGGGACCAGCAGGGACCAGCCCTCGCTCTCGGCTCTGTGCCTGGCTTTTAAATCCCTTTAAGGAGGGCTGATGATGGAGACAGAGCCAGCTTTTACAGTGGCAGCCCAGCTGGGGATCAACACTGTAAAAACAAGCACATAAAACTCCAAATCAAATTACATTCGCAATGAAAACATTAACGTGACGAGCAGCCCCGACAGAAGGCATCCCTCTGGTCGGCGGCCACCAGAGCTGCTGCCTGACTCCCGCCGCATCGCACCACTGACGTCATTTCTTTGCCTGCTGTAGGAGCTGTAATGAAATTCAGTATCTTGTGTCTCTTCATACAAGTAGCTCACCGCTACCGGGCTAGTAATTAAAAGAAAATGGGGAGGGGGAGCAGGGAAGTCAGGCTAGCACATTTCTTTCTCTTTCTCTTGTCCTTCATCTGGGATCACAGTGGGTTTGCTGCCAGGAGCTGCCTCTCGCACCCCCTGGAGCCTTTGGGGCTCCCTGTTCCCAGGGGCGACGCTGCAGCCCAGCTCAGCACGCAGCCCCTATGCAGAGCGGGCAGGGGGTCTGAGGGCTGTTGCTCCTGTGCTGTGAACACCTGTATTACTCTTTCCGAGGTCCACAGCAGGCACAGCCTCGGGGTTTGATAGGAACCTGCTTCAACCCTGCATCTCTTGGGGCACATCTCCCCTGGGCAAGGAGGAGAGGGCTTTCCCCTTAAAAAGCCCTGCAGCAAACTGGGTGCTGCTGCCCCCTGTGCCAGGGCCATCCTGACCCAGCTGCTGCCAGGGCATCAGCAAGTTTTTCTCTGTAATAATGACTTCTGTGAGCCATGAAAACCAGAGGAAATCCAACCTTTTCCTCTTAATAAGTGCCCCTGCCTGGCTTTCCATCAATTCATCACCAGGAACTCTCTTTTTTCATTTATCACCATCTATGTTCTGTTTCTTGTTGCACTCCCAGCATTTTTTAATAGAAGTCTTTGCTTAAGGATACCCCTATGGACTCCTGGTCAGAGGGGAGTCATTAAGAGAAAAATCAAATTAGCCATCCCAAAGCACAGCCGAGGTATGGGGAAGCTGGAGCTGTGGGGGGTGACGAGGATGGGCTATGCTGGGGGGCACCACACTGCATCCCGCTGGCATGGGACAGCCAGCAGAAAGCAGCTTTACATCAGGAATAATTCGGCCCCGACCCAGACACTAAGGAAGATCCATGCCTGTAAATACCTAGGCCTCTCCTTCTGACTTGATTGCTGTTTTAGTTAATTTACCCTAATGAAGAAGAGTGTTTCAGTACAAACAGGGGTTGCTAACGAGCATGCGGTGGCAGCAGCAAGCGCCAGCTGGGGAGGCGGCAGCCGGGGAAAACCAACCCAGACTGCCTGATGATGGAGAGCTGCGCAGCTCCAAAACCTGGCTGCAGCTCCCCGAGTCGGGCTTGCCCCCTCTGAGCTGCAGCTTCCTTGAGTTTCCCAGCTTTATTATAAAGAGAGCAGATAAAGCCCGCAAATAAAAAAACTCTCCTTCCCTCTCGCTGTGTGCTGCTAGCTAACAAAGGTTAGTGGAGCAGAGCAGAAACGAGCCATCTCTGCCCCATGTAAATGGTTTCCATCCATGAGATTTTTTTTATAGCTTCAAGTGGAGTGAAAGGATGTTTTCCAAGCTACAGAGCAGCAATATGCTGATCTCGCCTAAACATCTGGAATAGTTTCGAATGATCGCTTTAATTGAATATGGCGGCAATTATAGAGTTATTTCATTTCAGACGTTGTGGAGGTTTCTTTCCCTTGGTGACTCAGGAGGGGTTGTACAAATCCCAGGGCTACGTTGGGCTGCCCCATGGCAATGGACAGCCATGCAGGAGGACCCGGTCCCAGCCCAGCCCCAGGCAGCTGGAACAGCTCAGTAACCTAAACCTGGGCACATCACAAATCCACCAGCCCCCTTTAAATTTAAACCATTTAAAATATTTAAGTTTTTTTTTATTATTCTAGCAGTTTAAAATTATTCCTGGACAAGGCTGCCCTGTCTTCCTTTGAGGTTCTTTGCAATGCTAGTGAGAAAGTAATTTCCGTACCCTGACGTGCCTCAAGAGAGAACTGGGTTGTCTGAATCAGTCATGCTCAACTCTCTTCACTTTGAGGGACACACTAATTTTTCCAGCGTGGATGTAGATCCCTCCAGCAAGACCTGAGCATATGCCACCCTTCCCAAAGCCTTCATCAGCCACCCATGGACATCGCAGACATGATGATGAAAAATTGCTGATCTCCAACTGCATCAGTCCCAACTCCCTTAAAACAAAGGGCAGGTCTTCCCATGCCAAAGCACAAAGCTGGCGATGGGACCAAGGACCAGCCCGCAGCCTTGGCACCTCCATCCCATGCCATCCTACCTCTTCCGGTGGCCCAGCAGCTCCTCTGTGACAAGCACAGCCTTCACAAAGACTTCCAGAAATGGTATAAAGACATCAAGAGAGACAAACCAGTTCTTCCTGGTGTTCATCTCTTCCCATAGTTAATCACTCAACTTTAATCTGTCCAGCCTCAACTTCCAGCCATTGATTCTCATTATGCTTTTCCTTACAAGAGTCAAGAGCTAGGTCTTCAGTATCTGTTATTTTCACCTTGTGATGGGGTTTTGGCACGAGCAAGCCAAGGACAGGCACACTTTAGAAATGTGTTTTCTTACAGTGCAAACTACCTGAGAAAATTATGCAAAGATAAGGGTGTCTAGTTTGTAACAGTTAAAAGAACCCAGACTGACACTTCTGCCCAGTTTCTGGGCTAGTTTAAGTCAAGCCTAAGCATAGCAACCTGATTCTTTCAAACTTAACTAGGAGCATCCATGAAGTCCCAGTAAGAATGGGAAGTGGTTCGGTGAAGTGCCACAAGACCTCTTTGCCAGCCCATGCTTCAGAGATGCCATGCTCTGGATAAGAGGAGGATAAATTTTGGGTGGTGATCACTTTTTGGTTAGAGGAGTTACATCTCCCCCCCATAGCCAAAACGCAGCCCTGGTGAAGCAGAGCCACTCTGGAGACTCTGGTACATGGGCACGCTGCCCCGGGGGCTGCTCTGCCTCATCCGGGCTGGTGCAGACCCACTGAGCTCCAGCTCTGCTGCCCCCTTCCAACACAAACCTTCATTTAAACCAGAAAGTAAAACCTAACCTGAGACTCAGCCCATGCCGCAAACCAGATAACTCCTTGAGGAGCTCAAAAGCCAAAACTAGTCTTCATTCTCAACCCAAAGATGCACATTTGCTCAAGAGCGGTAACGATTTTTCCTTATTATTATTCTTAGCTAGAACATCCAGCCTTTCAGCCTGTGGTTGCTCGAGGTAAAAAATCAGCACTACTTGAACTGTGATCAACCAAAACATGGAATGAATGCTGTGTTTTATTTAATAAACTCCAGCAACACAAGGCTGCCTGGTAGACACAATGTAATTTGTTTTGGATGTAAAGATGGAAAAAATAATTGTTTTGTCTTCAAGGCAATTAAAAAAAAAAAAGATTTCTGTATTAACAGGAAGGAAGCTGCCAGGCTAAAATTTGCATTTAATAAACTAGTTTTTTCTATTCCCTTATATTAGCATTCAGAGATTGTCAATTCTTGTTATTTTCCTCAAAGTCAAGAAGTCATCAAGTGTCACTAGCAAGTCTTTACTGCTGGTATTAGGAGCTCGCCTGAGAAATACACGGTTTGCTAAAAAACAGCAGAAAGGAGAGTGGGAAACAGCAGTGCTGAACAGTTCTTGAAAATATTACTTAAGATGAAAAAGTACAGAGAAAGAGCAAAACAAGATAATTTCATTATTTTTAAGATAATCTCATGCTTTGGAATCGTAAGGCAATTTTAAGACAGTCTTAATTCTTCTGCTGAGCTCCTCTCTCAGCTTGCCTTAACTATGCGGAAGCCAGACCCCAAAGCTTGTTGCAGTTACTCCAGAAAAACATCTCTTAATTTAAAATAAAAAATTCCTAAAAGAGTATGTAAATAACTACAAAAACAAAGTGATAAATTGAATGAAGAAACCACACCAAGGACTCTTTTTAACCGCACAATTCACTGGGACCTGAACAACAAGCACCCTTTAAAACTTTACCCTTTAGGGTTCACCAGGATGATGGCAGCACACAAAAAGAAAACCCAACCGCAATAGCCAGAGCGCTGTAAGAGTCAACTTCCATCGCACCAGAAGTATTACCTGTCCCTGTAAGGGCCAGTTTGTGGTGATCAAGCCCCACAGCCAGCCGCAGCCCAGCACAGGCAGGCAGTCTCGACACGCTGGATATAGGAGCAAGCTACGGTCCCAGACTTGCTTTTTTTTTTTTTTTGCAGTGCAGATGGAGCATGGTGGTGTCCTGCAGAAGGTCCCAGGTGCGTGGGCATGGCAATGGTGGGCTGATACATGGTGCCCACAGGAGCACCCCCACTCCCCGGACATACTGTGGTGCTGCTGAGCTTGGGGCTGGGCTTGGTCCCTACCAGCGCCTCATGGTTAGACATAGCCGTCATCGCTTTTGGTAGCAATTAAACCATGTAACTGGCACTTGGAGGGTATCAGGTTCCTGCTGCTTATGGGGCTGTATTAATAACTGGGACTAAAACCATGGAGACAAACATAAAGGGGGGCAGAGCATCTCTGTTATACAATACAATTGGGATGGGAAAAGGAAATTTCTGTGGAGCAGCCGTGTTGGCAAAAACAAAGCTCCCCTCAGCCCCCAGGGCTCTCCCAGAACTGGAGCCCAGCCAGAAATCAGCTCAGGGGCCCCTTTCAATGCCTCCATGCAGAGCACATCCCTCTTTCTTTGCTATTTCAGTTAAAAACCATGTTGCGAGCACTTTTCCTCTCTCTTGCAGCCAGTCTGCCAGCGCAGGAGGGAGCTGGGGCGCAGGGATGCAGCCACAGCTCTGATCAGGCACTGCCAAAACTGTCCGTGACCCACCTCCGCGGAGCCCAGCACCAGCCATGAGCGGCTTCTTCTCACGCCTGGACCCACGGCGGGTGCCGTGGGGGGCGGCAGGCCATGCCTTGCGTACCCGTGTCCTGCGCACCAAGCCCGTGGAGTCAATGCTGGAGGGCACAGGGACTGCCACCGCCCAGGGCGCCAGGCTGGCCAAGGTCCTCACCACCCTGGACCTCATCTCCCTCGGCGTCGGGAGCTGCGTGGGCACTGGCATGTACGTGGTGTCCGGCCTGGTGGCCAAGGAGATGGCGGGGCCTGGGGTCATCGTTTCCTTCATCATCGCCGCCGTTGCCTCCATCTTGTCAGGTGAGTCACGCAGGTGGGTTTTTCAGTAACGTGCCATCTCGTGCATCCTCTGGCTCCATTCATGGGTGGATGCCTGGCAGGACCCACTCTCAGCAGCACAGGCTACAAGGAGGCAATAACTTCCCCATAGATTAAAACACCCTTTCACGCTGGACTTACCCCTCATGGGGTGCACCATCTCTCATTGCCCAAGTATCAGACCAAACCTTGTAGTGGAAGCCAGCAGCCCGAGCATAATTACCCCAATGAACTGCTGATGGGTTCCCCAAGGATGGAGCCTGTGGTCAATATATTTTGAAACATTTGACAGTTTTGCAGTGCATGTCATGAGCAGAGAGCGTGGCCAAGCCACAGCATTAGAGCAAGAGCACAACATGGCTTGTGGGAAACTGTTTCAAAAGGAAGGATATCGGTGGCTTGGGTAGCACCGGGGCCATCTGCTTTTGTCATGCAATTCCTCAATTAGTTTTGGAGTTGATTTTATTGGCTCCTATTCACTCAGGATCAGTCTTTGAATTACCAAAGAAAAAAACCCCAACAAACAAATGTGCAGAGAAGGACGAATTATGTATTTTAGTGAAAAACTGCTGAATTCCATCTCCTCCATAGGAACCCAGCTGAGCATATGGCTTGAGCTGCGGTTTCCACATGAAGCCAGTACTGCTGGCATTTGTCCTTTCCAGATCAGTGCTAACACGATGATGTGACGTTCCTGCTCTCCCTGCTCAGAGGGCTTTGCGTGCTGTGTCAGTCTGGTATCCAGCTTTTATCTGCGGGTTGGATAAGGAAACTTGAGTAAATGGCAAAGGGCTTTGATAGAAGACAGGAACAGAAAACACAGGAAAATGACCTGGCTCAGCTTTTCAAGTCTCTGGATTTTTGTAGAGGGAGGTGGAAGCATATCATGCTTTTTCCCTGGGGTTGCAGTGCTGCTCTGTGGAGATCCCACCAAAGTCCATTGGAGTTTGAACCCCTGACACCCCTGCAGCCCAGAGGCACACCCCTGGCACAGCACAGGGACGAGTGTCACGCTGTCCCCAAAGCCATGCCAGGGAAAGATCCCAGCGATGCTGGCTGGGGACCACCACGCTGACAGTCCTGCCTCCCCACTCCCCAGTTAGACCCCAGTGATGGCAGCTCAGACATATTTACCACTGGTTCACTCCAGAACACGAGCTGAGAGCATGCGATGAGATCTGATGCTTATTTGAGATCCCAAGAAATGAACCAAACCACCCGTTTTTTAACCAAGGCAGGAGATAGCATCAGTGTCTTTATCCTTTCCCACCTCCCGCTTTCTCTCCTCTGTGAGGGTTTCACTGGCCGTGATGCAAACCAAGAGCAAACAGAGCCTGGGTGGGTCTCATCTAAAAAAAAAAACACTCTGTCCTCCAAAAGGGGCTTTTTCACCCCAGATGTGAGCCCTGCCCCGCAGCGGCTCCTCCCGCCTTCGCCCACAGGAGCCTGCGCCGCTTCCTGCTCAGCTTTCATCTCTGCTTGCTTTTGTAGCCCTGGGAAAGCGTTTTGCGAAGGATGCAGTGTTTTGATAGTCTCCTTGGCCGCTTCCTCACTTCATCGTTGATGCTGCTGTTGTTTATAACAGCAACATGTCTTTGGCAAGTAAAGCCGAGCAAAGGTGCGGGAGCCGGATGAGCTATTGGGCTCATGGGGGAAGTGATTTTAGCTCTTGCATCACGGTGTACCGGGCACTGAGCTTGGGCAAGTGTGCATGGACAGACTTTAAGGAGTTTCTCATGGTTTTAAGGCCAGATAGCCTTAAAAACTAGATCTTAAAACTAAACTTAAAACTAGATCACCTGCTTTCCCTTGGTTTATTGAAGATCACAGAGTCAGATCCCACTGCCTGCAAAGTGAGCCCAGGAGGGTTTTGGCTAACAAGATCCCTTCCAGAAAGCCATTCAGCTCCCCTGAGCAACAGCTGCAGGGAAGCTCTGCCAGGCAGGTCCCACCAGTGGGAAATCCCTAAATTTCTCCATGCTGTTTAGCCCAGTTTCAGATAGAGATTTCCCCAATTTCATCTACCCAACAAATTCCAGTTATACCTTCCCCTAGGTTTAAGCAACACATGCCCTGTCAGGGTACTTACATAGTGTCATTGATGAAACGGATAAATCAATCTCTTTCATTCTCTCACTGGAAGGCCTTTTATTCAGCTCTCAAACAGAAACATTTGCCAAACTTCCCTCCACAAAGCCTCTAGCACAGAGGACACCACAAGCTGCCTCCACCAACTGCGACCGCCAGGATTTCCCACTCTCACCCCTATGTCTAACCAAAACCCCTTCTTGGCAAAAATCAGAAGTTTGTGCCTTACCTGACCCCATTACCCTCTCCACAGCCTTTTCCACCAGCCATTGCTTGTCCCTTCAGAGGTCTCCTTTCCTAAAGTAATATACCCTTGTTGACCACATTTTGCAAACTCCTTGCTGTGAGCTCAGGCAAGGGTCAGGTCCTCCGCCATGATGGTTATTGGCGTGGGATCATAGAATGGTTTGGGTTGGAAGGGACCTCAAAGATCATCTAGTTCCAACCCCCCCCCCCCCCCCATTGGCAGGGACACCCTCCACTAGACCACATTGCCCAAAGCCTCATCCAACCTGGCCTGGAGAGTTTTCTCTGCCACACAACCCTACAGGCTTCCACGCCAGGCTGGGCAAAAAGAAACTCTCTCCCACGGGGACCACTCTGCAACCCTTGATAGGGATTTCAAACACCAAGCCGCACAGTTTTGGAGCACATTGCCATGCTCTTACCTGGTACCCATGTGGGAGCAGGCTCAGCAACAGCCAGGGTGCACAACGGGGCAGGGGAGAGCTGAGCATGTACCTCAGGTGCTGCCTGGCTGCAGGGTGAGGGGCTCCAGCTGCAGCTGATCATGAGCTGCTTGGGTGGTGCTGGAGCAATGGGAGTCCTTTTTCTAAGGAAGCTTTCTTTATGGAGCTGTCTTTTATATGTCTGCACACAGTGATCATGAAACACAATGGACAGGCTCAGTGGCTTGCTGAAAATAGGATTTTGCTGTATACCTGCCTTGATAAATTGGCTGCTCTTGTTTAACAAAGGATGGTCCCTCTGGATTTCTTCCATGGTAGCATGAATTAATTGGTATTACCTCCAGCACTGCTGGAAGGCCCCTCCCCAAAGGGTTGTTTCACCTGAAACATCAGTCCCATCGTGCCAGCGCCCTGTGGTATGTCTCATGGTCCCTGTGTGTCATCACAGAATCATAGAATCCTAGAATGGTTTGGGTTGGAAGGGACGTCAAAGCCCATCCAGTTCCACCCCCCTGCCATGGGCAGGGACACCCTCCACTAGCCCAGGTTGCCCAAAGCCCCATCCAACCTGGCCTTGAACACTGCCAAGGAGCCAGGGGCATCCACAGCTTCTCTGGGTGACCTGTTCCAGTGCCTCACCATTCTAACAGTAAAGAATTTCTTCCTAACATCTAATCTAAATCGACCCTCTTTTAGTTTAAACCCATTGCCCCTTGTCCTATCACTACACTCCCTGATAAACAGTCCCTCACCATCTTTCCTGTAGGCCTCACAGGTGTCCTCATGCCAGGTGAGCATCCACACCATGGCTACCACCACCCTGGCCCACCAAAAGCAAGGCAGCAGCCAAGAGGGTGCACTGAACTGTGGTTCTTGCACCAGCCCCTTGTACCACCCTTGTGCTGCCCAGCAGCTGTTGCAGCGCTGGAGTTCGAGGCTGAAGCCAGTGGGGACTTTGTGGTCCCTCCTCCTGCCCCACCGAGACACCGCTCACAGGCAAAAGTCCCCACCAGACAGGTCAGGATGCCCAGTGTGACCCCAAGCCACCACTAACACAAAAATATCTAACCCATATACAGTGCTGTACAGAAAGCTGCTGGCTGTCTTGCCTCCTACCCCCAAACAAGATAAATCAGAAAATGGAGAGGTCAATTAAATCTGAAAAATGGCATTTTGTAGATGCGATCTTGGAAGGGACAATGTCATGGACCAAACTGCTCAGCTGTGTTTATGTCCTTCTGAATAAGTCAATAAGTGTATAATTATATCAGCAGAATGACTGTCACACCAATTACACAGTGTAGCTGATATTCAAGGAAATGGTCTTCTGTTAAAAGACTACTCTTCCAAACAACCACTGTGTTGGTTTGTTTTCAGCAGAAGCTTGCAGTCACTCTTGATTGGGGAGAAAAAAAGAAATCTGTCTCCAATTCAAAGAACCATGGTGGGGAGAGTGTGCCTAGCCTCTGCCTGCACTCCCGGAGCTGGGCTGGCTGTGCAGCGGCACCGGGAGAGCTGCATCCCTCCAGGTACCGGGGATGAGGTGCCGAATAGCTGGGGCTGCTGAGGAGTAACTGAGTTACACAGTTCTATTATGCAGATCAATAATAATAATAATAATAATAATAATAATAATAATACACTGCTGATGCAGCAGAGAGTAGTGAGATAAAGTCAGCACCCTAATAAACTATGATATTATTTGCACCCAGATAAAATCTGCACCCTAATAAATTATATTATCTTCCTTTTTAAGCAGAGAGGGAAGTACTGTGAACCCCGTTTCTGTTGAAGGACCTGCAGCACCACAAAACAAAGTGATTAGATTAATGCCGTCCGATACAGCCCGTGGCAATCAGGGATGGATGGCAGATCTTGCATCTCATGTCCCCCAGACTGCATACTGCATGCTGTGATAAAAATTAGTATATTTTCTTAATATATGCTGATACCTAATGCAGATATCCACAACATGTTGCTGTATGCAATGCGTAGTGAAAGATTACTCTTCTATTTTGGGATCCTAGTAGGGTAATTGAAAACTCAAACATTTTACATATATTGATTTCTTTGCTTCGCCGTTATCGTTCTGTATCAGTAACAATCCTCTTTAAACCTTCTCTTGTCATAGACTAAAAGTAGAGCTGCCTCCAAGAAAGATTATATGATTTTTAAGGCCATCAAAGAGAGAAGCTAGATACTTGTTCCTATCAGAGCACCTGTTTCATAAATCATTCAGGCCTGTAGTTATCTGTGAATGTCTTACCTTTGCCGAGCGCATGCATTTTTCATCAGCTTTGAATAATGACTGTCTGTAGGGCTGGACGATGGGGATGCCTCGCTGCTCCTGCAGTTGGGCCTGCTGTACAGAAATCAAGTTTTGAAAAGTCCCATTGAAAAGCACTCTCAGCGTCACGCACGCAAGTTAAACAGTGAATGGAATAGAAAAATCCTCCAATACCGAGAAAAGAAGCACCCCCAAATTCAGCTTAGGGATTCAATAAGTCTGTGTTTGTACTGTGTAAACACTGCACTTTCACTGAAAGCAGTGACCTCATAAGATTTTTATAAATTATTCATTCCTCTATACTGAACTGATTGCAATTCTGAAGCAATTAGTATCTTCTAAATAGAGAAAAGTAATTGATAAAGAACTCAATAATTACTACGTGTTTGCACAACAATAACAGCCCTAACCTGTTAACCCATACGAGCTGAACTGGGGTCTGCGGGGCAGGGTCTTCATCAGTGTTAAACATGCGGGACGCGGTGTGGCCTTCCAGCACTTGGTCTGACTAATATTTCGGGAATTTATGGCTAAGTCCATCCACCCCTTTTAAATAAAAGCTAATGGTTGTTTTAAGACAGCAATGTGTCAGGGTCAGGTTTTTATTGAAAAGTATCCTGACATAGTAAGTACACAAGGAGTTTGGAAAGTATTAAAGTCCACTGAAATCTCCTCCCAAACAGTGCCGGTTAAATACTTCTTTTTGCTTTTCTTTTCTTGTTCTACAAAGTTAGTCCTGCAATCATTCCTCAGAATGAGACTTACATGTAACATTTTTAAGTGTTAAAATAATTTACGTTCTCTGTGTAAGATGGCTTCAAACTCCTCTTGCAAGAGTCCGAGTGAGAGCAGGGATGATGAGGACAGTGCTCGTGCCTGGATCTGCAAGGCAATAACCCAAGATAAGTGTTTGGAGGTTGCACAGTTGGGGCAGGGAGAGGTGTAGCCTTGTATGAGCCCTCCTGTGGCATCTTGCTCTAGGAGAGGCTGGGCAACACTGGTCCAGGATCCCATGCAATGGCTATAACCATCCCTGAACTCCTTGTGCCCAAACACCGTCCTCTGCAGGTCTCACTGCGACCACCTTTCCCAGGGCTATGATGTTTTCTGCAGCCAAAAGCACTGGGAGCTTGTCAGTATATTGATACTGCAAATAAAACATTTGAGAGAAATATTCTTGGCAAAAATCATATTACGGTGTCACTGTTGGATGGGGAAGAAGAGGTATCTATCGCCATCAAAGCTACTGCAGGGAAACAGTGCTCCAAGGACCACACCACCAGCACTGCCCAGTTCTTCTCCCTGTGCCTGGATTTCCCCCCCGGATTTGGTTGTGTGTCTGTGGGGGCTGCAGATGGCCACGCTGGAGTGCCACGTTGGGCGCACACACCTGTGAGAAGACTTTTCTACAATAGGCTGTAAAGATTTGGGTAGCTTGAACTGTCTATCCTCAAAAAAAAAATTCCATCGCAGCTTGGTTTTAATGGGGAAATCGGCTGCTTTTTAAGCCAAGCGGCTGGGGAGGGAGGCTCACCATGGTCCTCTGCGATGGCTCTGGGCTCCTCCTGATGCTGACTACAGCCCTGGGTGCTTCCTGGCACCTCCAGCCAGGTGGGACCAAGGCAGTTTCACTTTTTCCTTTTCCAAGCACTTTTTTGTTTTATATTGCTTCGTATTTTTCTAAACAGGCGTTTGCTATGCTGAGTTTGGCGTGCGGGTGCCCAAGACCACGGGCTCTGCCTACACCTACAGCTACGTGACGGTGGGGGAGTTTGTGGCATTCTTCATCGGCTGGAACCTCATCCTGGAGTACCTGATCGGCACGGCCGCGGGCGCCAGCGCCCTCAGCAGCATGTTCGACTCGCTGGCCAACCACACCATCAGCCGCTGGATGATCAACAGCGTCGGCACGTTGAACGGACTAGGTGCGTCACACCATGCGTAGCTATCTGCGCTAATTAGGGCCTGAGGAGTAATTGGAAACTCGTCAGAAGCCAGACATGGATATTGGGCTTCATTCATTATTTACCATCCGTCTGCCTCTGGTACTTTGCCTTTGCAGTCCGGTTCACAGACGGGATTCGGGGGGATGGGATACATGATACTTTGAGCCCCTTTGGGATGAGCCGGCATTTAGCAGCATAAGCACCCAGAAAAATTAGTTGAAAGTCAGAGGCTAATGACAGTGCAGGAGCACTTCACCCAGTGCAGACACTCTGCTCGGTCCCGTTAAAGCGCACGCAGAGACTTGTTAGAGATTACATGTAGAAACTCAGGGCTGTGATGGTCCTGTGTCACCAGCAGTTCCAGCAACAGTCCATGGTTCCTACCAGGAGGTAAAACAGCTAGCTGTCCTGTACCTGTGTCATGAAAATTTAATGTTTGATTGATTTTTAATTAGTACTTGGCAGATACGTTATGCAAATTGAGACCTGATCATTTGTTTGCTGCCCTCTGAAAACTCCTAACAGTGTCTTGAGGCATCAGGATTTATCACCATAATAAAACAGCTTTAGCTAGCAGAGGCAGGGGCATCAGGAGACCACCTTTGCGATGAAATCCAGGAGTTCTGCAAAGCCTCAGGGTCTGAAAAGCATTTTTAAAAGCTTCCACAGAGTTTCTGGAGATGCTGCCCACAGCTATGGATGGAGAGTCACACACCTCTTTTCTCTTACCCAGGGAAAGGAGAGGAGTCATACCCTGACCTTCTTGCTCTTGTCATTGCTGTCATTGTCACCATCATTGTGGCCATGGGGGTGAAGAACTCGGTGGGGCTGAACAACGTGCTCAACGTCATTAACCTGGCAGTCTGGGTCTTCATCATGATTGCTGGTCTCTTCTACGTCAAAAGTGACAACTGGTCTGAAGGGCAATTCCTGCCATTTGGATGGCCAGGGGTAAGTCCTGGGCACACGGAGGGACATGCAGCACCTAAACAATGCCACCCTCCTGCCACACACTCAGCTTTGCTCACGGTACACGCACCCTACTTCCACTGTGCTCTCCAAATCTCAACCCTGCCAAACCCACCTGTGCTTTGGCCAGGGACCTCCAACTTCCACCACTGCAGGCTTGGATCCAGACCTCCTCGCTCCACCAAACCCAAAGGGTACGGCAATGCTTTGCACGTATCTCCTGCCAGCTCTTAGAATAAAGTCAGAACTTTTCCAAAATGTCCTCCTGGAGAGCCAAACTCCACGTGAAGGTATAGACCAGGAAATGTCAGTAATTGCCAGGCAGTGGAGCAAAATGCAGTGGCCATATGAGACAGGGAGCCCAGGAGGAGCTGGCTTAGCCTCTGCGAAGGGGGAGATACTTGTGTTGGCTGATTTTCAACAACAATGTTCTCAAGCATTTGTTTTGAGCACTTCATAATGCCACCTGCCAGTACTTATTTTATGGATGTTCCCTCAAAGCTTACTGAGAATTTGGACATATTTGGCTTTTTTAGCTTGCTTGCACTGGTTTTTATCCAAGGATGAACAGAGACTGAAAATATCTCGGCTGGCCTAAACCCAAGATAATTTCTCAGATTTACACTGCTCAACTCCATCAGGGTTTTGCACAGAAAAATAAGCAAGAAAGTAAAGTAAACCAAGAGTCTTGATTACTGAAAGGGTCCCAAGCTGCCATACAGTCCCTGCACCACCCTTCAGGAAATCAATACCTCTCTGCCAGAGAACAACAGTGAGGAGAAGAGCACTGAGGCCCATCTGAGAGCAGAGGTCCTATCTACCTTTGAATTGTGCTTGGCTTTTTATGCCATACAATAGGAATGAAAAAGAGAAAATAGAAAATTGCTGTTTTCCTCTAATTCAACCCACCAAATATCTCCTGGCAAAAATACGTAGTTTTAAAAGACACATATTCAAAGCATATCAAAATCAATAGGGTCTTACCACCATTTTCAGCTGGTTGGTTGTCTCCCAAATTGTTTGTAAAAGTAAATCTGCCATAGCACAAGCATGAGATCCCAGGAGCATAGGGGATACTTTAAAAAGGTAATTACAGGTAGTTGCCCTGAAATAGGTGACTTTTACTGTCTGCTCCATTACTAGACAGCTAAAATGACAGAGATGTGGTGGACACGTGGTACCCAGCTAGCTACCTAGATTTATGCAAGAGCTTCACAACTGCAAATGCGCTCACTCCTTACAGCCACACAGTCTTTAGCCTGCTTCAGCATTTCTTCCTTATAAATGTCCTTGCTAATATTGTACATTTTAAAAAGTCACATTAAAAAAATAACTAAACAGTACAAATAATTCCTCATCCAAGTGCTCCAACGTGTAGTCCTAACCTGTCTGCAGCTTCCAAGCAAAACAGAGGTTGTTTGGAAAGCGGTGTATATCTGACTGCTGCTGCTCCCTTCTGCTTCCTCTGCTAGCGGATCTTGCTGCCACATGAGATATCTTGCTAAGATGGAATGTGTAAACATGCTCCAAAACTCTACTAGTATAAACGGATTTGGGGTGGAGTATTGTGAAAGCAAACCTGAAATTGGTTAATTGTCTCTTCTGTCGCTGCCAGGATCTCGCAGCATGGGCACAGGTTTGTGGTGCACCACGAGTGAGCTGCACATGCTTCCAGTGCCTCGGGCTGCACGTTGGAATCTTTTCCCTAGACCAGATCACTGGGTTATGGGTGTTGCCAGGGTCAGTCCCAGATAGAAACACCCAACTTGACATGTGAAACCCCCCCCCCCTTCTGCCCCACTCACCCTTTAGCTCAGACAAGGCAGAAGTGGGCTCCTGCATTTCTGCTCAGTTCCCTCTCCCTGGTTGTGTGCCAGCCTCCCTCCTGGCACTCAGATGCTCGATCCTCCACACAGGTGCTCAAAGGGGCCGCGACGTGTTTCTATGCCTTCATCGGCTTCGACATCATCGCTACCACGGGAGAAGAAGCGAAGAGTCCCAACACCTCCATCCCCTACGCCATCACGGCCTCACTTGTCACGTGCTTGACAGCATATGTGTCCGTAAGTACTAGCTATACGTAAATATATATGTATGCATATATATACACACACAAACACACACACAAAAATATATATAGATATATATAGCGTGTTCCTTCTGGGCATCTGCGCAGCTCCCCTCCCCATGAGCCGGGGTGCCAGTCTGACCCTTGGACAAGGGCCCTTTCTTTGGTGGGAACCGAGACACCAGCTGTGTTTCCATGTGACTGCAGTGTCCTGCCGAGGCTCCCCTTGGCCCCAGCCCGGTTTGTCCCCTGGCTCCTGTCACCCTGCTGAGATCCCTCTGCGGGCTGCAGGGACATGGTGGCAGCTGTTATTTTCCCCATGCCTCATCCCCGTCCACAGCTATTTTTGCATCCAGAAGTGCAGCAAAGCTGAAGGAGCAGCAGCATTGCAGCAACCTTTCTCCATGTTTTTGGTAAAAGCAGCACTGCCTCTGCCGGAAATGTGGGAGAGGGTCCAAGTGAAGGGGGAGGATGGGCAGGGATGGCCATGCAAGGGATGTGGCAGCAGCAATGTCCAGCTGCTCTGCACCCCAATAAATGCATGTCTGTACTCAGGGATTTTCTCTGTAAAAGAGCAAAATTGAGTCACGAAAGAGAAAAAATATTGTTCTGATCATTTCAAGGAAACTCACACACTGCCTCTCCTGCAACATGGTGGGCTTCCCTCAAAACAAATTTCTCTTTGGCTCAAATGATATCAGAGTGTTCCCCCCATGTGATGCCATCTTGGGTTTTGCTCTGTCCCATGGGGAGTGCATGACTCTGGCAGTGCTGCCCTGCACAGGGACAGCAGTCCGCGGGGTTAACCACCCCACAGCAAAGTGCGTACAGGCCTTACCTCCAGCATCTTACACCCCCTCCACAGGAGACATATGGATACAATCCCCATCAGACTTGAAATTTGTTGGCTTTCCACCCTTGAGAAACATCCTCTGCACCCTGCGAGTCCCCAGCAGCCCCCAAAGCTGCTGCTGACACCCGTGTCCTGCTCCTCTCACCTTCCCCAGGTGAGCATCATCCTCACACTGATGGTGCCGTACGACGCCATCGACACCGAGTCCCCACTGATGGAAATGTTTGTGGCCCATGGCTTCTACGCAGCCAAGTTCATCGTTGCCATTGGGTCCGTGGCCGGCCTTACCGTCAGCTTGCTGGGCTCCCTCTTCCCAATGCCGAGAGTCATTTATGCCATGGCTGGTGATGGGCTGCTCTTCAGGTCAGTCATGCCCATGATGGCATTTATTTTTTCCCCCTTGGGACCCAGAGGGGAAAGGTGCTGGGGGGGACACAGGGGCTGTCCTGCACCCAGACAGCCCGGGGCCATCACGGCAGGGAGCAGTGGGCACACAGAGACTCAGTGCTCGCAGAACAGGGCTCACACTGAAGAAAAATCCTGGGGAAATAAAATCAGGACAGATCTATGCAAAAGTTTCTCATTTGGTGCTGGTACCTAGAGATTCAGTTTGTGGGAGGGCGAGCATTTAATTCAAGAGTTACTTGCAAAGAAGAGCAGTTTATATGTATAAAATTTTGGCACTTATTTCCAAGTATCCCAGTGTCCATTTCAGATTGCCCAGAGCTGGTTCAGCCTAGATCTAACTCCAGATCCAGCCTCAGCAGTATTTCCAGTCTCTGGCTGTCTGGAGTCTAAGGTCCAAAAGGCGGGAAGAGCTGAAGGGTTCACAGCTCTGAGGCTGGTCCCTCCAGCCGGGTAAGGGTTATTGCAACAGGGAACTGTTGCGAGCTGCAGTTTTAACTTTCTGCAACTGTTTCACACTCCAGATTTTTGTCCCACATCAGTTCTTACACGGAGACTCCCATAGTGGCTTGTATCGTCTCTGGATTCCTCGCAGCATTGCTTTCCTTGCTGGTCAGCCTGCGGGACCTGATAGAAATGATGTCCATCGGCACGCTGCTCGCCTACACACTGGTCTCCGTCTGCGTCCTGCTCCTCCGATACCAGCCCGAGAGCGACATCGATGGTTTCGTCAAATTCCTCTCCGAGGAGCACACCAAGAAGAAGGAGGGCATCCTGGCCGACTGCGAGAAGGAAACTTGCTCCCCAGGGAGCGAAGGAGAAGAGTTTGCCGGCCCACCGACCAACACATGTGGGGCAAAAAATCTGCCATCGCTGGGGGATAACGAGATGCTAATTGGGAAATCCGATAAATCGACTTACAACGTGAATCACCCCAATTATGGCACGGTTGACATGACCTCAGGTATAGAGGCAGATGAATCTGAGAACATCTACCTCATCAAGCTGAAGAAGTTGATCGGCCCTCGCTACTACACCATGCGGATCCACCTGGGATTGCCGGGGAAAATGGACCGTCCCACGGCAGCCACTGGCCACACGGTCACCACCTGCGTTCTCCTGCTCTTTGTCCTGATGTTCATCTTCTGCTCCTTCATCATTTTTGGGGCAGACTACATCTACGAGCAGAGCTGGTGGGCTGTCCTCCTCGTCGTGCTGATGATCCTGCTCATCGTTGTGCTGGTGTTTGTGATCTTGCAGCAGCCAGAAAACCCCAAGAAGCTGCCCTACATGGCACCTTGTCTGCCCTTCGTCCCTGCCTTCGCTATGCTGGTGAATATCTATCTCATGCTGAAGCTCTCCACAGTCACGTGGATCCGATTTGCCGTCTGGTGTTTTGTGGGTGAGTTCCAGATTCATTTATTTTAATTTTTTAACTGACACTCTTTTGAAAGCATGTTAATAATAACTTCCCTAATTAGAGTGCTCAGGCTGATGCTTCTTCAGCTGGGACATACCCAGTCCTTTGCGTTTGCCCCTTGTCATCCTGAAGTTCTTAGAAACCTCGGTTAGTCAAACCCCTGAGCCACAGCTAAATGGAAAATTACACCTCCAGAAAATGTCAGTTTGATGGAAGTAAACTGCTCCATGCAAAGGTGACTATTTCGATGAGTCTTTTGATGCAAAGTAGGTGGGTTCTGTAAATTGCCTTGCAGGCAGGTTTCCTACAGAAATCTGCCTGCTTTTTTGCTTTTTCACCCACTTGAGCTCTTCAACAGCCCACACCAAAATCTCAGCACTGCATTTCCAAAGCCCAGAGCTGCCCAACCCCAACAGCCCTGGGAGAGGCAGAGCCAAGGGATCTGTGGACTGTATCTCCTTTTCTTGGTCTAAGTCCTTAACTTTGTGGCAGGTGGATCTTGGGACTCACAGGTTCTGTTGTTTTTGACAAATTTAGCCTTCCTGGCAAATAGACAGGAGCCTGGCATGTCCATAGTTTCTCTTGCTTGACATTGCAACCCACAACTCCACAAACCCAGGAGAAAAAGAGCAGTTCTCATAGCTCCTCCTGAAGGCTCCCAGATTTGGACTATAGAGAACTGAAGTGACAAGACAATATCAAAGTCAAGGACTCTTTACAGAGAAATAATAACACTATGGGTAAACTTATATATTGCAGCAGCCCACAGGAGCCCCAGCTGCAGATAACAGACTCTGAGTATGGTGCCAGCACCCAAAAGGATCATTCCTGGCCAAGCATCCCACCAGCAGCCCTCCCCTTTCGGAGCAGGGGTCAGGGTCCTGGGTTGAGAGGGAGAAAGTGGTGGGGAAAGAGAATGAGGATTGATGCAAAGGTCATAGTCAGCTGCCACCTCCCGTGGTCAGGAATCACTTCTAGAGGAGGGGTGGGAAGGCACAGGTCACCACAATGGGCTCACCAGCCTTCATGCTGTTCTCGGGTACCTCCTGATGTTTGTAGATGTTTGACCTCAGCTGGCAGAACTATGAGACAACATGAACAGACCTTGGATCTCCCTTTGGCATCTCAAAAAATTTAGAGTCATCTCACAGTTCCCATCCTTCAGTGGGAGGTTGCTACCACCTTTTTTCCTCCATTTTGCCATTCCCACTTTTGCTTCATGGTGAGGACAGCAGCTATCCTGACTCAGTCGTGCAAGACTGAGGTTTCATAGCAAAGCTCCATCTCTGAGAGCCCCCTAACCCCAAATCAAGCCGTTGGACAGTACCTGCCACATGCACCCTTTGGGCTGGAAAAGATATGCTCAGTGCTTTTTTTGGCCCTCAAAGACAATAGGTGAAGCTGCAACCCCAGGACCTGGAAGCAAAGTGACTCCAAAGCATCAATTTAATCCACTGTGATTAAATACTTTCCCCTGTGGGTACATTTAATACCTCTTCAGCTGCTATCTATGGCAACAAGTCAATTAAGCCACTCCATTAAGGAGTGGTGGACTCCACCAGCCCCATCCACAGCTGCTCACCTGTTGGGAGAGGCACATCCCATCTGTTTTTCTGGCAGAGATGTGTGGTCCTGCCACAGAGACTCTGGATTTAACCTCACAAGCAGTGCCCCTTGGCCAGTCCATGGTATGTGGAGAAGTCTGGGTTTCTCTATGCACATGTCTGGGGTAGTTTAATCCCAAGATCCACTGGAAATAAGGTCCCCAGATACATTTTCTTCTGGGGAAAGCATTGGTGCAGGAAGGTGAGATCAGGTAGGGCTAGAGGGAGAAGATGAACTAAAACCCCTAAAGGGAGGAAGACAGGATTTCGGAGCTGTTTTAATACCAAACACACTCATCCTGGCAACCCTGGGGCACGAGTGGCTGCGAGCACCAGCAGGAGAGAGACTGAGAGCATAAGAAAACTCCAGAGAGAAAATGATATCTGGGAGGGTAACAGGGTGGAGAAGTGGGTTGTCAGCTCTTGGGAGCCTCCACACGTCTGCTGGGAGCTGCTGTCCCACTGAAGCTGCAGATGGCACAATCACGTGGCCAGCAGCGATCCCAGCTGTTGTTTAAAACATAGAGCCCTCAGGTCACAGCTGGCAGCCCAAGCACACAGACTCAATGGGTTTGAAGAGCAGACATCAACTACAAAATACACTGGCTTAAAAAATATAGGTGTATTTAGATACATTTAACCCTCACCAGCTGGCGCCAGCCCGGCGCTGGATGGGAGGATGCTGGTGGTGAGCTGGGCTGGATCCCCCACCCACCCCTGACGTGGGTTTTGGGGGGCAGATGCTGTTTCGGGGCATGGCATGTTTATAGCAATGTTTTATCCAGGTTCATGGGGCCGGTGCGGGCAGCTGGGGTCCAACCCTCTCCCTCTCACTCGCTGCAGGTCTGCTCATCTACTTTGGCTACGGGATGTGGAACAGCACGCTGGAGATCAGTGCCCGCGAGGAGGCCCTTCACCAGAGCACCTACCAACGCTACGACGTGGACGTCGACCCCTTCTCCGTGGATGATGGCTTCTCCTATGCCACCGAGGGTGAGGGCTACCCAGGCTGGGGTCCCTCCGAGGACAAGGGCTTCTCATACCAGCAAATGGCAGGAGCAAAGGAAAGCCATCGGACGAGTAGCAGGTCGAAAAGCAAAGGCAGGCACAAACCGCCATCGGAGGCTCTCATTGCCAACGACGAGTTGGACTACTCGCCTGAGTAGCGGGGCGGGCAGCGGGTCGCCATGCCGCCCAGCCGATGAGGAAGGGTCCCCGCAGCTTCCCTGTCCTGTCCCATCCTCCCCGGGTCCTCCACCACCACCCCGCTCACCTCCAGTCCTCGGGACACGCTCTGCGATTGCCGTTGACCACGAACCAAACACACCCGTGGTCTGTCCCAGCTCCACTGGTCAGGTCCCACTCTGGTGAATGCCGGCCGATGCCCCGGCACCAGTTGATCTCCTGGCACCAGCCACACCAGCGGAGGTGGTGGAGTGGGAGATGTGCCAAACTGGTGGAAGGAGCCACATGAGGGGATGAGACAAGTTGTCCCCAGGGAATGTCCACCTAACAGCCGCAGTGGTGAGATGCCACTCTTACATTCTTGGCACTTTCTTAGCATGTGTCTTTTTTCATTTTGAACCACCTTAGAAGTAACAGCTGAGCCAGAGGGACAGATGGGCAGGTAGGTACAAAATAGAGATGGACAAACCTCTTTCAAGGGAGTAGCTCAGAGATGGGTCCAGGGATGTTGGTCCCATCACACAGCATTTCCATGGCCTGTTCTGGTGCAAAGGCACTCAGTGCACACAGCAGTGCTACCCCCGTGTCCATCCCCGCACCATGAATCCAAGCATCCCAAATACTGTGATTCAAAATTAGTCCGTGTCTCAATCAAACCTTGAAATCCCAGCACGGCTGAACATCCCAAATCTGTGGTTGGGAGCCTGGTCCCATTTCTGGTCACAGCAAGGGCTGTGAACCACTCTTGGCTCAACCCACCTTGTGTAAATGGTCAACAAGGACCACACACCGTTTCTCTGAGCATCACCGGTCTGAGGCTGGGCGCTGTTTTCACCACGTTGTGTCTTTTACAAAAATGACTGTGCTGTAATTCTCTCACTGCGGTGGGCCTCGGTGCTTCAGGGACGTGTCCATGCCCCGGCAAAATAGCAATGTCCGTAGGTGAGCCATGTCTTGGCAGGGCTGGGCCACAGACGGCAAGCAGAGAGGACTCGGCTGCTGAAATCTCCCTCCCTGCTGCCATCTCCACCTTGTACCATCTTCTCTGTTTCTGACCCTGGCTTGGTGGATGCTGTATGAAAAAACACTGAAATGCTGCTCGTTCTATAAGTGTCCGTATTTCAGTCCGAAACCAAACGGAGCTGGTGGCTCGCAGGGCAGAGGTGGTCAGCAGGCGGATGTTTCTCATAGTTAACCCCTTTGGTTTGGCCAGAGCATGGCCATGACCCCAGCAGTGCCATCAGGTTCCCTGCCGCCAGCGTCCCCGCAGCACCGTCAGCGGTGGTGGGGTTTGGTCGCAGCCACTGTCTACCCCAGCACAGACAGCAGCTGCACTGCTGAGTCAGCGATTAGCAGCAGGTCTAGTTCTGGAGCCCTTCACCAACATGCGTAATTTAAAACACTGCAACGGAGGAACATCTTTTTGAGTAAATAATAACCCAGGAAGCACCCCATCAGAGAGCAACACCCATCCTCCTCCCGGCTGCCTAAGGCTGCAGCCGGATGCATCCCTGGGGCTCCCCTGGAGCAGCCCAGACCAACCCCCAGTACCAGGGGCTGCTGCTGGCATCCCAGGGGATGATTTAACATCAATGGGGGCACGAGGCAGGATTTCCAACCGGTGATGCTGAGAACCATTAATACATTGGTTCACTGGATGAGGCTTAGCCCCCCAAAACACAGCGCAGAGACTGCCTGGCACCCTTGTGGGCAAGGGGCTGCCAGGTGCAGAGGGTGCCTGGAATCACGCCCATCCCCATCGCTCCTGGGGCTCAAGGGCTCGATGGAGAGGCTCCGGCCATGGCTGCAAGTTTCCCACCTGCAGCTCCTGTCTCAAAGAGTCACAAACTACAGTCCTTTTCCCAGTGGAGAAGAGCATCTGATTCTGCAGATTTTAACCCGGAGCACCCTGGGCAAGCCAAGGGAAGTTTGGCCTCCACGAGGGCTTCAGGGTGGGAGCGAGGATTTGGCGAAAGGACCCGTAAGCTTCGCTCTGGCATCCCCTCCCACTGCCCGCCCCTACCACGCTTCTACAAGTAGAAAACCTGAGTGTATCCCACTGAAAAGCTATTTGCAATGTGTGCACCACGCACGGGCCAGCTCGGGAAACCTTTCCGACGGTGCCAAGCGCCTCTCGCAAAGGTCACCTCTCACTCGCGCTTGGCTGCTCTCATCCTCGATGCCTTAGAAGTACCCAAGAGAGATGGCACCTCGCAGGTCTGGCTTTACGTTTTCAGGGAGAAAGATCGATGCTATTTTCCTACCAGCTCTTATACTATACCGTATCCAAGGTAGTCGTCTTCGTCCTGCTTCCTGCACGGTATTTAGGCATCTGCTGAACCACAAATTCATGCCCAAGTACCCTGTCGAATCGAAGCCTGTTACTCCTTTTGCAGCCTTAAACTCTTGCTACAGAGCAGTTACCAGTACCAGTGTCTGTCATCATGTCCGCTCTAGTTATGCTGTATCATTTGATGAGGGCTTGATCCCTTGCTCTTTGGCATCTGTAGGAACCTCTCCATTGGACCCATGCATTGAGTGAAGCCCTTCAGCTGCTCTTGTTCCTGTTCACCCATCCTCCTTCCTCCTCCCGGGAAGTGCCAGGACAGGATGGCTGCACCGTGTCCCTGGGACCGCCGGGAAACAGCATTTGATGCCACGGCACTGTCTGGTGTGGACGGGCTGCTGTCAGCCCTTGCCGTGGCAGGGAGTGGGAGCCGTACCCTCCTCCTGAGCCCATCACATCCCCCTAACGTTGGAGTGTAAGGAGAAGGCAGCCGAGCTGCAGGCTCCCCCCACCCTGCTCTGAGCAGCAGTGCCTGGGGGACACGCGGGTTCAGCCCTCGTTTGGGAGCTCAGGCGCTTTCCCTGGTAGCAGGCATTGGGGTCTTCAGTGGGCACAAACAAAAGCTGCAAAGGCCAAAATGTCCGGACGTGTCCGTCACCTCTGGGCACCACTGGCCCCAGGGGGGCGGTTTCGGATGCTGGGAGGAGGTGCAAGCGCTTGTTTTGCTGTAACCCCAACATGCAGCCTTTCCCCCTGGGTGCCCTCAGGGAGGTTCTCACACCCCTGACCCATCAGGCGGACACAGGCAGAGCGGTACCACCTCGCTCCCACCACCGGTGAGAGCCACACAGCCCCCCCCACGCCTCACCCCCTCCACAGGCCACGCATCCTGGGGCACCCAATGCATGATACAGATGGAGCAGAAATACCTCAAACCTTCCAGACTGACTCGATAAGATCTCAGTCCCTCCACAGATTCACTCCACACAGTTAGGACCACTCGGTTATGAGGCCCAGCACACCGGCATCCTCCACGCGGCAGAGAAATCACACCCCGAAACGACATGGGATGTTGTAAATCCAGCTTCTAAATGATCTTCACTTCGTTTTGTTCGGTCTTTCTGATGTATATCTTGCTTTTTTTGCAGATGGTACTTTCTGGTGTAATAATTCTCTGCAGTTCTGGTATGAAATTGGTGTATTTGTTAAAAAAAGTTTGTTCTATTAATTAATTTTTTTTTGTGGTTTCCAAAAGCCCATTGATGCATTGTACAATGGGATCTTGTAGTGTGTCATGAGACAGAAAAAAAAATATGCAGATATGTTATGGAGTGATTTTTATTTTCAAATGATTGTGTTGTTGACAACTATACATATAATATATATATATAATCAAGATACTAAGAAAAAAATCTAAATTTACCAAAATCTGTATATTTTAATAAATGCATAAAGCTTTATTGTGTGCCTTTACATTTAAAAATCAAACAGGAAGTAATGGATTTTTAAAGAAAGCCAGAGACAACTGTGTCTTAGCATCAGTCTCCATAGTAATGTAAATCTTTTAAATGAAAAACTAAATCAAAAAATAAGAAAAATAAAAAATCCCATATAAACTTTGTTAAGTCAATCGGTACCTGAAGATCTGATATATGTTCAATGCTAAATCGAAGATGAACAAATCTTGCCTTACGTGCTTCAAAATTTCCTTTGTAGAAGATCCGTTTCAATGGGCTAACTTTGGTATTTACTTGCACTGTTGTGAAAAAAAATGGTTATGAGTTTACACAATAAAAAAAAAAAAGAAGAAAAAAAACCTCAAGCAAACAACCGCAAGTTGACTATTGCAGTGCAAAGCCCCGGAGAGCGCCAGTGTCTTCCAGTCTGCTCACACCCACCTTTCCCTGGGGTAACTGGGGTGTCACGGCACCGTCACCCCCCCTGCACGGGCACTGGGGCCGCGGGGAGGCAGGCACCGCTTGTGGGGACACAGCCCCCTCTCCCCTTTGGGGTGCTCAGGGCCACCAGTGTCCCCCCATGGGGTCCCTCCTGTTATTCCTGTTATTTGGGGAATGGGGAGGCTCTAGGTGTGCTCCCGATGGTGGGCAGCTATGGACAGGTCCTGGTGGAGCCGGGGAGGGCTCCACCGGGGCACCGGGGACCACCACCTCCACGCCGGGGTGACCACCAGAGCTCACACCCACCACTCCACAGCTGACATTGGCACGGCGTGGAGCAGTCATTCCATTCAGGAGAATTATATTTGACTCTGTTTTGAGGCTTCGGGTCAGCAAACGAGCACCAAAAGCCTTCAAGAGCCAACAGCACCACAGCCAGCCCGGGAGAACCCTACAGGGGAGCGGGGCGTTTTGGGCGGGCACAAAGCAGGTATTTCAGCTTTGATCCTTTAAAAACTAGAAGAGTTTAATGTTCTTTGTGCTTCCTCCAAACACTTCCCCTCTGCGGTGCCAGCACTAATATCCTGTCCCATTCTTGGCCCCATCTCCTCACGCCCCACGGTTGCAGATGTCCATTTTCCCTGCGGCTGCTCCAGGGTTGTTTTGCTTTGGACTTTTCTTCTTTTCCCTGAAATAAAGCTTCTTCCTTCCTCTGAGCAGCTTGCCCAGAGCCTTTTAAGGGTTGGATTTGAGATCAGCCGCTGGTAACCTGTGACTGTGGGCAGGGTGAGCAGAGCCCCGCACCTGCCGAGGGTCCCCAGCCCCACGTGCCTGAGGATGTCACGTTGCAGCCCATTGGTGTGGGCAGCAAAAAACCCATAAGTGCTGCCTGGCAGTGCTCAGTCCTCGTTGGGTCATGCACGACTGCCCGGCCCCCTCCGGCAACACCAACGCCTTGCCAACCCCCGCCTCAAGCATCTCAGACAAGTTTCCCTGTGCTTTTCCCTCCCGTTTCACTCCAGGGCCGTTTGCAGGGCAGCGTTCCAGCAGCTTTCTGCTCTGAGGTCTCCCACACCGCCGTCGGCCCCGGGGTTAACCGGCAGAGCCGTCACTCGGCTAAAGCCTCGGGCAGCGGCGCACAATCCACAATCCCCGGGCAGCCTGCACAAGCTGGCACGTCTGTGCGCTACCCCTTCGCCCGTGGCACCCGCACATCAATGGCAGCACTTATAGCGTCTCTCCAGCGCATACAACAACTGCCTGTGCCCTGCCTGTGATGTAATGGGCACAAGTGTCCTGCCGCCAGCCCCGCGCCGCTGCCCGCCTTGGGTACATTGTATAGGATGGCAGCGATGCAAAGCCTGCACAACAGAGACGCGTTCAAGACCGCTCAGTCTTAAAGGCAGATGCTGGGGTTGCGTGTCGGAGCTGGAGGGCGATGCGCAGGCAGCCTGGGACATGAGCAGCCCCTCCTGGAGCCTCCTTATTCACTCCTTTTAAATGCTTCCACCTTGGCTTCCCACATGGAGGAGGCAAGGTGTGGGAGCTGCAGCATCCTTGCCCATGGCTGTATCGCCCAGTTTGGATTCTCCAACTGAAGTAGACAAAGATGAAAGGACAGTTTGTAATCCACCGAGGCTTGACTAGCGGCCTCGTTTGCAAGTTCTTCCCCATCATCCCAAACAATTTGGTTGGCCCTCTCCTCTACGTGCTCAATCCCCTTTCCTCCTACACGCAACACCACCTGGGCTCTCCGTCTTGTCCACGCTTGAACAGCGGCTATTCCTCTTTTCCTGCTCCTGCAGCCTGGCTTACATGAATTACTTGAACTGAGTTAACATCTCCAGGAACAGATGGGATTTTGTATCAACGTAATTAAATTGCTATAGCCTCTGATAAGGACTGAGTTAGATCTTGATCTTACACGGTTTTAATCAAAGAGAGCGATGACCCCAGATCAGACTCTTATTTTAGTTGAGAGCACTTCCAGCAACGTGACTTATCAACTTCAGCACGCCCCAGGCAGTGCTGGGGGGTGCATCTCCACCACTTCAGTGGGTTTCTAAGCCTCACCGATGTGAAGAGAACCACGAGTCCATACCTCTGGTGCAAGCTGCTATCAGGAACATTGAAAGAACAAATGGATAGGCCAGAGGTCATTACCACGCAGGAAGATTACTCATATTTTAAATATTCCAAAAAACCCTCAAAGTTCCACTTAATCCCACAGCAGAGCAGAATGTCTCATCCTGAACTGCTATTAAAAAAAAAAAAATCTTCAAAATCATTGGGAAACCCCTGTCATGGAAAAGCTAGCTATGGAAACACGCAGGGGAAGGAAGGCAGGAAAGAAGCCAGTGGTTGCAGGCACTCTGTTATTTATTGTACAGTATTTCACTGAAAGTACAAAGGCATCATCAGTATTCACCAGAATTGTATTGTAACAGGTACATTATACTCTGGGTTAAAATGTGCTACTTTAACGATGCAAGGCAGAACACAAATTTAGAGGAAGAAAGCAAGGAGTTTAAAAGAATGTAAAAATACGTTTTTAGTAACTGATCTGTACAAAGGAAAAAAAGAAACCAAACCAGAGTGCGGGGATTAGAGCCCCCAAAGTCATTTAAAACTATATAAAAAGGCACTGTTATCTACCATGTAATTAGGACCTTTGAGTTCTCTTTCCTTCATACTGATGACTGTGGGGGTGGGGGAAATACTGTTACTAACATGATCAAACTCATACAAAAGTATTTACAGAGAAAGGCAGAAAAAATTCCCCTACTCTTGTTCCAAAAGAGAAACATTTGCCCGGTTGGAGAGTACAGCCTTCCTCCCTACCCTCATCCCAAACCGTGCCAAACCAGTGACCTTGAACAGGGGGAAGCAAATCCTGACGCGGTGGGAGAAGCTGCCAGAGTCCTTCTAACAACGGGAAAGTGTCTCTCTCGTTTCTGTTTTATTGCTTTAAACTCTCCTATAATCAGGGGAGCTAGAAAATAAAATAAAAGCCCTAAAACCCACATGACAGCCCCAAACCATCTGAGTCATCCTGGCTGCAAGACGGTGGGGGAGCGGTGGTCAAGACAAAATGGGAAGGACCAAGAGGTAGGGCTGGCTGGAGCTTTCTTTTCTAGAGAAGGGGGGAACAGATGGGGAGAATAACACTTCAAACTACCAGACATTTGTGCTGCTTTTCTAAGTCTTCCCCTGGGAGCCTGACAGCGGTGCACGTCAGCAGAAGCAAACCCAGGGCACGCAAACCCACCAGCCAAAGCATCCGACGGCAGCCGTGGGACGTCCCCAGGACGCTTACACGTGAGCGCTCTTCGCGTGGGTGGGGGAGCTGGATCCCGAGGCGTAGTAGAAACGGTTTTCACCGAACGTCTGGGCATCTCCCGAGCAGCAGACGATGACGCAGCCGCCGAAGAGGCAGAGCGCAGAGCCGATCCAGCCCGTGTACAGGGAGTAGCCGAAGCTCATAATGGTGGTCTCGCGGTGGGCGCACACGGGAAACCAGATGGTCGCAACGACGCCGCACATGGCTGGGGAGGGATGGAAAGGAAAGGTAACTCCAGCAGGTAACCCCACCACGGGGACACAAAGCACACCAAAAGGGAGGGAAGGCTCTGCAGGACAGGGGACAGAGAGGAAGCCCATCTCTCCTCCCTTGCACTCCCACGGAGGGACCCAGGAGCATCAGCATCAGGGCTTGGTCCAAGAGATCTCCGAGCAGGGGGCAGCGTGGGAGAGAGATCAAGAGAGAACAGCCATCTCTCTCAAGCACCAACAAACAAAAAGAAAAAAAACAACTGCTGCTTGACAGAATCTGATCTATTTATTACAAGGGAAACAGATTTGCTCCCTAGAAATATCTTTAAGGGGGAAAAAGGAAAGTCATCCCTGAAATTGATGCTCTGGAGAGCTGCAGAACTAGGAATAGATTAGATATGAAGCAAGACCACAAAAGCTGTATGCATGGGTGAGACAGTAAAATCGGTGGCCCAGAGTCAACTGGTTTAAATCGCTATTCCTGCATGAACTCACGTGCTACGTCCTCAGCCCACGTCAGTCAGCATCACCGCAGTTGCTCTACTGAATGGTCACATAAACATTAATGAAGTATCCCAGCACTTAGCGAGACAGAGTAGGGTTTATAAAATACAAGCAGAAAATGGGCAGGGACAAAATAAGCAGCAGTACAGCATTGGCGGGGTTTTCTATGGAGAGGGAAATGTCTCATAGCTCTGGAAAGCAGACACCGCTTCCCTAGGGAAGTTTCTCTGTGTCAAAGTGATGGGGACAAACCCAGAAAGGCTCTCTGGAAACCTATTGAATTGAATAGAAATGGGACCTCATCTGAAGGGAAAACAGTATTTTACCTAGAGTCTACAGTGGGTCAAAAAATAACTGCAGACTTCAAATTTAGCTTGAAATTCCATAGATTTTTTTATTTTTTTATTTTTTTCACAAAAAGCAGGAAGGCTGCCACGGTGGTGCTGCGAGGAGTGCTAGGTGGGGGATGTGTGAAGCAGATACCCTCAGGACAGTAAAGCGGGTTCAAACGCAGCACTTCGCAGGCAGCCAGGCTAGGGACCACAGTGTTTCAGTGTGCAGCACACACGCGTGGTTTGCTCCAGGCAGGGAGAAAACACGTGCCCTGCATTCTCCTTGTGCTACACAAGGTCACACTCACCACCCTCACTAAGGGTGCTACCTCCATCCTGCAAAGTCCCCACAGGCACCGAGGGCAACAGGAGTTGATGGTGTTAATCACCTCACAGGAGCAGATCCTAAAACAATACTCCTTTATGGCCTGTACATCTGAGAAGAATTAATCTGTCAATATTTACTTGCCTCTGGGACAAGCTGTGCAGGACTCCATCCTTGTGGCTATCAGAGAATCAGAGCAAAACAATAACAGGACCGTGGCAGCGTTACAGATTTCCACCGACCGCATTAAAAGGTATCTGGAGGCAGTGTCAAAAAGTTAAGGTTGCAATAGGAGAAAAAAAAAAAGGGGGGGGGGATGAGATTAAAATTAAAATTGTTTAGTTAAAGTGAAGAACAAACCATAACTCCTGGCCTGTACAGCAGAAAACCCATCCTCAATAGCTGTAGTTATTGTGAGAGAAAATATTTTCTTATGGAAAAGAGAAGAACGTTTGAAGGATGCTAATAAAGCCAGTAATAATTTTGGGCCTCCTCAAAGCAAGGACCCTGTGGCTTTGGAAGGAATTTCTGGAGAAGGCAGGGAGGGGAGAGCAGCATTTCTCCTGCGTGTGGATCCGTCCTGCACACAGCTCATGACCCTCTAACGCTTTAAAACAAAAATGTATCAGTTGGGAATCCACAAAGCATTCTAATGGGCTCCGGAAAAAAAAGCTTCTTTGTTGTCCGAAAAAACACAATCATCTTTTCTTTTTCTGTCAGCAGTAAATATATATATATATATATATATTTATGTCCATAGACTATAAGAGCCTTATCTATCCAGACCCTCCCCCACAACACAGGACCGAAGAAAACACTCGCAGTGGGGTGAGAAGAGCTCTCAGGGACACTAACACAATGGCATCTCTTGTGCATGCGGCTCTACTACATGTAAAACCACCTTATTTTAATGCTGACAATACTAGCAAGCTGTGAAACACAAGCCAAGGACTTTGCATGGGTTAGTTTGACCTCTCTGTCTTCGGAGGCTACCAGCTGCCGTCAGTCACCAGTGACCCCGTTGCTCAGCAAGAGGAACGCCCTGAAACCGGACTGGATTTCATTGCTCTGCGTAGATTAGATTGGGTTGTAAATCCTCTGAGAAGATGGGAAAAGGGTGGTCTGCAATTGTAATATTTCTTGGTGGACTCGAATTTTGGTCTAGCCGTATCGCAGAGAAAGGCTGAAGAAAAGTTTATTTGCCAAGAAACCCTAAGGGACTGGAAAAGGCTTTTTAGGGCAATTTTCAAGTACTAAAATAGCTGTCTACAAGGGTGAACTCTTTGAATAGAAATTATTACCCTTTTGCTTTTGTGCTGATGCTGAGACCCTTTGCCTCTCTCTAAATATGAATGTCTTCAGAGAGTAGAGCTGCTGTGGTCAATATAGTCTAGCAGAAAAGTAAAAGAAAGTCTGCAAACAGAAGGCATATTTTCTATTAGATCAACTGTGTTAGCTGGAACAACAGGCGTATTTTGGGGTGCACACATACTGGAAAGCTTGCCTGCTTTCTGCAGCTAGAGTAGGCAGTCTTGTAAAGCCACTGCCTCTACCTGCAGAAGTCATCTCAGTAATAGCTGGTAGGGTTGTCCTTGCACCATCAGATCACTGTGAATCCACAAGGACACATCCCAGGCTCCTGCTTTTCTAGGTCCTTTTTGACTGCGAACTTGCAGTGGCTCAATGCGTTGAGCTGAAACTCTTAATATTCTACATTACAGGCATATTTTAATCAGATGAAGTGCACATAGACAAGAAGTACAGAAGGTGCTTGGGGAGGTGGGGGAGACAGAGCAGGATTACTCTAACTCAAAGGACAGTGAGTCCCTGCCAAATTCCTTAACAGTAAGTTAAAGGCTTTCTGCAGAACAAGAATACTTCTCTTTCACAGCTAAATTTAATCATTCTGGGTTGCTGACTCAAAGTCACACAGATTTCTCTTTCAAAGCATTTGGTTGAAATAATAGACATCCATGATTTTTTTTTTCTGTATTCAAAGCAACCTTTTTGTCTTAATATCTATGGTTTTACAAGTAAATCTCATGCAGTGTCCAGAAAAACTTATTAATATCCTTTATTTAGTATGCAACAGCTAATACGGTAATTTTTCAGTAGTAATTGCCAATAACTAATGTATTTTTCATCTGTGTTTTCCAGTCTCTCGGGTCCCTCACCTCCATTAGGAAAATACCCACTTGGTTACCAGCACGGGGTCCCCCAAATTAGTATCAACACAGGATGGGCCAGGGTTTTTCCATCAACACTAGCGTACGAAATGTTTTCATACTGGCTCAGAGCAAACCTCCGCTGACGGTTGTTTTCGGCAATAAATCAATTCTCTCGGACAGATAGGATCAAGCGAAGTCATAAATACATCAGCAGGCAGGATAGGAGGGTGTGCACACAGGTTGCACTCTGCAGCCTGCTATTATCAGCGGGCAGAAAAATCAATGGAATATCTGAACCCATTGCTTTCCTGGCAAGTTTTCAACTTTTTTGCTTGGGTTTTTTTTTTCCCCCCACACCGGTTCAACCCCTGTTTTCCTTTTTTAATACATTTCACTGCCAAACTGCCATCCCTTCCCTGAGCAACAAGTGAAGTTTGCCATGGGGCCAGCTCCTCTGATCACATCTCTATTCTGCTACATTAGCGAGTGTTTTGGGGGTTGTTTTCTTTTACCCAGACTTCTGGGAAATGGTCTCCACTTAGAGGAAAAGGGCAGAGCCCGTGCGGTTGCGGGAAACCACAAACGACAGTTCAGTGGCCAGCGGGTAAATAAGAACAGTCCGAGGCATATTACTTTTACAGCATAATGAATTTTAAGTCAGTATTATGTCTTTTGAGGCCTTATTCATGCTTATTAAATGCTCTGGAATGGTAACACCTCATTTTGCAAATAACAGGTCATTAATCAGCTGAAATAATGTCAAAGTCCCGAGCTCTGTACATTATTCTCCTTCCAAAGGGACCGTCTTGTTGATCGGCCTGGAAAAAATTGGGTTTTGTAAAAATACATGTGGGTCGCTTTGTTGTTGTTGATTAAAAAAAAAACCCAACAACAACTTAAGAGCAAAAGGACCTTATTTATCCTTCATTTGTGATCTGACAAAAAGAGCATTATTGTAATTGTGACTAAAACATTGTGACCAAGCTGCTGTTCCCAGCCTAGATCATTCAGGGTATCAGCAACATGAGCAAATCACTTCACCTGTAAATGCTTCAAAACTCACAGGGGTAAAAAACAGCAAGAAGCCCAAATCCGACCCAAAGAGCATTTGTCTGCCAATGTCTATGTAAGTACACGTTTCCTTTCCTCACAGGATCTACTCAGTAGGAAACCCATGTTCTGAGGCAGAGAGGAGCCCGGCTTTTGGAGCACCACAACTCCTCTCCTTCATCCTCTTACATCCATTCTCCTCCCTGGAGTCACAGCGCAGCAGGACCAGGATGGGCGAGTGGCACACGAGCCCCCAAACCCTGCTGCAACACTGCGAGATGTGGGATTTCACTTATTCTAGTGCAGCGTTACCCAACACTGCCCCTGCGATTTGTTTGCTGCCTGTGTGCTGGTTCTGTAATCCTGTCGCCCTTCGGCAAAGCAGATTTAGGGGCAATGCTCTCGTCTCCACGTCCGCAGCCACGCAAACGGGGCTGATCGACAGCACGGTTCTCCTGGACTGGAACCGAAAACTTGCGTTTGTTTGCGACCAAGTGCAGATCTGCTGGGCCTCCCCCATCCCAGGCAGGGAAATCCGACAGAGCAGACTCCTCCAGCACGAAAATTTCATTCACAGGCAGGAAAAAAACCCTTTTTCTTTCACTTTGCCAAGCCCAAATACATGACTGAAGGTTTCGGGACAGGGATGTTCCGACAGCTCTCTAATGTGGCTGTTCATGATCGGGATGTCCTAAACAGGCCCTGTACAAAGCTGATTTTAGGACTTCCAGCTACGGCAACGTGCCCTTAAGCCCCACAGACCCCTTGGTCTCAGTCCCTTAGATTTTGGATGCACCAACTCGTAACAACTGCTTCTCACCAAGGCACCGGAGGAAGGACCGCGTGCAAGGAAGGAGTGTCCAGAGGACGGCCCCTCCGAGCCTGCAGCTATAGCCAGTGCCCACTTGAAAAAAAAATGAGAAGAAGAAGAAAGAAGATGGGCATGATGTCAGCACGGGCTGCCAGCGACCAGCAGAGCCACACAAAGAGGCCACTTTCCCTCACCCCTCCTCCTCTGCCACACGGATGGGTAAAAACAAGGCACCGCAGCCTGTTGCTGAGATGACGAGGCTTCAAGAACATGCAGGTGTGGCATTGGGGACAATGAGCTCCACAGTCTGCACTGCTCAAAACAATCTCCGCAGACACTGAGGACAGGAAGAAATTCCCAGGGGAACTTGGAGGCCAAGGGCAAGGTTGGTCAGAGGGGTTTGGGAGGCACAGGGAACATGCCACCCCTCTTCCCAGGTCCGTGCCACCTCCTTGCGCCCTCCCGTGCTGTCCCCGCAGCACCAGCACCCCCTCAACCCCTCTTACACACCTCAGCTTACTTTGACCTGGCTGCATCTGCGATGCCCAGGGAAAATTCGGAGGCTATCCTTTCCCAGTAAGCAGCTTGGGAGTTTAGACCCTTTTCCAAAAATAGCATCGCCTCCACAGCGAACCAGCAAAACCATTGCCTGCAGGCAGCTGCCTGGGTGCAATGGCCATCGCCCTCCCACAGACACAGGCGGTGGCCATGCCCAAGGACTCCACAAGACAAGGGTTTCACAGCCCTCCCCTCTTCACCCTGCTTTGCTCCCTGCCTCCTCTCTTTGTCCTCCCACTCCTGTTCGTGCCTTTTGTTCGCCCCACAGTCTGCAGCGATGCTGAAGGGCTTCAGGGTCAGCCCAGCCTGGACAACCGTGCTTTCAGGTGAATGTGCTCAGTCAGCTTGCACCACATTGTCTTGGAGCAGAAGAAGACCTCCAGCTCCGCACACACGCGGGGCCAGCGGGCACCTTACCCAGGAGGATGATGAGGATCCCTCCCAGCTGCGACCGCCGGTACTTGGCAGCTCCAGGCTCGTGGCCCATTCGGATGCAGGGCAAGACTGTTATCAGCAGGAAGATAGCGGGAAGACCCAGGACGGAGGCAGCAATCATCAGTGCTCGACATGCTTGGACATACCCTGTTGGCAAGGCAAGGCAAGAGGATTTTGATTATTCGGCACAAGAGAAGGAGACCTTTGGACAAAGTTGTCTGTCTGATTAGCTCCCAACGCTTGCATGGAGTACAGGAGACAGGTTCATTCCTTTGTGTAAACAATTAAGACAGTGAGACTGCAGTACAGTGGTTAGTGCATGAACACGGGATGTGCGAGCTCAAAATTTTCCAACAAACAAGCAGCACCGCCTGGAAAACACCAGCTTGTCCCGGCAAGACACTGAGGAATTACGGGACTGGGAAATATGGGAAGGGAAAACAAGAGAAACGGCTAGGAAGGAGTTTCCCTATATCTTCACAAAGACAGCCTTGATTAAATAACAAGAATTTAAAGTCTTAAAGAGCATCTTGCTGTGAGCAGAGGAGGTCCACAGTTATCCAGAGGAGGGCTGAATAGTTGAAGACCCATCACTGAAACATGCAGGTCCATTGGATACCACCATGGAGGAGGAGGGATGCTCACCAGCCACGGCCCCGTCCCGATGCTGCACCTCAGGAGCCCAGCCCGCTAGCGGGGTTTCAGAGGAGACCCGTGGCTCGAGCTGGCACAGCTCTTCCTCAGGGAGAAGAAATGCCTGCGCTTCGCAGAGCTGCTTGAGTTGCCATAACCAAGGGCCACATCATTCCTCTGGGTCCCAACGGACATCACGGGATGCCCTGGCGTTTCACGAGTTACCACCCCTCTCCTGGCCCTGTGCTGCAGCAGCCTAGCACCAGGCAGTGAGGAGCAACAGCGGCCGGGGACTGTGGGTGTGCTGGGCAGGGCCGTGACTTTTCTACCACTCTGTGAGGGTCTATGTATAATAATGTAACAATTTTTAAAATGTTTTCATATATATATAATGAATATATAATTTCTTTTTATATATTCTTATATAAAATGTATATATGCTATATAAAATCTATATATAAATGCATAAACCCAGGTCATTACTTGCATGAAAAAGAAAAAGAAAAAGTGTCAGATTTGCTCCAGTGCCTCCAGCAGAGCGAATGTGCTGGCTCTCTTTCCCGTCTTATTAACAAAATGAAGCTGCCACATGCAGACACGGAGTTTCATGATGTCTCAAACAATATCAGCAAAAAGGGGCCTCAAGTGAGTCTCGCTGACATACAGGTAAGACACCAGAAATGAGGATTTCATTGTTCCTGGAAATGCAGACTCTGTGTATATTGAATATTTGCTTGATTTTTTCAAGAGGAATCTTAAAAACAAAAGTCACCTGAGGAGTTCAGGGCAAAAAAATGAGATCCTAAACAAAGGAGATGGCAGTGTCCAGTGTGGTTTCTGTGCAATCAATCCCAATTAAATAAGAATACAAACACATTCATTTTAAAGACTTAGACAACGAAGGACTCCAAATACATTCCAGCTATCGGGCACACAGGATAAATTTCCCTCTCATGAAAAACTGTGGGTATTAAATAGGTTACAAGCAGAAGCATCGTGTTTTGTGATTTGTTTCTGCTGGAGAGAAGCATTGCTTTCCGCTGTTGAAAGACCTGTTTACCTATTTATTAAATTTCATTCAGTAATATTTCTTTTGGGGCAAGCCTTTTCTCTGTCTTCTGTCCTGGATCATATTGAACAATAGTGGCAATAAGGAAGGTAAACCTACTAAAATAAAAGTATACACACACAGAGAAAGGGAGAATAGGAGCTAGTCTGAGAGATTCAATATTCCTAAGCACTATGTCATACAGACTAGACTCTGTAACAGAGAAAATATCAGGAATAATCTAAGTTTCACAACAGTTTAAACAAAGAAATAAGGAAACATGAAAGAAAACTACAAGGAATGGTTATTTCTACCCTGTCAGCTTTGGAATGTCAGCTCTGAAATGCTAGAGGAGGTGCAATCTAAACCACAGCAGAACAAAGCAGCGCTGCAGAGTTAACTGATTGAAACAGATAAGATCGTTAACTCAGCTTACAGGGACAAGAGCACACAAGACTTTGGCAGGTTTAATTGGCTCAAAAGATGTATTAATACTGATTAAATACCTTGTTTAATTTTTGCTTTGCAGTAAACTAGCTGAAAATTACTATATAATTAGAAAATATCAAGACAAGTTAAATGTAGTTCCATCTGTTTGCCATGTAAAAGTTCTGTCTTGCCTTAGAACATGTGGGAAGCACAAGACCCTCAAGACTAATGATGATCTTCCAAAAGATTAAAAGCCATAGCAGCATTGATAATAGATGCTGAAAGATTCATTATACTCAAAATCATTTTAAGGACTAGAACCTTAACATTTGTAATAGTTCATCATCATCTCAAAGCAAAACTCAGAGAACTCTGTTATACCTCAATATACCATATATGTTTAGTAATGCAGTCTAGATAGAAGATGTGAAAGGAAGAGCAAGCATTTACTAAGAGCAATGATTAAACATTAACTGGACTTTAATAGCCACAAATAACATGATACCTGGGTACAATTAAAACCAGGTATAAATTAATGAGAATCATGTTATGAGCTATCATTCACTTTCTTTAGCATATTTAACGGACCATCTCCTGCACCAATGATGTCGAAGGAGCTTCGCCATCCTGCAGCAGGACCTGCCCCGCTCAGAGCAAGGCTTTGCTCCTCATCTCCGGGTGGGAAGGGGGAGGACGGGGCACACCTACCTGGCAGTATGAGGATGTCCACGAGAGGCTTGCAGTGATAGAGACCTGTCGCCATGACGCAGTCTGCCCACAGCCCCTTGGATCCCAGCTCATCCATTTTCCTGCAGGTGGTAATGGTGTAGCCACAAGTCACCACCCAGTCATTGGTGGCCGTTGCCACAACCACCCCGATCCACCCTATAAAACTGCAGACAAATCCGGCCAGGTGCAGGCAGGTGGCCACCATGTCGATCCCTTGGTGGGGCAAGCCGGACAGGAAAGTGCCCACAGGGGTTCAGCAAAGCCGGCCGGCGAGTTCCCTGCTGCAGATCCCAGCTGCTGGGACCTACTGCAGGCTGCAAGCAAGAGGGACGGGGCTTTGGCAGGACGAGGTCCCTGGTCAGGCTCTGCTGCAGCACTCAGCTGCCTCTGCCCAGCTCCCTCCCTGGGAGGGGTTAGAGCTTCCTCCAGCCCCATCACGCATGGGAGGGGCGAGCAGGGAGCCCCAACTTCTGCCAGTTCATCAAGAGAGTCAGAGGAGAAGGAGGGTGTGGAGAGGAGGAAATGCAAAATTACACCCACCCGTGCCTGAAAAACAAACCAGGCTGCTTTATTCAGATGCAAACAGCCTGACTATTCAAAATGTAGCATCAAGAGAGAAAAGTTAAGGGAGTGTTTTCGAGACGAAGATACATGATGGCACTGGTACCTCTTCATGGGAGGACAGGGCAAGAAACGTGATGGACAGAGTTACTCAAGAGGTGGAATCGATCATCTTATCAAAGCCATCGGCAAAGCTGCAGTAAAAGGACAAAATCAGTCTTGGGTCTTTCCTGATGCTTTCAGTAACTGCAAAAACATAAAAGACCCATCACTGCATACTCTGCTTGTGCCTGGGTTTTCAAAAATATTAACTAACATGCAGAGAGTCTTAAATATGTTTTTAACAGCACTTTATTTCAATTTCTGAATGCTAAAATTTAGAATGAGCAGTTTTTTACTCGCACTCATTAGGGGTGCACATTTTTGTCTACTCGATAGAACAAGGAACAGCCCACTTCAAAATATCGAAAGAAAAGAAAAAAAACCCCCAAACTTCACAGCCTGTTCTGCATCAGGAGAAACAGACAGGCAGGATATTTTCCTAATTTTATCTGTATTTTCACAAACACGTCTATGTTATCGGGTGCCAAGGCATCCCTAACGCAATGTCATCATTGCGCGTCCCGGTTGTGCCGAGGGAAGGGGTCGGACGCGGGCAGCTCGAACGTGCCTGGGGAGACCGCTAGCGGAGAGCTGTCCGCGTTGCAGGGGGAAAGGGAAAAACTGGGCAGGAAAACCACAGAACAATGAATTTGATTCTTTCCTAGAGCTGTTAGTGAGAAAGAAACAGTGGAAGCTACTCTCCAAGATTAAGGTGCAGGGAATGAAATATATTCCTGTCTTCATCCAACAGTGGGGGGTTTTTCCCACTTTTCAGCATATAAAGTGAAAAACATGAACAAGACCATCCTAAGCTTCATTTGTCACGTGTTCCTTGGATTTGAAATTCAAGGGCACGAGGCCACAGTTTTGTTTTCTCAAAGCTTCATCTGAACACTGGAGTTACTGCAGAAATAGTTGAAAATTATCTTTGCAGAGGTACTTTTATATTAAATAGACATTTAAGAGTTGTCTTCACATGTGTTTTATATTGTTGGTTACTCCTTGGTTTTTTTCTGTACCTGGTTTATGGTATTTTTGTGAAGCCATGGTGCCCTTTATTTTACCAATGTGATTCCACCTTTCTACATAGCTTATTCTACTGCACCCACTTCAGGCGGAGCAAGCTGTTACTTATATCCAACCACCATTTTCTTGTTGTCTAGGGTTCACTTCTAGATGGATTTAATATTTCCCTAAACAATATTCCTGCTTATTTATTATTCAGGAGATAAACTTGATGTCTCTCGAGTGAAACTAGCAGCGTTCCACTTCTTGGATCATGCAATTGCGTTGGACAGATTCACGCGTCACCTCCTGCATTTGGAAGGAGACGAGCTGACAAACGAACATGTTCCTGCTGCTCCCCTCCGCTGACTCAGTTTGAGTTTTTGCAGTCTAGCGTTTCCTCCATCTAACTTTATAAAGTTAAAGATCTGCTCTGTTTGTATCAAGTATAAAAGCACACAGCTTTTTGATTAATACCAGGCATAAGGATATTGAACCACTTTGGGATGACCGATCCCAGCCAGTATCATCTAAGGATACTGTCGCCACACAATTCTTTGGAGGTTAAAATCCACACATACTCTCTAAATCACACTAACACTTAAATTTCTAACATAATTCAAAGTATTTCATTTTTCTTCAAAATACCACAAAATTTTGCAATATCTTCATATCCCATTTCATCCCAAGGCTGAGATCAGAAGTATTTTACGTGGTGACAGTGCAGGTGCATCCTAATGTACAGACCCCAACTTTTTAAAATGCTGCAAAATATGAATTCACAGGCTGCGGACACATCCTACTGCAATTCAGTCTCCTACAGTTACGGTTTCCTTAACCACAAAAACAGTCTTACACCGCCACGTCTTCCTTCACAAATGCATTTGTCAAAGAGCGTGCAGTAGCTCAGCAGGCAAGTAGTAAATTTTACACTTCAGTAAATCGTACTATTTAACAATACTCGGTCTGGTGCCCAGAGGGCACAGTTTGAATTATTTCATTAATGTCGATAGGGACAGGAAGCATTTATTATTTTGTCACTGTTGTAAATAGCACCGCCAATGTTTAAATGAATGTAAGTTGGTGTGCTACAAGTGAACAATGATTCACCAGATCAATAAAGTACGAAACAAAGAATGACTTCCCAGCTGTATGCTAAATAAACTCGAACACTTAGGGCAATATTCTTAAAATTTGCCATTTTTAAAGTGAGTGCTACACGTGCATTTGTCTCGGCAACAGTGTGAACGCCTTAAAAATCAATCTTTTCACCCTGTTGCTCAAGCAGTTTCTCCTTGATCAGCATTGTTTTCTCTGACAAATGACACACGTTGCCATGAGTCATACACAAGTTATCCACACTCCACGACTTTTTCTCATACAAATGACTCACCTTGAACATTTTCTTTGCAGCGTTTTCAGCCCAATAGCTTCTCCCTTGCTTGGAAATGCGGCAGTATAAAAATATAACATGGGATGCAGAAAGAAACAGGTTTAAGTGGTACAGCTAGTTGTTAATTTTCTTCCATACTAAAGGCTGAGCTCATAGAATATTACCAATTTCATCTTCATCCTGGTTCACACCGCTCATTTCTCTCTTTAGCTTTAACACACAAGCAAGCACACGGGAGCATTAAGGGTTTGCAATAATCTGAAACATAACCAGGATTTCCTGTATGCAGGAGCAGGACCTTAATACAAGGACAAAGCATTTTTGCTCTGAGGGGAAGGAAATATGTGTCTATGTGACCGCGCTTGCTTATCTGTCAAAAAACCCCAAACCCTTAGTATGAATAAAAATAACCTAGAAATCTCCAGAATGTTATTTGTAGTAGAAGTTATATTTTCTTACTACAGTCTAGATTTTTTGAAGTGACAAACTCATATACAGCTTAGAGGAGCAGCTCCCTGTTTGCTTCTCACCTCCTTCCTCTCTCTTCTGAATTTTCTGCTATTTAAGCTCCCTGATGGTTGACAGAAATATTAAGCAACTTTATCACGTGATTTACAAAAACTCAACCCCTGCGTCACTGTAGGGCATATTTTCCATCAGCAAATAAAGTATAATTCTCATTCTTGATTTTAACTTTTTATAAATCTCAGCATTTTATACAGTGATGTGTGACTTTTGTTCATTGCTGAGCTGTTAAGGAGAGGTGCGAACAACTCAAACATTGCTCAGGTAGTCAGGTTAACAACAAAAGCTGTGCACCAGAGAACACATCAAATGCACAAGTGTTTGTATTTAATGCCAAAATACATAGAAATCTTAGTGTTGCTGTCTTCACATTTAGAAAATGGGCGCATGGTGAGCTCAGGAGGGCTATTGAGCTTGTAGAATTTGCTAAAAATGCCCTTCAGAGTTGTCCAAACAAGTTTCAGTGTAATCAGGTTTCAATTTACCGTAATCAAAGCAAGGACTCTGTCTTCCTTAGAAAAGTACCGTTGTTAAATACCATCCAAAAAGTCACATTCAGAAGCCAGCAGTCAAAAATATTACAAAAGCAAGTGCTCTGACATTACAGTTCTTTATTTGTTTTCAAATCCACCATCTATACAGGTATTTACAGGGCATGAAAATGGATAACAGCACAAAATACAATTGAGGTATAAGCTAAGAGCACAGTATGTCATGTTTCAATAAATATAATTCAAAATTTGTAAACTAAGTGACCAGATAGATGCATCTTGTTTACTAAAACCATATAAAATATCTGTTAAATCTCACGTGAGGTAGAGGACAGTTTTGTGTGTCATGTAATGCAACCACAGCAACTCTTAACAAGAAGACTGTACATCATTGGCAAAGTATTAAAAATTGTTGAGCGCGCTGATCGTTTTTCACAGGCTTTTACTACGCTTTCAGAATAATCATTCAACCTGTTGCCTTGAGCTAACACAGACTCTGTCATTTTGCAGCTACTTTCTGTAACGTAAGATAATTATACTGGCATGTCAACATCAATACATACTTTTGAGAGTGAGTATGAAAACACAAAAACAGATTTCGTCAATCACAGAAAGCAACATAATGGCAACAAAATATTTTAGACCAACTTTTTATTATTTCCTAGATGTAGTTACAGTACAGCTGTGCTTTCCTTTAAGTGAGGTATCTATATTTGAAGAAAAAAAATTCAATTGATATTGTTAGCTTTAAGTGATTTTCAAATAGCAAAATTTTATACCCTTTGTTTGCTGTGCTTGATGAAGTGCTTAAAACTCATTTTTCAAGCATTTTCCAACTGAACCACTAACCCTGAAAAAAAATAATTTTCTAAGTAATGGAGACACACTACAAAATTGTTGTGCAATTTGTAAGCAGTAACTGCTTTCACAAAAGCTAAAGAATTGATGGCTTTTTGAAATAGAAATATGCAACCAATAGAAAATTCTACAAGCTTTCTGTAATGAAAACTGATGAATACTCACACTACAAATGTAATGAGCAAAAAGAAAACTGAAATTTGCAGCTTTCTGCTGCTTACTAGTGACAGCTTAAATAAAATCACTGAAATCTCACAAGCACAGATTAACAGGTAGGTGTAATTACGTCTTTTGCTGACTTCACCATGTCATAGAAAACTCTGTTGTGTGGATTAATTACATGAATTAAGTGCAGAAAAAATACAAAGTCGTTATCTTTACTGACAATCAAAATATATACTCTACAAACAAGTGAATTCTAGGAAGCTGACCATGACAGCATTTCAAGGCCAACTTCAGGACTAATGCTAGGAAAGTTTTCAAAAAATTTCATAACACATTCTAGCTATCCCCTCCCCAATATAAAACAAGAACATATGAATAAAACGCCGTGAGTTCTAAAATATGGGCCAAGCCTTATTTTTTCAGGCCACCAGTAGCTTTACGCTCCTGTTCAATTTTTCCTACTTCACTAATTGCATTATGCCTTTCCTATATACAAATGATTTTACACCTAAGCTATTAATATATTAAATATAGAATAAAATTAGTTTAAGAATGTGAAACATAACTACATTTACCTAAATACTCAAGCTAAACAATATGCTTTACAAAAACTAAAACACAGACTTAGTTAAGTTTGGAGATTTAGATAAAAATCTCTTTCGTCTAGGGATACATGGCTACGCTGTGAACAAGGGTGCTTTCAGACTGCCAAAATTTAACTAGAGTTTTACTCTCTAAGCGCATATATTTTCTTGTTCATCAGAGTACACAAAGCATGTGGAAGTTCTCTTCTTCAAAAGTACAGGAGCAAACTAGATATTCACCTTGAATCCTACTGACTTTGTTCCAAAAGGTGCACTAGGCAACTTTGATCTTGGTCTAGGTGTTTAATAATGCAACTTTCAAAATTATGGACAATTTAAGGATTTTTTTTTCCTAAAGGCTTCATGTCACAACTATCTGGGAAAACGACGTCCTGCCTGAAAGATCAGCAAGCAATAACTGAAGGCAAAACAAATAATAGTACATAAAATGAGCATGCTACGACTAAAAGTGAGGACCTCATGACAGAATTAGTTTCTACCGTTAAGTGTGCACTTAAGCGAGGGCCCTTGTGTGCATTCCAAGTTCCTATAGTAGGCTGTAAAATAACCCATTCAATATAACTAGTACAAGGTAGTGAAAAAAGGTTAACATATATTTGTTCTAGAACTTATACAGTATTATTTACAATTTACTAAAAAACCTATCTTTCAAAGACTGTGAACACACAAAATCTATGGCACATTTATGTATACATTATTACTTAAAATCAGTATAAAATTAAGTCTACACATATGAAAATTATGTTATGTCAAGAGCCTGAAAGTAATATTTAAGAATTTTAAGAGGATTACAATAATTTAAAATGCATTCTAACTTTAGATTAACTAAATGGAATATTTACAAAGCTACTTTTAAAGTCATTTTAATAAATGTTCCGTTAGCTTTTTTTCAGCCAGATGTTTTAAAACGTTTAGGCGGCTGTATCTGCAGCTGGAATTGCTAAAACATCATATAGCTGCTCGAGTTCTTCCAAGAGTGAAAATATCAGTACAAATTATGGCCACCAGTATTTTAATAGTCTACAGCATAAACCAGTTAACAGCTGGTTGAGAGACAGTCGAAGTGCTGGCTGAGGCAGAGGAACCCGGGCTGTACCAGTACGCCGCTGCGATTGCCACCGGTGGCAAAAGGGGACATTTTAGCTGAAGTCACATAACATAGACAAGACCCGAATGAAAACGGAATATACAGTATTCTAATATAATAATCCCATGAGGATTCCATACATTCAATGGCTAAGCTATAAATACTGTGGTAAATTAGTTACTGCAGCTGTATTAAATGAGTCTGTACGGCCTTACCTACACTGACAGTCGAACGAGTCTGGTTCAGAACACCGATTCTGAAAAGCAACTAGAAACGGGATCTCTCGATCCTTTGATAACACCGCAGTGAAACTTTTCAGTTTCCCAAGACAGTTATTTTCTTACTCGGCCATCTAGCTAATCCAGCGTAGGTTCTGTCAATCAAGTTGGACTACTTCCAAGCTCCATTCCCTAATAATCACATTTTTGTCAACATTCTTGCCTACTCTCCCTATCGCCATGGTTTTAAGGGTTGTTACAATAAAACATTAATTCAGTTTCTAAAGGAAGTGGTGGATACACAACCAGAATCATTTATAGTCAGCACTTTTCCTTCCAAACCATGCTGCAAAGACAGGCTTTTTCCTTTTCGTTTTGTTTTTTGTAAGCTAAAATTTGGAGATGGAGTTGAAGAAGGGAAAAATGTAATCTGGGTTCTCTTTTCTGATCAACGCTGACAAAAAAATTCTTTCATATTTTTTCATCTAAACTGCTTTAGTCATCAGTGTAAATATGACAAGAGTCCATAAACAAAATTATACACAGCTATCAAAGAATCATCCTATGACTCCGTGACATTTAATTTACCACCTCATTTCTCATTCAATTTAAAGATATGTGCAATTTTATCTTTCTCTGTGATATTCAGTCCTGTTATACCAGTAAAAGAGAAACAAAAAAGAACTCAGAAATTTTCAGTTTTACTAGTTCAGGGGAAAAAAAAAGTCAATGTAGGCTTTTACTAGCGGTTTCATCCAGAATTAACTGAATTATTAAGAGAATAATAAACCTAAGCACCTCAAAACCAGAAGCTAAAGCATAGGTTAAAATTATGTAGTGAAATACTAGAACTACTAAAATATTCCTAGTCATTGCCATAATCAGCTAACAGCTGTCAGCTATATCAAACTTTTTGGAGAGAAGTGCAGAAAAGTATTTCTTCATCCAACTTTGTAGTCATGCGTTTAATCCACTAGGAACCAGACTTCTGAAGTATTCAAACATTATATATACATCAAACAGTAATTCTGTACAATTACACATTTTCAAATGTTATAGCTTAACAAACATGCTGTATTTCTTAATTCATGGTAACGTTACCATGCCATTCAAATACAGAGACTATCAAAATGATTTTCAAAGTGCCATATCTCAGAATTTTAATTTTTAAGCTATTATCGCAATGTCAGTTAAGGCCTGTTCTATGTAATGAAAGAAAAATCCACCAGTTGGCAAGAAGCTCAAAGTGTGGAGGCTTAGGGTACTAAAGAAACTAATATGTATTTTTTAATAAATAATATTTTTCTTGAAAGCATTAGGATCTGAAAACCAGTTAAGTCAAGCTTTCTCGGTTTCTAGAAGGAAAAGCCCCACCTTTAAGTCCTTTATTAATGTTTCTTTCATACCTATTATATAGAAGAAAACAAAAGAAATATGCGAATTTTTAATCTCCGAAGATTCCATTGTAACTTTTTTAAATTTACAAAAAAACCCTAATGTTTTTTTCTTCCAGCATGGCAAGCAAATGCTGGCTCTAAAACTCTTTAGGTTGATAACAAGTTGTTAAATAGAAAATAGCAAAAAGATCAGCTTGACTTCACACAATGAAATGATGGGAAAAATTCACGCTGGTAAATCACTTTTCATGATTAATCATCTATCACCGTGGCAATTTTGAGTATTACCTTACAGGTGAAAAGCTGCCTTGCCTTTCCCCAGTTGGAGAACACATAATTCTCATGGAAATCCAACCTATTTTTCACCTTGAAGAATACAGATTTTTTTTAATGTACTTTTATAACTGGATGTGCAATTGATAGCAAAATAAAGATCACCACATATATTCTAACACACAATGTTAAAAGGTATAGAGTCCTCGAGACTGCATTAGACAGAAACTGGTCACTCTAAATGAAGAGTTTCGTACTTTTCATCGTTTGAGAAAAACACCAGTAGAAATAAATGCAGATTTTCATTGGTTAGGAAAATCTAAAAATGTATACCTATCTATTTATTTATATATATATGTATATCTTCATCTGCACTTGTCTGGGAAATAGAAATCTGTAGAGAATACTTTTTCTTATCACACAGAAACTGCTCATAATTATTTAAAAACCAGAACACCCTGTTTGAAGGACGCAGTCATGCTTCCTCTTCCAACTTCTATTTTCCTTTTCCATTTTTTGAAGATTTCAAGATCTGTAACTTCAATTCCTTTATCATCATCTCTAACTTTTCCCTTGCCTCTCGTTCTTGTCTCAGTTCATCTTGAAGCTCTTGTCTATCTGCCTCTGCATGATCCAATCTCTGTCTCAATTCTGCCAGCTGTAAAATGGAGAGGAGACACAGAGAGGCAGAGCAAATTTTAGCAAACTTATTTGTAAATGTCAACTATTCATTTCAAGATGCCACCGATGACCACCCTACGCATCAGAGAAAAATACTTTGGTTCACCAGTATTTATCAGCTCATCTTCTGCAGTTATCAAGAATTATGCAGTTACCATCTACACAATTAGCAAATGACATCAATATGCAAAGTTGCATAAGCATCATGCTAGAATAAAAAAATGGGAAACTCTAAATTTTAAATACATACAAATTGTAATTATATGAACTGTCACACTAGACCATTTCAATAATACATATAATCTGTTAGGAAGATTGTGATGTCTGCATCAGAGGTTTCACAAATCCCAGAATAAATAGCACTTTTTCATTTCCCACGTTCATTTCTCTTACCTGACAAAATATTACTTCTTTATTTCAAAGCCTGAATGCATTTCTAGAACAATCAAAACCACCAACACTGTTTTCTGATACCCTTTAATATAAATGAAATAGAATTACCAGAAATAAGATTCAGAAAATCTTGAACATAACTGCCTGTGCATTTATGTGTGTGTTCAAATACAAACATGAGTCCATCTGAAAATTTTTGTGACTTATTTTGTGTTTAAACACAGAAATTAAATAAATTTCTCATCTTGCTAGAGTGTCATCAAAACTTATTTACTGTGAGATCTGGAAACATCTGACAATTTTTTTCAAGTGTAGGAAGGTTATTATCAAATTGCTTATATGTATACTACCAGCAGTTAAAACAGGAAGGAGACTGAAAATCTGTTATCTTCTCTGCCATTGATTTAAGGAGTTATTTCTTTCAAAAAGACCTCACAATCTAAAAAAATCCATCTGCCTTTATAATAACAGGTATCTATCCAATCTAAATCATCACTAAGCATACATCTCACTGAAAATGAGGAAGAATGAAAAGAAGAAAAGCATGAAAGCAGCAGGAATATACAGGATCACTGGTGTTCGCCAACTGCTATAAATTGTAGTGCGCAAAGAAACCGCTGTGCTGATTTTAGAGAAACACTGCATTCAGTGGATCTTCATCTCTACTGGTATACTTGGAAATATTTACACAGTTCTTAGCATAATCAGAAATATTTAAGTGTTTCTTAGACAGCAATATTTTGCTTGCAAATTAACGCAAGTCTTCAGACTCCACTACTATGATTAAGTGAACTGTTGCAGTACGATAATGCCCACTGCCTGCATGTTACAGCACGTACTACACAAGCACGTCTCTGGTCGAGTTTTGATTTCCAGCTCTAAGGAAAGGTTCCAGTACTGGTTATACTGCCCTACTGTGATTGACAGGGTAAAGCAACAATTAAACTAGACAATTCAATAAAGAAGTCAAAAAGCGGGAGAAGACACTTAGCGTATCTTCAGACAGGCCTGGAAAGAAGAACAGACATTTAAACAAGTTCCAAATCCCAAATTATTAATTTTGTTTAATGTACAAAGAGGGTTCCTCCCAATCCACGGTTCCCAGAGAGAAAGGGCAGCCTGGCAAATGCTTCAAGAAAACACTGGAGTAAGGCTTTTTTTAAACTCTGTATACATAGCTTGGGGAAGTTATCTTTTGCCAGGACCTCTGTTTAACTCGGGTACTTCTGACAACTGCTTGGAACCTAGGGTCCAAAATCCATTGTAAGATGTGATAAATGGAGAAAAAGGTTCAAATTATATGCTGTGAATAGCCCTACCACACAGGTAATGACAGAGTAAACTTCCATGCAAGGAACGTATTTAGTTTTCAAAGTCTAACTTCAAAAGAAACAACCGACCAATCTCCTTGGGGAACAATCTATGGTTTTTACCCTCTAAAGAAAGTAAGCTACACAAGCCCTATAAAACGTGCTATATGTGATTATCTTCATAAATTAGAACATGCTGTTACTTGCAGTAATAGGGCTTGTACCAGATGTTTAGTAAATCAGGCCTTAGTCAGAGAGGATTATTTCTGGCAGCAAAGGCTAGGAATCTGTGGAGTGGGATGTCATGAAATTAAATTCATGAGAAGGATTTATGATGCTAGTCTCTGCCCTACTCCCCAAAAATACCAAAACCTGTCTCTCAAGTACTGCTTGTTTCTTAGTTTGAGACACTAAGAACAGGAAATATAGACAGCTGTGATCAAATGACCACAAAGCTTTACTGAGCTTAAGTTTCCGATTTCGTTTACTTTAAAAAAAAACTGTGAAGACTAGTTTTCTGTTACACGGTACAAAATACATCAATATACATTTAATCATAACTGCAATTGATTTTGGAAGGGGCATTCCAAGGCTCCCTTGGCATTAACTTGATTTTTTCCAATGAAATGACACGAAGAGCTTCCAACATGAAGAAAGCAATAGTAAAAGTTAAAAAGAAAGATAAAGTTTCTCCATAGGGTTCGACATATGAACCCAAGAGGCAGCAATGGAAGACAAAAATATGATTTTCACTTCCAAGGGAACTCTTGACTAAATGCTTTGATAGAGCACAGAGGGAGGCTCATCAGACAGTGCAGAAGATTCTACCACCAAGGAACAGAAAAAGCAGCAAGGTAGGCTACTAACCTGACAAAAAGGTGGCTGAGAGGTTTGGATTTATTTTTTTTAAACATAAAAGGAAGAAAAAGATTAATAGCTTATTTCTAAAACTAAAATGAGAATGCTTAATACTATAACATGGGCAGGTTTATATACATGAAAAACATGATGTGTTTTAAATGACGATGGAACAGACTTTAAGGTTAATATTTCATCAGTAACATCATGAAAATATCTGAAAAGAAAATCCTGTAACACTTGACAGGCGAAGTGTTTCTCCAAGTTGCATTCTACCTCAGTTTCCATCAAGGGACAGGGAAATAAATATTGCTGTCACCGTGACCTATTTTAGTATTAGTCTATGGAATACGCATGGAGAATATGAAACCTTAAGGTGGCTGAGCAATAGCTTCTCAATTTTCTGATACACTAAATACAGTTCGGTTTGAAAAAAATTTTCCCTTCTCACCTGTGCTGCATATTCAGCTTCTTTGTCTTTTTCTAAATTGGAGTCACAGCTACACTTTTGCTTCATCACTTGGTCCAGTTTCTTCTCCAAGTCTCTCTGCTCAAAATAAAATTCTTCCATTCTTTGAGCATGCTCTGTTTGCAAACATTCAAGTTCTTTTTGTAAATTCTGCTGCTCTTCAGTTAATTCTTTCATAGCTTTAGAGTTGCTTAACATTTCCACTTCCTGTCAAGAAAAATCATGATCACATACACATTAATTCTAAGACCAGAAAAGTGAAAAACTGAATTTAAATGTGTATCTGGAAACAATGAGGCCAAAAAGAGCACATTTATCTACCAACAACAATAGCCTGATTTTGTAGTACTCGTCTACTTAACGGTGGTAGCCTGGAATTCTGTAGCAAGCATTTCAATATAAAGAAATGATTTATACTTTCAGGCACACAGAGCTTCCAGAAACAAGATTCACAACTTCCAGCAGTGAACCTCAGAAAGCAGCAGCACTGATTTACTAAAATATGCTTTGAAGATGAAAGAAGTGTATTATCAGAAAACAGAGTAAATTTGTTTGATTTTTCTACTAGCATTTGGATATTTTTTAAAGTCTTAATTTTTTTTAACTTATCTACAAGCTTTACCTCCAACAGCAGAACAACTTAAAAGTAGCAGCTCTAGGGCCCTATCTGAGCTCATAGATTCTGAGCTTAATGTTAAATAAAATGAAATAAAAAATTAGGTCTGGTCTATGAATGTAAGAAGCAAAGACAGTATTTACCTTAATGCAGAAAACAGAAATGAGGCAAAATCACAAGTGAACACTAGCTTCTAATGTCATCCATTACTAAGAGACTAATAAAATCCCCCTAAAACCAAGAGCTTATCAAATAGAAATAGGAAGGTGGTTTGTTTTTTTTTAATACAGGGCAGTGATAAGACCATTTCTAGAATACTGATGTCCACATCTTTAAAATCCTGAAAACTGAGAAGTTTTAGAGGATTTAAACTATATTTGCCAAAATAACTTAAATGTTTGGAAAACATTTTGAAGTGAAAGTAGTTTTCATTTGGATAAAATAGACAAAGGAGCTGCTTGAACACAGTAGCTGCAAACCAAAAAGACACCAATTATTAGTGGATTCAAACCTAATGAGCATAAGGGATATTAAGGATTTGGTGTCTGGATTCAAGCTGGGGGAAACTTATCTGTGTGTTTTGGTGTTTCTAAATGAATGTAATCCGTGACATTGATTCTAGAACCAAGAAGTTAACGTCAGTTTTCCGGTGACAAAAGTGAAAAGCACTCAGACTGGCACTGTACCATTTGAAGCTGCTGTTTCCTCCGCAAAATGGTGTTTAGTTTTTCTTGCTGTTTGATATAGGTTTTCATTACTTCTTCCATGATCCTTCCCTTGTCATCTTCACAACTGATGTCCTTCATGAGAGTGGGGGACAAGGTTCGCACATCGTTACCTACTTCAACACGGCTAGAGTCTCTAGTGAGTTTGGAAGAAACACGTTCAGATTTCCCACCTCTTGCAGAACGAGTTGGTACAGGTGAATCTATAGAGAAAAGAAGAACACAGCATAATAATCACAGAAAATTAAACTTTCAGAATGAAAAAAATGCAAAGAATATAGAAGATTATAAAAATGTCAAAATAATTTTTTGAAAATTGAAGTGACATCACAAAATACTAGGTTGGCATTGAGCTTTCAAAAATTAGATGGTATAAACAGTGAAAAGACTTCAACATAATTTTCACTACTCACCTAAATGTTTATGCTGCTCCATGCCAGTTTTCAAGTCAATTTTTTCCTGTTCTTCAAGAGAAAGCTCTGGATAGGAGGCAGCTTTTTTGTGCTTTCCGCTACTGAGTTTCTTCTCTGACTGTCCAGGTGAGGATTTAATTACTTCTGAAGCTTTGACTGTTGTTTTTGCAACATCCTTATATTGTGATGTAAGAGAGACGTTTGGGGCAACCACTTTATCACACATATAAAGGTAGTAACTGAAATAGCAGAACAGTAAAATTAAGAATGAAAAGTAAAGCATAATAAATGATGACTGGTAGACAGCAGTAAGTTAAATTCAACATGATTTCAAACTGTAAAATTTCAATGAAGAATAAGCACGTCCTTTTTAAATTTTTCCTATGCAAAAGGAAATCCTAATGACCCACTTAATCTTTGCTGAGCAGATTATCTAGATAAGGTTTTGAGACTATCAACCAAGAGGATTTCTCAAAAATGGCTGATTAAAAAAAAAAAAAATAGAAAATCACATGAAGTCTTCATCTAAAAACAAAGAGTGAAATTAGAATGCCACTGAATCCAGACTCTAGCATTTTCATAATCCTTATATTAGCAACGGAGGATGAGAGAAGTGATTGGTGAAGTCGAAAGGAGCATATCACTCTTTAAATAGCAAAGCTGTGTACTGACGGCATTGGGGCATGTCTGAGACCAATGCTGGACCTTCCTTCCCACATATATTGAACAATCTGTCTGGATTTTCACAGCTCCTGGACTCCTGGGAGCATCCTTCTGTACCGCTCTAACCTAGCCACTCAGCTTTTGTCTAGAACAGAGGGAAAAGAGTGCCAGATGTGTTAAGGTCAGTGCCAGAATAATCAGTGTTACAATGCTGGAGTTAACACTGCTGCCTTCAACATTTCCCTTTCTCCTAGTTCTGAAGGAGGGCAGCGATAAAAACAACAAACTGAGGGGCCATAACAGAAGTTCCACCATTCATGTGTTTGCATGGGAACTAGTTCGATGCATGTGTGTTGCTTTGATGCAAGCCACTAATCAAAAGAGTCTGATCTCACCCATATACAGTAAATGCATAACCACATGGGGATGAGGGTAAGAGGTCCGTCAAGAAAAACTGTTTCCCTCGTTGATGCAGATGACAAACTTTGTACTATGTTAAGGAAATGCACTCAGTTTCTAAAACCAGGAAACTAATCAACAGGAAACTAATACAATTCGCCGTAGCCATTGCTGCAGTGTGGAAGAAAGCCTTCAAACACCTTTTATAAGTCTTTTTTAAAAGGAAATTAAGTTGCACTCATGGTAAACAGGCCCTATGCAGCTTTCCACATGTATGCATTGTAATAAAACATGAAACATTAAAAATTACCTTCTGTCATTTCTACTCTGAAAAGGGAAATTGTACTTACATTTCAATTGTATTGCCTACTGAAGAACACTCACAGATCGCAGCTTGAGTCCTGTACCAAAACCCACTCATAAGCAGTTCATTAATATTTACACTAATAAATGCATAAAAAGTTATTGTTCAATTATTCCTGTGTGATCCCTTAGAGTTTTTCTAACAGTTCAGGTTGCAAGTACAGTTTTTTCAGTTTGAATTATCTTAGAATAGCCAAAATATTTAAATACTTGTACATACAGTGCTTATACCTCTACACAGGAAATTCAGTTACCTGGGATGGAAAAAGGAGGATGGTTGCGGATCAGTTTCTGCTTCTTGCTTTATAACCGGATACCACTGCGATAATTCCAGGCTCTGCTGTGAATCTGCCTAAAGAAAAGAAAATAAATTGGTAATTGGAAGATGGGTACATGTTATTTACATTTTCATAAACACTCCTCAGTGGAGTGGCATTTACATCGTTAATACATGCACACCAGAAAAACTGGGGTACTGGAAAATGGAGTGTCTTTGGCAGAGACGCAGGGTGATGCAAGCCACAGAAGTGTCTTTGATGTCCAATTTCCCATTACAGGCAAAGTAGGAAGAAAATTAAAATAAAATCTCTTTACAAACCTATTATAAAAGCTCTGTGAGTTTCCAGAACTCTGTCAGAGGCATGCTAAAAACGTTTGGGAGAAACAGAAAGCAGAAACTAGGATTCCCAAAAGGTTGTAGGAGCCTTTTGCAATAAACTATCCACGCGATAGTAAGCACTTGCCAGAAACTTTATTACAAAATAAAACCTGTGAATAAAATGGAACAATTACTGGTGTTCCAGAGACAGAACTTTTCTTTAGTTGTCACGAATTTTTATTGCAAAAGTGGGCAAAGCTGCTGCAGTAACATGACAACTCCATTTCCTTCTCAGTAAGAAGCAAAATTAATTCAGGAGCATCAGAATAGATCATCTTAAAAAACTTCTGTGCATTTTGTATTTGGTTAGCAATTCTTGTTCTGTTTGTCTCAAGAAACATTTTTGGAATTACTCTTTAGTCAAAGTTACTGGTGATACTTGGTGCTCCACTGCAAAGGTACTATTAATTTCAAGTGAAAGGCGTCTCATCATATATTTAAACAAGACTCGTAGCTAAGAAATTGATTCTTAATTTCATTGTATTAAAATAGCCTTGGGAAGCAGGTTTTTAGGTAGGGCGTGGTTAGTTGACCCCAGCCAGCAACCAAGCACCCACGCAGCTGCTCCCTCACCACCCCCTGCAGGGTAGGCACAAAAGCAAGAAAGCTCACAGGTCCAGATAAAGACAGTTTAATAGCTGAAGGAAAGAAAAAAAAAAACCCAATCACCAAGTGAAGGAAAGGATATCGCTCACCACCTCCCTAGGTAGACTGATGCCCAGCCAGTCTCTGAACATCATCCACCCTGGATGCCAAAACTCCCTTTCTTGTTCTTCTACTGCATTTTTTTTTTCCTGACCATGACATTACATGGTATGGAACATCTCCTTGACAATTTAGGCCAGCTGTCCTGGTTGCGTCCCCTGCCCACCTCTTGCCCACCCCCAGCCTCCTCGCTGCAGGGGCCAAGCATGAAACAGAGAAGGCACTGACACTGTGGAAGGAAGCACTGTTCAGCGGCAGCCAGAGCACTGGTGTGCTGCCAACACTGTTTTAGCCACAAATCCAAAGCACAGCACCACACAGGCTGCTATGAAGAAAGTTAACACCATTCCAGCCAGACCCAGTACCTTTGGGAAGTTGCTCAATTAATTAAAAAAAAAAAAAGCCTATAAAGCTAAAAAAAAATCGTACTATACTGAAAGCTTCACCTAGCATTCTAGTATCTTCACAATTTCTTGTGTACAAGACATCAGAAAAGTTTACATTTACACACCCTGAAATAAAGTGTCACAGAGAGTACCCAATTACCCAGGTGTGGCTTGTACCAAAGTCTGCAGAATCAAATGCCACTTGATCATGAGAGAGACCAAATCCCATCTACAATATTCTGGTCAAAACTTCCAGCCCACTAAATTCAGCTCTAGCAATGAAACTGAAATTTAACTCCACCCCTGCAGTTCTTCAAATCAGTTCCAACGCAGATAGAAAGGAGGGAGGGTACAAGGAAGCTCCAGAAGAGTAAATTCATAATCAAGCCTTTAAATAATAAAGATTTGAAATATAGCAAATAATCTCTAGAAAAATGGCCTCATCCTGACACTTGTCAAGTTTTTTCTACTATTCAGATCATTCCAATAATTTAAATAATGTACATGTATTCTTCTACTTACATTACAGCTAGTACACAGTAATCCAATTTTAACTTCTGATTCATATCTTCTCCACATTTTAGGACTCACATTTTAACATGTTTACAAATGAAATTATGTATGAAGTAATCTGTATTTTTGAGTTATTAGGTCAGATTTTTACATTCAAATGGAAACCAACTGTACTGTCTACCCATTAGCGTGCATTTTACAAATGAATTACGTAACTTGCAATCAAATTTTTACTTAGGAAAGAAAATGAAAGGTAATCATAAATAAACATGAAGTCTTTTTCTAACATGATTACTTCCTCATCATCTAGGTTAATAAAATAGAGATAAGGCATCTACTTCAATCTCTACATGTGTATTTCATTACCAATCAGTTTACTTCAGATGCTCTTAAATAATTCTATAAATGCAATATATCCAAGTAAATTTAAAATTGAATGACTTCTGCCTAAGCTGTTTGAAAAGGCTACAAGAAAAATATGACTTCTTTTTCTTCTAAAGCTAGTTGTACAAAGGTGTTAATAAAAACAAATATAGATAAGTAGTGGTTTCAGCCTAATCATTAAGCCAGTAGTCTTAGCAGAGATGGGATTTACAAAAATACTCAGAAGAAATGTTAACTCTCCACACTGCGAGCTTTTCCCCATGCATGGTGACCAACTCAAGGACATAGTCTGAGAAGCAAGACAAGGTTTTAGTGCAGAGCAATTATCAGAAAGCGTCGCAAAGTCAAAGGGAATGAGGGTCTGACAGCACAGAGATCAGCAGAGACTCAGTGACAGCTGTTCCCATGAAGAGCAGGTGGATGTTACATTGCAGAGTCTAGAACTCAACGGAAAATGAGAAACTCAGTGACAATCAAATATACAGCTTGCAGCTTTCTTATTAGCACAAAGAACAGAAAGGAACTAACCTTGTGAGTACATTGTCTGCTCTTAAAATATTAAAAGCAAAAGCTTATTTGCACTGTGAGGTGAAACACTAAGGAGAAAGGCAAGGCACAGGATCTAGGATGCTCCAAAGGCTATGGGATTTAATTAAAAATTTATTATTACTGGATGGATAAACACCTAGCCAAGGGCAACTGTTCTTCCTGGGCCCTCCAAGATCACCTCAAAGATGCATCGGCACTTCTGAGGACTGACTCAGCAAAGGTGGTAAGAAGGTGACAGAACAGCAAACGGAACATCCTGCAAATAAATTTCCCTGGGAGTATAAGAAAAGGGAATGTCTACATGTTGTACCTAATACCTGTCTCACACCACAGAAAGGAGAGAAAGAAAAGACAACTGAAGCAGCCCAAGGTTTCCCAGGAGAAGGAAACGGAGACTGTGCTCCAACACTCGGCTATTAAACTCTTCTAATGTTTTCTCCTTTCTAGAAGAATATCCATGAGACACAAAAAAAAAAAAAACCCAACAGAAAAAGAACCCTCACCCACCATTTTATCTTTGTTCAAGTTTTCACAGTTTCTCTCTCATTCTGACTTCATATGCTTTGTAAGAAAGAACTATACAGGTCTGCAACAGAAGACTCCAGAAAGTTTTTGTATGTCATTTGCACCAATCCAGTCCAAATTACTGTTAGTGCTAATTTCAGCTGGTTTCCTCATCTGTACGCATGAAACTGAAAGATCTTGCGGTCTGAAATCTGCTACTGTGAAAAGGGAAGTAGCACTATAGGTATAAATATGGAAGACTATTTTCACCACGCTGTAGTTTATTACCTACAGTGGCTTTGCAAGGATCAAGACTGCCAAGTCTCCTTGCCATGAACTTACCTGCAACTTCAACTAATTCAGCATGTGGAAGCACGCCATATTGCAGACATTCATGGAAAATTTCTGCTAAAATCCCTTACTGTAGGCTGGCGCAACTGCAAAAATACCTGTTACTGCAGTAAGCCTTTCTGCAATACGAACTTATTGGAAGTTTATGCTGACAGCTGTCAGCTTATAGCACACCTTTTTGGGCTCTATCACCTGGACTGTTCTTCCCTCTATTTTGAAATCCACCAGAAAATATCCAACAGGCAAAATGGATACATAATCACACCAGCAGCCATCAGACATATAAATGCCAAATACACTGAAAAGAAACATAGCAGTGGGGTAGGAAGCATTAAAAAATGACAAGTTTAAATTATACCCCAAAAACCGTACATTCTATGAACTGAAACATCTATGATGTTCAGTATTTATCTGTTGTTTGTCTTATTTAAAGTAGAAGCTCTCTAAGGGAAAAATAAGCTCTGTATTTTTGAACCACAGTGCAGACTTGCAGCAGTATTTTAGGAAAAAATACGATGGCTATTATTAACCATTGTCAAGATACCGGCCTACGGCTCATTACTTGGGTTGCTTAAAACCCCCTCTTCTTGGCATATTTCTCTATACAACCAGTTTAAACAGAAAGCTATTGCTGAACAAGCAGACTTCGGGCTTCTAAACAGCAACTTATCAATGCACCACTGCCCATCATGAGATGGCTGGTCAGCAAGCCAGGTCGCCATATACCACATGTGTGCCTGCTGGAGTAAACATAATAAATGAAGAATTAATTTGTAATACTTGATTTTCAAGCTCCTTTCTGCTTTGCTCAGCTGCTGCAACACACACCACATAAAATGTACTCAAAGGTCAAATAGGAGAATGAAAATTTCCACAATAGCTCTGAATTTTCCAGCAACTGCATACTTCAGAACAGAACAAGAACCAACAAAGCCAAACCAGCTCGCATAAAGTTACCTACAGCCCAAAGAGGAAAGAAATTACTGCACCTTTTAATGAGAAATGTATTTCCATGGTGAAGCTCTCTCACAAACTTAACTTAGGCTTGATTTGACAAGCATTCCCATTTACAAAAGGCAAGCAACGTGCTTCCAAAACAAGTATCTACGTGTGAGCAGAAAGAGACTTGGGAGTTTTACAAGAGTATGTGAACTTACTTTGGACCGAGTTCTTTTCTGATTTTTCTCGCTAAATTTCTCCTTCATTTCCTCCAAGAGATGCTTCAGTTCCCGCTCCTCCGACGTTCCTAAGTATTTTTGGTTAATATGCAGGTAGCAGTGCCACTTGGCCGATTCAAATCCCCAGTGGCAGGTCCTCTTGTCTGGGGATCTGTGTGAATGCATCACAAATGTCTGGGGTGAGAACATCCCATAGCACTCTAAACACTGGATACACGGGTCATCTGGTGCAAGGTAGAACTGAGGTGCAAACAACCCCTGGCACTTGCCCAGGCATTCATGCTCTACTTCAAAGGCACTGCCAGTCTCTTTCAATTGGGCCAAGGTGTTCTTACCAGGGAGAAAACTACCATTTTGTGGAAAAGTGCGAGGACGTAGTAAAGCATTGCATAGTCTCTGAGCATCAGTCAGTGTAATTAGCCCACAGGACGGAGCGTTAAATGGAAGAATTCCCAAAACCTTTAGAATATGAAGCTGGTCGGAAGTGCACCTTGAGCAGTATATATACAGTTCATCACACACCGTATTGATCTGTTGCAAGGAAAAGTCTCGGAGAACTGAATTCAACACTTGAGGAAGGCAAAGTCTTTTTTCTCCTCCAACTTTAAAACAAGAGATAGATTCCCCCTCCAGCAGAGTCTGGGTGAGTTCTGTGGAGCTGTCTGGAGGAATGAGAAGTGGACCAGAAAGTATTTGCGGCGATGGAAGAGGCAAGAAGACGGTGGGTGACATACTTTCCTGGGAATAACGAGCTGAAAAAGCTGCTGGTCCACCCAGCGAACTCTGGCTGCTCAAGTGGAACTGTGCCAACGTGTGTTTCAAACCCGGATTTAAATTCAAAGGCTCAGATAGTGAAGTACTGTTTGGCTTGGCGGTTTCCCCATCAGCCTCCACAGCCGTTTCGTCATATTCATCCAAGTTCTCCTTCTTTATTGTTGGCAATTTATTTATTACAACTCGTACTTTGCTATTTACGTGCATTTCTGTCATTGCTTTTTTTAATGGAGGACTCCCATCCTCTTGGATCCCACTCCTTTTTTGGTCTGAAACTAGACCTAAAGGGAAGTGTATTTGTGGGTTTTCCATCGCTAAACACCAGAACTTTAATTAAGTAAGTACTGAATGTGCATTTTCCTGCTTGTTCATATAAAAAAAAAAAAATTCAAGTGATCTTGATTATCTCAGGCACACCACGTTTTGCACTCCCTTCAGTAAAATGTTACTTCTGCTGCCTCCAACAGTAAAAACTGTAATCCATTTTGCATGCAATATCATAAAATTAATAATGGAGAGGTTAAACAATATTATTTTTTAGTTTTATAGTTATTTGTTCAATTTTCTCATATAAAAACCCCACTGCAATACGTATACAAAAGGCTTTTCTTCATACCCTACCCGCTATTTTACACAGCAATCTCGTACAGCGATTTAGTAAAAACCGATTGAGTTGATGCAAGAGTGTCCATCCTTGATTTTTTTTCTTTAAAAAATATGCTGTCTTTTCAAATAAGTCTCTATTTAAATATTAAAATAGAAAAATGGTCTCAGTTTGAAGAATGTTGATCTTAACTGATCCAAAAACGTAGTTTAAGTTGTGTGAAAATTTTATTCAGCACTTTCAGTTCTAGGAGATCAAACACAATCTTAAGGGCTTGCTTTATTGTGCTGCCAACTTTATGATTTCACCACCACCACACGAGTTACTATGGTAGTTCACAAATAAATCCCCAAATGAAGGCTGATCCAGATCGCCGGCAAAAACTGATCGTCCCTAGAGAGTCACCTTTAGCACAGATGTCACTGGTATGCGTCAGAATTTTCCCACCCCAAGATATTAGTAATAGAGGTAAGATCCAGGCCATCGGCTAATTTCATGTCTTGTGCTAACAGAGTTCTGTCAGTCTTTCCAGATAACCTGTGAAAAGAGAAAGAGGTCGGTCATAAGCGATCCCAAAACGTGAGTTTGCCATGTCAAAGGAGGGACGCGTTTCCCAGTTAATGACGAAACATGGGTGTGCAGGGAGCTTTCCTTCAGAGCCCCAAGCCCCGAACAACCCCCGGCAGATGGGTGAAGCTGGCGGCAGCAGACAACTCCCGAAGCGCTGCATTCACCGCCCGGCGAGCCGCGGGCGGGCTGGGCGCGGGGAGCGGCACCGGAGCGGCTCTCTCACGGCGCGCACACCCGGGAAGGACGGGGTCGGCGGAAAGAGGAGGGCCGCTCTCCATCCCCTCTGCCCGGCAACCGGCCGCTCGCCCCGCAGCCCCTTCCCGGAAGGGCCCGGGACGCCGCATCCCGCCGCTCGCACCCTCCTCCCCGCGCCGTGACTCACCTCAGCCCCGCCGGCACCGCTCCGGGCAGGGCTCGCCTCACCCCCTCCCCCTCCCGTGCCCGCCGCCGGTCTCGCCCCTCCGCCCTGCCCGGCTCCCCGGGGGCGCAGCCCGCCCCACGCCGCCGTCCCCGCGCCGCTCCGCCGCCTCGGTCCCTCCGCGTCCCCCTCTGCCCACCGCCTCCGCGCTATGCCCGCCCGCACCCCCCTTCCCCCAGCCCGCCGCCGCCGCCGTTCCCTCCCCCCGGGGCGGCGCGCCCCTCCCCCCCAGCCCCATCCCCCTCAGGCGCTCCTGCCCCTCCCCCACCGCGGGGCCGCTCCCGCCCCTCCCCCACAAGCCCCGTCCGTCCGTCCGTCCGTCCCCCAGCCCCAGCTCCCCGGTAACTCCCCGGTTCCTCACCCGGCGCCGCGGCGGCTCCGACAGCCCGGGGAACGGAACAGGCGCCGCGCACGCACCGCCCACCCGTGACCTCACTGCGGAGACGGCGGCGGCGGCGGCAGAGACAGCCACGGAGACGGAGACGGCGGCGCGCGGGCACGAACCCGCCGGCGGCGCGCGCCGCCCCCGCCCCCTGCCGCCGCCGCAGCCCCGCCCACTGTCTGGGGCAGCGGCGGGAGCGGCCGCCCCTCCCCCGCCCGCCGCCGCCGCCGCCGCCTCAGCGTCGGGAAACCCTCCCCCAGCCCAGCCCCCCCGCCGCCTCGACAGGAAAAGGGCGAAATAAAAACCCAGAGGGGGAAAAAAAAAAAAAGTGTTATTTCTGACCTAGCCCCGGGCCGCCCCGTCGCCTGTGCTCCGCCGCTGGAGCCCGAGAGGGCGTGCGGGGCCGGCAGAGGCGGCGGGGAGCGCCCAGGCGGCGTCGCTGCTGAGGCCGGCGGGTGGCGAGGCGCTGAGGGCCGGGGCCCGGAGCGGCACCTGGGGCGGGGAGGCGGGCGAGATCAGCCGTGGCAGAAAGGGAGAAGGAGCCAAGCGGGAGAGGCGGGAGCAGGCCCGGCCGCTGGCGGGGGGCTGTCAGGCGAACCGCTCCTCTGAGGCGCGGCCGCCCGCAGCGAGCAGCCTTCGGCGAGGTGGGCTCCGCTCTGCGAGCGCCGTGCTGGGGCACGGGGAGCCGTGGGGAGGGCGGGTGAGCGTGATGGTGTCTGTCCCCCAGGCAGTCTCACAGACCTCTCCTTCCAGTTGCGGGCTTGTGGTGCGGCACCGGGAGCGAGGAGACGCTGAAGCGCAGGAGGAGGTTTCCCAGTCGGTGGCACTGGCTGGGAAGAGGTACGATCAACTGCGGAGAGGCGTTTACGTGAGGGGCTTCTCCCACTTATTGTTGGAAGGGGAAGATGCTCTTCAGGGACTGCTGAATCTTTGTACAACTACTTTATGTATTACAAGTTTCTTCTGTCTGCAAGAAGCCTGAAGCTTTTTGGTTTACATCTTTGTAAAGACAGCGCTTCAGCTGACATTAAGGCACAATCCAATTTACCGCTGCCTTTCATTCCATACAGTGACACATTTTGATGCAATGCAAGTATAAAAGCACAGCAGATGAAAATGGGGTGGTTGTACAACCCCCAGGCACTGCTTTACACCGACCAGCACTGCCCCGAGCTGCTTCCATTCCATGCCATCTCCTGCCGCCATGCCAAGGGCTTAGCACCAAGCAAACCAAACCCGCCTCACTGCTGAGGGGCTTGGTACGCTTTAATCCTTGGCTTGGCACCTTCAATGTCCTTGGATCTCCTCCAGGCTGGCAGGGCTTACTGGTGGAGGGGGCCTTGAGAATCACTGCAAAGCTGCTTCGCAAGTCACCTCTTAACTCGCTTTTAAAACACCACATCAGTTGCAAGATCTGCTACAGCGTCTCCAATATCTACAACATTTCCTTCTGATGATGCTGGGCAAGGAGAGATCTGGGATTATTGATGCTATTTTGCGTGCAGGTTTTGCCCTTGTTGCTAACCTTAGGTGCAGGTAGGAACCTATCCTGTTCTGTGTGTGCACAGCAGCTAGTGCAATCTTTGGGACCCGTGATGCTTTATATTGCAAAAACAATAAATTGCTGACAGTTTAAGTAGTAGAATAGGGTTAAGAATAACTGTGTGGATAGCAGCGCCTGGGCTTTTAAGGATAACCCTGTGATCACAAAGACAATAACAGTTGTATTTATTTTTTAAAACCTAAAGAAAACCACTTGACCTTTCTATTATTAAAAAATTCAGGTGGAGATGAAGGAATCGTAAAACTGAAACAGAGCACGACCTCAATTTTTATATTCAGCGGAAGGGGTCGTAACAACAAGGATCATTGTTCTACTGTTGCCATCCCACAGCATGCTCAGGCAGGTGGCAGCCCTACAAATGAAGGGGTACCAAAAAGAAGCCTTCATTTTGCTGAGCGATGTCAACCTCCAAATTACTTGAAATTAAGTGTGTTCGTTCATGCATCTGCTTGAAATAGGCATTTCACAGAATGCCTATAGAAAATCATAATTTCTCTTTTCACAAGCTGGAGAAAACAGAGAAGGAAGGGAAGGCATAAATTCCTTCCACTCAGTGGAAGGCGAAAGCAGAGATGAAAGCTTCCCAGCAACTGGAACCAAGATGTAATACTGGGGAAGAACACAAGTATTGGAGAAATGCAGGGGGTTTGCCCCTTTAATACTCTACTATTTGTCCTTTTCCATCCATGTTTCTGTTTTTACTGTGAATCAGTAGAGATTGACTCAGCCTTTCCTCAGGGAGCATTTATCCTAACTACTGCTGTTATGGGGCGGGCATTTTTCTTTACTTACATTTACCCTACCAAGTTCTAGCTCCTTCTGCCAGACTTCATCCCTGTAACTCCTCCATAGCAGCAGAACCGTGGCCAAAACGTATAGGTGCAAAACCAGGCTCTATGCATTGAGTTTCAGGACCTGAAGGATGATCAGGACTAACACCTCAGTACTTTCCAGCCGCTTGAGATTCACCACAAATAGGATTTGGGTATTTAAGGAAATTTCATGGATGTTGGACCATAAAACTACTTTTGGCTCATCTTTGCATCCAACAGCTTCTGATCTAATTTACCAACACACAGTGGTTGATAAACACCGGTCATTCCACCACAATACACAGTTTTATACCTTGGCTTGTTGTCCGTACTTTTCAGAGTGGTGAATTGTTATAATAGTGTTTAAATGAATTCCAGCATTGTGCAGCAATGTGGCGTGCCTCGGTGTTTTTCATAAATGCTATTCTTTAGCCCGCAGCAACGCAATTACATAGTGCTCTGCAAGCATTGTCTCACTCTGGCTGCTACATCAAATGCTTCTGCAGCATTGCCATTGCTTCGTGCAATGATTCTGCAGGAGGATTTTATAAATATTGGTATTTTTCCTCCATTTACAGTTAAGCAAACAGCTAAGCTAGCCTTACAGGAAAACTTTTGTGCACGGAGCCTGAGGAAGGTGATGGAGAACATGCCAAAGCACACTTGCGTTTGATCTCAAATGTCTGTTTAAGTTTTGTTTAATTCTTTATTCTTCTGCAATAAATTGTTTGAGGGTAGGACAACAATTAGCTTTATGAAAAAGTAAACAGGTTTGTGAAGAATACTAACACTCTGTACTTATTTATGAAGCAGATATGAGGCCTGCTTACAAGCCACAACAACACAGCAGAATAAAACAAAGATTTCTGCATCTCCCAGCTATTGGAGCTGATCCTGAAAGACACGGACCTGCGATACAGCCTTCTAGACAGTGTGGATGGCTCTGTCTTCTCCATCCCTTAGGAGAAGGAAAAAACTATCTTCAAATACCAATCAGTGAAATGCACTATAACATATTTCCATTTTAAATTTTACTTAGGAACATGCAAGATTTATAACATCATAGCTGGACTGATCTATGGATGTAAAGAAGGCAACGTACGTAGGTAGATACTACATCTTTTATTGGACTTACTGATGTCATGGAAGCTGAGGAATTTGGAGTCATTGCTTAATTTGGGTTTTTAAAAGTTCTGCTGCACATTTTCCATTCTGGTAACTATTGTGCTGTAATGATAGTGTTGCTATAGAGCTACAATAATCAGGCAATGTAAGACAAAGTTTGTAGGTAGAGGAATATCTAAAAAAAGATGTTAACTCTGCCTACAACTTCTACTGTAGACTGTGAAAAGCAGTTCTAAAGACACACTGCAACTAAAACCCGACTTACAGACCATTGCAATATTGCAAGATGTAATAAATTGCACTAACAGAGCACAGGAGGAATCTTACTTTTATTATTAACACCTCCGAATTTTCAAGAAGTGCTGAAGCTCTTTGGAACCTTATGAAATTAACATTGAAGTTTGTCTTAAAATGCAGTTCACAAACAGCACCTTCACTGCTTGATTCCAACACCTTTGGTTTAACACTGAGGCAGCCTGTACAGAATTTTTGTCTTTACTCTTAAGTCAGCTCTAAGGAAGAAAAGTTGTTATTTAACTGTAAAGTAAGAAATTATTTTTTTAAACAGTGACTACAAAAATTTCCTTTTCAGATAAAGTAAAAAATGAGGGACATATATGGGAAACCAAGAGGCTCCCTAGAAAGTATATTATTTTTATTTCATATATTTCTAAGATAATGCCAAGCAGGAGCCACTCAAAAATACAGACCTCCAAAATACCATGAAGCAAAAAAAGGGTGTTTAAAATAAGAGTAAGTCCTGTCCTCCCCACACACTTGCCCCTTTGAATTCCTTGCAGGCTGCCTCTGGGGTTGATGCCTCTTCCACTCGCACGCTAGGAAGAGAGGCAAGTAAGACAAACTGTTCTGCATTTCTAAGTGCAAATAAAAATAAATCCTTTAAACTACTGCATATAAAGTGAAGGGGCAAATGCCATATTAAAACAAAATAAAATGATATTGCAGTAGAGCTGGTTAACATAGATACAAAATTGTTTGTCAAACTGCTAAGTGTGTAAAGAATTTTGTCACAGTTTTGCGAGTAAGATTCCAGTCGCGCATTCATGCACAAACGGAGGTTTCCACAGGAAGAGAAAGCAGCATTTTTTTAAAAGTGTTTCCATATACAGAGTCTCTAAAGGTGATAAAAAGCACAATTTAAGACCGAACAGAGAACAAAAAATTACAAAGATATTAGTTTGCACATATAAAAGACAAAATAATTTCAGTGGTGATTTTTAATGGTAAATTGTAATACTTAGGGCCACTCTTGTGATACCTCCTGTGACCGATTAAGGAACCCAGACAAGAGATGGTATTAGAGATACCCTATTACAGTCCTTATCGTAAGCAGGAAAAGTTGATGGGTTGTTGCATGCACCACATCCTACAGGACAAGTTACTTTGGAAAAAACCCAGTTCTGTACAAAACATTACAGCTAATAAAGAACCTGAGCTGTGACTTAGGTTTCTACATTTAAAATCATGGTCAAAATTCAGCTGTTCCGCTGGATGCTTCACACCCAATGGAAGAGGGATACAAACCCTTTGTTCAAGCTTAGAAATAAAATGCAGATGCAACTGATTTCTGGTTCTATTTTTGCCTGAAAAAGGCCATCTCCTACAAAAGCCAAACAGATCCAGGAGGTAGATGCTTCTCTGCCTTTAATCGCTGGTGATTAAACACATAACAGTAAGATCACGCATTCCAAGTATGCAGTTCAGATCCCTTTATCACAAGCAGGGAAAAATGTCTTGAAGTAAAGCCTAACTGCACTCTAAGAAAATGGAAGATGAGCCAAAATTCCCTTTTTTCTGAAAGAAGCTTCAGTCCCCACCTCCCTCTTCCCAGGAAAAGATCGTTAATCAATACCTTTTTTACTTAAACTGCTTATGCTGTCCATCACAAAGTGAGGATGCCTGCTCAACAGTTAAGGTAGCAAGTATATATAGATTATACAAGCTATTAATTTCTTTTCTAGAGTGTCTTAACATAAACAATTGCTCAGATTGAGCCGAGAGCAGTTGGCCACCAAACTGAATAGAAACAAGAAGCATGCGTGGGGGGAGGTGAAGTATTTAAGATATGCAACCATCTGCAGCATTTGCCTAGGACTGCCGATTACACACTTGTAATAACAGGCCGGATCGCAAGAGGAAATCTCTTTTAAAATACAGATACATGGATACCAAAATACAGATATATTCAAATACTGCATCTGTGGCAGGATATGAGGTAAATGCCTTTGCCCTCCGCATGAGAAATCTAAGAGAATGCAGAGGAGTTGAAGAAACAAAGAAATAAATCACGCAGAATTAAGCGCAGCAGATGAGAGCGTTGCTCTGAGCTCCAAATCCCCAGTTCAGGCAGCTGAGATGCCATCTTACAAGTCCAGCTGAAAGGTCCTTGGTCAAGCAAGCTAGGAATTGCATTTGATGTTTTACTTGAAGCTTTTTGTATCTGCACAGTTGACTGAAGCCTCACTACTTACTTTCGTTTCAACAAAACCAGAACCTACAAGGATGCTTTTTCTCCACAGGGCACAGCGAACTTAGGGCTGGTGAACCACGTTGGAGCAGGACCTCCACTCCAAGACATGTCTGGGGAACACGGGCCAAGGTGAGGTGTTTCTTAGGTCGCTCTGGTCTATCCCAGTGCTATCTTCCAGAAGAAATTATAAGATCAGAACACGACTCCAGTGGGACCTGGATAGTTCAGGGTCAGATGACAATCCCAAGCAAAGCCCGGCATTTTGCAGTATTTCTTTTAGAGGTTAACATACAGAGGCCTAATATAAATGTTTTATTTAAAGTAAAAAGTGTGCACAAATAAAGGGAATGATTACACAACAACGTTCAAGACCATATTCCATATGAAACAGGAAAATAGTAGTGACAATATTAACTAGCAGAGCACCCATAAGAATCCAACTTGTATACAAAAAGGTTACTCCACATAAACACATCATGCTTCTGATGCAAACATTTTCTCCAAAAGACAAAGCCTACTGCCCTGAACTGCTTACACCCAGTGTCCCTTCTGAATATTTAGACAGTTTCTATATGCTTAACAATGAAAAATAACTGTTAATATCATGGCACTTTGGAGAGAATTAAAGTGTAAAAATGGATTTACAGTTACTTAAGATGTTTGTCACTTAACAACATTCTTAATAGTTAGATATGTAAATAGAAAAAGTATCTTTTCTGTGGCATTATCGACAAAAATATTAACATTTACTTTAAGCATAAGACAGTGTTTTACGCCATTACTCTTCTGTGATGAAGAGCAGAAATGCCCTTCCTTACATAAAGCCATTTTACTTAATACCCCATATGAAATTAAGCCACTTGTAGAGACAAGGCTTTTCTTGTTTGCTTTAAATGACTTCTAAGTTTAATATCAATTAAGTCCTGATGTCTAAACTAGTCATGCGGGTGTAGAAGTCAGAGGCTAAACGATTAATCACAATTTTAAAACTGCATATAAGCAGTTCACTTGACATGAACTAAACGTGCTGAAGTTATTAGCTGCTCTTTAAAAGCAGGTTTACTCTGATATTTTACATTTGAAAATATAAAACTTGAGTTTAAGGGAACCTGATTTTTAACAGAGCGGAGGTTCAAAGCTTCCCTGAAATTGAGGCCACTCCAATCATCACCCAGTTTTGAAAACTCAGTCCAGTACTTAAGAGTTTCCTATTCACGTTGCAAACAAAAATACAAACTAAATACCATACTACCGTGTATTTGTGCAATCTCTCTCCTTGAAGCTAACATGTAAGTGAAAAATATACACTGGAAGATTTGTGCTATGAATTTACAGTGTTGCCACACGAGGATTTTCAAGGAGAGACAGTGACCAAGCAGAAGTCTTATTAAAAGCCTCAGATAAGGTTTGCTAACATGTGCTTACAAATACTTAGACTTGCTTTCAGTAGCTCTTAGCTTGACTTACAGCTCTTACTAGTATAATGCAGATTCTTTTCTTCTATGTCTCCTAATCCCTTTTCTCCAAAATAAAATAAGTGGTACATTTGGCATTTCTTCAGCCTAAGACATTCAAAACTATTCCTTAAACGTTAAAAATAAGAATTATCTGTGCTGTATAGTACACTGTTTACTAACATGAAATGTAAGAGTCACACCTCCCAAAAGTCCTAGTTTGAACCGTTCTTTCAATTTATTCCAATTGCTTTACTATTAACTTTGAGTCTCCTACCAACATTGAAGGTTTGATTGTGATTACAAATCATCGTCTGTAAGTGGAGAAGTTCAGGGAGTCACTGTGGACAGCATCTATTTTTTTTCTAGATGTGCTTTTTCCATTGGCAAAGTCAAATACATTTCCAACAGCATGGCAGTAAGATTAAAAAAAGGAAATAATGCCCTCACTTAGGCCATAGCTGTAACTGATGCAGCTCTGATAAGACAGCAAGTGTAAAAGCAATAAATAACAGTATGAGGTTCTATATCTGTCAATATTAGCTGCCCATTACTGCTAAATTACGCTCTACAGATTTTAACTTTTTAAAGTATTAATTGAATTCCGCCCACTGAAATGGACACTTTATACCACGTACAGCCCTCACCAAAAGGGACAGGCTTAGAAAGGCACTCTCTGTATCGGCGTACAATTCCTAGTGCAGCGTTTTGGAGCAAGGTCTATTGATTCTAACATAGAGTTAATCCTCTCCTTTTGGATAGGATCTATACACCCTAAGAAAACAGCCATTCTTGACCTATTTGGTTTAAAAAATCTGCTCTCCTTGCTGTCATTTCAATCTGAAGGGCAATAACACAGCTCTAAGTCTAGAGCAGGAATATCAGATGTTTAGAGAGAAGATATTTAGAACTACAGAAGTTGTAAGGTCTTACTTGTCTCGCTGGAAAGATGGAAGTCATTTAATGATACTTTATTAATGCAATTTGTGTTCTTAAAGCAGTGAGAAAACTTTTTTGGAACGCTGTATTGGCAGATTATACAGCCAGACCCCACTGTTCAGTCAGAAGCCCCAGAAACCAACTTCTACATTAAAATTCAAGTTTGGCAAGACTGTTGGAAAGCTCAACATTTTAAATCTGGCAGCTGAAGGTTTAGCATAACAACTGTCCTGGACAACAATTAATACAAAAAGAAAATTAGTGAGTAATTCACACTAGGTGGCAAGGGTAAGATGTTCAGTTACTCGTTTTATAGAAGTGCATCCAAATGAAGAGATGTTTATCCATGCAGAAACAAACAGAGTAACAATTGGCACAGTCCAGAAGTGGAGAATTCAGACACATTCCTCAGCTGACATGAGAAGAGGATTTATATATTCAAAGCCTTCAAATTCAGACTGGTCAATCTTCTTCACAATGTCACTATTAAGATTAAAAAAGTCATTAGTTCAGCAAAATTAAAAAGCGTTAACCATATTAACTGTAGTTTATCTTAAAATTTAGACCTCTACAATTGAGAACATTTCCCTTCTCTCTTTTGTCCCTCTCTCTCCTTAGAGTTACCACTGTTGTTTGGGTTTTGTTCTAGCCCCTATAATGGTAACAAAACACAAAACCACCCAGGAGTAGTGACTGGGCTGCTCCCACACACATATTCTCCCTGCAAAGCAATCTGCAAGGTCTGCAGTTTTAACTTTCCCAAAACAGTCAGTTTTGTAAAAAACTGAAAATATTAGGATGTGATAGATACTGCACCTACATCAGCAACTTTTCTAAACTTTATTTGTACATTATATAAATGTATAATGTACATGGGGGTGAATAAGGCAGGTGAAGAAGTAGGGTGCATAGGTAACATTTAATATTCACTGTTTGTGTTTACATACTACACAAATGTTATACAAAACCCTAGAAAAATTCCTAAAATGCGAACAGCAGTGGCTCAATCCAACTAGAAAGGCCCTTCCCTCCTCATCCCAAATCAGGGACCCTCAGGAGTAAGGAACCACAAAACCACCACCAAAATCAAACACATTGTCATGCATTTTGTCAAGGCTTTGCAGCCAGGATAAACTCACTTGACTACTAACAACTTACAATACACAAACAAGCCAAACAATGCATCTTCTCTTGTTCAGCACACCCAAGATAAAGTCAACCTAAATCCAACATTCTAGAAATATCATGGCCTAAAGTAATGCAAAAATAAACCACTTGACAAAACAGGTCTTTTCCTTCACACGTTCATTTCTTGCAGATGATACCACTAAAACTTGTAAAATAACACTTATTCATCTTTCCCTGAACTAAGATTCTTTACAGCAACTTTCCCAGTGTTGGCTGATTTTTACATCATGGCAGAGTACAATACTTCATCCACCCATACAAAGTCTACCATGAGGACACCTTGCAGAATTTTCTCTAAATTAACACAAGAAAATGTTATTTACTGCTTCACGTATACTCTACGTACTACAACTACAGCTATTAAATGAAGTTTTATAACTCCTTCACTGATTTATCAAAACTTCTTAAATTCTACATTACTTACTCATCATCTGGAGTGAGCTGCACAGGTTCATTGGTGAATTGGGAATCAAAGTTATCCAGACCAAATTCTCCAGATATATTTGGTTTAAACGGAGGCACCACTTGCTTTTGCTCCATCTAAGAATAAATGCATTTAGTGACACCAAGAATGAGTGACAGCCTACTGAATTGTTTTTAAACAAGGCTGGAAGTTACTATTAAGTTTCATTTGTATACTTTCTACAATCATTCTATTAATCTACAGTATTTACTGTGTGTAAAAGGGTTAAAAGATTCTGTATTGTCATTACGGTACATCATAAGCTAAGAGCTTAAGATTTTTGAAGTTTATATGTCATCTCTCATGCTCAAAACAAGTTGTCAAGCCATCACTGTATACAAAGAAAATAAGCTAAGGCAGTGGGTATTCACATACCAGATCCCAATCAACATTGCGAAAGAATGGATGTCCCTGGATATCTGCAAATCCTGTTTGAGGATGGCAGCCTAAACGTTCCTTTGGATCCTGTACAAGGAACAAAATATTTCTAAATGGGTGCCATGGCCTACACATGAATAAAATACCAATGCTACAAATTCCATGAGAAATGAAACACCAGAGTTACAAGGGACACTGAAGAACTAAGTTAGCATTATTTATTTTGGAAACTGTTCAAATTTACTGTCTGAAATAGCCATGAATATATGGAAGCCTTTAACAGAATTTTATATAAACAGCCATGTCATCTTTCTTCATTTTCATTTAGACCTGTTTAAACATACCATGTTTCAGAGCAACCTTGGTTAGATTACAAGTGAATTCAATTCTCCCCTCCAGCCCTCCCTGAGCAGACTGCCTATGCCAGGCAAATCACACCAGGGTAGTAGCTGCAGGTTACTGATAAACACAGTGGAGAGATGGTTATTTTAACAAGACAATTCCATCTCCACGTACACATTTGCACACACGCACATACTACCAAGGAGTTGTAACGGAAGCAGGGATCTCGAACAGTATTACTTTCTTGGAATAATTCAGCCAAATCTGTTTTCTCCTGTACCTCTTTCTCCCCACTCACGTAACACTCACTATGAGAATGTGCTCAGACTAGTCTGCTACCACACATGCACCTTTTGACTCTCAGGCTAGTTAGCTACCAGCAAACAGTGAGTACATACTGCCTCTGCATTTCCCTTGATGAAGTCATCAGAAATTGTCAAAGTGATTTGCTAAGCTTCTTCTCTTTAAGAGCCAAAATAAATCTGATAAGTTTGTCCAATTCCCCAGATTGAAGAAATCACTTGGAGCATTTCTATACCTTTCAATTTGAAATTTACTCATGATCCCAGCCTGAGAATGTGGAGCTTCAGGTTTTAAGACAGATACCTACAACAGGTCCCCAGCCCCACTGACATTCCGCTTTCAGCTCAGATCTCTTCTACCCTCTTCATGTATATGGCAGATAAAGTATGTCTGCTACACACCAATTAGTCAACAGGTTTTTAAAAAAACAGCTGCTCTTGAGAAGTCTTAAATAGTCCCCTTTAGCTCTTACCTTATTAAGGAAACTCTTTAGAACACCTGCTGCTTTAACAGAAAGGGATCGGGGAATTCTGATCTGTTTTTCCAAAATTACTGCAAGAAAACAAGGTTCATATCAGCCTTTGCATCTTTAAAGTTAGATTAAAGGTAAGTAGAAACAAAGCACAGAAGTGTACAACATTCACGGTACTTACCTTGGAAAAGATAATCCTCTGTGTTCTGATCAGGATTGTCAGAACTCCCAACAATATCAAACGGTGACCGGCCCGCCATCATTTCAAACATAAGTACACCAAGTGCCCACCAGTCTACACTGAAGCCTAGAATTCAAAGGAGAAAACACCACTGAAGATATTCTGGAGAAAAAAATACCAACACATTTGGGGCTAAAACCAGACATGTTTGGAGAAGAAAGAATTAGTTCAAAAATTTAAGTATTGCCAGTCTTTCTGATGATCTCAAAGGAGAGGTAACCTCCTTGTCTGTTGTACCAGACATTATTTGGTTCATTACACACACAGTCAGAGGGAACGCTGTACAAAGAAAAGGAAACACAAAGTTTAAAGGTTGGTGTTAGGACCTTAACAAAGGTTTAGATAATATTTAAGCCTAGTCATTACTAACCAACTGTGTGTTATCCATAGCAGAGGATAAGGACAAGGAGGAAGTATGTGATTCTTAATAGCAGCAAGACAGTCATTTATGGTGCTAAGCATATCTATTCTACTATTCACTGCTAAAGAAAAAATCTCCCAGTAGCTAGGCTGGGACTGATACAGAGTTTGTGATAAGGAAGGAAGATGTGAAGCCAGTCTGAAAGAGACATTCAATTAAAATAAAATGGTAGATTTAAAAAATATATACACTTTTTCAAAAATAGAAAATAATTGTATGGCGTTGAAATGTTAAGGGAAGAAAAGAGATCAAAGATCTGCCTGGCACAGTATCGGAAGCTTAGAAAGAAAGGGTAAGTACTAAGAAACATACACAGCAAGTCGTCGGTGCTCTCTTATGTCCCTTGCTTCAGGAATCTCGTGGACTTCCTGAACAAGCAATTGCATAGACAATTTTATTTTTAACACTGAGATTTGTGAAAGGGATGTCTACTATCTAGTCCCTTTGCAATGCATTTATATCTAATACATTCATTGCTGCCAAATATAAAGCTCCAAAACCAAATACAATTCAAGACTGCGAGTATATCATTATTAGTATCTAAAATAGTTATAAACAATAATAAATTTGGGAGACTCAAGCTATTCTTCAAGACCGATATAAAGAATTTAAAATGTGGAAGGCAAGGTATCTCATTTGCTCGGTGTGATATTTTCTGCCCTTCCTTTGAAGGGTTTGTTTACTTTTTTTAAACGGCATTAAGACTGATCATGTGTGTAATGAAGATTTATACTTTCTACTGCTAAACAACTCAAGTAAGAAGTAAGAGACAAGGTGAAAGTTATATGGCAGCAGTGAAAAATGCAGTTTACCATAATCCTCTCCCCGGAGAATTTCAGGTGCAATATAGTTTGGAGTCCCACAGAACGTGCTGGTTGTGTCACCAGGCCTCAGACCCTCCTTTAAGAAAAGATGGAAAGAAAATACAGCTAGCCAAAGATTTCACGCTCCCCCTCTGCCAAGAACTTCATTTTGAGTTAATTTAAGCATCCTGAATAAACTGTTTTTGTTTTAGTAAAACTATACTTAAATCTGTATGTAAATGAATACAAAATACTACTTGTTTCAGAAGAAACAGCAGTAGGTCACGTCTAGAGAGGATTGACAACAATGTGTTTTAAGGTTTTAGCTAGTAAGCTCCACCACATCTCCAATGACAGGCAAACGGGAACCACCAAGGCACGGTGGAATGGCTTACATGGCTGAGGTGTTGCAATGGACAGATACAAGCTGTTCAGAGAAGAATCTTCATCCGTGGAAGTTTAAGACTGAATAAAGCTCTTAGTAACCTGGCCTGATCTTATAGCTTACCTTGCTTTGAGCAGGAGGGTGGATTAGGCTTCCTGAGGCCCTTTCCAACCTGTATTATTTTGTACTTTTCAGTTGCTTAGTCAAAATTACAGCATTTAAAATACTTCTAATAGATCAACATAACAGCAATGTCAAACCTGTGCTCCGGTGTCTTTGTAGTGACAAAATTTTTTCTAGAGAAAGTGGGAAGTGTCACAGAATCCAAATGGGAGCAAGCGTGACTGATACGTTTCAACCTCTTGCTCTTTTTGAAATCAAGCTCTCCTGACTCTTTCAGCCTATCCCTCCCAGTCAAGTTGGTACAGTAGCTTCATAAAACCATAAACAGTGTGTGTGTATGTATATATATATATATATATGCAGTCTGCGCACTTTGGCATTTTTCTTTTCTCCATTTGTAGAGGTGAAATGAGTATACAGCCTATCTGCACTGTGTGTAAATGAATACCTTAAATTTCACATTTTTAAGTCTCTGCATCTTTTAATTCATGACAATTCCTTAATTGTTGATTTTACTGGTTAGCAAGGAACTAGAGCTTACCTTGCACATGCCATAATCTGTGAGTTTAATATGCCCTTCAGAATCTAGTAGCACATTATCCAGTTTTAAATCTCTGTAAATGATCCCTCGCTCATGTAAATAGTTCAATGCCAGACTGATTTCAGCAGAATAAAACCTAGTGTAGAAAGAGATATTGATTACTCAAGTAATCAAAACCCAAACCACAGTAACACAGACTTGGTAGTGTGACACTTTTCTAAATATAATCCCATGTAATCTATTATTTTCATCAGAAAAGTGGGTAAGTTGGTTATAATCATACAAACGTTTCATCCACAGTCACTTCAAAAACTATTTTTAATTAATATTAATGTCTACTGAAATCATCCCTTTCATCTCACCATCTGAGATTAAGCATATGCACCAAGAACTCAGCATTTGCCTGGACAGCTGGTACTGGTTGTTTTAAGAGAAACACACTGATATCATTAGACAATTAAAAAAACACCACAAAAGTGTTCTTCTAGGGAAAAAAAGAAAATCAGAATCAGACTGAAGTCATCTAGGGTAACGTTTATATAAACAATACCTATTACAGTTCCTCCTTGAAACAAAAATATGGTAGCTTGCAGCATTAAAGTGAGGGTGCAGCTTCACATTTCTTAAATCCTTAACATCTAGAGAGGATTTGCTAGCTCACCATCATAATCTCTGCACTACTGCACTGTGTCAGAAAACCAACTGTTTTGAGGCAAGAAATCTGAAATTAGACATACCTGGCATGCTCCTCTGGCAGCTTTCTCTGTCTCTGCATATGAAACATGAGATCTCCTCCATTTACATACTCTATAACAAAGAATAACCTGAAACACACAGGAGTTTATTAAAAATAATTGTATACAAGGCTGAAAGAGGTTTGAAGTGCTACAGGTCTGCTACCAATGTCAATTCAACTCCTCCCATCTCTCTGGTAATATAGCTGCTTTCACCATTTTCCGTCCCTTTGAATAAATTTCCAAAGTTAAAAATCAAGTATACAAAGTTTCTCTAGATAATTCTGTTGTTGCTGAAGGAAAGTAAGTAATCTTCCCCACATTCCTAATCCATTACAGCTACTGCTTGTCCTTATTATGGATGTGACTATATACATAGATTCACATCAGTTTCTATGCAAAACCCAGAAAAAAAATAAAATTCTCATTTTCCTTCCTGATCCCTTTAATCTCCTTTGTTTGTGGTTAACACTAACAGTATATTACAAATACTTTCTTCTCACTTCCCTCCACTAGCTTGTCACCTTTTCAAACAGCAAGGATGTTTAAATATACAATAGCTGTATTTCATATATACTGAAAATTTTTACTGTAAGGAATAATAATTTATTCATCTACTGCAATCTCTTTTCCTATATATAAACACACAGGAAAATAATAATTTTCATCTCTAGTACTCTGGTTTCCTTTTTAAAATTCAGGTACTATTTTCCAAGTTTTGCTCAGAGGTTCATCTTCAGACAGTCCATGCAAGTTTGAGAAAAATTTCCTCTTTTTTTGTACTTCTGATTTCTCCCTACACCTTTTTTCCCCCCTCCCATTCTAGGTCTGTCTTCTACCTCATATTCTCAAACCTTTTTCTCTCCTAGCTGCACCACTCTCCCTGTGCAGAATCCTTCTCATCATACCTACCAGTAATTTACATCCTTTGGCATCTTCCCACTCTGAAAGGCTTAGATGATGAACATGGCCTTTTGCTCATAAAATGCTACAATGATTTACAGTACATTGACTTTCACTATCTACCTGACACTTAATGCTTTAAATAGGCCTTTCAGGTGCCTAACAGTATGAAATATTTTTTGAATATATCTTCTTATTATCTTACAACCTTTACCTGCTTTCTGTCTGGAAGCAAGAGTGTAGACCAACAAGAAAGGGATGATTTGAAGCCTGTTCAAAGACATGTTTCTCTGTCTGAACCCAGTCAATATCCTGTTTATTTAAGAAAAGCGACATTCAGCAAAGGATTGCTACTTAGGTCAAGTATTAATGACAATTAGGAGAAAGATATTCAAGTGTTTTACTATCCTCATTTTACTTGCAAGAAATTCAATATTATACAGTTCTCCAATGCGAAGTAAGACAACTTAGCATACTCTTCCCCCTCCCCCCCCCTTGACCGTCCCATACTTCTAGCCTCATTGCATAACTACACTTGGGAATGAAAAAACATTCATCTATAATAGATAAAATGGTACAGACAAATATAAAATAGCATCAAGAAATGCCGAAGAAATCAATAGCAGACTGAGAAACAAATGCAAAAGCTCTTGGACAGCAAACTGCAGTCACTCAAGTATTTTCAGAGTAGCCTAAAGAAACACAAGGGAAATCTTCAGCAACAAGTGGTGTTTAATACTGCAATTCTGATTAGTTTCCACTAATCACTGTATAAAGCTACAAACAAATCGTTAAGATGGAGGTCCAATTTAAAGAGCAATTAAAATAACATTATGAGTTCTCCTTTGTGACAAAAAAAATCAAACTTGAACATATGAAAACCAGACTCCAGCCATTTCTTTGTCAGCCCAGCAAGCCAACCTAATAGGAGAAATATAGAATATTGCTCCAAAATAACGAAGCAAACCAGGCTTAACTTGAATTCTACAGGGGCACTGCGGCAGACAGTGCTGCTCACAAAAGGAGACACTGAAATGAGGCTCACAACAGAAACCACTGGCATGGGAGGGTGGCTGTGAGCTACCAGTCTATCAATGGAAACCTCAAAATCGGTTATCTGTCTTGTGACTCTTCTATAGCATCGTATGTATAAGAAACTGCATGTATAATTTCCAATTAGTGTTGCAAATCCACAAGCCTGATTCCCACCTTGTGGTAGATAATGAAGCTCTTCCAAAGAGTTGCCCGATTCACTGATAAAAAGATTGCCTACCTCATCATCATTGACGAGCTCTTTCTTCACCACTTTCATTGCATAAATGCGTTCAGTTTTCTTCAATCGAACAAGCAGTACTTTAGCATAACTGCCTCTTCCTATAACTCGGAGCAAATCAAAATCCTGAAGACCCAGACTGGAGGAAGCTTTGCCACTTTCTCTAATGCTCATTGCCTATTGATAAAGATATTTTGAAATTAGTAAGCAGGCTTGCCAATTTTAGCAACTACAAAAGTCAGCATTTCAAACAGAAGTGCAAAATTAATATAAACAAGTAATTCAATTAACATTTGTTATTCTAAAAACTGCACTGTCCTGGAAAGGAATGTGAGGGGAGAGAAAGGAGGCAGAGGAGACTTGGCAGATAAAGAACAAATGAAACTGGAGGAGTTTGGAATACTTTCTAAATCAAAGTGCATCTCAGCTGAAGGTTCAAAATAAAACAGCTTTCAAGCCATACATGTGTACACCTGAGTGAGCAACCCAAGTGTGCTTTATGTACTAGTTTTCAGTTTGTGACAAATTAAATTACTAAAAATAATCTTAAAATTGAGAGAGACACAGGCTGTAAGATCTCTGAATACAGTTAGCCTGGGCTTAAGATACTTTACCTCTTTTTCTTCACCAACATGGTCCAAGCTCTCATGACTTGAGGGATTGTACGGAATTACTAGAAGCACAAGAAAAATGATTAGACTGATGTGACACGACATTATTTTCTTTTGCCTTACGATTTCCACACACAAGAGCTCAGAGAGATGCACAATTTCAATGCACCTGTTGTAAGCATTCAAAACTGTTGGGTTGGTTTGTTGGTTTTTTTTAAACCATCAGAATCATTCTTTTGCAATACTGCATTAATAATCAGTTACGGCTAATATAAAACCCTGTAATTATATTTGGAGATTGCTTTGATTAATCTTGACTCCACACAGAGACAACCTTGTGCAGAACAGTGGCTTGTTTGGTTTTTAAACTGATCATTGTTTATATCCAAATTAAAATGTTAGGACCATCACTCTGATTGCTACAAGAATGAATCTGTTTGACTACCCATCCAGTACCCTGTCAATTCTGTTAAGGGGGTTTTTTCGTTTGTTTGATCAGAGAATTTCAAGTACACAGCTTACTGATGGGAAAATGTAACTGAGAGCCTAAACTCTTCCTTTTTAGCCAAGATTCTTAAACAGTTAAGATAAGGAAAACTGAGAAATTTTTATATTTATATCCTCCTTCACATTAAGGAGCTGTCTTATTTTTCTTGTTCTATGAACAAAAGTAAACAAAGGGTTTTGAAATAATTTACTTAAATTCATTCTGTTTCATTTTCAAACCCAAAGTTCATGTTTCAGCAACGTACAGTAATTTAAAGAAAAAAAGTATTGATCTTACCTGATTCTACATTATCTGGATGTACTGATGATGGATCCATAGGCATTATTGGTTCCTGCAAATATGCAAAGGATTTTTGTAATAGACTGTCCAAGTGTGACAGACATTATTTTAGAGACAATAAATGAAAGAAATGATCCCTAAGTAATATAATCTAGCTACTTTTTAACTTGATTAGTCAACATAGTTACTGCTCTAATCCATACACAATAAAAGAAACCACTGCAGTCCTTATTTTACCTATTTTCCAGAAGTTATGACATGTTTCCAGAAGTTGAAGTGACAACTTAGTACAACAGAGAGAGAAGTACAGCAGATGAGAAGCGAGACAGAAAAGCTCAAGTACTTCAGCAGTACATATATTAGTCAAATGAATTCACAAAATGGAGATTTGTAGCTATCAGCTTTTAATACTAAACCAGGACCAGTAGTCATCTAAATTTTTCTGGGGACTTAAGATCTAAAAATGGTTGAATTTCTTGGGAGAAAAGTCAAAACTTCTGCACTTCATCTTCCTTTTCTGTAAAATAGGAAATAGTCTAATAATCTAACAAATGTTTAGAGAATTTCTTTTACCTGTACGTCACTTTCATGATTTAAAATAGCATATGTGTGTGTATATATATATTTATGTGCTATGTAACAACATTGTGAAGGATGAGATAAATATCACTTATATGTTTACATTTGATACAGGAGAAAATCTCAGATATGAAAGTCTTGTCACTCAACTGCCATTCTGTTAAGTGATTCCCAAACTTTCTTGCAAAGTGTCACATTAACCATAAAGAATGATGTTTCATCTACTGTGATCGTTTGCAGACTATAGTTTGAAAACCATTAGTATAAACCAGGCTTTTTTGTTTGATTGGTTGGTTGTTGTTTTTTAAAGACAACTTTTCAGATAAGTTTTACTTACTGGTTGTAGTGTATGACGGCCACATTCAATACTGACAAGTTTGTGACACTTCTTGTGAACAAGGAGTTTGCAATTGATGCATTTATATCCCTGGCGACCCAGGCCCCATATTCGGTCAGTGCAGATGGCACAGTGAGCTCTCTAGAATGAGAAATCAACAAAACCAATTAAAGAGCAAAACTAAACAATAAGTCAAATTTTCATTAACAAAGGATAACTGATAGGGTATCAGATCCCTACTGAACTTGCCACTATACCAAGAGTCTCTATCTGAAAACTTTAAGAACAAACAGGCAGATACAATACAAAGGAGCTCAAAAATTACAATAAGCAGCAAGTACCATACAGAAAGCGTGCATATACACGGAAAGGTGCAGGCACAGAGAGCCTCTTCTGCTGTACACAGAGCCAGAGAGACATGAGCCAACTCCAGGTCAAAAGCATCACAGCTGAATCAGCAGGCTGCTGTGACCAAGCTAATTTGCTGCATGTCTTGTCATCTCTCTGTAGATGAGCCCTTACATTGGTATGGAGGGAGGAAGGCAGGAGAGCAAAACCCTCAACACAATAAACCACCAGATAACAGGAAATGGGAAGATCACCACTCACTGAAGGACATTCACAAAACAACTCATAAGAACCATGAAAACAGGGTGCCTACGGAAGCACGAGTGGAAGGTGATTAAACTATGGTGCCTTGACAGCCTTGGACCAGGAAGAGGTAAAAAAACAAAACAAACAATCAAACAAAAAAAACAACCCCTCAAAAAGCGCCAGATATGAAGGATGCTCAGGATGAAGTTAAGTGGAGACAATTTCAAGCATTAAGCACACAATACACTAAGCTTAGAAAAGAAGGAAAGATTATTAAAGCTGTCAAGGAACCTGGATTATTCAAATATTTTGGGTTTGATTTTTGCTGTTGCTTTTTCTAAATAGAGCAGATAGCCTTCTTTGTCCTTAGCTAATTATATTTGGCCATTGCTTCTTAAAAATATTACAAATGGTTTGTTATTTTCAGTTGATTACATGCCATCATAAGCAGGCTGTTTGGAGAAACATCTCAGTTTTTCATTTAAAAACCATGAAAGAAAATTCTGTGCATCAGAACCGAGTTCAGACCTTTCTACTCCCAGACCTTAAAGAACTGAAAATGTACTTTCAGCTCATATTCATCTAATGCCAGTGTTCAAGTTTGCCCTCTGCGAAGATTTTAAGGGAACGCAGGAGCATTTATATAAACGATATCATGATTTCAGAGTATATGTAAAGTGAATTGCAACCAATTTATTTGTTTTTTTCTATTTTAAGTTCTTGATAATTTAATAATGATGAAGTTTTGTGAAACTACAGGGTTACCAAAAGTCTACATAATATAGACAAACAAAAAAATGAGAATAAAACTACGTTATAATTTTTCAAGGCAGTGACATTGTCATTATGAAAGTAAGACATCCCTGTATCATGGTTTTCCAACAAGAGTCTCACCCTGTTAAATCGTTTGGCTTGGAAAGTGTGACCATTTGCACAATAGAGCTTTCGCCACCGGCGGGCGCCTCGGCGATAAATGGATTCTAAGAGGAAAAACATACGATTATATCCATAAAAATATAAACACAGAACTACAACATCTTCTCACGGACGTTTCTGTGTAGAGTGATTTGCAGAGTTAAGTTTCACTCCTGCACCTTACAAGAACACAGAGTAATGTCCCAAGTATCTTTTTCATTTTTTAGGTTTTGGAGAAAAATTTTAGTAGAATATCCCGATCAAAGTTAATTCTGCTTTTCCAAAGTTAAAAGAAACAGTCAGTCAAGAGAAGGACAACTGCCCAAACAAGACAAACGCTTGTGTGCAAAGTATGCACCAACCTTACCTAAACTTGGGGAGGAGCTGTGGGGAAAGGGAAGGAGGAAAGAAGGTAAATTTCAGGATCATTCCATGATTTATAAGATTGTTTGCACAAATCCAACAGTGTTTCAGATCCACAGCTGTTTGGGGTTTTTTTGTTTGGTTGGTTTTTTAATTTGTATTTTTTATTGTTAGAGACATGTCAGGAACCAAAATTGAAAACTAGAATATACAAAACTACACTGAGTTGCAAATTGATTTCAGATTCAGTCTGCAACCTCATTTTTTCAGAAAAGCAGCATTACCCATACTGCCAAAGTTAACTTTAAAGCATGCACATCTACATTTGTCCGAGACTTGGATTATCAAGCTGACAGATGTGTGTGTGTGCATAACATACATGTGCTCTTTTATAAAGCTTTAAGACAGAGGGAAAATGACTTCTTTAATGTCTTGTACATTAGCTAACAGAACTTGCAGGTTTTTGGAGAATACTACTGATAGTACCTAAACATCAGTTTAAAATGAATTAACCATAAACCTAAAAATGGTTATATGACAAGTCATTACCATTGGTTACAAGCCCTTGTTCACATTAGTCAGCCAGCAATCTGGCAACTCCCAAAAAGACAGAATAGGATAAAAAAACCTGTCACGATAGAAGAGGCAGAAGCAAGGAAAGCAGAGTGACATGGATAGTTAACAGGAATGTGAAATGCTTATTAACAATGATTCAGAAATGACAAACAACATCTAAGTTTAGCAAGACTTTCTATTCCTCTTAAATATTTCATTTGTAGAGATTTGCATTATTAATATTCATAAGCACAGGATGTCAAATCATAGAATATCAAAATCTTCTAAAACAGGAAATCTGAATTCCTGATTTTCTGTACTTCTTAACTAAAATGCCTACTTACTATCTTCTCCTGGACAAGGCATGCCAGGCCGTTCTGGTACGCAGGGAAATACTGCAAGAAAGACATTAACTTCTGATTAATTTTTATTTCAGACAGAAAATAAATCTTTGGGTTAAATACAACACTTCTGAAAGGCATTCAACCATTTAGGAGAACAGCACAGACTGCATTTTAACAAAACCTTGTGCAAGAGCAGGTGAGCTGAAAAGCTGCCACAAAACCCTTTGCTGGACCTAGGAGTGATCTACATGAGAAATACAAGCAAAAGGCAGAAGAAATCAAGTTATTTCCTAAAGAAAGTAACTAGAAAAAAGTAATGATTCTGGTTTCTCATGTGACCAATCATCACAATCAGTATTTTGAAATCTTGACTATAAACGTACTATGTAACAGTGTCCTAACAGCTACATATGATCTTGTCTACTTTATCCTTTTCCCCCCCCCAGTTTATTTTGCTTCAGTAACTGTCAGAGAGAAGTAAAACTGGGGAGAGAGTGCCTGCTGCTGGTTTAATTGGAATCTTATCAAAACAAAAATGAATGGAGAAAGAGCAGATCAATATGCATACTGAAGTACTATATACAGAGAGTGAAAAATATATAGAAAGAGATTATATTCTTCCATTTTTTAAAAGTCTGTAGGAAGCTGAAAAGCTGTCTCTTCCTTCCAAATGAGCTGATGGTAAACTAGATTTTTTGCATCCTTTTAGAGAAGGACCACATTAAGATACTGTAGTGTAACACACACACTAACAATGTGTGATCTTTGCAATAATCCCTAGCTTTTCTGCTATAATCTGCTAAACTGAAATCCCTCTTTGACTTGCAAAGTTACTAACAGTAAGAAAAATATACTGCAGAAGCTATCAAAATAGGCATATAATCCTGAAAAATAAAAATGAACAATTAGACATTAATCAGGGGCACAATATTAATTTTAGAAAAGTCAAACTTTTGACTAATCTGGGATCACAAATGGAGCTCATCAACTTTTTTTTCCTAATATAGATGCTGCTCTAAAGCACTTATCAATAACGAAGTGTAGGACACTGTGGTATATATCTTCAACCATTCATTGCCAGCACGCGTATGAAGGCACTAGGGATGAATGAATAAGAGACGAGGGCTGTCCTTCATTAATAAACCAACAAAGTATTTTTTCCTTCTTCAATTTTATAAAGAAGATTGACAAAATGCTGACAGCTAAAAAGCGTGGTGCATGGTCTTCAGCATCCTCTTGACAGAATGCCAGAACAGGCTTTAATTGAGTAGGCTGTGCACAAGGCACAGATAACACAAGGTAAAACTTCCACTTCTTCACAGGTACAAACAGGAGAAGTAATATAGTAAATTTAACCATACCGTGAATTAGAAGCTCTGAATCCTTGTTTAGTTCATACAAGCGAAAGGCCTCTTCTAACTCCAGCTGAGAAGAAACTGTACATGGATCTCCTGTAAAAAGAAAAGAGAACAATACAAAACTCAATCCAAATAGTTCTGTGCGTTCAACAGTCCCCTCACAGTCAGTTCTAAGGTAATTATTGTAGCAAAACAGAAAAATATTCTCAAGTGTGGTAGTATTTATTTTTAACACTGTTCAGAGAGTGCATCTGAAAATACAGTTATATTCAATGCTTTCAGGGAAAATAAAAATATGAGCTATTCCCAAGAGGCAAGCAAATCATAATCACAAAACATCATTAGTTTGGTCTGCTACAAGCATGGTTACACATCATTTCAGTACAAGAGGTACAGGTTATCTTCCTGCACCTAAAAATGCTTCTAAGATTCCATTTTATTTCATGGATTTTAATTAGAACTGAGTCAATTCTATTTTCACAGCTGCTTCAACATTGCCAAGACTTTAACCAGGAGGTGCAAAAGCAGTTAGACCTCTAGTCTTTCCTCAAACCTCAATCAAGACACCAGACAAATCATGTAACTTAAGTGAAAAGATCCCATTTTTCTGATTTTCAACTACTACTTCCGTACTCACCAGACTATTTGAAGTAAAATCCCTTAAAGAAAGGCCACCAAGGCAGGAAATGAGTGTGGGTTGGTTGTTGTTGCTGGTTTTTTTCCTTTTTTATAAAACAATTGCAGCTTTTGTTGACCATTTGACACGGAGCAGATTATCATACAAGCATTTGGTATGTATTTTAAAGTCTCTCTGACAAGACTGCGTTTAAATGCTTTAACAAATCTGTGTTTCAGAAGTAACAGTTTAGGACTCACTAAGGTTTCTTTGTGGTTATCTACTTTATATTTCTAGAAAAATAACATGTATCCACAAAGGTATTTCAGAATCATTAAACAACAGTTAATTACATCAGGGCAATTTTGGCAGATAGGTAGGTTTAAAAGGAGAGGGGGGTGTGAGGAACAAAGGAGATCAAGCTAAAGATCTGCTGTAGTCAGCAGATTGGGAGTAAGAAGGACCTTAAATTCTAGCCTTGGCTCTCACCCCTTCGGACACACAACCCGTACTTTACCTGTTTCTCAAGACTCATTTAAAGACTTTATCTGATATTTTAACTGACCTCGTGTGTCTGTCAGTGTATGGAAACTGCTATAAAGACTGAAAAGAACTGCCATGCAACAAAACATTTTCTTTGCTGTCTGATACAGATTAGTAATGTTATAAAAAAGTTATCCCCCTGAAAGAAACCTTGTTCAAAATAATACTACAACTGAAACATTTTTAAAGCAATGCTGAATCTGAATCATCACTACCCCAAAAAAAGAAAATACTTCTGGTTATTAGTTCAACTTCCCCCCCTTCTCCACCTATACAAGATACCCTGTGTGAGAACATGGGATTTATCTCTGCCTGCTCACACGCTAGCACGAGCAGAACAAGTTCTTTCTAGCCAAAAATCCCATATAGCAAGTCTACTGTCATATAATATTGCCAATCTTTAACAGAAATACCACTTTCCACACCCTTAAGTGATAAAGTGGTTGAGGGTAAGTGAATTGGGAGAAAGCAGAACAATTTCCGTTTCAGCTGAACCGGATCCAAACTGAAAGTTTTACTGCTCTGAGCCTTCAGTTAGTAGCATGGTTTGAAAGCTAACTAGCAACAGTTTACTAACTATTCTCTTTTTTGTTTTGTACTACAAGATATCAAAATTAACACAGGTGTTGCTAAGGCTTTTCAGTAGAACCACACACCTAGCAGGCAGGGCGACACTTAAAACTCAACCCACAAAAGTTTTTTTCCAGTTAATTTGTTTTGTTTCTAATGTATCCATTCTCTTCTATTGCTAAAATATTAGTAATAAATGCAAACTATCCATTTGCAGCTTTCTGTCTTTATTCATTATTTATGCATGTCATAATCCTCAAAATGAGTCTTTGAAGCCAGCTGTAGTCATTTTTCTCCATACTGCCTCCCCCTACAATTAGCCTATCTGGACATCAAACTGCCTACTCACTGCACAAACTTGAACAGTGCAGAGCATGGGGGGAGGAGAAGGAACAACTGTATTTATTCAGACTCACTATGAGAATCAACAAACCAGTTTTTCTTCATTTGTTTTCCAACACCTGTGCAAACAGTTTTGTGTTTCTTTCTGGCAGAAGGAGGGTCTCAAGAACATACACCATGTTTCAAACTAGGAACAGAAGGTTTATAGACATACTCTTTCAACAAGTTCAGAGTAGTACTCTCCTGGTTTTAGCTGAGAGGGTTGATTTTCTTCATAGTAGCTAGTGTGGGGATATGTTTTGGATTTGTGCTGGAGACAGTGTTGATAACAGAGAGATGTTTTTGTTCTAGGGACCTATTGTTGAGCAGTGTTTACACAGGGCCAAGGCCTTTTCTGCTTCTTACACTGCCCTGCCAGCGGGATGGCTGGGGGCGCACAAGAAGTTGGGAGGAGACACAGACAGGACAGGTGACCCAAACTGACCAAAGGGATATTCCATACCATATGACGTCATGCTCAGTTTATAAGGAGCTTGGGGGAAGGGAGGGGGGGGGGGCGGCGGCAGTCGGAGTGATGGCGTTTGTCTTCCCAAGTAACCGTTAGGCGTGACAGAGCCCTGCTTTCCTGGAGATGGCTGAACACCTGCCTGCCCGTGGGAAGCGGTGAATGAATTCCTTGCTTTGCTTTGCTTGTGCGCGTGGCTTTTGCTTTACCTATTAAAATGTCTTTATCTCAACCCACGAGTTTTCTCACTTTAACTTTTCCAATTCTCTCCCCCATCCCGATGGGAGGGGAGTGAGCGAGCGGCTGCGTGGTGCTTAGCTGCCGGCTGGGGTAAAACCATGATAAGTACAAATTTTGCAGCCATTGAAAGACAGCTGGGATTAGTGTCATAGGAAAATATTTACTTTTGAGTTATATAGCAAGAAACAACAGACTGAACACAAACATAAGGCTAGTGTCCATCCTACAGGACATTTCAGAAGACAGAGGTAAGACGAACTGACCGCATACAGATAAAATAGATTTTTTTCTAAAAAGCAAATCAATTTTATTTCCCAGTTGAATCTGAGCATTTTTTGAAGTGATTCCACTCAACTAAATTAGGTCTGTCTTTGTGTGCCATTACCCCTATGAAACAGAAGTAGTTATACACAATGCTCTGCATCTTGCAAAGGCTAAAAAGACATTTAGTATATGACAAATAAAAACCTTAGTGACTAGGTAAACCCAGTTTAGTCACACATCTGATCAAGCAATTTAGTCAGGAAACAGTGAAGAGATGGCCTGGACACCTTATCTTGTCTTATACTACAAGGAACATGGGTAGTAGTATAACAAGTACCAGTACACAGTACACACATTTCCTTATGCTATTAAAGAGTCAACTACAGTTTCAGTGAAGAGGATGCAATACAGGAATTTTCCAAGAAAGCAAATTATGAGTTTCTAGAAAGAATACCAACTGAAAACTTTATACTAAAGAGTGGTGGAGAGGAAGAGAGGAGGCAAGGGTCTTGGCAAGAAGCCACACATTGTAGATGCAAGAATTACTCATAATAAAGACAGCAGGATTTTTTTAAACATGCCTCATCACCAGATTAACTATTCCTCCATTGACATTAAACTGGAAGTCAATGATTAAAGCAAACACAGATTGCTTGTGAAAACTGAATCCTATGTGAATACATGAACATAATTTAGTCAAATGGCAGCATTCCTTTTTTTTTAAACCTATGTCTACTTAAAGAGCAGAAATTGAGACAGAACAAACTGTTGCTTCACACAAATTATTGAATTTGCACAAAGTTTTCTACAAATGCTTTATTAAAAAAAGATATATACTTCTTACTATGACTGACACTCCAGATTCTGCTTTTCAGTGAGGAGTCTATTACCCTCCTCAAGATAAAACAAAACAGCCAGTGTACTACAAAGTAAACATCCAACTCAAATAGCATCACTGCACAGTTTAGTCATGAACATTGTTTATTTTACTGCATCTGCTGGTATAAATAATTTCAGAATGATGAGGGGAGAGGAAGGGGAGAGGAAGGGGAGAGGAAGGGGAGAGGAAGGGGAGAGGAAGGGGAGAGGAAGGGGAGAGGAAGGGGAGAGGAAGGGGAGAGGAAGGGGAGAGGAAGGGGAGAGGAAGGGGAGAGGAAGGGGAGAGGAAGGGGAGAGGAAGGGGAGAGGAAGGGGAGAGGAAGGGGAGAGGAAGGGGAGAGGAAGGGGAGAGGAAGGGGAGAGGAAGGGGAGAGGAAGGGGAGAGGAAGGGGAGAGGAAGGGGAGAGGAAGGGGAGAGGAAGGGGAGAGGAAGGGGAGAGGAAGGGGAGAGGGAAAACCTGCTCAGATTCCCAAGACCACATAATCTTCAACACACCTGCCCATATAGCACTTCCAAAAATCAGCTTTGGTCCATGTTTAGCTTTAAGCTCTGAATAAACTGGCACTCGCCCAAATTTGAATGGGAAAGCTGTGAGAAGGGGAGGAAGCAGTTCTATAAGCACCATGTAGGCTAATCATTGCATACAAATACTAATCACTGCCGACAAATCACTGCACATTACGGCCTTTTATGTATTGCATCAAGTACTTAGCATGCTAAAGAAACTCAACAGCTATGTCATAATTCAGACATCTCTTGGTGTAGCTCAAAACCTATGTGTAGAGTACACCAATTCACAAAGAAAATAGGAATTACAAATAATCTTTTAAAAAAATTACTAATGTATACATACAGCTCAAAACTGGGCTACATCTGTTAAGGAAAAGGGAGAACACACTGAACTCGTTTCATCCAAGGTAAACTTTAACATGGATAATGTAAGCACTAGAGATGACAAGAGTTCTCAGCCAAAGTTGTTATTACTACACTTCGATGAAAAGCTACTTGGACAAGCAATTTCTCTTTCAATAGTTAGAAAAAGTTTTACTAATAGTTATATGTTAATAGGTTGCTAAAGTAACAGCTAACACAAACACTCAAAATGTATGTGTAAGCAAAACCACTATAACTCAACTATACATTAAATTGTATTGATATTGTAGATACTGTAATTTATATCTTTTAAGGTTAGTTTAACTCTCACATATTTAAGACTTATGGTGGGCCATGTGCTTCATTCCCTTCCTAATAATGATAACATTGAATTCACATTTTGATAATCACTGAGTTTTAATTTGTTGAGTCGGTAAAAAAAATGGTGCTCTCCACAGTAAGTCATTTGAAACAATGACCTTTTCGTTAAGACATACTTACAAAGGCATTGGATAACCATTATTTTTAGAGTCAGATTCACTATTTCTAAAAACGTACTTACAAAGTGTGTTTCATAAGCTTATCTTATGAAGGCAGAGGGAAAGGAAAAGATGAAAGTGAGAGGAGAGCTAGACAGCTAAGGAACATACTGATCAAATACTTGTCATAAGACCAAGCATCAATTTACCTTCTTCATCAATCCATTTCATGGTGAAAAGCTGTTCATTGTCAAAGGAGCACATGTCTCGAACTTCATTGCACAGTCCCTCAAATGAGATGGAAGGTTCAAAATATGTTATCATGATGTCCCTGAGCAAGAGAAAAATAAATTTGAGAAATTATACTGCAGTATATAGCATTTGATCATCAGCTCTAATACCTTCCATATACCACTAATATAAAACCCATCCCTGCAGCATCCCCCTAAAAAAATATTGAAGTAATGTTAGTAAACGTTTAGCACAGAAGTTCCCTTCCTATAGCAAAGTCAAGCTCCAAGTGATTTTTATTACCAACTACTTGACATTTAATCCTCCATGTATCTGATTAAGAAAAATTAAGATTTAAATGCCCAAATAACTATGAAGTGAGTTGCAGCAGATACCATCCACACACAGAAATTAGATATATTATACCAGTGGAAACCGAAGAATTAAATGCTGCAAAAATTTTGAAGAACATTATTAACATTTTGCTGATTTTGCCTGCTCTTTAACGGTTATTGTGTTATTAGATATCAAAACATTGTAAGAATGTATACATCATCTCCAATTAAATTTTGATTGTGTAGCTATTATGAAAAATTAATTAAAAATATTAAACACGTTTCCTGGTGGATCGGGGGGGATGTTCCAAATATTGGAAGTGCCTTTAAAAAAAAAAGACCCGTGATACTTCACCATAATGACGGGGAAGGCTGACAGACACACACACACTCAGTATTAAAATTTATTACTTTACTGTTATGCAGAAGGGATATTTCTGTTATAATTAAGATTAAGATTAATAGTTAACTTGGTGTTTTAAATATGTTAACATAAAACGCTGACCCATTGTCTTGGTATTTGCTGGGCCTTAAAGGGGAACAGGTGACTCGGGGTTGCAGTCCTTTAAACAAGGAATTTCAGAGATATAGTTCAGAGGACGGTGGAGGAGAAAGAGAGGGCTGTTTACAACGCTACTCTTCAAACATCTCGTGTAAGCCCAATGTTTGAACTACGAGACTAATCTTCCCATAAAAACCTCAGCTAGGTGGGATTTGTTTCAGTCCGTGCCAGCTGCCAGCAGTATGTGGTTGGGAGGGGGAAACTGAAGCAACAGACAAAGTTTATATCTGGTCGACATTCACATCAACATACCTACCAGACTGAAGTATACGTATACAGTAAGTTAAATGTCTTTAAATCATCTTATGCATGGGCAGAGTAGTGTCAAGAAGGTGACTTAACATAACATACTGTGGTCACTGAACCTGAACTACTTTCAAAGTGGCAGAGGACACACTTGCCTGAGGCTCCCTTCAGTTCAGAACCATGAGAAAAATAAACTAGCAATTTCTAAGCACTCTAGAAGAACAGCTTAGCCTACTTCAGGATTTATGAGCATGATCAGACTTACTATAGTTAGAGGAAAGACTCCAGTAAACGGTTAGGATAGTGAAATGACACCTGTTCAATAATCTGAATAAAGCGGTCAAAAAGCTGCTACATTATTTGGTTGAGGAATTACTCTTCTTTCCACATGAGAAACAATGCAAGACAAACTCCCAGTATTTAGACACAGTACTTCGGGGCAAATGGGGCTTCATTTGAAACACCTGATTACACCCATCCTACGAGGAAAATCGTGTTCTCTCTGACGTTCTCCCTTTGCATCCTCTCTCAAAATGCACAAGCTGTGAATCCAACACCAGCGTTTGTCCCCATGAACTGAGGCAGATTTAACAGTGCATTACTGTCACAGACACACAGGCATCAACCAAAGAGAAACCCAGGAGGCTGTATGAGGAGGCAAAGTCTTAACCTGTATTTCCTGTTTTTCAGGGAAGGAAATAAGGCACTGCTTACTTAGCAGCTTCACCGATTTTGTGCTAAAGTTTACCATCCCTTCACTTATTCACATTTTAGTGAAGATATATTCACTTTGGAATATTTTCTTGAACAAGTTATGTTCTGAAGAGCACTGAGGAGTCAATTAAGTATTTCAACTATTGCAGTTTATTTTGTGATTGAACCAGTCAATAATGGGAGAGGGTATGTTAAAAAAAGCGGTGACTACATGACTATTCTTGTCAGACAAGCAAAAAGAGTTAGGTGACAGACCATAATCTCAAGAGACTGTAATCACTGCTATTCTAGCAAAAAGTCAAGATTTAAAAAAAATAATATATTAGCAAAGACTGTTCAGCAGGTTTTTACATCTGATCATTCAAGTCCACTTAAAATATATTTCTCTGTACTACAGTGAACAGAAAAAGTCTCCATGTTAAGATGTACTGAACAGCCCAGGAATCCCTCCATATCTATAAAGTAAAAGCTAGTACCAACTGAAAAAAAAACCAAAACAAAACACCTCTTCCTACTTGCTGCTATTTTCAAGTAGCAAAATAGACGCTCTTCAAATAAATGAGAGAGTTTAATTATTTCCGAATTTAAGCAAGTTCTCTAAATTACTACTTTAGTAAGTCCAACAGGACATATATCAGTTATTAAATACATTTGGAAAATCTTACTGTCTCTGATATAACAAACACTACTCAGTCTTTCAGGAGAACCCTAGCTAATAGCAATATTAAAAAAAAAAAGATGTACATAAGTATGAATAAGGTTCTACAAGCAACATCTAGCACACTTTTCCTAGAGATGTGAAGCCAGCTTTACGTAACACAAACTGAAAGATTACAGGTCCTTCAACAAGCTTTATTTTGCCATTTTAACTATACTGATGACACTAATATTTTTCTACTGAGACAGGTCTCAGGTTCCATTCTCACACCTTTGCATTACACGGTGTTTTCCACGTCTTGCACCTAACACCGCATTGATGAAAATTCATTAGGAAAAAGCTGTATTCATTCAAGCCAAGACATAAAGTTAAACTCTACTGAGAATAGATTTTGACATTTTAAACAAAAATTAGTAGGCTAAGTCAAAGAACAAAGGAAATTCAGTGTGGACCATAAGCTGCTGCCTTGCATGAAAAAATACAAAATGCTTTCTTTCACCAAGGTGTGGGGAAAAAAATTCTGGACAATAGTCCTTTCCTTCTGATGAAGATAAGCTTATGCACTGCTTTTAATAAGCACGTTTCTTGTAAAGCTATTTAAGGCATAATATCCTTATTTGTCTCTTCATGACATCCTTTGCACCACCACATTTGGATGTGTCAATTAATTCTTACTATGGAAGTATCAGGGTTTTTAGAATTTGTTTTAGTACTATTATAATAGGTCTTTATCAGGGACCTGTGAGTAGGAAACATGCAAATAAACAAGAGAATACTTATGCTGAATTACTTTCCATTAAAATGTTGTCATTTATATTTTCAATAAATATTAATAAAGCATCATTTTATTCATACTAATAAGAGGCCTGCCTGAATCAATACCCTGCAAATGTAAGAATCAGTAAAAGATAAACCATAGGAAGACTGAGAAAATGCAAATCTACACACAAAGACTACAGAACACATTTTAAATATCTGTAGAAGACCATGAACCTCATCACTGCATTTCCCACCTTTCCTCAGATCAAACAGCTATTCTCATGCCTTTTCTTTTACAGATCATCCAGTCATAACATCCTTTAAAAAAAAAAAACCAAAACACACCCACAACCAAATAAACAAAAAGAGCCCTCAATGCCAACAGTTAAATGTAATTCAATATCTGTATCTCATTTTTCACTTCTGAGCTTGAACTTCTGTGAGAGAACAACCCACTGTAAGAACAGACTACTGCTTTAGATTTTTCTACCTGCAGCCTAATATAGCTATCACATTATATATGTGAAAATATACAGATAATCACATATTATCTACATATTCCACATATTTATCACACCTGGGTCAGTCATTAAAACTGTTAATAAAGTCTAATTATAGCTCACTGAAATGAACCCAGGAGAATTCTGCTGTTTCAGCATTGTTTCAGTACCGTAAGGTGCAGGCACTGCCATTCAGAACAATTTGAAGCATCTCTTTCCCCAGTGGAAGTCTGAGGTTTCAAATTGTCTGCTCCTGCAATCTGTTTTTCTGGAAAAAATATATCATCAGAAAATCAAATCAATGTTGAAACTGGAAGAAGTGGTGAAAACGTGTTCACAGGCTTAACCCAAAACTTTAAGCTGAATGCTCTCCTATTCAGGACTTGATCCTCAACAGACAATGAAAGACATTAAGCTGAAAAATTGATCATAAAGTGTTCAAGACAAAAACATAAAGAAAGGATGCGAAAACTAAAAAAATTCTTAAGAAATTAATTTCCTGGAAATATTTATGGAGGTACATTTTGATTTAAAATTAAAATTGAACTTATTTTCCCCCACTTTTCCCACTTGCATTAACATCTTAAAATTAAGAAAAGAAGCAAGTTTAACATGTCTCATGAGAGGACTGTCAGGAGTATTCATTTGAACCAAATCAAACAGAAGGTGAGTAAAGCATTGGTAACCTATGTCTTTAATTACATTAAAAGTTTAATCTACATTGCAGCCTACACGGTTAAAACAGTGCAAAATCTATGGCAGACGTGGAAAACACATAAGCTAGCAGTTCTAATCATGACAGAAAAAATGGTTCTCCAAGTTTGTTGTTTGGTTTTGGTTTGTTGTTTTGGTTTGTTTTTTTTTTTTTTTTATATCAACAACATTAGTTTTATAGGATTCCTAGCGCACAAGCAGTGTATTATTCCTACCTGTTCCCTACTGTTATAATGTAATCCTCCCCATATGTATTAATGATATAATAGCTTCTTGTACTGAACTGACAAAAAGCATCTACAACACGAGATAAGACAAAAGGTAAACTGAATAATATTAGAAAGCTGAAATGGTTGTAATTACCGATGCTGTTCAGTGCCACACATTTGAAGCTGCTACATTTTGTTACTGTATCAACAAAAAAGTATGTAAACAGTTGGCATGACAGAGTAAATTCCTAAGAACACATTTAGGATCCTCTATTACACACACTGCACAGACTACAGTAACTCTTTAAAATAGATAAGACTATTTTCAGCATTTTAAACAACCAGCCCTATGAGAAAGGTAACCGTAGCTTACCTGAGAGAAGGAAATACCTGAATAAACTCAACCTAATGCCCCAATTCCCAAGTCTCTGGGAATTCCCATCCTCTTATTCTCATGATCTCTGTTCATTTTAGGAAAATTTTCCTTCCTGGTTTTACATATTTCATGAATTTAAGAATTACCACTGCACGGTTGAATGAAACACCCTTCAAAGGGTTCTTCATGAAAGTCTTTGTCTTGGCTGCAAAAAGCAATTAGGCTCTGGGCCAGACTAAAGGATGTTTTGGGGATTCGGGTTCAGCTCTTTGCTCTGGTGTCTTGAGCCCCAGGCGAGTGTCCTGACTAATGGATTCCCAACCGTTTCAAAAATGAATCTGTGCTTCTGAGTTGCTGGGGTTTTTTTCTTGAACCAGAAACTCCTTCTGGAAGTTGAAAAAACCTTCCTAGCAAGACTTTCACAATAACTTCTACAACCCACTTAAATGTTTCTATTAAAACGAAATTAAGAGAGATTAACATTTCCCGATTAACCCTATTTCCCATTAAATCCTCTATCCAGCTGTAATCGGAGACAGTCTATTTGATGAAAAGGGAAAATGCTGCCTTTGATATCAGCATTTAGATCCTCAGTCTCCAAGTTGTTTCAGTGTAAGTGTAGGTGAAGTGCTTTGCTTCGATACCGACTTCCTGATAGTGCTAGTCTGGGAAACAGGCATGGAAAGAATAATTTGTTTAGATCTCAAATCATGACTAAGGCATTCAGCTAGTTAGTTTGTTGGTATTCACAATGGTTAACCAACACCCTATATGACTCAGCATGATTATTAAGAGTAAACTGATTTTAACAGGTAAAAAGTCAATAGATGAGACTCAAAAGAAACATTCCAGTGTCTGTGAAATTATTACCTAATATTTAAAGTGTCATGAGCCAGCATTCCTGTCCAATGCAGCAGTTTTCTTCCTTACTCCCACAACCCTGAGCTTCTTTCTCTCTGTTCTTGCACCATACCCTCCCTGTGCTAAAGCAAGAATTCATGTGATTGCATGTGGAAATGATCAAGATTAAAACTGACCCAGCAGAAGAAAAATAAATGTGTTTAACCCAGAACAGTTCCAATTGTACTTCACTGCCTGACCAAATGAACACTTCTGCCAGCTGATAGCCAGGGGCATCTCCAGGTCCTTAAGAAACCGTGAATTAAAGGAACTGTAAAACAAAGAGCTTGGAATTTCACATATCATTACTTTGACAGCGTTTCACAAGTTTTTAAAGCCACAGACTGTGCCAGTCTCTACAGTACTTGACTTTTGTCAAGCCCCACAGCAGACACAAGCCAGAAATCAAACATGGTAGCAAATACCAAATGCTCAGCATGCTTTCTATACCTCTCCTTAAAATTATAAAGCTAGACATACCAGAGAGTAAATACCATAGATGTAATAAATCTTGTCTTGTACTTAACACAGATAACTGGAAGGAAGCTGTTGAGAGTATCATGTGTTCAACCTTAATCCAAAAAGGTAACCTACATTTTTTTCTGCTTAGATCACCTCCTCTCAGACTTAATGGCCCAATGAACCACTGTCAACCCTTGCACTCAAACTTTTAAAGTCAGGTCCTGTAACTGTTACTATTTAATAGGGCATTGTGAATCCAAAGTAAAACACTTCTTCTGCCTTATATGTTATTGTTGGAGAGCCATTGAATTAGACCAGCAAAGTTCAGATTTTCATTGTGCAGATCTCTATTGTATTTTTTTAGCAGTGGAAGCATAACTGACAGTAGATGCATCTTAGTTACCATTCACAGACTCAAAACTACCACTCACAGTTCCCCTCAGTCCCTGGGAAACAGCCTAAAAACTGATGAAATAGGTTTTCATCCAAACATTTTTCTTTAGACCTGAATATCACTTAACACACAGAGACCAGGATCAAAGCTGGACCCTGAATATATTTATTTAAGTATTAATTTTGGCATGAGTCCCCCAATAAAGTGTGATGTAGGAATATGCATTTATTACTGACAGCAGCTAAACAACCAGGGCCTCGGGCTGCGTGGGAAGCAGAGTGAGCAGGGCAGAGGAGGCCCCTCAGGTTCATCCCTGTTTACTGGTAAGACCACCGCAGAAGGACGGAAGATCCGGCGGCGCCCAGCCTGTCAGCTCGCCCCGCTCCAGCCCACCGGCTCCCCGCTGAAACCCGACACCCGGGGAGAGGCTCCTCCGAGCACAAGTCCTGCCAGTTCACCCCCGTTCAGAACACGCTTGAAAGCCATTTTAACACGGTTGTCTAGCTGTGGTTTTCGGGTTTTTTCCTTCCCTCTTTTTCTTTTCCCCTACAATTAAGTGGATATCTTGGATGTGAGATCTTAACGTGACAGTAAATGCACGGAAAACCTGGTATTTAAGATGTCGCACTGTAAGAGCCATCATTGACAGAAATCTCGCGGCGGGAAGCCCTGACAAGACAGCCAGCCGTGTTTGACATTCGCCACCGGCGGCAAGCCCGGGGATGCCCTCCAAGCACCGCATCCCGGCACTAAAGGGGAGCCCGTGCCGAGCACCCCAAACACACCAGCGCCGCCGCTCCGCCCAGCCCCCGGAGAAAAGTCTCCTCTAGACCCGAGGCCGGCACCCGCCGCTTCCGAAGTACCGGGCTGGGCAGCGCGGCGCCGGCCCCATCGCCCCCCGCCGGGCACGGCCGCGCCGCTCCGCCCCGCGCTGCCGCGGGCGAAAACCTCTCCTCACGCCGGCCGCCGCCGCCGCCACTCCCCCTGCCCGGGCCAGGCCGCCGCCGCCGCCGGGGCTCCGCGCCCTCACTCACCCCTTATAGTAGGCTTTCACCCGGACCTGGTGGGCGCTGTCCCCGCCGAGGCCACCCCCGAGGCCGCCCGGAGCCGACATGGTGCTGTTGCCGCTACTGTCCCGCTGCGTCGGCATTCCCCCACTGCGGCGGGTGGCGCGGCCCGGGGCGGCGGCGGGCGGGTGAGGAGAGGGCTGAGGGAGCGGGAGGCGGCGGCTGCACGACCCCTGCCGCGCCCCGCCGCCTCAAGCGCGCCACCGTCCTTCGAGCGCGGCGCGGCCACGCCTCCTCACGGCGCCAGCCCGGGGCGGGCGGGACCACGGGGAGGGCGGAGGGGGACCACCGAAGGAGGGGCACGGGAAGAGCGCGGAGCCAAGCGGGACGGCGCAGGCGGGGAGCACAGACGTTCCCCCAACAGGAATGCTGAGCAGCTCCGGAACCGGCCGGTCAGCGACTCTGCCGCCCGAGGAGGGCGGGCGCCACGCCTCTTATGCCCGTCCCCCCGCACGCTACGTGGGTTCTTCCCCGCGGGACTCCACCGCACACCTGCGGAGCGGAACGCTCCACGCTGAAGCGAAAGGGGGAAGTGGCGACGCAGAGTCGGCCAGCCGGGATGCCCGTAGCGAAGCCGCTGGAGCGGGTAGCTCCAGGCCAGAGACCACCCTGACAGCCCCTCTTCTCCCTTCCCCGCGCCCGAAGCGGCGGCGCGCCCAGCGCTGTCCCCGCCACTTGGTACGACCCGCCGCCAGGCATGCTGGGACTGCTGGGTGGCACCGCGGCCCTGGCGCCGGCACGGCGGGGGATGGCGGGGCAAGTCTCCACCGCCGTTCCAGGAGTCACCACCGGCCGGCAGCGGGCAGCCCGGCAGTGCTTTGTGTACCGGTAGCTGCGGGGGCTGGGCCGGGTCCGCGTCCGCCGAACTGCCTGTTTTTGAGTGCTAGGAGCCTGGCTGCTTCTGGCAGCGGCTCGTTCTGCTGGGTTTCGTCACAGCCAGGGCTGTGCTTAGGGAAGGCGCAACGGAGGAAAACTCGTCGTTTTACTTGGGTACAAATAGGACTGTCCTCCTTTTAAGGCTTAAAGAGCCAAAAAGGCCTGCAGTGATACTTTGTGGCTCCATCTATACGCAGCAGAAGTGCAGGCTGTGGAGCAGGCCCTCTAACTGAGCTGTAAACCCATCGCTACCACCCGAGCAATCAGGAAAAGTAAGTCTTGGACATGTCTAACCATGCTCCTTCACAATCAGTTCCATACCATGACTCCTCCACTAGTTCTGTCAGTACCAATCTGATTTGAGGGGTGCCACAAAAATTCAGATTTTAACACAAAACCCTCACAAAAGCAGCATGCTGCCCTTCAGCAGCCAGCACAGAGCTGACAGGCAGCTGGAGCTGTTAGAAGCAATGGCAATGCCTCTTTTAGAGCTGTTAGCTAAAATATTTTCTGTATGAATTCCAAAGAATGCACACTGCTCACAAGACAGTATAATCAGTTCAAGTGAAGCTTTAGTTACCAAATCAAATGGTTAAGGGTTTTTTTTTTTAAGAAAGATGAAGGATGCTTTTTAATTAAGAAGGGGGGTGGTTAACAAAAGGTATTTTACTAAAACTGTTAATCATAAGCCACCTTATCACTGCAAGGAGTATTTCCTTCCCACTTTGCCTATTTAATGATACATCAATAGTTTCTTTGATAACATATATTTATATTGCCCAATGCTTCCTGAAGAAATGGATGTTTCTGGCAATACTAAGAACAGGGAACCTTTGTTTTCTTCTATGATAGTAAAAACAATTCCTCTTTTCCACTACCATGCTCCAATCAGCATCACACCTGGATGTTTGTATCAGGGCAGCGTGGAGTTCAGCTTTTTTGTGCTCAGTTACAGGCTACTACATGAGATTGGCACTTTCCACTAAACACACCTTGCTGTTTCTCATATTGGCAATAAAATGACTTAAGGCCATATTTGCTGTTTACATTAGGCGTGGTTACAAAGTACAGAATTTTTTTCATGCTACCTGACCTTCCAGCAGTGGTTGGTTGGGATTTTCTTCTCCCTCAGAAGAAAGTTATTTGCTCCACCCAGCTTCCACAATCTCACATCCTTTTTGTACAGCAGGAAGAACCTTGCTGTATCTGAATTCACCCATATCATGCACCAGGACTTCCAACATGTTTTCCATTTCCTACTGGATCTCCAAGAGTATTTCAGCATGAGTTTTCATTTTCTCTATGCCTCCTTTTTTAACCTATGAATATTCCTATTTTCTCCTACTGAATCATGTCATCTTTTACAGAAACGCCCATAAGACCTTGTAAATTGTCACTACTTGTCACAGGCAGTGTAACTGCTTCACCCTTCAACAGTTTAAGTTCATCTACAATGCCTCGGAAGGTACTTGATTTTTGTAAGACGCTTGCTGAGACTCTTTTCATTGCAAAGTACTTATCTATCCCAACTAGCTGCTAGACATCTGGCAATGTTTTTTCCCCCTTCACATCCAATTATCAGTTGGTCAAAAGATGAGCTACATTTACTATTTGTTCCTATTGCCCTTTTATCGAGTTTTTAGTCAATTTCATTTTCATTCACACAAATGGGTCTCTATCAAATATTTAAAGTGTCATGAACAGGAGTGCTGACTCCTGTCCAGCGTAGCAGTTTTCTACCTAACTCACTGCACTGAGCCGCCTTCTTCCTGTATCACTGGGAATACAAGCAACTTTAAAAATACTACTATACCTGGAAACTATGTAATAATGTTACGTAATCCTAAGATACAGAAGGTATTTCTTCATCACAGGAAGACATTTCACAAAGAAGAGAAAGCAAGGTGCTGAGGTTGTCAGGATGTCCCACATAAGATTTTAATTAGGCTTATGTAGTATAGCAATTACTTGTCTTTATGGAGGATGGGCTTTGCTCATCTACGCCAGGTAATACACAGCAGCTGCTAATTTCAGACAGGAATTGTTGATCTAATTCAACTCTGATTAATTATGGTTAATTAGAGGGCAAGGCGGTCTTCCTCAGGAAAGGCTCAGAGCCAACATTTCATAGGAAGGAAGTGAAAACTAAGTCAACATGGCTAAAAGACTCTTCTGTTTCATATTCCTCAGAGAAGTTAAAAAAGTTCAGCACCAGTGTCCCGGTTAGAGCTGCTGAGATCCTCAAGCAGCCAACATGAAAAAACATTATGAGCAGTTATTTCCCTGACCTTAACCTCCTGACCACACTCTCACCACAGCATGTATCACATTCTTCATTTTCCTACTGCAGCTAAAGCATGAAACAAGCTTAGTTACCACAGGCCCTAGCAAGACATACCTCAACTTTGCCACTCCCACAGGAAAATGAGTCACTGCCCCTACTGCCATGCTCAGCTAAACATACAGCACCACACACCACCACAGGCCTTAAGGGAAGCCAGACCCCTCATTCCAGCCAGGCTGCTGCTCCTGGCCACAACCTTCCTGCGTTAATGCAAAGCCAGTCGCTACCTCACCGCGATCTGAGAGCCACCCGGGAGGCTCCGCGGGGACGCCCAAGCCGGCTGCCTACAGCCTAAAGCCCGCCACCACACCTCACGGACGCCGCCGCGCTCTGACAGCAACATGGCGGCGGGGGCCGTCACGTGCCCGGCGCCGGCGGCGCCCAGCGCGCTTGCGCGGCACCTCCCCCTGAGGGAGGCCAGAAGATGGCGGAAGCGGAGTGAGCGGCTTGTCCGAGGCGAGTCTCCCGGCGGGACGCGCGGAGGAGGGGGAGCGGCAGCGGCAGGCCCCGGCCAGGCCGCGGCGGGGCGGGGCGCGTAGGCGGGGACCCGCGCCCTGACATCGCCCCGGCGGCAGGCCGGCCCCGCGCGGGGAGCGGGTGCCTCCCCTCCCGCCCACCTTTCCTCCCTCCCCGGCGGCTAGCGCCTGCGGGGCCGCTGGGAGGGGGACAGCGGCGCTGGGCCGCAGCGTGGCTGCCGGTTGTGGCGGCGGGGCTGGGCTGGGCGAGGCCGCGGCCCGGTGTGGGGGGCTGAGGGGGCGGGTCAGTCCGCTGGGCCCGGCCTGTGGTGTGGAGCGCCGGTCGCGGCCGCCGGGGGGCCCTGCCGTTGCCTGCGGAGCAGCCCCGGGGCTCCCTCAGCGCGCCGGCGGCCCCAGCTGTTGGGCCCGGACAGCCCCCGGGATGGGTCGCTCTCTGCCGCCTCACAAGCAAGTTGCACCGCGTGGCGTAGGTTGTGTTTCCACAGAGCATGGTTTTAAATTTCCTTTTTTTTTTTTTTTTTGCAAAGAACCCCAATATTTGGGCAGGGTTGCCCTATACTGTAGCTAGAGTGAAGGGAAAGAGAGGATTTATCTTGGAGCATTCAGTCACATACAAAATTCCCCGTAGGGGTTTGACTTGGAGGAAATGTTCATTTTCTCTGTTTTGCACCCTTGGCATTTTAAGGAGAGGTAAGAATAAACCGTGTATGTAAAAAAAAAAAAAAAAAACAAAAAAAAAACCAAAACAAACCCAAACCCTCTATTTTCAAATACCAGTTATGGCTGCAGATTGTCAGCAGTGTTCGTTATTGCTATGACATTTATCAAAAGTCAAACTTTCAAAAATCGTGACATGCATATCCGCTGTGAAGATAGTTTAACATTCTTGGTATAGAACAGCAGATATTTTTTACTTTAGATATTTGACCAAAAATATAAAGAGAACAAAACTTCTGAATATTTACGTTATGCACAATGTAATTTGAAATTTTGTGGTGTCTCATACTGTTACTACTTGAATAAATACTTATTTTCAATGTAGTTTTCTGTTGTGCTTTGTATTTTGGGGTCACTTAAATGTAATGGTTGTTTAAAGTCAGAGTTTAGTGTATTTTCTAAAACTTACTTTGCATTACGGAGTTTCTTTTGAGTTAAAGTTGCTCACAGGCAACGTTGTAAGGTCATCATCATACATTTAGCAACATTAATTTTATTATTTAGGAGTTTTGCCTTTTTGAGATCAAGTACTCAATGAACAATTTCAGAAGATTATTTTTAATTGTATCAGATTTTTTTTTATAACTAAAAGCAATCTGTGTATATACAAAGTTGTAAATGAAAGTGGCACTGTAAAGGCAGTCTGACTTTTTAAATCTGCAATGGTTTTTATGCTTTCTGTCATAAAATATCCATCTGCTAAATTGTAATGGATTCTTGGTTCCCTTGCTAAAAACAACCACTTTTTATTTATTTCCTGTTCTCTCTTAAACATTCTACTTCTCACTTAGAGAGGAGAGATTTTTAACAAGTGTCATCTGTTGAAATACTTTACTGTTCCTTCAGCCGAAAGAGGGCACGCTATTTCTGCGTGTTACTGCTGTGTTTCTGTTGCGGTAGGACTGAGGGATGGCAAGTAAGCATCTCGTACCGACTCTTAAGGACTGGAGATACATCTCAGTGCCAGGCCATTGCTGAATAAAAGTTTAGGGGCTCTTTCCTGTTTTTGTTGTACATCCATTGCGGGAACAGCTTAGGCAATGACAAAATTATTTTTTGAAAATGAGACACTTTCAGCTAAAGGATTAAAAGCTTTCATAGGATGAACTTCTGGTGGAATAGCTAGTAGAGTGGGATACATTGCACATCTCACTAATAATGCATCTGAAACGTGGCTGAGAATGAAGGAAATTAAAAATCCAATGTTGTTTATTTAGGCTAACTTAACTGGTTGCATAACTCTGCTAAAACTAGCTAGACAAGTTGTAGGTGTAAATATTTTGATGTGCTTTTAATGTCCTCTGGAGGAGACAACTTTTTTTGAAGGTACTTTACCATTATGTGAAATTAATGTAAAGTGGTTTTAAAAGTGATGCTGTTTTTATTGTAGTTGAAGCGGTTAACCCATGTATGTTAACTTGTCTCTACTGTCAGTAGACAAACTGCATCAATAATGCACAACAGATCTGAATTTTTAACAACAAAGCCATATTTTTTTCTTCAGTTCTAATAGCAGGGTGCTCTGCTTTTAAAGCATGCTTTATTGCTATGAATTTTCTTTGATGGTGACAGATACGCGCCTATACAATACAATGGTAGGCATAAGGTCCTTAGCTGACCATGTATCTATTTAAGTATTCCAAGTAATCAGGAGCTACAGCATCGTGTGCAGTTCTCTACTTGCAAAGTAGTTGTGTTTTGAGAGGTGAAGGTAGCAGCCTGGCAGCACTGCATTCTGCTTTCAGCTGTCTGAGTTGAAACTCCTGATTATGTTCCTGTTTGATGCAGCATCCAATGGGCGGTTTGTTAAGTACTTGCCAGTGCTGCTTTTTTTCTTGTACATTGCAGCACTTTCAATTACTATTTTTCTGAGCCCTTTATTGTAAGAAGGAAACCCATCTTCTTTCCACCTGGTTTTTTTAACATCCTTTCAAAAGCAATAAACAGCAGCTATGCTATTTCCTGTTTAATCACAATACTAATACTGAAAAAGAAACTAAAGTAAACACTCCTCGTATATTAAGATGTGTGATGCATTTTAGTTTTAAAGACAACATTTTGAGAGAGAGATTGTACTCTGCAACAGAGGAAAGTCTCATAAGGCTGGGGAAAGAATCATTAGAGATGCTGAGATGCTTAAATATGTAATTTCTTCCTTGACTCTTGCTGTGTTTTGGGAGGTATTGCTGTAAAAAGTAAAAGCATTTTTCCTCTGCGTCCTTTCTCTTTCCAAATAGAGCATGCCACCAGCAATTTTTGCCAAGAATGTGTTTTGCTGAATACACAGGATGGTCAGCCAGCAGTTTCAGTGCTATGCTGTGGGGAAGAGGGGCGCAGCAGCACTCCTGTGTAGCTTGCTGGAAATCTTGCATGTATGCCTAAAGTGGTCACCCATTGCTACTCTTGATGGATCTTAGAAGATTATAACTGCATCTCTCAACAAATCCCATCAAGTAATAGCAAATCCTACAAACTAAACCATTTTAAAATTTCCCATTATTCTATCTGCTTTTATTTCAATTCTGCTAGGCTGGATGAACGCTGCATAGCTATGGAGAATGAACCGAACACAACAACATGTTCTGCATCTACAACTACTATCACTACCACCTCCACTTCCCGGACACAGCTGCCACAGATATCTGTCTACAGCGGCTCTGACAGACATGCTGTCCAGGTACTGGGCTATGAAATATTCTTTCCTGTACTGTACAGTGCTCTCAAATACAGGCATTGCACAATATTTTACACAAAATTAACCTTCCATTCTTAATTGCTGTCTTCTTTCTCAATATCTGACTTACTGGTTTTCAGAAGATACTGTTTACCAAAGAGTATCAGACCACTTAAGTATAGTGCAGGGTACAGGCCTGCCTCCCAAATAAGGGAGGGGGAAATGCTATGCTAGAAAGTTGGGTTTTTTTCACCATTCCCTAAGGGTATGGGTTATTAACATAAGCCTTTACAAAGCAACACAAAATAAGGCTGTTCATTTGACCAGCGTTGACTACAGAGATCCAGAGGTATCTCTATGCGTGTAACTGCTACTTTGAATACAGCTGCCTCTTGTTTTTCTTGAGATTAGGTCTCCTTGAACTCTGTATGGTCCATTCTGTTGGGTTTGATAATTGAATCTCTCTCATGCTATCCTGCTCTTTCAAGAAGCGGAACATTATGTAGGACTTGTTGACAAGAACCTAAGAGGCTTGGATGTTGTGTTATGAATGATGCTGTATTGTCAGCTGATTGTCAGGCTTTCCTTGAAGACGTGAATATATTTTTTGGCTATATTCTGTGACTTGGTTGAGAACAGTGATGGAGCAAGTTCAGTATTACATAATTGGTGTGAAAAGAATTTATTTGGGTTTATATCCTTGTAAAGGTAAACTTCAACATCATGTCAGCATGGTGTGTACTTTGTAATTGTAATTAATTACCTACTGATTCATCACAGGTTATTCAGCAGGCCTTGCATCGTCCTCCTAGCTCAGCTGCTCAGTACCTCCAGCAGATGTATGCAGCCCAACAGCAGCATCTAATGCTGCAGACTGCTGCTTTGCAGCAGCAGCACTTAAGCAGTACCCAATTTCAGAGTCTGGCAACTGTACCACAGGTGAGAGCGAAGATTGCTGAAAAAGAATGGTGTACTACTTTCTAGAGTAGGACTACAATTCTAGAGCATTGTCAAACATAATAACAGCTTAAGTGCCTGAGCTTAATGCCTCACAATAATTCATTGTTATATTTTAACAACTTTGGTATTTTAAATTGTATCTTCCTCCAAACTATTTGGAGGATTTTGTCTGGTGTTACAGATGCTCCAGTAGGCGACCATTCCATGCTTTATTGCATACATTATAATGCATCATGTAAATCATCAAACAGTAATAAAATAAATATTAAAAATAGACTACTTGAATCTTCATCCCATGATTTTCTCTAAAAGTTGATGGGGAAAGCAATGAATAGTAATGTGTCTTAGTGGAATCAAATAAAAATAATGAACATCTGGTATCTTAGTGTGTTTTGCCACACATCTGGCTGCATTATAAGTAATGGCAAAATTCAATGTTAACTCTTGAGTGTGAAAATGTAGAAAGTAAATGACACTTCATTTCTGAAGCACAGCTTTTAACACTAGTGAACATTGGAGGAGACCCATTTTGAAAACTCAAGCAGTGGAAAGATTTCCTTTGACCTCAGTTGACCTCAGATTGAGACTTGCAGAGATAGGTGGTTGTTAATGATTTTACACACGGAAATGCTAAAACAGTTAAAGACTTGAGGGATATAGCTGTTTGTTGTCAGAACTGGGACTGATTCTTCTATGCTCCTGGCTTTTTCTTCTATACCTTTTCCATTAGTTTATGGTAATATATTGATTTGTCATTTTTTTGTGTGATGGATTTGTATGTGCATATACAGTTACTGAGACAAAGCAAAGAAAATTAGATTGGGGAAGGCTAAGAAGTTTTGGAATGCAGTCTGTTAATACAGAAATCTAAATCATTGTCCCTATATTCATCTGAAGGGCTGGAATAGCATACTGTTACAGACGCTAGATGTGCTTACACAAATTACCATTCTAGAATATGAGAGTGTTCTTTACAGCGTTTATAAAGTTTGTTTTATTTTTAGAGGATTCTAATCATAATAAAAATTATGATGTGAGATTTAATAATGACAGTTTTTAATGATGTCGCATTTTAAGTTCTGAGCACCATAGGTAGTGAGCTGATCTGTTGGCTCCATCATTAACAGTTCAATAGACTTTACCTCTGACAGTTTTTGTTCAAGTCTTGATCTGCAAGAATCTGAGTGCCTGAAATTGAGTAGGAATTGAAGGCATTCAGCACCCTGCAGATTGTGTTCCATAGTGCCGAGTACACTTTGCTGAAAACTAATTCCACCGCGTAAAGCATTTTTACTGTTAAGTCAGAGAAAAGGTGATGGTAGAGAGGGATGTTTCTGATGGTTTATGCAATAATATGAACATCACTTAAACACTTTTTGATTTCAATATTTGACACATATTCTTGCTATTTAGGCAAGCCTGTCAGGTGGGAGGCAATGTACTTCCCCCACTGGGAGTGTCACTCAGCAGTCAAGCATGTCGCAGACCTCGGTACGTAACTGAACAAAGCCCTCCATCCATTCTCAACCCCTCTTGATTATTATATAACTACTTGGAAAAAAAAAAAACGGAAAAGATTTTAGTATTTAAATCTCTGTGGTTAAAATTAGTATTACCAAAACAGTAAATAGAAGTATGACGACTCTGTAGTCAGTGTTGGCTGCGCTTCCAGCATCCACCAGTCATCCTGATGCGTGCTGCCAGCCGCTATCATTGCTGTCCAGCATTGGAGGCTGGCTTCTCTGGTCCCAGCTCACTCTTGGTGCTCTGAGGTGCAGCTGCTCACTTCACAAGCATTAGTGACTCTTCAGACCACTGCAGGAGTCACTCCCTGAGCTTTCATCTTTTACATGATTTCCGATTGGATTTTTCACATTAGTTTCTTTATTCAGGGCGCTGTTGTAGGTTAAAATCATCGCTCTGTGTATCAGTGATTAAAGAGCACCAAATCTAAAGAATCCAAGTCAGTGCTCACATAAACATTTAATCAGTTTACTATATTTATAGCATTCATTCTTTTATTGATGATCATCTTTCATCATGCATCTTCTATGCACTTTCAATTACTTTATCCATATTCTAGTTGTGTGCTGAGGTTTCAGTTATTAGCAGCTCCACGTTCAGTTCATGCTGTATTTCTTTAAGCGGCATCTCCAGATGTGTAATTTGCACTGTCTCTTATGTACAGTTCTAGAGTTGTATCAAGTAGGACTTTGCTAGTCCTACAGACATCCTGCTTATTAATCATGCCCTCAAGCTGTTCATGACTTCAGTGCATAGCTTCAGTGATTTAACTATATTTTTTTTTAAGCTCTCATAGCATTGCTTTGGCTTACAGTTGTGAGAAGTAAAATCATTCAGTCATTAAATTTAGGAGGGAAAGTCTTTAAAGATGTCTAATGTTAAACTAATAGAATAATTGGGCTGGGATTTTTCAAGGAAATCTTTTGAGTAAGTGATGAAAAAGAGCTGGGCACTTAACTCTGTTAGACTGGTTAGAAAAAAATTTAAAAAAAAAACCCCTAAACCAAAAAAACCCAAACCAAAACCACAACAGCTTTTGTTTGAGAAGATGCTAAAGAGAATCATTGAGGAGCATTTAATGTGAAACTGTAGAAAGTTTTATTCTCCAGTCATTTTTAAATGTGCGTATGTAGAATGAGGAAGTAAAGTACGTATATAGTGGCACAAAGAAGTGTTCTGATCAGGTTGCATAACAAGCGTTAACAGAAGCTATCAGTCCAGTCAGATAATATAAACATTTAAAGATGCTTAAATATTAAAATTCAGCATTTTTTTTTCTTAAAATATTGCAAGCTCATGCTACCTATTGTGTAAATCTATATTTCTGCAAGGTATATTTTTCAGATGTCAGAATATAATTGTTTGTAATTGTAACTGCTTATTACTATTTACTGTGAAACGGTTGCTTGCAGTTTAAAAATGAAAACATACAATCTTGCCAGAATCCGGTTTTGTGATGATTGGCTCAATATATTTTTGATATTAGTTCAGAGATTTCAACTGCCCCTGCCATTTTTGTCAAAGGCTTTCTGGCTTTAGACCCTAGGATGAATGAATTTCCATGACAGAAGCAATATTTTTGTTTCCTTAGATTAACCTCTCCACCTCTCCTACACCTGCACAGATAATAAGCCGTTCACAGACCTCCAACACCACCAGCAGCAGTATTACCCAACAGACTATGTTGCTGGGGAGCACCTCTCCAACCCTGAGTGCAAGCCAGGCTCAAATGTATCTACGAGCTCAAATGGTAAGTTTTGATTACAGTTCTTAAGCTTGGTTTTTGTTTGGCCCTGTGTTGTCATCGTCTGTCCCCCTCTCCTCCCAAAAAACCCCCTCAACCTTAACCATTTCAGGTATTATTTTATTTCTATAAATTATTTATAAATATTTTTCTTTAGTTTCAGATAGCATTGAGAATTCAGTCGTTAATTTGTGAATATGTATCTTCTGAAACACTGTAGACACCAGAAGTAAAAGGATTGCTGTAGCTTAATCCTCTGGTGAACTTTGCTTAAGTGTTTTTAGCCTGGTTGTACTACAGTTATTAAATTGATCAAAGATGGGAAAAATAGAAAAAGAGCACCTGCCTTTTCTGGCTTTGTAGAAGGGCATACTGGCGTCTGTCTATATTCAAAGTAGACTGTTTTCCAATGCACTGGTAACATTCAGAGTTCCAAATCCAGATTAAAATTTTCTTAGATTTAACTAAGATTGTTCTTTGCATTATTGTCTCTAGAATTCAAGTTAGATACATAGTTTTCATTCCCTTTGGATTCACATGGAACTCATTGGATTCTTGCCATTTCCTGTCAATGTGGCATTTCTATTTCCTAATTGGCAACTTTGAAAAATCTGTTTAGGAAATTTTTATTTTCTTTTTATTTAATACTTTATGTAGTGAGTTTTGTATGAGTTGAACCTTACAATCTGTGTGGGATTTCATAGACATTACTGAAGTTGTACATGAATGCTCAGGTACCAATCAATTCTTTCTATGATACCTGTTCTTTCTATGACACTTAATTAGCATAGTTAAAGTTCATATAACAGCTCTGCTTCTTAAATAGCATAGTGACAGATTGGAAAAATCTAAGTTCTCTTTCTTTAATATAGTAGATATTGGGCTGCTCTCTTGACTTTTTTGTCTTTGTTTCACTCATTTGTAATATTGGAGGGAAAGTCTTCTTTAAAATACTTTTATGAAAGATGGTAGGGGTGTATATATATGAAAGATTTTTCTCAATATATAGAGCAAATATTTTACAGTATTATATTCATTTTACATTATTATCTTTTTACTTAAACTACCATGATAAATGGTTCTTTGAGTAAGTTCATCTAAAAGTAAAAAAGTAAATCTTAGAAGCTGTACATCACTATGTGTAAGTTATGTATTTTTCTTTAAAATATTGCATTTCTTTCACATATTTTCAAAGTTTCAGTCTGTTACCAGGTATTTTTTCTTGCTTAACAGCTTATTTTTACTCCTGCGACCACTGTGGCTGCTGTCCAGTCTGACATTCCTGTTGTCTCGTCATCTCCCTCATCTTCCTGTCAGTCTGCAGCTACTCAGGTGAGCTTGTATAAATTTATTAAAGGTATGTTCAGTAGAGTGGGCCGAAACTGAGAATAAAGGAGACATTGCGCTTAAGTTTTACTTGCTTGTAAAAACTACTAATAGGTACTGGTTATATATAACTTCAGTGTCTTCTGTTTGCCATCATCATACATTTAGAGGTGATCATATTATATGTAAAATTTGGATCATGGATATGACATTTTAGGTTTTCATAATTAGCTCTCATCTTTATTACCTTGAATAACTTCATGTTATCGGCTAAACTTGTATCACCTTTTCACTGCTCAACATATTTGTGTATCATCTGGAAAAAATTTTTCTTTCAAAGCCTTTGTTAAACGGACCTTGTTTAGAAACCTTTTAGAAATCCAAGTAAATTATATCAGTTGAATTGATATAATTCTCTGACCTTACATTTGTTGACCCCTTCAGAAGATTCTAATAGATTTGAAAACCTTAAAGATGTGTCACTGTTCTGGGGTAATGGTAAATCATTGAAGCTTGCCTTCCCTTTGCTTTTCAAGTAGGTATTTGAGGTGGGCAGAGCTTGCTGGAATCCAACTGTGTTTTTATGCAGGATGTTGTTGAGCAAGCTCACAATGTTAAGTTTGTCAGTTGAGCCTTTGTTGAAAAGATGGATTGCTCCTTCAGGATTTAGAGAAATGTCTGTCTTTATCATATAAGCTAACCTGAGCAAGTAGGCAATGCCAGTTAATAAGGAAAAAAAATGCATTTAGTTATATACATAAGTGTGTATGTTACACTTAGCCAAGATGTTTGTGAAGGTACAGTATAGTGATCTCACAGTATTGTCTTCCACGCAGAAATACCACAAACTCAGCAATTCATCGATGATTAGCAGTGTCTCAATGGCAGTGCCTAACATGTCCTGTTAGGTGAACTGACACTTTTCTCCTACTTACTCTTCTGCTTCATACTTTTTTCTTTTCATACGTGTCCCCCTCATGTGTGATCTGGATGTCTCGGGTTAATTACTGTATCTGTTAAGGTGTGCTGAAGGTTGATTTGTACTCACAGAGATAGTATTGCAGTAAATGCCTTGTGCGTGCCAATAAGGAAACAAATACCGTTGTCTTCAGAACAGGATTTGAATGCATCCAGTGGTAACACACTGAACAGTGAGCAGTAAAATCTCAACTAGCTGGTCATTACACAAATACCAACTGTTGAATGAGGAAGAGATTATATAATCAAAATAGTGGACAGTGATAATAATTACTCCTCTTTTTCATGTAAAGTATGATGTAAATTAGTGCTATGAGGGTAGTCTTTATCCTCGAAAATAAAATTCTAACTCAGCACGTCCGATTGGAAAGTTGGGGTCATGATGTACAGAATCTGGCTGTGATATAACAGATACTAGTGAAAATAATCACTGACTGATTTACATTTCAGAAGGCAAACCTTTTGTTTCATGTGACATTGGCGGTTTCACGATGAAAAGGTACACTAATATCGCTGCAGAACTAAAGGGCTCATGCATAACATACAGCAAATTCTGGTCCCATTGACTACCCAAGGCTCTGGTTTATGTTAGTGTCTAGAAGCATGCTTAAAGACCACTGTACTTCTGCAACGTCTGTATAAAAATACTGCATTTGCTTAAGATGCTTTGTGTCATTCACTTTGAAGGCACAATGAAAGAGAAAAAAGGCAAGTTTTAATTCAAATTAATGTAATGAACAATTTGCCTTTCTTTTAAAAGTTGAATAGGAAAAACAGACTTTCCTTTATTTTCTTTATCACTGAAGTAATTCAAGATCCCTATTCTTTTCTGAATTTTGTGGCTTGAAAGGTACTTTGGTATGCAGATTTTTAACTTCTTAAGTATTTTGATCACATGGGATGAAGAAGCATTACATAACATTATTTTTCTGCTATTTTTGCCTGGATGTTTGTCATAGATGTTTATATGGTTTGGGTTTTTTCATTTTTGTTCATTTCCCAGGTTCAGAACTTGACATTGCGCAGTCAAAAGTTGGGTGTATTGTCAGGTTCACAGAATGGCCCACCAAAGAGCAGCAGTCAAACTCAGTCATTGTCTTTGTGCCCTAATAAACCTGTAACTGGTTCCAAGGGCAGCCAACCAGATCCCTCAGAAAGCAATAGAAAAGGCGAGAGCCCAACTCCAGAGTGTCGGAGTACACCAGTCACACGGACGTCAAGCATACATCACTTAATGACACCAGGTAGGATGAAAATGGAGCTGTAAGACAGTTATTTTTATTAAAGTTAAATTGTACCTTACGGTTCTGTGAGAGTCTGGTGCTCTCTGGGTTCTTTTAGACATTCCACATGAATAGGATTTAATGTTTAATAGTAAATTTACTTATTTGTTGATATTGGATGTTATGCAGGATTTTGATTTAGCAAAGCGATACAGCAATGTTCTTAAATCACAATACAGCAATTGCAATACATGCTTGAATCACAGTACAAACATGATTCTCATTACTGGTCTCTCTGTATGCTCATTGTCAGGACATGTCATCCTCAATCTCTGGGAAGCAAACGTGGGCTGAAAGGACCTCAAGCCTCTTGTTCTCATCAAAATCTATTTTTTTGGTGGTTCTTTTGTGTGTGTGTCGTCTATGCCATCAGAATGTTCTTATATCAAGTACTTTTATAAACCCTTAGGTAATAGTGCCCCAGAATTTTAGTATTTTGTATTAAGCAATAAATCAAAATAAGCACGCAGTTGGTTAGATAGGCATTTACATTGTGTACAATGTATTTGCATTTTAGCTTCCTTATTTTGAAAGAGTAAGGGTAGTCTAGACAATTGGTCTGAATTCTGTGGAATTTAGCTTGGCTTAATGGCAGCTTTTAGAGAAGGAGTAAGACTGCAAGGCAGACATTCTTGTGGTATTGAGCCCTCATGCTCTTAGAACTCAGTTCGGTAAGGAAAAAGATCCATGTTCACTAACAGAATAAATAAACCCACCCACCCCAAATTACTGAGTTGTTTCTCAAGGGGAAAAGACAAAGCAAGAAGAGGTTTGCATGTGGAGAATATATGCATGTGTCTGCTGTAAAGAATTACCAGTGAGGCACTGGTTCACTTGAAGGTAGCGTGATATCTCTGGAAACTGCACTATTTTTAGATTAGTACCTTTCAGTTTGTGTGTTCAAGTTCAAATACTTTGAAAGGTTTTAATTCATATGGAACTCTTGGAATTTTTTTTGGTGTCTTAAAATTGTATTGCCTAAAGTTTAACTTAGCAGTTATCAACAAATCCTGTTGATGGTGACATGCTTATCTCTTCCATTCCAGTCTGTTTCAAGGCAAAGGTTAAATCCATTTAAAGTTGCATGAAATTCTTAAATAAGAGAAGGCTGGATCAGCATTAATCTTAGAACTAGCACCGAAAAGATAAGTTTAGGTACTTTTATATAGAAAGTACGTATCTGTGTATATATATGTAAAATATGTATATATGTGTTCCTTTATTCATTGCTGCATTTTGTTTTGGAAATTGATACATTCCCCTAATAAATTGTTCTTGTGTACTATATGCTGTCAAAGAAGATATTTCTAAACATAGATCCGAAGGGTTGGAAAAGTTGCGCTGATCTTACTTAAAGTAAAACTTCCTTTCTTTTAATATTTTTATAATGTTATCTGGACTTAAATAAATACTAATTGTCACTTTTTTCCCCCCTCACAGCTTCATATTCTCCATTGCAACCTCATTCTCTAGTAAAACATCAGCCGATCCCACTTCATTCACCACCTCCAAAGATTTCCCATCATCAGCTGATACTGCAACAGCAGCAGCAAGTCCAGCCAATTGCACTTCAGACTCCTTCGGGTCAGGAACCCCCTCCATCACAGCACTGTCTACCGCTCCCAAGCCACGGGCTTCCTCCAGGTCCCAGCAGCGTCCAGTCTCATTGCTCACCTATTCACATCCATCCTCCACCTCTAACACTATCTCCTACTCCATCCCAGTCAGCTCAGCAGTCAGTAGTGGTATCCCCTCCACCTTCTCACTCTCCTAGTCAATCACCCACAATAATTATTCACCCTCAAGCTCTTATTCAGTCACAGGCAAACTCCCTCGTCCCAACAGCTCTTCAGCCAGAGCAGGCTGCTTCTCAGCAAACTACCACCAATCCAGTACGACCTATTGCACAGCCGCTCAATCTTCCATCGCATCTTCCGCTTCCATCTTCCCCCGCTGTACATCTAGGGTCAGTAGATCAGCCCAGCTTAGTTTCCCCAGGCCAACAGCTCATGTCCTCGACACCACACCAGCAATATTCAGCCTTGCAGTCCACACCTATCCCTCTTGCAGCTCCTCCTCAGCTGTCAGCATCTTCAACCCAGATTCAACAACTGCCGTTGCAGTCTGTGCAGCCTTTACAAGTGCAGCCTGAAATTCTGTCCCAGGGCCAGGTTTTGGTTCAAAACACTTTGGTTTCTGAGGAAGAACTTCCTGCTGCAGAAGCTTTGGTCCAGCTGCCATTTCAAACTCTTCCACCACCACAGACTGTTGCAGTAAATCTTCAAGTGCAGCCATCAGTACCAATTGAAACTCCAGTGGTAAGTGGTAATATTGCAGTTCTTCTGTTCTTTATCCTCTGCTTCTCTAAAGAGCTGTAAATCTGGCTCATTGACTTCAGAGGGAGCTGAACCAGGTGCTAGACAGAGGACCAGAAGAAACCTATTGATTACAGAAATTAGTTTAAAGAAAACAATAGATATTTTCCTCTGGGTTTTTTTTTTTTTTTTTTGGCTTTTTGTAATGGATCATCAGTCAAGAATATCAACCAAGACTCATGAAAGTGCAACTTTTTGACCTAAAATCTTATCTCTTAATGAACTTGCAGCATATCTAAAGTTAAAAAAGCAAGTAAATATATGTCAATGCTTATCTCAAAATGAATTTTGATAAATATCCCATAGGGACTGTAAGTTTTTGCCTCTATGTAAATACAAATATAATATAGTCAATCAAAATTTTGAGTAGGAGAATCATCTCTATACTAGCTGCAAAGGCATATAGCAGATTATTAAGATAATAGAGTTCTGGTTAATTAATTTTGTACTAACATCGAAAAGATCCTTTTCATAAAAGAATAGGGGAATTTTTGATGCTGTCTTGGTGTTCGCCATCACTTCCATCTAATTTAGTTTAATGTTAGTGTCAGACATCTGCAGTTTGTAACTGAAGGTTTCAGCTTCACTCACGCTGAACCAAAACGAAATAAAACGCTGTGCAAATAATGCTGACATTTAGGGTGGCATTGCTAGGGTTTAATGGTAACATGCTAATAAGATTAACGTGAGCAAAAGAATCAACAGCTCTTATAGGCTTTTTTCCAGGCTACCAGTGGGTTAAGGAAGGTGTTCTGTTTAATTTCTATTGAGGGTAATGATAATATCAGCTCTCTAATATTTCATGTAGAAATTGGGCAAAAGAGTAGAAGCCAGGTTTGCTTTTGGCAAGGTGGTGTTTTACATCCTAATCTGCTAAACTGGCTGTCAGTAATTCATGTAAATTTACTTTAATAGTTTTGAGGAGCATACCTTATAATCTCTTATAAGCACTAATGCTTGATTGTCTCGGTCTACTCGTCTCAAATACTCAGTTTGGTTACACTGCTGTATAAGAGAGAGAACAATTTGCAGACTTGTCATTAATTTATAAAGCTTGCATTTTGCAGAAGTGTTTAAATAGCTAAAAAAATGTAATTAAAAGTACAGTAAACTATAAAGATAAGACATTGAAAAAGTCAAGTTCTCTGGTCTGTTTGATACGAGAGCTGTGCCTCTTTGTATTTTGCTATTTGTAACAAAATACCTTAATTTTACTTTCATAGATACCGTGATGTCCTCAGAGTTCATTGTTCTGTATGCAGTTTGGAAACTAGTATTTTATTTGGAGATTAGCATATTTTAACATTTTAACTGGTAATTTATTTTAAAAACTGTATTTATGCAACTCTGTTAAGGTATTAAGATAGAATGGAAATCTCTCTAAAGCAATAGTTTGTTGGATGCAGATTTACCAAATGGAGAATGTATGTGAAGAAGACATGCCCGAGGAATCAGATTGTGTCCATATGGCTAGAACACCTACGCCACCCACTCTGTCTCCACCAGCCATAACCTTGGGGAATGGAGAGGCACTTAATTCAGAAGATCCTTTGTCAGGTGAGACCAAATGTCAAACTAAGGTAGCTGTTTTGCTTAGAAACTCCTACTAGTTATCAATGTTTTAAAATAAAAATCTGTGATCTTGATCTTTTGTATAATTTAGTGGTATCATTTTTTAAGTAAAAGAAACTATATGAAATATATTAGAAATCCATGTGATAGAATGATTCAGTCCCAAAGGTGTAGGTTATATATGTGTTTGCATAACATGTAGCATGGAAAATGCTTATTTGAGATCTTTAGCATATACTTTTATATTAAAATCTTAAGAGGAGTGTCAGTCTCCAGTTAATCTTTAAGTGATAGCTGTGTGATACGAGCAAAATATTCTGGCTGATCTGGTGTGAAGATTGATTTTGCAGAATCAGGGTCAGCAATCAGAAGTTGCTGTTGAAATGATTGACTACCTTGTATGATTCTTTTTGGCACCTTTTTTTTATATGCCACAGTAAGGAGCTGTTCTAATGCAAAACTACCAATGAAAATTTTTCTTCTTCAGTGAATTATAAGATATACATGCCTGTATTGATTCTTGTCCTGCAAACTAATGTAACTTCCCTGATGTGGTAAATGCACAAATATATACTCTCTTTACATATAGTGCATATATATATATGCTATACATATGACTGGGTGCTTAGTGGCTTGATGTTGTGTATATAGTTGTGACCTTGCAGGTTACTGAGGCTCAAAGCATCCCTGAAAATAAATTCTGTCTTTAGAAATACCTCAGCTGCTCAGTCCTGAGAATCCAGTGTTTGAATATACTGGTTTCTGATCCTGCTGTAGCAGGAGGGTTGGACTACGTGATTTCTAGAGGTCCCTTCCAACCCCTACCAATCTGTGAATTAATGGCCAACTGTGCTTATAGTTAGTAGGTACTGAGTAAAGGAAAATGTTTACATGAGTGCTTATAGTTAGTAGGTACTGAGTAAAGGAAAATGTTTACATGAGAACTGTTTGTTTGTGGAATAGTCTGTCAAGGAAAAACATCTTGTTTTCAACGTAAAAATCTGTAAACCATAGGGAAAAGCCTGTGTTACAGGATGATGGGTGCAGAGATGGGTGTGTTTATCACCTCTTATTTCTCGAATTCTGAGCCAACGGTTGGACATAAGTGATAAAAAAAAAATGTACTCTTATTTTTTTCAGAACATGGGGGACTACCTTCAGTGACATCATCAGTCAGTGCCTCAGTAATTAAATCCCCGTCTGATCCTTCACATGCATCTATTCCACCACCACCTCTTTTGCTTCCAGCAGCAACAACGAGGAGCAACAGCATATCAATGCCCAATAGCATTCCTAGCCTAGAAAATAAACCTCCACAGGCTATCGTTAAACCACAGATCCTGACCCACGTTATTGAAGGCTTTGTGATTCAGGAGGGGTTAGAGCCATTCCCTGTAAGTGTAAAAGTTGATATGAATTTTTTACTACTAATTTTTGAAACAAACTATTTTTACGAATGATGTTATTTGTGGCTAGTAGCTATTTAGGTCTTGAATCATTTTTCAGATGTTGGTTTTGACCTTTTTCCCGCTGATCGGTAACCTGTTTCTTACAATAATCACAATACTTATATACTGTTTGTATTGTTTTACGTATATAATCAGAATGCATGCTACTGTTGGGCTTGCCAGTATCACTGGATGACAAGATACTAAATGAAAACAGAGACGAGACAGTTGAATGGATAGGCTATATCCAGAGATAACTAGAGAGTGATTTTTTGCATTAACTTTGTTTTACATTTGTCTGTCTTTTAGATACCTCAGTTTAAGTGATACCTTAATTTAAACCTCTGAGATGAGTCTGTGTTAAAATTCTAAAATGTTAAAATTTTGTTGTTTAAAGCACTGGCAAGCCCCTTATTGAGCTTGGTGTGATTAGTACTGTGCCTGGTAAGAATTACTGTTGAAAATTTTAAATCTGCAAATGGACAGTTTAAAACCTATGAGTCTGCCTTATTTACTAATTTAATGTGTCTTTCATTTTCCCATTCCTTCATTTCTCTAGATATAATGTGTTTCTTCCTTTGTTAAAAGTAATTGCAAACTCTGCAGAGCAGGAGCGAATGTTTGTATTTGTTTGAGAAATGGTATTTAGAGCTTTGGTGCTATATAATAAGGATTCATTGATACAGAATAGAAACTGTGTTTCTAGTCTCAGTTACAACTGCTAAATTGCAAATACTATTTTCAATTATTCATTGTTCAATTGATCACTGTTGTTTTGCTTTTATTGCCATAGGTAAGTCGTTCATCTTTGCTGGTAGAGCAGCCTGCAGAAAAAAGATTGCTAATGGAGGGTCAAATCATGAGTGTTGTGTGTGTTGAATCAGACTTGCAGAATACAAAACACGCAGACAACTCATCAGACACAGAGATAGAGGATATGATGGCAGAAGGTTTGTGTGATTTATATCCATTACTGCGTATAAGTGTATTGGATCAGACCCAAGTTAAGGATTGCAGACAAGTTAAAAAAATTTGCTTTAGAAAGCATTCTGAATTCAAGAAGAGTATTTGTTGGTCATGAAGTCAAGTAAACATGGTTAGAGTTTTTGCTTAAGGCTTTACCACTCAGGCAATTTACTTGACCACTCAGGCAATATGTATCTCTGCTTAAAAATAAGAGTCTATTTTTACTTGTAGCACTGATTTTTAGTAGTAGCTGGTTTAGCTTGGAAGCATGTCACTGAAAGGAAAAATCGATGGATTGCAGTCCTCCTACATGTTGAGATAACATCTGTGCAAAGGAGTCAGAAACAGTGGAAACATAAAACAGGATTTCCTAAATTATGGCTGATTATGTGATTGCATTTACTAGTGTATCTCAGTATCATCCAGAGCCGCCCTTCATTTTGCAGTAACAGCCTAGTTTAGGCAGTGGCAGGTATCTGAAGTGCTTTGCTTTATAACTGTAACTTTGGTTTGATTATGTTGTAATTGTTGTCTACATATTAAAATGAAGAAACAATTTTTAGAGTCCATTTTTTTAATATATTACAGAATATTCTACCGTAAACTAATTTGAGGCCCATACCTTATTCGTCACAAACCTTCACATAGGCATGGCAGACTAAATTTTAGAAGGCAAGCATCTGGCACATTAATAGTGGAGGCTTGCAGTGTGACTGGAAGTTTTCTAAACCTTTGTTTCATTTAATTTAAAATTGCTGTTATTTTTTTTTGTATCATCCCCCAGTGAGGGCTTCCATTTAGCCAGCTCTTTGAGAGGGAAGTCCAGTGATATGAAAGCATCAGGCACAAGAGGCATTAAAAAAAAAAAAGTCATCTGATAAATTGTATGACTTGTTTGACGTTTTTTGGTTATTTTACAGCTCAATGGAGCTACTACTTCACACAAAATGAGACTTGTAAATCTCTTAGCTCATGACTGTGCTTCGTAAATTGTTTAGTAGATTGCTATTAAACTTGCTTTCTTGATCAAGAGTACAGGGGTTTTTAAATAACTTGTTTCACCCAATGTATTTCAAACAAAAGAAACTTTTTGCCATCTGGTATATCTTCTAGCATATTTGAAGCTCTGTTTGTAATTGTTATTTTGCCTTTAATGTGTTACAGTAGATCTTAATTCAGTTTTCAACAGCATTCCCTAAGAACTTTTCAGTATTAACACTATGTTGTTTCTCAGATTTCAAACAGCTTGTCTGTTGTTTTACAGAATTACTCAAACATTCATGTTTTTTTGGTTTTAGTTATTGTTCCTGACAGCTGGTGTTAGATTTATGTACACAATTTGCAACTACTCTTTAGATGAGCTAGTAGGAAACATCCAGCATTGAGACACATCCACATATGTGGAAGTTGAGCAAAGGAGATTTTCTGATACTAACCCAGGGTACAATTGCATGTATGGTAGAAACACCTAATAGGCAAAATAAAAGGCTCTTAGCACCAGTTTTTGCTTCACTCTGTTACTTTTTTCCACATAGCATGACCTGGATTGGGAGTGAGGGATTTTGGGGTTTTTTGGGTTTTGTTTTGGTTTGTTGTTTGGGGTTTTTTTGGTTTTGTTTTTGTTTTTTTAGAGTGATTTATTTGAAGGATGCATCTCTGGTGTTTAACTTCAGTTGCAAGGTTGAATCAGATTTGGTATGTTTCAAATTTCCAGTTTTTACTTCCTGTGTGATACCAACTTATTAAGTTGGAGACTTGCAACATGGTAGTTTCCAGTGTGACGCTGTTGAAGGATTTGTCGACTTCAGTTATGTCTTTGAGTCCTGATATGTGAGATGCTATTCACATACCCTTTTCAGTATTTTCAGCTCTTTGCTGCACTAGTGCTTTTTTGTACCTTGTCGGTACAATAGTGTTAGCAAGCGGTTTAATCAGTTAACAGTGCTATAACAGACTTCTGCAGATTCATAGTTAAAATCTTTCAATTAAACTTTGATCCCTGCTTTTGCATTAGCTGTCATCAGAGCTTTTAACAAAGAGTTTAGAACAAAAAGCTAGTTTGCAATTTTTGCAACTAAGTATGTAAAATTAAAAGTATGAACGTTGGAAGGTGAATAACAAGAGGCAAAGCATATGAAACAATGACTCAGGTAAATTAGAAGTGGGAGAAGTGAATGTTTAGTCCTCTGAATTTTTGAGCAATGTATTTTGTCTGTGAGTGCAGCCATGTGGCATGCAGTTCTTTTACTTAACCTGAATGACTACAAAATGTTACATTTCAGTTTGTGCCAGTTTCTCTCCTTCGTTTCCTATGATGCATTTCACAGATGGTACATGGGATGAGGGGTTTTTTTTCCACGCCAGAAGTTAAGTTAGTTTGCCAATATGGTGGCATTATTCTAAAGTATGTGCAAACCATGCTCCACTCACAAAATATGCTTCCAGCAGAAGAGGACGTGGACATTCACCATGTGACGGATGTGCTGCCTTGTTGCCTTGTACTGCCTTATTTTGGGCTTTTCTACTTTTTCTTTCATTTATGCTTCTCTCAGCTGGTGTTTGAGTTCTTCATAAGGAGCAGGAAAAGTGCCTCCTCATCTCACCAATAACAGAAAAATATTCTGTAACAGTAGCCTGTAAATCGGTAGATGCTATAGTCCTTTCTTATACGCAGCTTATCTTTTTCATAAATAAATTCAGTGTTTTATTGGCTTTCACAAGTCCCTTTGGTTATAGTAGCTGCTTATTCACAGAAAGTATTTTAAAAGGTTAATGCATTATGTCATTACAGGAGAGCTTGAATTTAGACCATGGAATGCCCGGTTCTCTTAATGAACTCTTTATAAGCAATTCATGAGGACTAGAATACTTCTTTTTAATTGTTCTGCTAAGTTTAAGGGCACTTGCTCATGAATGGCTTGAAATTTAACAAAAAAGCTGATTAAATTCATTAAATAATTGAAGATTCAGTAAGGTTCAGTTTGCTCAAGATCTTTTCTGTAGAGAGTGAAATCTATAACTTGCTTAGCTTTGCATAATTTTCTGTTAATCAAAGTATTTGATTAAATGTGTTAGATATTTGAAAATCTTCTACCTGAGATGAGAAAGTTGAACATAATTTTGTGTCATTGAACCTGACTTCTTTATGCCTCACTCCTTTCTTTAGAGGGACTGGATGAAATTGACAATGATCTTCTGAAGTGTGAATTTTGTGGAAAAATGGGATATTCTAACAAGTTTCTACGGTCAAAAAGATTCTGCTCCACATCCTGTGCCAAAAGGTACTCTGTCTAGCTATTGCTGGTTATTATCTGGTTAATGGAATAGCACCCAAATAGTATCTGAAGTTGAAAAATAAACAGTAAACGATGACCCAGATTTGCAGAGTATGTGGGTACAAAGGACTATGGTAGATTGTTTGTCTTGTTCAAATATATTATAAAGGGAATTACAGTAAAATTGTGGACCTCTTTCCAGAGGGTGCCATGAATGCTGTTGGGCTTATGGGAAGGTGATGGGTACCATGGAAGAGAAATCCATTAAGGGTTACTAAGTGTTTGGAAATTGGTGCAGAGGTTTATGGGCCGCAAATCGTTATGTATTTCTCATATTCCCCTTGATGTTGGGTAATGTCAGAGAAAGAATACTGGGCTAGGTGGGCTTTCTTACAGTTTTGTGTGATGCTAGGGGAAAAAAACCCGCTGAATTTATCTTGGCATAATTGAAATGCTGCATAGACAAAAAACATTCTTAAATGTTTCTAGTAACAGTGTAAAAATTCTTTATTTGCATAGAGTAAAATAGAAATATTCATAAACAGAAATAATTTAGTGTTTTCTAAAGCTTCTCCTTTCTTGAAAATAATAAGTGATACCATTTGCTTGTATATGGTTGGCAGAGAAAAATGGCTGGTTTCTGTTTCTCTTTGAGTTTAGAATGCTGCTTTGATTTTGTTTTAGTTAAGAGGAAGAATTCATAGTCAACAACTGAATATAAAATCTTCCATCATTACAGGAAAATTTATATTTAATCCCAGATGTTTTAGAAATAGGGAATAGTTTCCCATTTCCAATCGCCACTTATTTCTTTTTTTTTTTTTTTATCGGTGTGCCCAGAGACCACCTTTCTCTTATGTCTGCTACTTTTTTAATCCCCCATCTAAGACCTTCCCATTTTAAGTAGTGGGAATGTATATTTCTGATTTGGTACATGTTGGGACACTACCAGCAAAATAATCTTAAAAAGGGATTTGGCCCCTTAATCTTAAAATGGGATTTTTTGCCTCCGTCCTCCTTTGACTGGGTATCAGCTAGATAGAGAAAATGGAAGCAAAAGATACAATGTGGCTCTATGCTTTTAGTGGCCATTTCAAAGAAGTGGGATTGGACTATGTGATAAAATGCAAAGGTATTTCTGTCATGGAAAATTTTAAGGAATGGGCAAGACTGACATCTTCCAGGGATGATCTAGATGTACTTGATCTTGCATCAAGACAAGGGGTTTGAGTAAATGGCCTTTGAGATACCTTTCTCTTGTATTTCTGGCAGCTGTTGTTGTCTTTAATTAGGCAGCATTCCTACAACACTGTAATTTTATGGTTACTTGATTGAATTCAGTCCAAAATACTATTAGTGCATTATTGAATATATCTTACTTCTTTAGGCACAGCCTTAGTTGCACTAAGAAATTTGGGCTGTTTACATCAGACAAGACCAGTCGTTGGAATCGGAAATCAGATAGCCAAAGTCTTGGGCGACGCGGGCGTCGACCGAGTGGCCCTGATGGGGCATCACGAGATCATTTTCTTAGACAGGTCTGTGGAATATTTGCTTAAAACTATGGCATTATTTTGGGAATTACAAATAAAATATAATACTGTAGTGTATTTGTACTGCATTTTCCAGCTTCCAATTACTTATCCATCTGCAGAAGAAGATATGGCTTCTCATGACGATGCTGTTCCAGCTGCCATGACCACCCGTCTGCGAAGACAGAGTGAAAGAGAGCGAGAACGTGAACTTAGGGAACTAAGAATTAGGAAAATGCCAGAGAGCATTGACTTGTTACCAGTGGTGCAAGCTGACCCATCAGTATGGACTGTTGATGAAGTTTGGGCCTTTATACATTCTTTGCCTGGTATGTAAAGTGCAATAACTTGTTCCTTTTTTTTAACAGTAAAGTTCCTTGCTTTTTAGCATCAGTGTGAGGAGGAGGTGGCATGGTAACAGCACTATTGTACTCATTAGAAACTGGAGTGTGATTTTTGTTTCCTCTTGCTTGTTCCTTCAGCACAAATCCCTTGCTGATAGAACTAGTCCCACTTCTGCTGTTGCATCCCAGCTGATAGAGATTAGAGCTGTTCCTCCCTTCAGTCTGACCTCTCTCAAGAGGTCAGTAGAGAGATCAGACACACTTCCTCCCTTTCACAGTCCTTTCTTCTCTTCCTTACTTGCTGCTTTTTCTACTGAAAAAGCAAGAGAGTTATTTCCCTTTATACAAGTGAAAAATTTGAAAGGCCTATCCTGATACAAGTCATTAAAAAAGAGTAAGCAGGTTTCTTCTATAAAGCTAAACTTTGTTTTGCATAGCTTTGCTTAGTAACTGAAATGCAGAGAACTTCTGCATATAGACTTTGCATACTGGTAGACACAGTCTGTTCTTAGAAAAAAATAATCTTGTTTCTCCTTATTTACAAACCTTTTCTTTAGCTTAATATTCACAGTTACCTTTATATCATCTTCAGTTTATTTGACATTTATTTATCATTTCTAACTATCACAAGCTTTAAAGTTTCACTCCCTACTCTTTCCCAAGGATCAGATACTGCCATCCTTGGTAGCAAGGCAGGTCTCCATAATAGCAGTCATACACAAATTTTTGTTGCTTACCCATGTAACTCACATGTCAAAGCATTGAAACCCAGGTTAAGTTTGTTCCCAATTTTCTAGTTTTTCTGGTATGCTAAACCATTTTTCTGTGTATCCCATTAGCTAATAACATATAAGGAATGTATCTTTGTTGCTAAGTCATACACATGAGTTATGACAGATCTTTTATAAAGTAGGTCAGGCAAAGAATTGAGTAAGGGATGTCTTAAATCAGTAAAAGTCATCCTTGAAGTACCTTTCTTCTGATAGTTTATAACTTGCAATTAGGTTACATTATCTGCTTCTGGGAACCTGCAGTGATGTCTTTAAGAACAAGCAAAGCTCCTTTGGTGTAAGACATGGTCATTCCTGTTCCTGTACTTCAGCTGTGGTACTGGAACAAATCTATATTGCTGCTGGTTTGAGTTGCTGTGTTTATAGATTGGAGCCTGTAGTTAATTCAATAACTGCCTGATTCTAGGTTCTGCAAAAGAATAAACGATAGTTCCTGTCCTGGAAAACTTAAAAGTACCACATAAGCATAATTCACTTGCAAGTATGAAAACAAAATTATTATTCTTAAAATGTGGTTTCTGTTTTGAAACCATTACTTTTGGAATATTTCACCAGCTGCTGGATCTGGGTGGTTTTTTTATTCTGTAGACAAGATAATCATTGAATTTAAACAAACTTTGTATTTCTCTGTATTTAATGAAAATTTATTATAATTACTCATTCTCATCCATATTAAGGCCTACTTTCTCAAATACTTTTTTAAAAAAAGTTCAATAGGTATTTAAAATCATATTCACAACCTGCCAGAATTTTTATTGTTACATAGCTACATTCATGTTTGGGGCAATTTTAGGGTTATTCTGTTCAATATATTCTCAAGCCACTCTCTTGAAAAAATATTTTTTCATGTGCTGTCAGAGTTGAATAACACAAAAAATAATATAATTGACTTTCATTATGCTGTTTTGCAATACATCATCGGTGCAGTCCATGCAGACCATCTGCCATGTTGTAGGAGACAGTGATTTGTCAGCTTTTCATAACCATTAGGGACATCCGTGTTGCTTTACAGCTTTCTCCATAGAGTCTGTAAGCTGAGATCTAACTGTGGGGTCAAGTGTCCTTGTCAGGCTTTTCCTGAATTCCTCAGGAGTCTTTTGGAGAAATGAAGGTTGTAGGACACTTCTACTGTTACATATTTCTTCTGGGGGGAAGAGACAGCAACAGTTTAAGCCCCAGCATAAGCTCCAGCAGAGCTGTTCCTCCTTTCTTTCTTCAGTTGCCAGATTAATGGTTTTTCACTCGCTTCACATTCTTTTTTTTTAGCTAAGTTATTGCACAACAGCCAGTTGCAAAAGTGCTTAAGTATACCCATGTGTGTGGTTGGATGAGGGAACTGAAATACATTCAGCTTACATCCTTTGCTTTTCCAAAATGACTTTGATAAAAGTTATTTTAGCAGAAGTTGCATGGAAATGCCTCATGTCCTGCTTAAAGAAAAAAGCCTGCAGCAACAACTAATTATCTATTTTAATAGAACCGCTTTTGTTCCTAAGTGTAGAAACTTCCTTTGATCTGTCAGCTTCATTGTAAATGCTGTGGTCTGACAATCACCATATTCAGGTCTCAAGTCAGACATACAGTGATAGAAATACTGCCTTAGTACTTGACTGACAGATGCTTTGTTGTCAACACATAAATAAGAACCTTTATGATGATGTTAGAGCTGTCAAATCCTCCTGAGAATGGTCGCTTGTCATAAGATTTTTTTTTTTCTTCATGTTACCAGCAACATTATCTTGACTTGGTAGCTGGAATTTGCAGCATTGTTCCAGGAGCTCTTTGACAACTCCTGAAGAATGTTCTCTGATTGATTGTGGTACAGTTTCTAGCTGGGCTGTACCAGAAATATTAAAAGAGAATGTTCCGGAATACATGCAAGCACTAAAATATTTTAATGGCTTTAGTGGCTATATAAATACTGTTTGTGACAAACTAATTTGTTTTCTCCAAAAGATACCACTCTAATTTCTTGTTACAATAAATTATGCCCAAGAACTGGGAGTTTATCTTGTATTAAGTTTTAAATGCTATGGAAAATAATCCTTAGTTCTGATTAAATGTTAGTGAACTGCTACAGAGTAACTGTTTTACTTTTGGGATTGTAATTTATACAGTTGCAACCTAAATGACACACATTTAGAGGTGTAGTCAGAGGCTACAATAAAATTCTGTAAGACCTTCTCTTGTGAAATTATCTTTTAATTTTTCCCTTAATGAAATGGCAGCTAGTTGTTGCATGAAGTCTGTTTAACAAATTAAGAAAACAAATCATACTTTATTCTTTGTGAAAAACTAACCTTTTCTAACCTTGAATGTTACAACCACTACATAGTAGTAATCCAAATGAATGAAGGTTTTGATGTTGATACTTCCTTCCACATTTCCTTTCATCTCTTACACACTTGTAAATCCATCAGGAAATTGGACTATCCTTTATAGAATTTAAATCTGAACACACAAGAGGACACTAAATCAGTTAATTGCTCTCATCTGGGGTGGAAAAGGAGTTCTTCACAATATTTTCACATCTCTGTAATAGTATACTTTCAGAACAGGGGAAAATACAAAAATGCCAAAAAAATCTGTGTTGTGGTTTAACCCCGCAGGCAGCCAAACACTCCACAGCTGCTTGCTCACTCCCCTCCTTAGTGGGATGGGGGAGAGAATCAGGAAAAAAAGTGAAATTTGTGGGTTGAGATAAAAACAGTTTAATAGGACAGCGAAGGAAGATGATAATAATGATAAAAGAACATGCAAAACAAGTGATGTACAATGCAATTGCTTACCACCTGCTGGCCAATGCCCAGCTTGTTCCCTGGCCAACTCCCCTGGATATATACAGAGCATGACATCATATGGTATGGAATATCCCTTTGGCCAGTCTGAGTCAGCTGTCCTGGCTGTGTCCCCTCCCAGGTCCTTGTGCACGTCCTCACTGGCAGAGCATGGGGAGCTGAAAAGTCCTTGACTTAGTATGAGCATTACTTAGCAACAACTAAAACCAGCAGTGCATTATCAACATGATTCTCATCCTAAATCCAAACCGCAGCACTATACCTGCTGCTAGGAAGAAAATTAACTCTATTCCAGCTGAAACCAGGATAATAGGCTTAACTGAGGAATGATTGAAAGCAGGAATGGAAGGTGGAGCACAAATTAAAATGTGTCTGAAAGGCTCTGAAATGGATGGAGAGACCACTGGGTTGAGAACATAAATATATAAAACCCATGAAAAACATGGCTATGGGGAGAGAAGCTTCAAAGAAACAACTGAAAATGAGTGCTGTTATTCACATTGTGAAAAAGACATTTTTCCATGTAACAGAGCTGCCATACAGCCAGGCATAACTGACTGTTTCTGCTTAACAGATGTCCAGAACATCGTTTGAGGAACCTTTTGTTTCCCCAGTGTTCTTCAGTGGAAAGGGGCCCTCAGTTACTTGTGACAGTCCAACCCATGAAGAGTCCTCTTTCTTTTGTTGTAGGCCTCAATAACCTGAGACCATGTTATTTCATGTTCAGAAAAAAGAGTTTATTAAAAAAAAAAATCCAACTAGTTTAAAGTTGCACTTGCGAAGTGAGTTACTGCTGTGTATAGAATATTCACTCAGGTAACTGATGATAAACGTCTTCGTGACAGTTATGCTAAAGCCCATAAATCAAAATTCTGTTTACCTGTTGGTTGTAACATACAGATGGAATTAACACCTTTTGGAAATTGTAGCTGTGTGAATTTTCTCACTGAGTTGTACATAGCAGTAGAATACATATATCTTTATTGCTGGAAAGAAGCTGCTTGAGTTATGCTCTTACTAGGTTGTTATTTCAGTGGTATTTTGCCAGTCCCTTCCAATTGTGACATCATGGCGATTATTCCTCTTAGTGAAATGAGGAAGCTATCTTTGCTAGGACTTGAATTTTCCAATGAATAATTTTCTAATAATTACAGTGTAATTAGAGGCTGTAGTAAAAATTACTTTCAGATTATCTCAGAAGTTCCTATCATAATATTGAACTATTGCATGTACTTTGGTTGTACAAACTAAAGGGATGAGCACTGGAAATGGTGTAGCTGAAAAGCTCTAGTGTAGACAGAGTTACTGCATCTAAGAATGCACATTTCTAACCCACTAATTTTTTTCTGTTGCCTTGTAGGTTGTCAAGATATTGCGGATGAATTTAGAGCACAAGAAATTGATGGACAAGCTCTCCTCTTGTTGAAGGAGGATCACCTTATGAGTGCAATGAATATTAAGCTTGGACCTGCATTGAAAATCTGTGCACGTATTAATTCATTGAAAGAATCCTAGGGGGTGAACATGAGGGTTTAAACAACAGTTTCTCAATGACAGAACTGACAGTAATATGCCAACATCTTCACTGTGGCATGAGTGTTACTGTGATGTTTTGTTAAATATATGGGAATTTCCCCACATAAAGATGTTCCTTTGATTATACCAGATAGTCCTCTGTAGTTTCCAACAATTAATAGGTTCATGGTAAAGCCTGAGGAATACTTTGAGTTGAAGTGGGAGTTCATGGAAAAACATGAGGTTGAAACATGCTGTGATAGGTTAAATATTCCCCGATGTACTTTATCTTATGGTTTTAAGATTAACACCCCAGCACCCACCCCAATCTAAATACCATTTAAATTGTGTTGCTGTATTCTGAAAGATTTTTTCCCACATACAGCAGTTTTTGGACTGAAATAACAGAAGTGTCCACAGACCCTGTGGAAGCACTAGTAACAGTAAAATGCTATGCATTTAGTTGTGCTCTCTAAGTTTCTTTTAGTCTTGAGCAAATCGTTTCTAAGGAGTAGATTGGCAGCTGGTTTTCCTTGTGTAGGCTTACCCTCACCTCTGCTACTGTAGTATTTTCTTGAAGTCTGGAAATGCTATAAACCATATAGATGTCTCATCAAAGTCCTCATCATCAGGCTACTGAAATGCAATGGCACGACACTCTTGCCAGAGGTAACTGAAGCACATGTTACTTTACTCTTTGTATGCTGCTATGCACTAAGAGGGCATTAAGTTGTTAGGTTTGTAGTTTCACGTGCTGCTGGTTAAACTAGACCAGCAGTTCTCAAGTGGGCGGTTCAGAGTGGATCCTGAGAAGGTGTGAGAACACTTGGGGTTTGGGTTCCCAAATGCCTGGGTGTGAGGGACTGAAAACTGCAGCCAGAACTAGCTCATGTTGAGATAAGCATACTTTATGGAGGTAGAGAAGGGATAGCATAGCTCAGATGCTCTTTTTCTTGATACCTCTTCTAACTTGCCTTTCCCTGTAGTGCATTCCCATTGCCTCACTGGAAGTTTCCGAGCACCTTTTATTTGTCCGCTGGCTAGCATGAGCTGGGCTTGCAGTAGTCTGAGGAAGGAGCATGGCAAGTTGCTCAGTGAGGTCTTTTGAGCTGGGTGTAGGAGCAGCCACTGCTGCAGTGTGGGAGCCTGGAGCTGCAGGTGGGCAGGAGGAGTGCCACCGCTAGGCAACTCTGGAAGCAGTCTCTAGGGGCCCCGCTTTGTCCCTCTCCAGATTTTGACATCGATGCCACAGACCTAGGCGGTGGGCTTTTAGTGTCTCTCTCTGTATTCCCCTCTCTCGCGCTCTGTGCGGAACAAATACATGTTTCCCCAGTTACTGACACACTCCGAAGCTGCTTGGGCTCTGAGGCAGCAGCACCTTCTCGGCCTTTGCTTCCCCATCACCTGCGTACGGATGTTCGTGGATGTATTTTGTACCTTCTGTTCCCTCCCTTTTGCAGCTCCACTCCCTTATGTACAGACTTAAATCCCTGAGCTCTTTTATAGGGAGAGAAGGGCATGTGTGCTCATAGAGTCATTGTGTATATTTGAATTAAATATGTGTGTGTGTGTCTGCAAATAATGTATTTTGTATTTTATGCAAATTAATGCATAATATATGATTGTGTAGGGAGATATTCAGGGGACCCTAAAGTATTCCTGAAAAGAAGAGGAACTGATCTAAATTTTGAGAATTGCTGACCTAGATCAAAAGAAGTCAATGCACATACACTGGCTGAAAGGAAGGTTTATGGCAGGTAGATTAATATGTACGTTATTTAACTGATGACCTTAAGAGTAAATTTGGATTACAGAAAAATCTGTGCTTTGTTTTCCTTTAATTAGATCATTGCTTTGCTTCTGTTAACAGACTTTTTGCCATTATCTTCCAGAGATCAACATTACAATCATTGGTTTTAATTACAACTGTTTGAGCCTCCTAACAGCAGACATTATTAATATTTGTATTAACCACTGAAGCTCCCAGTTAGGACAACCCATTGCTGTTACATGCTAGTATGTGGTGAGAGCCCTTATCCAAACGGCACCAAAGGCTTTAGAGAATTAATTGATGTCTGGGTTTATTTTGGAGGGAAGTTGCTAAGCACTTTTTAATATTTTTTTTTCTGTCTTCAGTTACTGTTGTCAAATAAACTTCTTAGTTGAAGGTTCAATGTTTGGCAATGTTCATTTGAAGGATATTCAAATGATGGAGACAGTAGGTTCCCATTTGTAGCACTTCTGTAAGATACACTGTGTAGCATATCTGTAACATATGTTCTAAAGGATGTGTTCTGTTTTGATGAGCTAATTGAAGACTAAAGATATCTTAGATATTTATCCTTTGGCTTTTGTCTTAAAGTTTTATTATTTTTATACGAAAATTTCACTGGCTAATTTTTAATCTGTCTTCTGATTGTACTGTTCTTTGGCAATGTAAAAAGTAGGTATACGTCAGTGTGATTTGATAACAGCTTGAGGTGTATTTGAAAATGTGGACTTACGTTATGAATCTTATTTAGACCTGCAGTTAATCACAGTGTTGTTACATGCATGAGAATTTCACAGCTGTTTTAATTTTGCTTTACTAGACAGCTTTCAGGAGACCTTCTACAGCTAGTGTTCATATACAACTCTCGGCGCAATCACTGGCAGATGCCAGGAGCTTGGAGTAGACCTGATTAATGCACATCTGTTCTGGTTCTTCTGGTACACTACATTTCCTGTGGTTTTAGGAGAGCCACAGATAGTGAGTTATGCTTCAAATATTCATGAATGCAGCAACTAAGAATGTGGGCCTTATGCATATTGAAAGTTTTTTCTCCTTCATTGATTTTGGCATTAAGCAGGAACTAAAAAGCAGACACAGTTATACTAACCTGTACTGATAGAAATGCACATGGATTGAAGTGTTTGCAGGTATAGCTGTGTCAATAAAATAAGTTTTGAAAGAATTACACCTGTATGTGAAAGCAAGCTGGAAAACTTCGAAGTGCAACTGAAGTCTACTTCAGAAGCTTTTGAATTACTCAAAAAAGCAATATAATACCTGAAGTAATATTTCTCCAGAACTATTTTGCATACCAATTGTTTGTTTGTGTTCAGGATAATGAGGTTTTCCCAGGCTTATATTACATTTCCCATGGCTTTCCCCACCAATTAAGCTAGACCCTCTTGCAGAAGAGGAAGTATTGCAGATTTTAAGTGGCTGGGTTTTAACACTTGCCCCCACTGGATGTGTCTACAAGAAATCTTTTTCATTAGCTTTATTTACTGGAGTTTTGTATTCTATATTCAGACTGCTGCTGTTGTGGGCTACATCTCACGGTAATCCCTGCATTATTTCAATTCCTATAGAAAAGAATAGAGGACACTGTAGATCTTAGCTCAAAAGGGAGATATGTTGGATGGCTTTTTACCTTCCTTTTTCTCCACTGGTCTCCACCCTACCCCACTCTCTAATGTAAACTGCAGCATTAGCTCAAGGCAAAACCCTGTTGCTGGGCTGAATGTGACTGTCAAGATTTCTTCCAATAGAATTATAACTATTACACTTGTCTCAGCTTCTGAGTTTATTTGGGGTTTTAAAGAAATGCACTGGAATGATCAAAATGGGTATGCAGTCTCCCCTGCTTAATCTGGCTCGTACCACTCAGCAGCCCTGCTTTGCAGCAGAGAACTCCAGCAAAGAAACTCGGCCACCTCCATGATGACGTACTCTGGGAGCTCTAGGCTGCTCCTTATTCAAAAACATGCATTGCCAGGGAATTGCTAACTTCTCCCAGCCAGCCCATATTGCCTCACATCTGGCACATTCATAAGACTTTATCACCTTGCTTATATAGAGAATAAAAAATAACCATCTTGTCAAGTTAAACTGCCAGTTGTCTTGGATCACGAGAGAATGTTTGAAGGGTTTTTAAACAGACTGCATTGTAAATCCATTCTTTACCCATTAATTCATCATATTTTTTTTCCAGAAATTAATTTCCTGATGGAGGGTAAAACCTTTGCTAGATTTGTTTCAATGAGATATCTCAAATAGAAGGTTTATGTCCTGCAAGCATCCATTTCCTCATTTCTTACCTGTGAAAGCAGGTTGGTTTTTTTTCCCCTAACTTATTTTTGGACAAATCACAAGTGGGAATCCAGCCTTTTGGATAGAACAGATGGAGTCCATCATAACTGCAGATGCGGCAGCAAGAGGAAAGGAATGGGATAAAACCAAGTATTTGAGCAGGCTTACAATAGCTTTTTGCATCACTTCTTTATCTTGCTCTTAGCTGTAAGGAAATGTTCAGGTATAAAAACATTTCTTAAGTGTGATTTGAGTGGAAGTTTATATAGTGAGGCCTTGCTGGGTGTAGTGTGTCACTGCCTGGCATATCAGCTAAAACCAATGCCTATTTCAGATGACCGCTCTCATTTTAGTATCACAGTATCAGTGCAGAAACTTACAGCGCAATAGCTTAAGCAATTTCTTACGCATTGACAAGTGTATAGCTCTAAGTGATCAAAGAATTCAGTGACGGCTGTACTGTGAGTCCTGGTTGTGTGGATGTCTAATTATTTGCAAAATTTATAACATGAGTAGTTCTTCTGATTATATCGAGGCTATTCATATTAAAATTAAGCATGTGTATAAAAGCTTGCAGGGTTATTTTCTTACCAGTATTGCATAGAGATTTCTTGTTAGCATATATTTAGATTTATAGTTGTCACTCATTAACTAGACTTTTACTCATCAGTTGTTCTAGGATGCAGATAATGACTCTGCAAAAGAATCAGTTTAGGATACTTTTATTTAACATTCACCAAAATTAATTTATTAGAGATGGAGAGAAACTAACTTTTTAAAGTATTTTGTTTTAAATGTGCTCTTTCTGTTGAATTCTGAGTGGAACAGGTATGAACAGAGCTATAAATGTATAATTTCAATGTAAAGTGTTAATAATTGCTCATAGTGAACTAATTTTTAAGTCACTCTTGCACAGTGAGCTGTAGTTTCAGACAGGAAATATTGTGAGGAGAAAGAAATTTAAACTCATTTAATGCTTAGTTCATTTAAGCTAAGCCTAAATTAATTTTAAAGGAATTTAGACCCTACCGGTTCTATGTAGTTACATCCACTGGATGGCTTTGCAAATAGTGATGTTTAAAAAAAGAGATGGTAATTGTGGTACAGATAAGTGCCTGCTGTGTAGGTGTTACGTCTACTTTCTTTTTCAAAGAGCTGTCCTTAACGTGGTTTGAGAGCTGAGGGACGCCTGTACCCTGAAACCCAAGCCTGGCACATAGACTGAATACAAAAGCAGTTAGGACACATTACCCTAATCCATATGAATCAGGCTGATTTGATTTTACCACCTTCCTAACTTGAGAGGAGCTCAATCACCTGCTGTTTTCCTCTCCATAAAGGTTTCTAACTGTTCTTTTTTGCCCTGTTGGGTGTCAGCTGTGTTGGCTGGAGCATTTTGTGTCCGGGTCTTGTGGTCAGCGCTTCCACCTATATTCAAGGCTCCCATCCTAAGCTGCTGTGCAGGTTTGCGTAACGTCTACATTAAAACTTATGCATACCTGCACATTCACATGGAGGATCTGCATCTTATTTACTGATCTCTTACAGCTAAGTGGAAGGAAATAACCAAAATTCAGAGGTGTGAATATGCTTATAATTGAAGGTATGTAGTAAGCTTATAGCCTAGCTTTTGTAACCATTGATCTAACTTTTGCAAAGCACAGTTCTGGGAGTCAGTGTTATGAGCAGATTTCACATTAAAAAATTTTAAACTTCCGGCATGTATTAGCTTCCTGCTGAATTATCCAAAATGACTGTGTACAGTAAGGACCTAGAAAAAGGCGATCTAAAGAGGTTTTTTTTCCATCTAGAAAGAGTAATAATTTGAGCACAATTGTACATTGATAGAATAGTGATCATAAGTATTGTTTAAGTGCAATACATAACACTTAAGGAGTTTTTAATTGTGCAAAAAAGCAGTGTATTGTTACATAGGCTTGTTGAAAGGCTTGTAGTATTGTTCATAGGCACTAAATCAGGGTATCCGTGCTGATGATGGGGTTAGGCTAGAAGCACAAATAAAATTGATTCACAAGGCATACCTGCTTTGTTGGTGAAGTTGGGTCAACCTGTGGGAAGCCTCGCATTGTCCCCCACTACCTGGCCACTGTATTGGCAGCCAGGATGTTGCCATCCTCCGGCAGCTTTTTGCAAAGCTGATGTTTGAAAGAACAATGAGATATTCTGCACGCCCAGCTTCCTCTTTAGGTAGTCTTTGTGTTAACAGCGTTAGCAAACCAGTACTGATGAGGAAAGGTGTCTGTAAGGAGGGAAGGGTTTTATTAATGAGTGCCAAATACTTCTATTTTGAGTTGAAAACACACAGAGTATCTCATTAAAATCAATGTTGATTTTTAAGGGCTTCTTTCCATGAGGAAAGTACAGTAGTTTCTCATAAAGGGTTAACGCTCTAGCCCCTGTTACCATTAATATCAAATAATCCTATAAGAATTAAAGACTGTAAAGTATTTGAACGGTATAAAGCCATTAGTTGCTGGCACAGCACAAGTAGTAATGTACAGAGGAGACGAAGCAGTGGTTGTAGTTGTTATTTCAGATACCACCACCTTCCTAGCATAGCTTCTCTCCTCTTTCTGTCTGGTGGTGAAACTGTAACCCTGTTCTGCAGAGCGACGGTTTATGGTTGTGTGGCTGGGCTTGAGGTTCAGTGTCAGGACTTCCCAGAAGCACCAGATAAAAAAACGCACAGCGGAAGAGAGTAGTTAGGAGGGTGATAAGTTAAAGATCACTTCTCAGCTGGTATTGCCCTCCATAAAAAGTCAGGGATAAAAATGGGCTTACAAAGCGAGCTACTGTTGATGTATTTTAAAATAGTTACTTCGCAGGCTCAGACGCCACAGTTGGATGCTCTGTGAAGACCTGTAGTGCCACCATCTCCTCCGGGTGGACGTAGCGACAGCCCAAAGGTTGGTGGTCTTTGGTGCTTTTCCCCAAAGAGTGTGGTAGAACAAACTTGATAGTAATACAGTGATGTAACATCAGTGCATTAATATTTGCTTTGGCTGCATGTTGTGGCTTCTCTGTAAAAAATAAAATTCAAAGAACTTAAAATGGGTTTAGAAGCACTGCAGCAACCATGGGAGTTCTGCCACATCGGGGTAGATGGGGTTGTGTAAACGTTAATTACAGGTTGAGAAGCTGAACCACACTGCTAAATAAAATATATCAGCAGCCTTACCCAACTTCTTGCAGTTCCAGTTCTGAATATGTTAATGAATCAGAAGGGTGAGACTAACCCCGCACCACAGAAGCATCTGAAATGTATGTTCTCAAAATTAACTTTGCCTTTATCTGGTGTTAAATTAATTTTAAATTAGAAATTTTTCCTTGCCTGCCAAGTCTGTAAGGATTAGTTATTTCATGGTCTTCTGAAATGCCTGGTGCATTACTATATTTGAGATATTTGCTGGTTTTTAAATGGAATTAGGTTTTGTAAATATTTTGTCAACCCCATTTCAGTGGGTGTCCAATTTATATAAAACCTGAAGAAATGCTGTGTCAAAAAAAAAATGTGTTTAGACATGGTTTACCCTATAGCATCTCAAGCGCTCAATAACAGCAATTACAATTTGAGAGAGCAGGGAGTGATTGCTTAAGGTTGTTTTTCAAGTTAACATTGCACGTGCTTTCCTACTTTGAACATGGAAAAAGAATTTCCTCCAAATACATTTTCCAGCATAAAGGATGAAATAATTTGTGGTGCCAAACACTTCACACTATGTTGCTAAGCATTGCCTCCTCTTATTGCACTAGTTCTAAAATTCAGTTTTTGATCATTTACTGTCCTTTTGATGGCCTTTTTAACAGATTTTTTTTCCCCAAATGATTTTCTACTGCTTAAAAATGCTCATGTCCTTTTGATTACATCACTGAAACCTCAAAGAAAGGTACCACAGACAGTGGGTGAAAGAAGCACTATGTGGGATAAAGTAATAAATCAGAATGATAATTGGACTTTGATATACTGCAGAAATGTAAGATATACAGTTGAGATGTGATTGTGTATTCTTACGGAGTGATATACTGGAATATTCTTTTATAAGAAGTTTTAGCCCACATAGCATTAAATTGTGCAATTACATCTATAATTGATATTTAATAATGTAAATTATAACCCCAACATTAAATTTTATGGTTGAAGAGCACATGGTGAACTATGTAAAAATATGATCTTCACTTTGTGAATCATTTTTTAAAAAGCACTTTCCTGTTACCAACTAGCATGTGAATGAATTTTAGATTCTCTCATTTGTTATGATCTGTAGACGTGAAATTTCTTTATCTGTTAATGGGTAAATTCATCATATAAATGCTGAAACAAAGCACCTTATACTATGCTGCTTAAACTTGCTTGTAATTGCACCTTTTGTTATCTGCAGATTTTTCTTAATGAGTATTCTTGTGCAGTATCATTGTTCCCTGTGGGTCTGAGTGGATGATTAACCAACCTGCAGCATCATTTACTTAATAGTTTCTATTTCAATACAATATTGTATTGTGAGTTCAGTGCTTCAGAAATAAATGCTACTTCCATTTGTCTGCTTTGGTTGTGTATCATTTATTTATCATCTAAACGTTAAATCAAGACCTTCATAAAACTTGTAAGAATTTGAAAATTAATAGAGTATTTTTGCTGCTAGAGTGGCTGTGTGGTGCTCGGTTAGCGGCTGGGGTTAAAACATGACACTTCCACAAATTTAACTATTTTAATTTCAAAGTAATTTTGGCTTCAAGATAAATTCTATTTTCATTTAAGCCATTCTGTAACCTTGGGCATGTATTAATGTATAGCAAGTAATCTTGTTGCTTATTGCTGTGATTGTAATTAATTTTTAATATGCACATATATACATTAGAATAGTAGCAAAGAAATAAACATCAGGACCTTTCCTGGAGTTGTGGAAGTTGCACATCTTGCACTATTTCTGTATTACGTAAACAAAGTTTGTATTTCTGCAGGAGCTGTAGCTTTACATTAACTAGAACAATTTTTCTCATTAAACAGACAACTTAAACTGACAAAAAGTCACACTTTAACAGGAAAATACACTTCACAAAGTCACGGAAGTTGTTTGAACCTTTGACAGTAGGTGAAGACATGTACATAACCGATAAAAGGGCTCCAGCTTTCAAGGAGACTTTATTGCATTTTGTACTATAAAACCTGAGATTGTTCCATTTACAGCAAGTATGAAACCCTAGTAATAAACATAAAAAACCCACCAACTTTTCAATTAAAGCTTAAGTAGTGGTCTTTTCTTAAACCCGTACTTTCAAGTTACCTTCTCTGACCTGGCAGGTGCTCAGTGCCCACTGGAACCCAGCATGGAAGTGCGCGTGTCCCACGCTCTGGTGCCATATTCATTACAATAGCGGTAGAATTAATTTTCATGGGTTGTAGCTCTGGAGGTGTTTCCTTGTATTATCTGTAAGGGCACAGTCACAGAACGTCAGAGTACGTGCTCCTGTTGCACAGCACTTATTTGCAGTCTTTTCAGTCAGCAGCTCATTAGCAGATCACAATTACTGTGCCTGGCTTATCAGCTGGCTCTGTGTTTTCATTGTTAAATGGCATAAAGCAGAATTTCCAGCTGACAAATGAATCTGTAGTCCACATCTCTTCTGTCAATTCAACATCGTGACATCGACACCAGTATGCTACTGCGATGAGAAAGCTGTTGATGAAGTACAGCCAGGGAATGTTCATCTCCATGTAGGCTGGAATCCGAGCACCAAGAAACAAAACGATAATTTGAAGAAGAACAAAAGGTGCCCAAGTGCCAAGAAAACAGATGAGGAGTCTGGTCAAGAGCTGCCACTTAAAGCAAGTGCCATTGTTGGTAGACACATAGGAGAACATCAGAACGGGCTGGCTGGCAAAGGAAACCACCCTGACAGACAGCAGCATGGCTACAACTTCCTTCCGACAAGCCAGGAGAGCCGTGCCTATGAGCAGCACCATGGCACATGAGACTGAGTAGCTCTGCACACTGGCATAGAGAGGACACTGATAAGGAGAAAAATGGTTCTGAATTTCTAGTTCTTCATGGACAGCGGGAACTTTCAGAATACAAAAAAACCCTGAAATCCATATAACAATCACAGCAAATACATAAAGTAATCTCTGACCTCTTTTAGGAAATCGAGAGGTTTGGGCTATAGTCATGTAATAATCCAGACCAGCCACAAGATATACCGGGTAATGCAAAATACCGTAGGTAAGAGAAATTATCTGAGTGAACAGGCAAATGTGGTACTTTGTAAATCGCACACCCCAGAGTGCAAAGTCCTCAAAATAGAAAATGAAAAATATACTCAGCAGCAGTGTGAAATCGAGAAGTGCCAGTGAAACACAAAAGTATCCCATAAAACTGACTTTCACATTTTTTTGCTGAACTTGCAACATGAAGAAATCAAGGAACACTTTTCCGAGCATAATCAGGAGCAACGTGCAGCTCATTTCAAGAGGTTGGTTCACCTGGGTGTAGTGGTACTGACCAGAACAATTTTCAGAGAGTATAGCAGCCATCCTCCAGTAGTAAGAACCAGCAAAATAAATATCACAGAGCACAGTGCTTCATATCTGAAAAGAAGAAAAAAAAACTTTGTAAAAATTTATTTCTGGGGTATCTCTACCAATTAGTTAATTCTCTATTACAGCAACTACCAGATTCACGTCTGAATTTTCCAGGCTCCTTGACAAAGAGTAAATAGTTTCACTAGAACATCATTAAATTGTCAAGATGCACCTAAATTTTATCTTCTACAAATTACATTCTCTTGAGAGTAAAAGGTCAACATAAATCTAAGTTACTTTTCTAGCTACTTCCCTAAGGAAAAGTTGAAGAAATAAGGTTGACTGTGTTCCTTTCCTTCAGAAAGCACGAGGGTCTCTCTGTCCGGCTGGGCAGAGGGATGGATGTTTCAGAGCTCCTACATATTTTGAAGAAATTTGATAACCACATAGGACAGAAATCATACAAAACACAGGAGATATTATGGTATGGCCTCACAGTTCATTACGCTCATAGAATCTATATCAAGACTGCAGAAATATCCTGAAACCAGAAAAAGCATCAACCCAACTCATCCTTTTTAGTTGCTAAAAATCCTGGAACCCTGTGGCAATACGAAGCACACATGCTTCATTAGTTGGCATTTTTTGTTCATCCTTTAGCAATGTAAGCGCTACAAAGACACACACCTCGGAACAGCTGGTCCTTAAGTTTCCTTATGATAACTCTTTTCCATGTGTTAATTCCTAAGGAAATTGAACATGGGATGGCTTCACGTATGTCAGCAAGACGTGTTAGACAAAGCTGTATATGCTTTCTTCTCTCTTCCCTAAAGAACCAGGATGGTGTCAGCATTTTCAGCAACAGCAGAGAAAAGCTGAGAAGCCAAGGCAACTGTAAAAAGGAATCACTTCTCAGGATCTCTGTTAACAGTGATTCACCTGTATTTAAATAGACACATTTTATTAGTAGCTCACCAGAGTTAGTGAACAGTTGAGTTAGTGTCTCCTGAAAAGCAGAACAATTAGAGGTACATGGCAGTACAACTTGAGATGTATCCACTGAACTCAGTTACAAGCCTACCTGGGCTTGCCACTTCCCTCTTCACCAGTACATTTCATCCTTTAAAGCCGAACGCATTTTACAGTACAACTTAAAATAGCCTTCTGTGTGTATTTTGTCTTCTTATACTTGTTTATGCAGAAAGAAGGAAATCTGCATGCAAAACAGGGCCATATCATGTGCGCAATCCCTCAAATCCATTTGTATTATTGCAATGCAGAATCACCTGTACCCAGGCGAGGCCTTTTGTCCGCTGTGCAGAGACCCGGGCCGAGGGGCAGAGGCGTTATCGCGGCACCGGGAGGACTCGTGTCCGCTGTCCCGGCGCAGAAGCCTTCCCCGACACGCTCCTGCCAGCAGCCGAGGGCTGTCAGCGCCACCACCTCCCTCGTCCCCGAAGGGTTCCCCGTGGCCTCCGCGGGCACCCTCGGCCCTCCTCACCTCCGGTGGGCTTCTCTTCTCTGCAGGGCCCCGGCCCCCCGCCGGGCTGAGGAGAGCGGTGGCCGGGGGAGGGGGCTCTGAGGGGACGCCCGGGTAGGGAGAGGCCCCCGCGGTGGGTTCTCGCTCGGGCCGGCCCCTCCTCGCCCAGGAACCCACCTGCTGCGGCCGCCGCCCCTCCGCGCTCCTCCTTGGCGTGTGCTGCGGAGACCTTCCCCGGCCTCCCGCGCCGCCGCGGGCACCTCAGGCGGCGGCTATCTCCGCCCCTCCCCATCCCACGGCGACCGGGGCGGGGTGGTGAAGGGAAGGGCCCGGTTCGCCGCGTGGGTCCGGTGGGGTTGGCCCGGCCCTGCCCGGCCCTGCCCTGTACCGAGCCGAGCCGAGCCGAGCCGGTCTGGCCGCTCTGCGCCTTCCAGGTTCCCGCCGCCCCCGGGGCGCCTCAGCGCCCAACCCAGGCCGGGCCGGGCCCTTCCTCAGGGCGGGCCGCGGAGCGGGGCACGGCGGTGAGGGGCTCCTGTTGAGGGAAACGTAACCGCCTTGAGGAGAAGGGTTAGACGTGTTGTGTTCAATCCCTCCGTCACACAGGCCCGCCGTGACTGAGGGAAATGAAACGGCTCCGGCCGCGGAAGGTGAGCGCCTGACGTTACCTGAGCGGCGAGGGCAGAGCAGAGCGGCCCTCGTGGGGCCGCTGGCATCATTGTCTACATGGCGGATAAACATTTTCTGTTCTAAATGTGTGACGTGTATGGAAAAAAGGCAGCGGAGCGATGGCGGGGCGGTGAGGGCGCTGCAGCGGTGAGGCCCTCAGGGCAGGGGGGCCGTTGCCCTCAGTGTTGCTGGCAGCGGTGTGCTGCATGGCAGCAGCCATGAGGTGTGTGGTTTACAGCCCTGTGTTCGCGCAGTGTGTGCTTTCCCACCCACACTGGCTTTGGGACTCGTAGCCCTGATGGTAAACGGGCAGGGGTTTCACCCAAGGTGGTGGCAACGAGTGGGGATGCTGACCCCCTTGTAGAGATGTCCCTTAGGGTACCAGGCAAGTGCTGGAAGAACTAATTTCTGTTTCTTTTCTGCTCTCGCAGCTGGAAGGCCTCTGCGTGCGTTTTGTGGGGGTGTTTGCTGTCTCTGCAGCCTGGCAGTGGGTTTCCTGTCCCCGTCCGTGGAGCCCTCTGTGGGGAAGCGCGTGGGTGACCATGGGTGTGATCACCCCTGAAACACCCTGGGTTTGTGGGCTTCCACATGTACCTGTCCCATTCTGAACACAGAGTACCTCTCAATACGTGACAAATCACCTTTTTGCAGCACATCTCTACTTTTAGCATTGATTAAGCCATCAAATAAATAGGAATATTGCAGCAGTTAGCCAATGTGTATTTGCAGCACAGTTCACATTTTTAACATCATCTAATGGTTTTATAGAACACTTCTGGTTTTGAAATACAACACAAAATTGTACAAACTCCTTAATACTGTACATTTATTCTCTTCCATAGGGGAACTTAATATTGAACTGGCGACTACCTTCTGGTAATAATATAGTTAAAGGGCTATACAGTTACTATTAAGGAATATTTTACTCTAAATGTTATTTTGATAAAAAGATTTTTTACAAATGGCTCTCTCAATTCTGGCTTTCTCAGAGATTCTTAACAATTAAGAAACGTTTAGGAGCAAGGTTAGGGAATACCCATTATTTGTTTAAGATAATGATGAATTAAAGTAGATAATCCTGAAAATACATATAAACCCTTCTAAATGGGTTGGCTTTTTAGCTTGGCCATCCTGTAGCAGTCTACTTAATAGGATTTAAAAATTCACAGTAACAGCTTTCAACCTCTTCCAGATCAAACTACTAATTTAGTTTCCATTTGTTTTAATTCCCATCTACCAACGCATGTAGGATAGGATCACATCCCGCTGCAGGCATGGCTTGCCGAGGGACCCGAGCTGTGCTTCTCAGGTTAATTGGCAGCGTTTTCCTAATTGCTGCATGTACGCAATAGAGCTGTAACACTATGACATCTTTATTTTTTCCCTTTATGTTTTTGGTAATTCAGGGCTAAACCTAATGAGAAGCTTGGAAGGCTGCAAGGTGGGTGCTGCAGCACTGCCCTGTGCAGAGCAGCGCAGAGCCCAGTACTGCTGCTCCGCTGCCTCCACGGACAGCAGGGTTGCCCATCCCGGCACACTCGTCCAAACTGGTTTACTGAGCAGGAGTTGCCAGTGTGAGTCACTGCACTACATGACTGGGGAAACGGTAGTGTTTAACGTCCTGCCTTTATCAAAAACTAGGTACTGATGGGAATAAATGACTTCTGTTAGATGTCTCCTGCAGATTGGACCACTTGAAAAATTTAGGCAGAACACCTGGTTTCTGGGACCTAATGAGGAGAGCTAAACCTTCTGGAGCTCTTTGGATTTGTTGTATGTTACTCAATTTAACCTGTCTTTTGTTGGTTGGATTGACTTCTGTCAATCATAGAGCAGTGACATTTTTACTATGTCTGGTGTCTGTTGGGAGGGAAACTTTTTGCTCTTTTTCTTGCAGGGTAGATTGCAAATCCATGTTTGATCTATCTGTGTGTACAAAAGTATCAAGTGGCTAGTAGGACCCCTTCTGAAAACAACTAACTCTCTGGAATTAAATTCAGATGTAAGTAGAGCTTTTTCTTTCTTTTTTCTTTTTTTCTTTTTTTCTTTTTTTCTTTTTTTCTTTTTTTCTTTTTTTCTTTTTTTCTTTTTTTCTTTTTTCTTTTTTCTTTTTTTCTTTTTTTCTTTTTTTCTTTTTTTCTTTTTTTCTTTTTTTCTTTTTTTCTTTTTTTCTTTTTTTCTTTTTTTCTTTTTTCTTTTTTTCTTTTTTCTTTCTTTTTCTTTTTTCTTTTTTTTTTCTTTTTCCCTCCTTCCCTGGTTCATTTCAAAGATTAAATAACATCAGAAAAAAAAAGTTTTGGATTTTTTTGGTAGAAAAACAGGATGATCAGTATCATAATCTGAAAACAATGCAAGAGCTTAAAGTAATCTCAAGCAGCATTCACACTGACAATATTTACTTATCCAAAGAGTACTTACTAGGACTGTTGCACAAATTGCAATACGATAAGAAAATGTTTACACCTGAGATGGGTATTTTACATTCTGAGCACCCAGTCCACAGCGTGGTCCCACTCACAAGTATCCAAATGGTGATGCCCTCAATAGTAGCTAGTTTTCTTCTTCTTAGTTCTGATTCAAAGCAGCAAAAGTGATTTTCCCAGTGGTAGCTAGTAAGTTATTTGGATGGTATCTTTCTGTCAGTTTTGTTTGTTTATGATCTCTTTATGACTGCAGAAACTAACCTGGCTGGTGGAAATGAGCAACCAGGAGGCGAGGGGGGAGTGTTAAAACGTTTTTTTCTGCTGATGAAAATCCTAATGAGTGTGTGACCTCCGGAGCATGCAGTACAGTGTCCCTGCTCTGTGAGCCTTCCAAGTGGGCTCCTCAGTGTGGCCCGCAGGAGCACTGTGCTGCCCAAGTTACATCCTCAGTTAATGTTGGCACTACTTGGCTTCCCTTTCCCTCCACCAAGGCCTGCTGTGGTGTTTGTTTGAAAGCTTGCTTATTACTCACTGATTACTGTCAAATGATTGTTTTCTGTTCAGAGGCTACATTTATATTCATGCACAGTTATAGTAAGGTTTAAGAAATTCATTTATATTTGCATGCAGGAGACTGCCTCCTCCAGGAGGGAGTACGTGAAATGGTATGGTAAATCTCTTGCAAAAGCTGTTCATGTATTAAGATGATCATGTTGCAGTTCTGTGTCTACTGTAGTCACAAGGGATTTGTGTAGATGCCTCCTTCCTTCAAGACTTTTTCCTGCTGCCAGTTGTTCATATTTTGGGTTCTGTTGTTCAGCTTAACTGTAAGTGTAGGATTTTAGCACAAAGGGGAAAGGAACAAGAAAAAAACTCCACCCTCTAATTTCAAATCTAACTTGATCAGTTTCTGAAAGAAACAGAGTGACTGAACAAAGTTAGTGTCCTCACAGAACACAGATCGGTCTCTACCCTCTCCTCCCTTCCATGATGGAGCTCAGCACTGCAGCTTCTGAAGCCTCTTAGAAAGACCAATGGGGAATAGTAGAGTTTCTGCATGTTGCTTCTGCTTCATCCTCAGTGCTGCCTGATTTAGGGCCAGGAGGTTTCCTTCAGACAGAGGCAGGTGTAGATAACGAATACAACTTCTTTACCATTACGTGAAGGAGTATAGGGTATGCTTCCTATGTAGTTAGCACTGAATCTTTATTTTTCCCCAGTTCTTCCTGTTTGGGATATGTTGTGCTTCAGAAGCTAGTTGCCATCTGCCCCTTTATTCAATTGAGCAGAAGGAATAAATTTAAGCCTCATCTTTGTGTATTTCAAGAAATCTTATGTTGACATCTTGGGCACCTCAAACCATGTGGGAGCAAGACAGGGAGGTCAAATGCATCTTTATGCATTTTGATGTCATGTGTGGGGAAAGCTATACACTGCCAAGTGAACTCCTGGAAAAATTATTATGAAAAATCAATAACCTGAGCATCAAGGAGTTGAGCTGTGACTCAGTTTGGAGATGAACAGGCGTAACAGCTGTGAGCAGAGCTGGCAGTCGACCGTGGTGAGTGCAGAATGTTGTCTCTGGAAAGCATTTGTGCATGGAGACGAGTGCCAATGTGATACAGCCTTTCCTGTATCCTTGTCTTTTTTCCTGGATGGGCCTTTAACTGGGTGTTGCCTAGCTGAGTGTGTTTAATGCCCTATTAGATTTTATGCCTTGTCAGCACTGGATTAGCAACTAGAGTTTTGCAATGGCTGATGAGCAAGCAGTTGTAGAGTTGCTGCTCTTGAAAGGCAGCATGTCTCAGAAAGACAGTATGGTGTTTATGAAGATTTTAATTTTCTAATAAAATATTTAATAAAATATTACTAACTTTATTTTTTAAAGAAGAAAATACTTGACCAGTGTCCCCTTTACAAGATGTTTTCATTTACTTTTCAGGAATCTTTTAAAAGCACAGACAACATGCATTTGGATCTTGATTGGAATCACTCAAGGTGCTCATCTTGAAAGTAACAGGTTTGTTCTTAGGAAGTTCTTGTTGAGAAGAAACTAAAGATTTCCATAGTAATTTTAATTTGAAGGCATCTTGTTATAGAATTCTAACTCTGCTTATTCAGTGAAAATCTAGTAAATGCAGTACATGGTTGATGCATTTTCAGAAGTAGTGTTTCCTTGATTTGTGTAACTGCAGCATGCTTTCACTGTACAAGGTGTAACCTTTCCCAGTGCTCATGATGACACTGCAGTCTTTTTGCTTTTTGCATGTCTTTGACACAAAGAATTAGAACTAGAAGAAAGATGGGAGGTGCAAGGCTCTGAAAACTACATTACATGAACTAGTAATGTGTAAAACCCAATTCATGGCTTGCTGGTCACTGTGACAAGAAACTAAAAACGTTAAGACTGAAGCCAACACGGAGTGCAAGGTGTGATCCTACTGTCATTCTGTTGCTCACAAAAAACCCCCAAAGCTAGAGAGAGAAGAGCTAGTGATCTTCTGTAACCTTTCAGTATCTTGCTACCTTCTGGTAGACTTCAATTTTAAACAAATTCTATGGTGGCACTTTCATTTAAAAAGGAAGCTAAAAAGCGGGGAGAAATGTAATTTCAGTCCCACTCTCAATCTGAAGAATTCAAAACTCCATCTTCTGGTTCCCAACAAACAGCCTTTCTTAATTGTTGGTTGAAGACTCCTATGCCAGAAAGAGAAAAGAAGAATTTACTGTTAAGGCTAGCGAGAGTCAATTCTCTGTGTTTCATTTATTGACTAGTAAAGGTAAAGTGCAAGAGTGTCTTGTGAGCACTTGCATCCTTTACTGGATCCGGGCTGCAGAGCACTTTCAGGGATCATAAGTGTAGCTTTTTTTTGTGTTTGGTTTCTGTTTTACATGATGAGGATTAATGGTCGTTACCACCTGTAGAGAATACTTTGATCTATATCTAAAGCATGATCAATGTTTACCGAGTACTGTTAGCTCTCTTTTTACTTTAACTTGCACTGAAACCGTTTGCATAGCACTAACTCTAAACTAATTCCTCTCTCAAAAGTCTTTTATCATGAAGCAGTTATCTTTCTGAGTGATTACTATTTTCACATTAAAAAAAATACACATGGCAAAACGAATGCCTACTGTGTCAGCCAGTAAGTAATGGACTCTTTGTGGACACAATCAGGAAATGTGCCTTTTGTTTTCCTGCACCTGTTGCTGTATTACAAATAAATTCATCCAGTGTTTTATTAAATAAAAGGAGAAGCCCTAATGAAATTGTACCAGCCATTACCAGGAAGTCTCTTGAAAACATTCAGCAGCTGCTCAGTCTCAGTTCATTTACACTGATAGGATTGTTTTGTCCTTCTCCTTAGGCTCTGAGTGAGAAAGTTGCAGAGTTAGTGTACAGCAGAGCCTGTGGCCATTTGATACCACTCCTTGCTAACTCCCTTTGAAGTATTTGATCAGAATCAGTAACAAATCATGCTTGACAGCATGTGACTTGTAAAAGTTTGTTAGAAGCCAGCGTACCGGGTCTTACAGCTACGTGTTTTGCAAACACCAGCTTATGCACCCTTACAGCACCGTGGTGAAGCAGGTAAAGATCTACTGTATAATTCTGATTTGATAGAGAGGGATTGATGAGAGAGGTTAAGAATTAAACCAGTCAGCCCTTCTTATAAGGCAAAATACCTTGGTACCCTGAGGAGTGCTCTGGAGTGAGCTGGGGTTCAACCTTGTTCAATACAGCTCTGTATCACTGCTGTTTCTCTAAGGGTCCATACAGAATTAATCTCTTTGTCTCTTCTGTATTGAAAAGTCGATACATCTGTCACATAGCTGTGCTGCCAAATAGGTGGAGACTCTTTCACAGACTGTAGTTCCTAGCAAGAATTGCCTAATTTAAAAGAAAAAATAAGCTTAGCAATAACCTCTGTGCTAAATGCTGAACAGTAGATCTTACATTAAAACCGCTAAGAAGTTGCATCATAACCGCTTTGGATATTGGAAAATGTTTGATAAAGACTTTCTGGTAAAAATAGCATAATAAAGGATTTTGTTCAAACTTGCATGATTCAAACATTTCTAGGCTTGGTTTTAAAAATGTATGAGAAGTAGTTGGATGAAGTGAGTGATACAGCCAAGCAGTGAGTGATACAGCCAAGCAGTAAGTGATACAGCCCCTCCTTCCCACAACAGCTGGGAAGTGAATAGCTATGTCTGTGGGCAGACGGTGCAGTATGAGGACACGCAGTCCCTAAGCATCTCCTGCTGCAGTGTTCCTGCTTTCCTGACCACTGAGTGTGAGCAGAGTCTGTCTCCTGTCCCGTTTTTGTATGTTACGAATTTGTGGATCTACCCTGAATTTATCCCAGTGCAACTCCATGAAGAATTTAGACTCAAGTAGTAAGGCAAATGCAAGCTTTCTAGAACTCAAACAATACTACGTATATAATCTATATGTCTAGAACCTTTCTATCTGAAAGGTTGATCTGAAATTATACGCTGCAGTGTGACTCAAGCAGTTCGCGAATGGTTTTGGCGTCCCCAGTTTGGTGTGCTGTGAGTAAAGTAAAGCCAGGGATACCAACAGCTCTTAAAATCCTGCGTCTGCTCCAGTTCGCTTTATTTCCCTACCAGTCTGTTTGAGCCCATCCTCCTGGTGTTTTCAGCCAGCTTGAGATGGCCCTTCTCTCCCTCTCCTCAGGCACTAACCTGAGGAGGAGGAGTGAAAGAGGGAATTTGGAAGTGAAAAGGACTCAACTCTCCCTTAATAAGTAAGTTAAGGCCAGAGCATCTTTCCTGGGGTGCTTAAGGGCCAGCACCGGTTTAAAATCATGACTTGTTGCCATTGGATCCACATAATGGGATTCTGTGCGTCTCTGGCTCTGGTGTGATATCAAGAACTCCGTGGTGCCTGGAGCCAAAGCCACAAGCTCCTTCAGCAGGGCTGGCCCAGAAGAGGCCACGGGCCGTGCATGCCCCAGCTCTGGCGCTAAAGGGAGCCCGTGTCCGTTCTGTGAGAGGCAGGACAGAGTGTTACTTGAAAATCCTGTTTTTTACCCCAAACTAAAGACAGTGCATAGCAGTGTAGGGCACCTAGATCAGAACAAGGCGAATTCTGGGGACAGGGAAGAGGGGATGGACACGTCCCTGTCAGGAACAGCCGAGCTGCGGCGTCTACAGTCAGGTCCACAGGGGCCAAGCATGTGTTTAGGCTCAGGAATACCCTGTGATGGGGAAGCCAGTCTTCTGTCCTCACTGTGGCATCTCCGGGGAGGAAAACAATAGGTACCGATACTTTACTTTTCCACAATGGTCTTTTTTCCTGGTGGTATTTAGATGTATTTTATTTTGTCAGTTGCTTCGGTTTGTGGCCGGAGTATATAAAATGTGGCATGGGGACAGCAAGGAGTAAGCACGAGGGGGAAAAGGGCAGGGCACAACAGCGAGGCGAATGAAAAGGGTTTACTCTGTAAACTGAGCTCGCTTGAACTGAGCCTGCCAGCAGATCCGAGGGGGATTCTGACGGGGACTTCCAACTGCTGCTGGTAAAACAACTGCAGCTGGAAGTTGCCCGGTGCTTTTGATGCCAGCTGTGAGGTTTGAATATTACTGTGACTCTATTAGAAAAGAATTATGTTCTCAGAGGAGCTGGAGAGCAATGCTGCAAGGGTGGCTGCAGGAAGGAAAATCAGGGGCTAAACCAGGCAGGTTTATTTTCCGCATAACTACATTTGATGTTTGCATCACCTACATTGATGTTTACATAAGGTAGATGCTTCTGACAAACCTTCTCCTGATCTAACAAAAGGAAGGCAAGTCCTGGTTAAAGTGTAATTTAAGAGTTGACTGAGGAACTGAGACATTCTCCATTTTTTGTTATCTGCCCTTCATGCTGTGTGATGCTCTGTGAACTCCATCCTGTATTGATTTCAAACAGAAACAGGCCTAAACGAGCAATATACATATATATACACCTCCTACAAAATGTATGTATTAAATCAGAAAAGTCTGCTATATGATATACAGCAGGTGAAAGTAACTGCTCCCTCTGAGCAGCTGCTACAAAGGTACTTTGCTTTTAGGAAATTGCTTATCATCACAGATATAAGCATTCCCACCAGGGCTGTACCATTTCTACAGATAAAGAAATATATATGGTTGTCAAAGAATAATTTTTAATTATTTCTTAATTGCTACTAGAGAAAGATCTGGCTTTGTTTAAGGACACTGGAACACCACAAGTGAGCTGAGGCTGTATCCGTACCAAAGCAGAGTGTACTTGAGTGTAGCATCTCCACTAAATACTGATCTGCATTAAATACTCATTTGTGTTTTACCAGTAATTATTTAATTCCCCAAAAAAGTTAGGAATAATCATATTTTCTTGCAAAGAAAAATAATCAGAAAATTCTGTTGGGTATATAAAACAGTGGGAGGAATATCAGTAAGAAAGACCACTATAAAATTTTATTGCAGGAAGGACATTTTAATAGACTAGTAATTTAAATAACTTTCCACTAAATATATATATCTGTATATACTTGTTCCCATAAGGTCACCCTAGATTCTGGAAGTTAAAAGTCAAAATCAGTAAGAAGAACTTTGAAATATCTGATATAAAAGTGTTCTGATAAATAACTGAATGTGGCCAAGTACCTTTGTGATTTTCTCTTTGGCCAGGAAGTGTTTGTCAGGATATGGTAACTCCACTCACAATGTTACTATTACCAGCATATTGCAATCACTTCTCTCATCATCTCATTCCAAAAGGATTCTGAAGTATTTGGGGAATATTTGTAGAAAATGCTAATTACAGTAATGGCTCATCAAGTCCTTTCCTTAACCCCTGAACAGCTCCAACAAGCTCTCTTTCTTCACACTTCTTCAGAAGATTCAGAGTTGTTCACTGCAGATCAAGCGAGAGGTTAAGGCTAACTCAATTTCTACAGCCATGTCAGCTTGGAACTCTAGTAAGGTGGTGGTACAAATTCGTGATGGTTAATTTTGAGATCCAGACACTTAGCCTTAGGTGGGTAGTGCTGGCCTGTCGCACACATCCACTTCACAGGAAACAGATGGCAACATTACTAAAGTATTTATTATTCAACCATTTCAACTTTATTTTCTCAGCAAGGCCCTTAAGATGTTATTTCACTTCTAGGAGGAAAGATACCTGAAACCTAATTGAAATCCACTGCATTAATTTCCTCAAAACCTGGCAGTGGCTGAGCTGCATGCCATGAACCACTGCCGACACAGTGCAGGGGCACACGTTCTGCCCTGTTCCGTGTACAGTAGTGCCACTTTGTAATGGCTTCTGGAAGATACGTACGCAAAAGGCCAGCCCCCATTTCAGTTCCCACCAGAATTGGCAGGAATCCAACCTAAGGAACTGCAAGGATCTCTTCAGCACAGAAATTTTTATACCTCAGCACGTGCATGGTAAAAAGGAAGAGTTACCAAGCAAGCTGTAGTACGAGCTGTTTGAGTCAGAGGTACCATGAACTACAGCGCCAGTGAGCTGAAGATTCTTGTGTAGAAACTTCTCAACACTTAGGATGTGAAATGCAAACAGAAAGGAAACACCCCTGTGCAAGCAAAGAGTGTATTACACAGCTGTGGAATGAGCGAAAGGCAGCTATTGGTGGAGACGCTTTGTCATCACGTAAAATACATCTCAGCAAGGGAATGAAGGCAGCAACAGGACTGCGTTAGCTATTTTAATCAGGGATAACACACATGTCCAGGAGTCAATCCATTTAGGTAATGGGTCTTTTAATTTTTTGCTATTATTAAAATAATGATCCAATTTGTTTCCCTATGGAGTAAAGATTCAGATTTAAGAAGCAAGTACACCATATCCACAAATTGTATGTTAACGCACCCATTATGATGCATGTATTTGCACAATCTGAAAAATTAGTATCTTCATCCAAAATGCCAATGCTGGAAGGAAGGGGAAGCAATTCAGGACAGGAAAAAAATTCTCCAAGTCAGTTATTACAGCATCAGTCTTACCCTTATCTTCTCTGAATGGGTTCAGGAAACGATCAAACCTATAGTTACTGGTAAAGTCATCTTGAGGAATGATGCCAAGTCGTAACTTCTTGAATGCTCAGTTAACCAAAACGTACAGTACAACCTCAAACAAGCAGCGGAAGGGGATGTGTAAGAGAAACTGCACAAACTACTCCAAGATATTTATAAACAAATTATTAATGGTCACTTCATATTAGCTTTGAGTTACCCACATTTCTGAACAGATGAAGACTCTCCTTCCTCGTCAGTTTAAAAAGTATTCCAGTTCCAGAATACAGAAGGTTTTAACATTAAGGCATACATACAGCTATGTTGTTTGTTTTCATTTAATAAAGATCGATTTACTCAAATACATGGAATGTTGGCACAAAACTAAAGCTCTTGTGGAACAGCTACCAATCATACACAAATATTCCGTGAGGTCCTCTTGACTTGCATTTCTCTGATAGATACACCACAAAATGGCTTTTATAATACAAACTGGATCAAATCTCTAAATAATAAGTAGCAGTTAAAGTAAATGGTTTGCTTTATTTGTAAATTATGTACAGAATACATTTTTTTTAATTAGGATGGAGCAGGAGAAAGAAAACAGCCATGATTTCCAAACGGCGCTGCTTCCTTCACCTGCTGGAGATGACATCTTTCTCTGAACCAGATGTACAAAACCAGTTTGGATTTCCTCAGTTGCTGGCACACAGTCTGGAGAAAGAGTGAACACTGCAGCCAAATTCAGCGCTACCAGTTTTTTATATTTTCAGCAAAATACTTCTGCTAAAACTAGTTTTCTTAGGAAAGTTTTCACAATCTTTTGAAAGTAAAATAAAGAAAAATACCAAGACAACTGTGGGCTAAGAAGGGCTTTACCTAACCAGCTATCAAATGAGTATAATTAGGAATAATCTGAGATTTGGTCATTTGACTTTTACCTGTTTTACAAAAGCAAGTTTGAGAAGCTGAACTAATGGACCAGTTATGCAAGTACCAGAAAACGATGTTTTTCAGTATGTTTGAGGACAATCTGGGCAATCTATCAATCAATAGAAAACTTGTCAGATTGATAAAACTTCTGTAAATGGATATTAATGATTAACATAGTACCAAGTAATCAAGTTAATGGTTAAAAAAATGAAGGAACTAGATACAAAACTGTTTGGTAACATGTATATTTCAGCAAACAGAGATGCTACTGTATGGTCTATGTTTTGGTGATCAGCCAACAAAGAAAATCCAACCATTTGCACATACTTAGTCCCAAAAACACAGTGAGTTATGATTTTTCATGTGAAGGCCTACTTTCGGTATCTTCCTCCTCTTCCTCTTCACAATCCCCTTCATCTGTTTGCTGTTCCAGTTCCTCTTTTGTGATCATTTCAAAGTCGTTTCCATTTCCGCTACTGTGCTGGGACCTGTCGTCTTCACGCCTGTCACTGTCAGTGTCTGAATGTCGCTCTCCTCCTGAGCCGTCTGTTCCCGAGTTCCTCATTGCTTCTGTTTTCCCATCGTCTTCTTCCTTCTTCTCGCTATCTGATTTTTCCTCGCTGTCGTATTTTTGCTGCTTTTTGGATTCTGATTTTTCCTCTTTCTTTAAGTCTGCTTTTGGTCCTTTGTATTCGTGTGTGTACAGGGGCCTGAAGGAGTCAATGAATCCCACGTCTGCTGTAAGATTTGGCAGGAACCAGAAGTGATGCCTTCCTCCAGTGATGAGCCAGATGATAAGAAAGAGGATGCAGCGAGCTGTATAAAAAAGGAAAAGAAAAATTTGAGGTTCTATGATAAACATCCCCACTGTGCAACTATGGTGTAAGAAATACTCACTACTAACACGTACTCAAAGCTGGGGACAGGGGTGACCTGGGGGGAAATCTCTCATTCTGCAATAGCATCGTGGAAGAGTTTGTTTTACCATGTCTTCCCCACCCCGTTAACCATGCATCTTATCTCCAATTTTGCTCTTTAGCCACTCAGCCAAAGAAAGCTTTAAAATCCTGGTTACGCCATTCTCCCCACTGAATCTATTTGTATGTTCAGTTCTTGGGTTTGCTTTGCCCCTTTTTTTTTTATTGGCAGTAACCAAATCTCCACTATAGAGGAAACACACACAGGTGACACCAGCTTGTTTGTTCTTTCTTTCTTTTTTTCTTTCTTTCTTTCTGTGGCACGCCTGACACCCAGTGGCCACGAGGGACATCCGCAGATGGAATCTGGCTCTTAACAACAACATCAGGCATCCCAGACCACTTTTAAGAAGCAGACTGTGTTCCTGCCGTCAAAAAGAGGATGATTGACACTCACCAACGGCAAGAAGAAGAATACTGGCGACAAAACAGCCCGCGCCTACGCTGAGGTAATAAACACCAACACGCATTTCTGCTGGCCAGAGCGGGAACAGAGTTGCAGCTATAACAGCAATCACTAAATAGAAAAGTAAGAAGAAAAGCATGAGAAGCACAATTAGTTTTTCCTGGTACATGTATAAAGGTTCTAGGCTTACCATTTATTCAAGGTTTTGGCTAAGCATAGTATGAGCTACTGATAGTATTTTAGGCCTTGAGTGAAACCTAGTCTAGATTCACTGCTCCTGTTTTCCGACTGGGCAGAAAGACACCACATGCAGCAACTCTGCGTTGCTGTGCTTAGTCAGCAGAGCAGAGCAAGCCCCTAGAGGAGACGGCAGGAGCAAGGAGCTGCCAAGAACCAGCAGGGTGGCCCCAGGGACCGGTCACAGGCCTGAAATGGCCGCAAGGGATGGCACGGATTCTCAGGAAAGGTGCTTCTCTCAGGGCGAGGAAGCTGGACGGTACAGGTCAAGGGTGTCAGATCAGCAGTACATTGTATGATCTGTTAGCTCGCTGACATCAGGTAACATCAAGACTAATTTAGATTAAAAATTAGCTGATTGGGCTTACCCTACACAAATACAAGTTCTAGGGTCAGAAAGGTATCGTTCGTAGTGTAAAATAATTCCTTCAACGTCTTTCACGTTTTTATACAACCCACGTTTGCCTATTGGGCAACTTACTCATCAGCTTAAAGCAACAAAAATAAACAGCTTGCGAACTTGTGCAAGTTCCGATATGTGTTAAAGCACGTTTCAGGTTCAGTTTTGTTTGTTTTAAACATGCGTAGCCCCTCCATTCTGAGATCAAAATTAATATAATATGATTGGTATCAAATCATGCTGAAACTGAAGAGCAACAGCTTTGTCCAGAAAGAAGACAAACCTCCCCAAGGACAGACAGGCTTGTTGATACTATGCCTACATTTATAACATGCTCACTAATATCTGCTCTTACTTACCAAGTACAAGTCCCATGGCAAAAGTTTTAAAGTGAACAGGGTCATAGATCCACACATACACCTACAATAGAAATAATGTGGTTTTCACCTGGAAAACAAGCTCTCTGAGACATGATTTCATTTATACCCTCATCCAAATGCTCACTGCCATGCTATAATACTCAGTGCTGAGCAAATGGCCCTACGGTCAGTACTGTATAGGGGCAGTGTATCATAAGCAGGGCTTTACTTTGAGCAGGACTTGAAATAGGTTTCTGCCAGTGAAAGAAGAGCAAAAGGAGACAGACAGACAGCCAAGGGGCTGCAGGCCTGCATGCCCACACCGACTACCTTAGCTACGTGCCGATTATAATCCGAGCCTCATGGCAACTGCGCTGCTGAGGCAGGGCACGAGGCAGAGCTGGGCAGTGCACTGGTGGTGCTGGAGGCTCCCAGCTGGGAGGGGAATAAGGAAGGGAAGGAATTGCCATGCTGTGTGAGAAAAATAGTGGAAATCTCAGACTGGATCTCTCAAAGAATTACTTCATGAAAGAAGCCGTATTCAGAGTAACTTACAGGTGACGTAAAATCCTGGGGAAAACAATCAGACAGTAAAACCGATAGGGAAATGAAAGATTCAGAAATATCACTGAATCAAGGTTTGTTTTTATCTTTCTTTATTCATTAATGTTGTGCGGCATGAAGCAAAAAAAAAAAACAACTGTAAAAAAGTAAATTTCTTAGGTCGACCAAGTGGAAACAAAAAATACTTTTGGCTGTGAAGAGATTTCCTTAAGAGAAAAAACCCAGACTGAACACGTGGACCAAAGCAACCAGCTGAAGTGCTCGTTTCAGCTTCAGCCCCATTAGGTGGCCTCAGATAACTATAAATGTGTCCTCTGTTCCACAGTGCACTGTTATCTAAATGTCTGCAGTTGCAATACTCAGTACCAAATGTTTGTGCAAGAACTGTGCATCCATTTGAATCAGATTTGCTTAGCCTTATTAAAAAAAAAAGAAACTTCTTGGTAAAGTGCAGGATTTTCTGAACTAGAAAAATAGGGGGTTTTTTTTCTTACCAAACTGAACAGTTTGAATCTTAGTGATTAACTGTGAAAAGAAGCTGCTGATGACAAGAAACCAGCAACCCTCATATCAGATGAGTTAATATGAACTATCATGAGGACACCTCAGAGGCAGTAATGCAGTTTCTCAGTGTGATGCAACAAGGAATATTTAATATTCTCCTCACAGGATGTGAAAGCTGACTATGTGCAGGTGTAGCTCTGCTGCCAGTCAATTGCTCTGTGAGCCCAAACAAGCTGAAGATCATGACGGATGACTGGGCAATAAGATAGTGTGCAGTACTCAGTGTTTAAGTGCAAAATAATGAAGAAAAGCAAAAAATGGCTCTGATGTAAGTACTCAAAGATTGGCTCTAAATCAGCTACTACTTAAGAAAGATCTTGAGGAAAAACTGATGTTTCAATATCAGCCACCACATTGCCATTAATTTTTCTTTCAACATGTTATGAAAGAGTTTGCAGAAATCCAGGAAATTAACCTATTAGCTGACACTAGTATACTGACACTAAAAGTTAGAAAGTACCCATAAATCTTACCTCATTTCCATCCAAGAAAACTTGGTCTTCGTGTGGCTCAAGTTTAAATTTCCTCTTAGTTTCCTTTTTCTTGGGTGTTCCTGGGGTCTCATCCTGAGGAAAAAATAAAATTAAAAAAATGATTAAGAGGTTTTTAATTTCCAGTGTTTTAATATATTGAGTCTTATAACTTTACACAAACCTAAGATCACATTCACACTTTTTTTTAAAGTAAAGTAAAGTTGCTTTATTTCCTCCTGTTCTCATTTATTACCAACTGAGTACGTAAAAAATAAAGGAAAATTGTAAGGAAAGAGAAATTTTATTTTTAGTCAGTGTCTAAGGACTATGCTATGACTTCAGAATTACATCGTGTCTTCAAATGCACAGCAAAACTACGCTGATATTAACAGGAAGTCTGCACAAAGATCACGAACAGGGTACAACACTTCATAACCACTAACTTTGTTAGAATTATTTGGTACCTTGGTGCATATTTACCACATGGGCATCCTGTCAGAATCAGTTTTTGCCTGTTTATCCTCCTCAACCTCTTCTTGGACCTTGTGCTTCCTCTTCCCTGTTTCCTTCTCTTTGTTTGAAATTAACTTTTTGATTTTTGTCCTGTTGTTCAAGTTACTACCCACTGGTTTATATAATCCACTAAAATATCAGTTCAATAAATAATGATTAGTTTAAAAATTAACATCACATTTAATAATGTAACTCTGCAGATGACAGGGAATTGGAGTGGTTCATAACTTTCCTAATTAGCATTTTTAAGTACCTCGAGTTAGGTAATCTTATACTGGCTTCTATGTTTAGACTGCCAGCAAGATTGTTTTGTTTAGAATTCTTTCATTAGCCATGTAGCTTTCTTCTGAGATCCAGAACTCTGTACAAAGACTACACCTCTCACTAAACGTGCCACTACTTCACTTAGAAGTGTCTGGAATAATAACAACTTTTGAGCACTATCCTGCTAACTCTCACTGGATTCATACCACTGTATATAGAAGAAAAAGCACATCCCTTCATCAGGCTTCTCCTGCAGATTCCTAACATTTTCATTTAGGAGTTCTGTTCTGCTAATAAAAGAAATCAGGAGTGAACACGTGAACATGCACATGAAACTTTGTACAGTAACAACAGTTTGAACTTTAAAGGAAGTAAATCAGAAGTCTGTGCAAACCAGGCATTATGCGGATTAGTCATGGAGCTGTCACACACAAACCCGCCCACTACTGCAGAGTTATTTACAAGCACCAAGTATCAAATATTACATTCCAAACATTCTTATTACCAAACGCTGCAGAATTGGGTTTGTTTCACATGTGCAGCCACACTGTTTTGAGATGTCAGGCCACATGCGTATGTGTCACTACGCTAACATGCACTTGCACAAAGCATCAGTGCCCGCTGCGGCTGAAGATAAGTAATTTTCAATTTAGTGATGAGGTACACAAAGACCCAACCGAAGCCTCTTTTTTGATATGGACCAAAATCAGAACATCTCCAAAGTTTTTTTTCTTTACGCCAATGTAACCTTAACAATTAACTAATGCATACTCTGTTACAGGTTTGTCTCTTCTCTTACAGGTAGTACTGACCTTCTTACACTCCTCTTTTTCGCCATCCTTTTTCTTTTCCTTTTCTTTCTTAGTTTTTTCATCTTTGCCACTTTCCTTCTTGCTCTTTTTCTCCTCTTCTTTCCCACTCTCAGCCTTTCCTTTTTCCTTTTCTTTCTTGGTATCCTTGTCAGGTTTCATTTTCATCACTTTTAATGCTCGATGAAAGAACTGTTTTTTCAGGAGTCTTAAAATGAGAAAAGTTAAATGATACATTTAAGTGTGGCTGCGATTATAACGTTTACACTCAATTACATTATTAGATACCAGTCTAGATTATCTAATATAATTATGAATAGCATGACTGAAGGACAGAGACCAACATCATCTGCTCTATTTACAAAGAAATAAACCAGACCTAATTATCCTGTGTCTCACCTCTTGCTTTGCTCTTTTTTTAATCTGTTCAAAACTGGGTAAAAAACATACTTTTCTGTGGCAGCATTTTGCATAGATACAAATGGATACACAAGATGTAGGACAGAGGAAGCCACCAGGTCAATTTAATTATGTTTCCCATTAATGCAACTCCAACCAAGACTTATTTTCAAGTTCATGTCAATGTATTTCATAGCAAAAATAAGGAAGCGGACATATGGCTTATCAAGCTCCTTGGTAAGAGGCGTGTGATGAATAAAATCACCCTGCTGGTGGTACATATGGAAGCATTCCATTCATACCAGCTACAAACAAACCTTACAACAGCAAGTATATCTGTGGCCAGCAGGGCACCAGGAAGTAGTATTTGGTAGTTTTAAGGCTGTCACCAACAGTAATGTCCTTGAAAGGATCACAGCCAAATTCAGAATAGGAAGAGCAGTACAGAATACTGCTCTTCAGACTGAGAGGAAGCAGCAGGGTGTCAAATCCAAGCACTGAAAATCCTGGTCCTGTGCTCCAAATCGATTTGTCTGTGGTTTCTTTCATCGCTTGCTGCAGCCCAAATCCTTATGCTGGACTGCTTGTTGAATTAGGAAAACGTGCTAAAGAGAGAGAGGTCATTCTACCAACTCAACTCATGTGCATGATGACTATCAGGCAAAGTTGTTTCAGGTATATAAAAAAACCCCTTCCTTCAGACAATTGTTGACATGGATTCTCCTTCTAGCAACAGAAAATCACTTGTTTGGGAGAAACTACTTTTCTTCACAGCTGGGAGTTTCGGGGGCTCAAGTACTGAGCAGCCCACAGGACAGGTCTGGCCTGCAGGACAGCTCTTTCACTTGCAGGAGCTACCTCTGATGGAATATAAAACGACGGGACTGTGCAAGACCCCCTGCTCGGAGCATGGAGCACAGTATCAGTGGGGCCAGCAGCCAGGTCCTGAAGTGGGACAGATCGTGACATAACTAATGAAGCCCAGATTGCTTGCTGATTCCTGACTTGGTAACCCTCCATAGCTCTGCTGAACAAAGCATTATTGATGTAGCTTATCTGTGACAAATGCCCTCAAGAGAAAAGTTAGTGAACTTAGATCAATACATAAGTGTACTGGGAAACCTTATGTACTGGAGCAAAATCAGTGCCAGAGAATAGAGGGTTGCACTGATTTTCTCTGAACACTACACAGGCATTCTTTACACTGCTGGAGCTGAAGGACTTAACCTGTCATCTCATCCGATGTTTTCGTAACTGAAGAACAAACGCACAGACTCCTACCTCAGTCCGAAGACTGTGGAAGGGAAAACTTATTTTTCTGCTTGCATTAAAATAATGCTTTTTTTCCTAAACCTTCTTGAAGGAATTAGCAAAAAGATTAAAATTCAAACACAGAATCAGCCCTGCCTCAGCCCTGGAACTGGAAGAAGAATCTCATCTTGCTGGATGGCTATCTAAAAGAGGCCAGAAAAAAAAAAGACTAAGTATTAGCCACATTCTTCATTTCTAGGTAGGTTTCGCAAAGCTCTCCAAGTGTAGACAGTCCCCTTAACCCTATGAGTATGCCCCAAATGAGGTATATCAGAATATGCCATTCACCTAAACAAGCAGCAGAGACAAAAAGACCTCAAATTCCAGCTTCTGCCATGATAGCAGACCAGATCCACGGGAAGGAGAGATTTGCGAGCTCTGACCCTACTAACTTAAAATAACTATCAAATTTGGGGATACCCTTTTGTTTCATCTTGCTGCCCCAAGCAGCGCTATGAAAGCATGAGAGAGTTTTGAGAATAAAGATGATAAAACTACGCTGTGTCTATTTCTGGTGTGACACCCTCAAATGCAGTAATAAATTACAATCATTATTTTTATATATGACCACAAATGTTTTAGAATGCATGAAGCCTAAGTGAAATTCATTCCTAAATAACTAAGACATCTTGATAACTATACTTATTAATAAAATTGATGAATTAGGCTAGGTCATACCTGTTGCAGTAATCAACTACAGACTCCCGGGTTGTAAATAAAGCCTCTTCTCCTTTCTTCGCCTTTGCCCATTTAGAATCCAGGAGGCAATCCACAGCTTTTGAGGCTACAGGGAAAAATGAAAGTAAAAATGCATTAAAATTAATGACATTTATTTTCAAATTTAGCCTACATTTCTTCAACCACACCAACCAGTCAGTTCTGGTGATGCTACACATCCTCTCAATCTTTGGAGTAAGACTAGCTGCTATTGGGAAATACATTACTCTAGACAACTACACACCTTTAAATCACAGAGTGAAAAGTTTATTGTGTTTACTTCAGGCTGATAAGATTAATTTTATGACTATCTAATGCCCAGTTACGTTTTCAAAACCAATCTGTAAGATCAGTACTTATTAGATAAAGCACTAATAATAAAAACAAAACACACACACACACAAGTACAATGTTAGAAGAAAAAAGTTTCATTCTCTGGTTAAAAGTAACCCTACCAATAAAATAATCAACTCGGTGGCCCATCATGTTGGTGGATTTTGTTGGACAGTTGAAACGTAAGTATTTAGCAACAGCCTTCTCCTCTTTGAATGGCTCACCAACCTCCTGCAATAGTAAAAGTGCAAAATTAATAGTTTTAAACACATGGGAAAGACACTCATTTGGGCTCAAAAAGAAATATTACAAAGCCCTCATTATTGTATGGCAATACATAAATAACAAACAACATGTAAAAGATGTGAAAATAGGTCAAGTCATTTTTCCCCATAACTTTCTGTCTACATAAAGCAAAGAGGCAGGAATTCTGAAATTAGATGATCCAAAGGTAACAACTATGAACCTACTTAACAGCTCTGCAAAAAAAGGCAAGCTAAAGGAGGAAGCAAGAGGAAAGCCCTGGGCACACAGAAAGCTGCTGCCGGCATACAAGCTTGGATGAAAACAGTTGTGAAGCTGTGAGCAAAGAGAAAGAACAGAGTGAGGAATAAGCACGTGTGAAATGACAGCAATGCAGGTGTACTGAAAGAATACAAAGCAGCTTGAATTTCATGTGAAGGAGGAAAAAACCATGTTGAAAAGAAGTTGAAAGATTTGGCTACAAAATTTCAGTACCGCTGCACGACTACAAAATGACTTAAACTTCAGAGTACCATTGAAGAGACTCTTCCAATCTAGAGACTAGGAACATCAGCACAAAGCAGGATGAAGTATGCGAACATGAAACAGCAGTTATACAAAAAGGGAGCCCTTAGTCTGCACGCGTTCATAAATTCTGTACATTTACCAACTTGCAGAGAGGAAGCAGAATTCAAAGACGTGTAAGACAGAAGGATGGAGATGGGCATTTTCAACTATGTAAAATTAAGACCTAATATTTGTAAGCAGGAAAGGAAGACCTTTCTAATGTTCCTGCTTCAAAAAAACATATCTGAAACAAACATTTGGTACATCACACTGACTCATGCAAACTTCCTCAAAATTCCTTTCTGTAAGAGTTCTTTTAATCAGTAATGTGTAATTCTCCAAATCATCCTGCTACTCACAGATCAATAACAGGGAAACACCAGGACATCTTTTCAGCCTGGCAGTACCTCTTCTGTACCTATTCTTGTCATGCCAGCCAAAGAAATAGATTACCGAAGCCACAAAACAGATTGGTGATTTACAGGAATACATGGAATTCAAAGATTCTATTTAAAGACGTAATGTTTTCTAAAGGTCAATAAACATATACAACCTCCATTACCGCTTTTAAGATGTATAATCATAATATCACAAGAAGCATGTTAAGTGGAAATGCAAGGCCAAATAGATGTTGTTACACCAGAATAAAAACTTCAGGTGGTGAGAGTTGTTAATTTTCAACAGTTTGCACAGCTAACATTCAAAATCAACTGGGTAATGAATTTTCCCTCTAGAGGAGATTGTTGCTTTTCCTATCTGAGGACAATTTTAAAGAGAATACTACAGACATAAGATATCCAAATGCCAAAAGCACTCTGTTAGTTCTGAGATTACTGACATTTTTTAAAGCCTAAATTCTTTATATGTATGCAGAAATATGCTCTCATACTCACCAGTTACTTTAAAAACATGTGCCTAAATTAAGCCAGATGATCCTAACAGTCCTCATATAGATTAAATTAACTCTTTCTCTGTGCTCAATCTTTTTTTTTTTCCAACTTAAAAAATCAGTACAAAACATCAGATAACTGATGGAAAACTATACACTAACTGGCAGTGCATGTATGCACATAATTTATATGCTGTGGTTTGATGTCCCCATATATGGTACAGTTGTACCAGTATCTGTAAATCACTGATGATACTACCAAGTTTGGTACCAAAACAGATTTGGTTTAAAAGCAACAAAATGAGTTACAATGCATTTAAAGAAAATGAGTGAACATGTACCATCGTTACCATATGGCATGTGTAAGGTACCATGGAGACTGACAGTTGACTACATGCAGCAATTTTGTTTCAAAATAATGCTTTTCTAGTATTTCTTACCAGCAAATTAAACTTAGAACAACAATTCATGGGGCAAATATTCTTCTTCACAGCATAGACAGTAAAACAGTCAGAGAAGTTACAGATATTCACACCAGTATTAATTCCTTTGCTAGGATTTTTTTTTTTCTTCCTAAAATATTTATCATTCTGCTAGGTCATGTGATATGCTATACAGGCAGTGGCTGGCACCAGGAGATTTTTTTATTATTATTATTATTATTTATTGCTCCTTACCATCTATTGCTTTGTCCTTTTCTGTGGGATAGTTTCATAACATCCCAGACAAAAAAAGCTTCCCTGTGAGAGAGACTGCCACAGTTTAACCGAGCTCATTCTGAGAGTTTCCCCTGCATTTAATTCCCATTTTCTCATGCTATTTTCATCTCTTTATTTGCAGACCCAGGCTTCCGTTAAAATATTAAAACATATGACTGACAGAAAATAATACTACATTTCATCATAAAGTGAAATCAACAAAAGCACTGAAAATTTCAGTATCCTAAGCATAACTTTTTAAAGATGCAGTTCAACTGATCTTTATGTTCAGTTATAAATACAGCCAAAACCCAGGCACTTTAAGCCTCCTTATAGGTTTAGAAAAAGATTATACAAATGAATCAAGGGGTAGTTCTCAATAAATTATAAAGCTTTAAAACAGAGGAAGCAGCCTTAAAAAGCATACAAAAACTTCCTGACATTTCAAGTTTGCTTTTATAGGAAAGACTGAAAGATTCAAGTACTATCTCAGGCAATATATTTCTGGAATGTTGTAAAATGTCTTCTCAATTAAAATTCTATGATTAAATTGTTTTCAATTAATAAAAAATAGGATAGTGTGAAGCTTCCAAGTACTTCAGCTCTACATTTTGTTTTAGACCATTGCATTTTACATATTGAAACAACCATGCTGTCATTAGACAGCATGTAAAATTTAGAGATTTATGATCCCTGATAATTTACAAACTCTGGAAGAATGCCATTAAAAATAAAATCAAACCCAATTACTTATTTATCTAGACAGAAGAACTCCATCTACAGGAAGACAGGAAAAGCAGTGCTCCATGTACCTACTAACTAGAAATACACTGACATTTTATTTTTTTTTTAAGAATAATTCTCAAGCATTCCTATCAAAATTATGCTCTATATGAATTCATAAAACAACATTGAGATTTTCAATCCCTGGGACCTTCCAGACCCACTGAAGTGAAAGGAAAACCCTAATCAAATTATTTTTTTACTATTATCTCCCAAATCAAAATATAGCACGGTGCATTCTGAACCTCCTTCAATACACTGATGTAGTTCCCAGTTAATTCAACCTCCAGCTGGGAGTGCAGCAGCAGAGAGGCCTGTATGCATTAAAAATAAAAACATCTGAACTGAGCTATTAAAACCAGTGTGACCATGAGCCTCCTTCTCCCTCCCACCTCTACCTAAGTATGACTTAGTCAGGTTCTCTTACTCCTGGAACCACTCAATGGATGTCAAAGGGCCAGAGCATATTTGTAGTTTCACATTTTGCTCCCCGCCCCCCCCCCCACCTTGGCATCACAGTTGCGAGAAGACAGGTACGACCCAAGACAGGATGATTTCCTTCCACAACACTGTAATGTAAACAAGATTTCTGGAAAATCAGAGGAGTAAATGATCACTATCACTAACAAGTTATTTCATGTGCAGACAAACGCATTACAAGGATTTATGCTCCTCTGTTTTAAAGGGGCATCAACATTCTTTGATTTTAATAACATGAATCTCTAGTTTATTTCTTTGCTCTTCCATCTGAGAACTTAGATGTTCAGAACACCATCCCTCACAGAAGACTTCTGAAGCCAAATAGTTTATACAGTTTTCAGATAAAGAAAAGAAGAAATTTAAGCACATTTGCCATGTGCAGCCTGTTTTTCAAGCTGAGAGGCTATGTCAATAATGACACTATGTCATTTTTGGAACACATGTTCCATTCTTCACACCTCTCCTGATATTATAACTTTATTAGTGTTATCGTCTCTGAAGATGGTCTGAGCACATCAAAACTTGGGCTGAATCACAAGATTATCTTTTTCTCAAGACCTTAGACTAGAAGATGTTCTGCAGCAGGGGAGTGGGTACTCCTCATCTATTCAGCTGAAACATTTATACTTTGCCTAAAATAAATCAAGGTGCAGTAGGACACATTAGGGTCTTATGAGTTGCTCTTAGGACTCCATCTGTATTTTCTTCAGTGACTAATAAACATAAAATTATCCAACTCTTGCACTGATGACCAGTACATGGATTGCCCAAGGTCTCTTAAAAGAAACTGTGGCAGAACCATGCGGAGAAACCAGTTCTTCTGGATTACCGTGGCTGCGTGCTAGCTACAAGACATTAACTTTTCTTACAGAAAAAGATTAACAGATTTTTTTTTTGTCGTATAAGTATCCTATAAAAATAGAAGTATTTGTTTTCTTCCTTCTTTCTTTTCAGCTATCACTAAATTGTTTGAGCAAAAGCTGTAAACATACAGAGTTCTAAAACACGTCAAAAGAGCAACGTACAGTACTTTGAAGCCAAAACACGTCAGCTTCAGTCCTCTTCTAACCCTATGCCAGTTGGTTTGACTTTTTCCCTTCCCATCTCCAAAAACGTAACTCAATTTTCAAAAGACAGCGATTCTTGTTTTAATGACAAGTGAGGCTGCTACTTCTAATTCTTATTTTTCTGTGATGTCCCACCTCAGTCTTTGTTCCTTTCTCCTCTATCACCTGATACCACTCACTTTCAAAGAAGTCATTTAGCCATTCTCCTTTGTTAACATCCCACTCAGCTTTACTAGAATTTATGAGAAAATAAAGACAAACAAGCAAGCTGGATTAAAATCTGCGTTACTGGAAAACCATTGCATTGGCATTTCTGAAGATCCTTTCCATACTCATTCACAAAAAACTGTAGCACAGGAAGCAGCAATACAGCTGTTGCACACTGTCCTTCCAACAGAGCCTAAATCAAGACGTGACAGAAATATAGGCTGCAGCAGCAAATAATGACTAGTAGATGTCCTTCATCAAGAGAATCTCAAAGCTTGAAACCAGTGATTCAAGACAAAAAAAAAGTCAACACGGAAAGTACGTACCATTAATGGCACGTACACAGCATTGATGCCACCTCAGCCATCAATTTGCAGTGAGACATTTGCCTAAGAACTGTTTTCTCTATTCATAAGAACAGTATTTGTATGCATTAACATTTCTAGAGCAGAGGACGCAGCGCTAAGGTGCTATGCAAGTGCTATTAATTGCAATGCAAAGATAAACAAAACTTCACATGTGTGGAATAAAACCACGCATAATGGAATCCAGCCAATGTAATTAAAACTTAATGCCTACTTAACAGTCAAATTGCAGACCTGCCAACAAAGTGCCACGTGTTACCCAGCTGAATGCTTGTCAGAGTAACCAACTCTGAAGATTTTGTGCTTAAGTGAATATTTCAGGATACATATGGAACCATATTTTTTTTCCAAGAAATGAACTAGCTTTGATCAGGTTGCTGGAGTAACAGGCATTCAAAGACATCTCCCATCTTTTCATATGTATCTGTCTAAAGAAAAAAATATTAAACTAGGCATTAGACAACATATGTTGTTCTTCTTTTAATAAGTTCTTTATATACATTAAGCATTCTTGATTTCAGAAATTTGAATCATATGGGAGCCCACTGGCTTGAGCAATCTGCATCCTACAGACCAGTCTTTTTTCACTACTGCATGGCTGAAGTAATCTCCATGTTAATTACAGTTAAAATACCATCAGGAATGACACTTTGAAAACTTTACCTCTAAAACGTCTTTATTCAAACTTCTGAAGTTAAGATTTCTGCAACTTCCATAACTTTCAGCTTGTTGCCAGAGGAAGAGTCTAAGCTATGCAATACAGATTGGGCAATGTGTCTTTTCGTGAAAATGCTTTCTATAAAATGCATCCTTCCTGTTACCACTTTCGATAGAAAACACAGAAAGTAGGCTTGACAGAACTTTGAACTATTTTATTGAGACTTTTTCATTTCTCATCTCATGTGTAGCTAGCTGACCTAACTACCACAATTCCAATTTTGATGGCAGACATAAAATCCTACAAAAAATATTCAGAACCCCGGTTCTGTAGACATACTATTTGTAATTTAACTTTATTACATCAGCCTCTTCCACAGCCAAATAAACTGTCTCCACCCAAGAACCTTACATTTGTCAAGAAATACAGCTCTACTTAATGACAATGGGGTATTCAAATGTCAGACTTGCATACAGTATGATAAATAGTCTTTTTATTAAGGGGTACACATCATCCTAAAATAAGTACACACTTCTAAAGTACCTGAAACACCTACAAATAAAAATCCCACACTTCATTTTAAGAGAAGAAACTTGCAGCAGTATCCTGAAACGTGACAATCATACTGTAACTATGCCAATAAAGCTTAAACCCCCTCCCCCCAAAACAACTACCAAGAAAAATACATGCAGTTTTATTCACTGACCAATTAAGAACACCCTTTGGGCATTCAACAGTATTCTTTGTTCATTGTCCTGTCCTCCCATTGTTGTTGACATACACTAGGAAACTACTAAGATGCAATACACATTTATCCGCATAATTGTATCACAAATTTAGGCCACAATCTTAAACCTTAAGCGTTAACACCCAGACATCGATTTAATTACTAACAATCCGGGAAATACTTTTACTGCTAACAGGCTGGAAATTAAGCATGTGCTTAAGTGCCTGCAAGACCACAGCCTTGGGTATTACACAAAACATTAAATTACGTTTAATCTGGTTTTGATGGATGCTCTATTGAGCTGTTGTCATCCTTGGTAAGGGACAGTCTATAACGATTATGAAAAGAGAGTAATTCTGTAATGTTTTACGATAATTCATTGAATGTCTGCGACTGATACGGCTTGCTTAACAAAATTTTGATTAACTACCCTTTGCCTTTCTCCCCCCTCTCCCCACCCCAGTAATTTGAATTAAAGGAGAAAAAAGGAACCATTACAAGTACAGGCACATCTCTGTCTTCTTGGGGGAAGGGAAAGTGGGCTGGGAAGGGAAAGGATGAGAAAGGAGAGAGGGCAAGCAAGCAGAAAGATGACATATGAACTGTACATTGATTTCTCTCATGAATATTATCTCCACTTACAGCAGCGCAACAAATCCCAAACAAAGACTATTTAGGCTTAGCATTAATAATACATGACAGTAACAGGCATTATAGTAACTGATGCTGTAACTATGCCTAAAACATGCATTAAAAACTCCGTAAAACTCACTGTTAAAGTTATATATTGAGAAGTCACTTTGAGGTAAGTGAAAACACCTAAGCAGTCTTCACTTTGGCTTTAAGTGACACCACATAATTATCACCGCATTTTAACGTGATCTCAAAGCTGATTAGGTCTATTTTTAGATGCTGTTGTTTGTTTATGTCTTCTAAAAACAAATTGCCTTTCCTTACCACATCATTTCCTGGCTGGGGCACATTAGTTTTTAAGATGCTTACACCATCTGTCCCATGTCTCTTGCTTACGAATCACTGGAACAGACACACTGGGTCAGCTGCTGGCTAAGGTGGCTGCTCACCTGGGTATTTTGAGTCTTGTTATACCACATTAAGCTATTGTTCAACATTAGTAACGGAGTGAGATCCTAAGTATAAAACAGCGATTAAAAATAGGTAACAGCTGGAAATCTCACTCTCTGGTCATCGAGAAAGACGATGGACTTGAGGGAGCTGACCCCATCAGGACAGAACCGCCAGGCCCTTGGATAAATGGGAGGCCAGGGGTAACGGATGGGCCGGGTACCCCGCCGGCCGCCCCTCAGCCCCCGCCGGGGTCGGCAGAGTCAGCGGCACCCCCGAAACGCTCCTACCCGCGCTTTTCCGCCGCGCAGCAGGCTCCAGCTTTTCTCAGTATTTACTCAGATTTACGAGTTTGCTGGAAAAATCTGAGGAAAACCTGTCCCTCCGGTGCCAGCCCGGGCTTTTATCGAGCTCCGGTGCGGCGTTCCTCCCGCGCTCGCCGCGCCTGCGGGGCTCCCGCTGCCCCGGCGGCGGCCGAGACGAGGGCGCTTCCCTCAGCGCCGGCTCCCGCGGGCCGCCCGAGCTCACGGCACCGCCTGCCGCCGCCTCCTCGCAACGGCGTCGGGGCGGGGAGGCCGCAGAACCGGGGTGTGGGGGGGAAGCCCCTCTGAGGGGTGGTGGGGCCGCCTGGTGCAGCCTGCCCGGTGGGCCCGGGCCGCCCTGAGGACGGGGAGGGGGAGCTACTGCCTGGGGAGGGGGCACGGGCCGGGTAGGGAGAGAGAGGCTCGGCTACCTGGATCCGCTTCCTATGCCTCCGCCGCTCCGCCATGTTGTCCCCGTCTGCTCCGCCGGTGACGTGGGCCGGGGGGGGGGGGGGGCGGTGGCGGCCTCGCGAGAGGCGGCGGGAGCCGGCGGAGGGGCGGGAAGGCCGCGCCCCCTCAGCCCCTCACCGCGTCTGGCGGCGGCGGAGGGTCCGCCCAGCCTCAGCGCCGCAGCCCGCCTCGACGGCCGCGCCTCTCTTCAGCCCCCTCGGCGGGAGGTGCCGAGGTCTGAGGGAAAGTGCGCTCGCTGCATCCCCGCGCCGGGCCTCCGTTTTAGTGGGCCGCCCCGGTTCGAAGGCATCGGTATCCTGCCGAGGGGCCTGGCTGGGCCCCCATGGGGCTGTCAGGGCTCCCTGCAGCAATCTGGTTAATGAGAAACTCCCCGCGGGGGAGACGCAGCCTCTCCTGCTCCTGTGCCCGGGCTTCACCCCGCGGTGCTCAGGCCCCATCGTCTAAAGTCCAACTCCCAAATCGGTACCGAGGTCTCCCGCCACCGGGTTCCCTCACAGACAGCCGGGGCTGCGCATTAAGGCCTACCCAAGACAGGAGGCAGCGCTCCAGGCACCATCCAGCCATGTTGGCCACAGGCTGGACAAAGCCAATGTTGCCCATCATCACCCAGAGGAGTCACTGGGTATCTGAAGAGCTGGCCCGTCCCGCTGGAATAAAGGTGCTCCAGCTCTTTCACAGTAAAAATCTATACATTCAGTTTTGATAACTCCTAAACGGGATGTTTGGCCTTAAGGAAGCTCGATGTAGCAGGCCTTTGTTAGTTATTACCTATTTAAACATGCTCTGATTGCTCAGACCTTCTCATATACCTACAGAATTAGATTTAGAATTCAACCTATAAAAAGTAAAATGGCTTTTTGTCAGAGGTTGTCCTGCGTGCTTTCCCTATGAGGTCACTCAAGTTAGCAAGGCGTATAATGGTTTATCCTGGCTCCATGTTTCCAAACCACACCCTGGCACTTTGGGATGGAAAAGTATGTACAGCGCTGTATTGTCTTGTCCAGTCCTTTCAAATCTTGTTGCCCCTTCCTGTTCCTATGCTTTTGGAACCTCTCAGATTGAAAACTAGGTAATTAAAAACCTAAAATTGTTTCCAGCAGCATATTTGCCCTTGAGTCACCGTGCCAGTTTTTGTGCTTTTTCTGGTATGACGTATTTTTCTTTTGAATGTTTTCCTCTTGCTGTTGTTGGGCAGAAAATCTATATAAGTTACAAATTAAGCTGACTGACTGAGAGTGAATGAACTATAAAAGTGTAATTCAAAAGATAAAATTGTAAGTATGGGGAATTAAAGTTGTTATGGTTACAGTAAAACAATGTCTTGTAATAAGTAGGCAAACTGCATTTATTAAAAATTAAATTTTTAAGTTGGAAATCATTTTAACAGTTATTTCATGTGCTTAACTTACAGTAACATAAAAGCACATCTGCACTAGAGGCTTTCGAGCAGAAGTTTTAGCCATCTGTAGCTTACGGCTTGCTAATAATACACAATGCCTGCAGTAGGGTTTTGGCATACTGTAGCTCAGAGCCCCTCTGCTCTCCCTGCACAGACACAAGCTGAACTTCAGCTGGAAAACTCCTCCCTGCTCTATGGGAGAGGCTGTTTGGAACCGCACTCCTGTCTGCTCGCAGCCCTCCTTGTGGCAGGCGCAATCACCACATGACAGGTCTCATTCCAGATCATCATCCCTCATACCTCTACTTTCAGGCTCTTTTAAGACCTTACTTCCCATATGCCTTCTGCGTCTTGGAATCTACTGCTGATTCATAAACCCACCTTTAATGCTTAGTTCTTCATTCTGCATTTTTTTGGCATAGTATATCAAGCTATTTGCTGCCAGAGAAGGACCTTGGATTTCCGGTTAATCTCAGTTTTCTTTTTTTTTTTTCCACAGAACTTTTAGTTCGTCTGAAACTTGAGAAATGGTAACTTGCAGGAGCTTTTCCCAGGACAGCTGGATGTGCAGCAGCAGATTGATGTGCAGCACAGGGAGCAAATTCATGACTTCAAGATCTATGGAAAGGACTGAGCGATGGACTGTGGGCCAGGGAATGTGTCCTTCAGCATGAGGCAGTCATCAGTACACTGGGAGAACAGGGAAAAAGCAAGTGGCTATATCTCAAGAAAGTCAGGGAGTGGAAGTGAAGGTCCAAACTGAGTGCATTTAAGGTTAGTGTCTATGTCAACTGTAGGGCAGGCTACAGAAAGAAGCATTTCAGAACCATGCAGTAAAGTTACACACCCTTAAGTGCCAACTGCCATTTTGATTAGAGTAGGGTTTCAGAATCATGACCACTTAAATTACTGTTGTGAAGGATATTGCATGCAAGTGGAGTGGTTTCCTTTTTCAACTGAAGCCAAACTGACAGCATTTCATTAGCCTCTTTTCCCTCCTCCTCCTCTGTTCTTTACCTCAGCTGTGTTATCTAATACAGCAGTATGGATGCTGGAAACTTAGTCCAAAAACCAGCTGGATACATTCATGAAACAAAAGTGCATCATGAGCTATCAAATATAAAAATCCCCCCTGGTTGTCTGCGTGATAGGTCCCTGGAGATAAATGGAGTATTCTGTGCTGATTGCTTTGTTCTTACACTCGGCTTTAGGCATCCTCCCTTGGCCTCTGAGGCAGGTCACTGAGTTAGGTGGTGTTCTACTTTTTCTGGTACATATTTTCTTATACCCTTATATTCACTTATTCCTGGCAATTTATCAGCATTTTTGCTGTTGGTAATCTCATTGTTTTGGGCTCAGCATCAGTCATCCTGGATCCATAAGATGATGTGGCATTACCACTATGGCATAGTTAATATACACCAGAAGTGCAAGGCTACACATTGGCAACTGAATTACTGGCAAGCATGTCATGAATTATCTCTAGAGTCACGCTGCCATCTGCAATACAGAAACTGAAGTGACACTAGAAGTCTGAACAAGTGTCTGTTCTGCTGAACAAGCCATTCACTTGTAACAACCTTACCCACTGACCCATGGTTAATCCTTCTGGCTTTGGGGAAATAGAGGGGAAAACACAAATCACAATTACCTCAACTATTATGTTGACAGGCAGGAGGGAAGGTAGGAAGGAAGGAAAGAGCTTCCATAGAGGGATCCAAGGAGGGTAGGCAAATTCCCCAGCAATATGTTAGGAGCCATTTCCTAGATCATCCACAGATGGTAGCATGCTGCAGGCTCTGGAGTGACCTCCCATTTCATCCAGTCAGCTGCAGCACTGAATATGGGTTCAAAATGTAAGGACTATGGGCCTTGTACTGTACAGCAACTTTCAAGGCAGGTTTAGCTAAAATCCACCCACAAATACATGAGTCATTATTCAGAAGCACACTCCAGTGTAGACAGATCCTGAGTCACTTCCATCTCAGAAGCTTATAAATATTTAGTTAGCCACTTAGCTTTTAATTTAGCAGAACAACAAAGATTCATTAGACAAATCTCCAGAATTATCTTTCACCAAGAAGCTTCTTAAATACTTCCACTCTTGCAAGTTCCTTTTCATTTCTATACAACTCAGAATTATTTGATACATATAACTTACAAAAACATAGTTGAACTAAGAATGAATTTCCCCTGATTATGGTTCTTCTGTAATGAATTTCATCTATTTCAAATACCAGCTTTGCTCATTGCAAGAATACATTTTTATTTTAGCAGGAACTGGTGAACCCTAATAAGGACATGACTCTCCTGATGCGGAGTGGCATATAGCTCTTCCTAAAGACCACCGTCAATTCTGCTCGTCCAGCAGACTGTGCTGGAGTCAGTGGGGATGTACCTGGACACATAAATATGTTAAATGGAAAATGCATCAATCCGTTGGGTTTTTTTAAGAACCAGCTGAGGTTTTGGGGGAAAAAAAATTAAAAAAGGCTTTCTTGTATCTCTATTTTTTGGCGGTGGCAGGAGGGGAGAAGAATGGTAATATTTAGGGATATAGCATTAGGAAAACCAAATTGTTATTATTTTATAAAATTGTAAATTTGTTGCTATGACTACAAGTGTGTTTGAGTTTAAAATATTTGTTATATAAAACTGTGATTCTTGAGTTTACATCTCTCCAATTAACAGATTCAACCAGAAGCTGCTGATTGCTTTACAGCCCACCTTTCAATGCAGACTGTTTACAGACTGCTGGAAGCCCGTGAATCACAGACTGAGCCACACTTCTCTCTAGCAGAGCTGGTTGAACCCTGTAGCTAAAAGGTAATCAGCAAAGATGGAAACCAGATTGGCTTGATGCTTTCTTTTTTCCCCTTGGTCAGCAGTGCTTTTTCTGTTTGCTGTTTTGGTTGATTGATTGATTTTTATTTCAGTAATTCACACACACTGATGCCACATATATGTGTTCTTAAATTTTGATAAAGCAAAACATCTATTCATGTCTTTGTTGTACTGTAGAAAAATGTTCTGTGTCATTCTCTATACAACACGGACAATAGGTTCCTCTTTTCTACAGTCTACGTAAACAACTTTGCATCCTCACCAACAGGGAAATTGTTGGTTCAAGAATAATGTGTGGATAGTAGCAGAACTAATATCTGCCTGGCAGAATACAGACTTCGGTAACCTTGGCAATGGGACAAAGGAAAGGACTGCATAAAGGCCAAGTTAACAGAATAATTATTGCGGCCTCGATATAGGTGACAGTAGGAGCAAAGCCTTCCCAAAGAAAGAAGAGACATGCAAATGCAAAGGCAGAAAGCATCCCCCCCCCCCAAAAAAAAGGGAGTTTTTCCCTTACCATGAGATGTATTCTTATTATACAGAAATTGCAATAGCAATATAGCTATAGCTATTTATTGTAGCATGAAGGGCTTAGTCAAAACCAAGCTTCATGGGTAGCAGAACCCTGATAAACATCCAGCCTCATAGAGCTAACTTGTTCTTTTCCAGTGAACAATAAAGGGCTTAGATAGGATGCTTATTATGCCATTGTCAGAGCAAGGTACCAAAACGAGCTGTATCTAGTTTTGGGTGCTTTTCTGTGAAATGTCTGATGTTGAAGGTGACTCAAAACATACACAACCAATCAACATTCTATTAGCATATTTGGAAAGTCTAAAATATGAGAAATTTCTACTTAGAAATAAAAATAGAGGTCATTTTTAAAACTGGAGGTAATTATTTTTTCTGTCACACTCAAAGGATAAATTAGTATTCTGAAAACTATTTTGTGGAGGATTCACAATTGTATAAGGTCTTCAAATACTAAGTTTTATAAAGTGGCTGGTGACGTGGATGTGAGTCAGTTTGAAATACCATCGCCTTGTGGACCTAGCTGCCTGTTCTTGTTTTTGTGGACTTGATTAGAATGACTGCCTGACTCGGACCAGGTGGGAGTTCTGCCTAACTTCTGTATATTCATAGCACTTTTAGAGATTTTTCACCTGGGGAATTGAGCAGAGAATTATCTGTTTAGGTCCATATGAATATGTGTTCCACATTATCATCATATGCAGCAATCATGAGGTCAGAAACACAGGTTGTGGTAGGAAGGACAAGCCATTTCTTCCCTTTCAGAATTTTCCTAAATCTATTATTTATAGTACAGAACCATTTTGTTATATGTTTGCTATACCTTTTTATTTATCTTGTCTTTAACCTTGGCCCTATAGAAAGAAAAAGAAATGGAAGTCCCTGTCCCTAGGAGCCTACGCATTCAGTGTAGATACAGACAAAATCAGATACTTCTACATCATCTCATAAAACTAATTATCTTCATTAACTGCATCACTATTACAGACTAACACAGAATTAGATGTTAAATGAAATATTTCTAATGATGCCACATGTATTAAAATACATTATCTGCATCGCATTGTGATTTTAGTGCCATAGCAGAAAAAGTGAATGCAATGGTGGCTTAGGCATCAGAAAATCATTAACTAGCACAGTTCTGCTGGCTTTCTTACGTACTCGTGATTGCTAGCTACACCCCTTTGCAGCTGGAATAAGCATTACAAGTCAAAAGAGGATATGTAGCTGCTGAGAATCAGTAAGGCCTCAATGTTTACATATAAACATAATTCCTGAAAACACATCAAAATCTGAAAATATGGGTCTGTACACTGATTCTGTGTCTTTTTTAAAGACACTTTTTTGGTTTTTTTTTTCATTCTCTCTGAAGTGTTTGTAGGAGAGGAAACATTCATTACCAGTGGTATTTCCTTCATTAGAAATAGAATCGATTATGTCTGTTTAGGTAAATGCCTTTCCTTCCTATTTCACTCCACGGCTGTATGCAGTCCACGCCTTACTGCATTTTGGTTGCTCCAGCACATCTTCCCCCCCAGTACAGGAAGCCGTGAAGTCATTCTTTTTGTCGTTTTGGGAAGAAGAGCTCAGTATGTGTAAAGGATCATATGGGGCTTTTTTTAAATTGCAGAAGTAGTACCAGACTGCAAAGTTTGCATCCCAGCTTTCTCTGCTTTTGGCGTTGTTCACGTCTGAGCCATTTACAAAGATAGTCACCCTCTTCAGAACCAGATTTCAATCTTCCTTAGCACATGGGATTTCAAGTCTGCTGTTACTATAGAAAAAACAAGTTCAGTATCTTCGTGTCCTTGCCCTTAATAGGCCACCTGTACTTGAAGCGTTGCGCATTTCACTTTAGAGGGGTAGTAGATAACCTCTTGCAGCTTTGCAGCGACATCTCGTGGCCTCATTGACCTGGAAACGTATCAGAGATTCCTCTTCTAGGGTGGAAGAGGTCTCATGTGGGCTAAGTCAAATATTTCATGCAATGAGGAGGTAGGATGAAATTGAAAACCGATTTATTAACTGTGTTTAATTAGATAAGTGACATAGTCAACGTGATCATCAATTGTACAAAAAAAATAAGTTAGAAATTGTTTCAGACGCTAAACAGGATTGGTGTCCCTCTTTTTTTTTAAAAATTTAACAAGCATTTTTTCTATATAAAAATATTTTCTTTTTCCCTTCATGGTATATGAACAGTCTACATCAAAAAAATCACAATAGTTAAATCAACTCTAAAAGTAAAACATTTTTCTGGTATAACTAATCTGAGATGTTATACGTTAAAATAACAGGACAAAGTTTTTCAAACAGAATATGATTTTTTAAATTGACAATTGTGCTTCATCCAAAATCTGAAAAAGTTAACATTTACATTACCAAATTCAACATAAAACTCTCCAAGCTGCCTTGCTAAGTTTTAAAGCCATGAAAAAATGTAGAAAACTAATGAAGAGAACAGATTAACACTTTTTGAAATTAATTGAGACAAAGTGAACAGCAAACTAATTGCCAGTCCAAGATTAATATTGCTGTTGTACATCTTTTAAACACTCTTATGGAGTTATATTTAAACTTTCCAGCTTCAGGTTATAATTTCGCCCTTTTTTAACACTATTGAGTATTCAGTAAATTGTTCCTTATATGAAAAATACACAGAGATGATGCATAAGACATGATCCAAACTCTTGGGAAAGACTCCCATTATTTCACCATATTGCAGATGTAAAGGTCAGCACTTCACTTAGGAGGGTATTACTGCAGGGTCTGCCTGCAACTTTGGAGTATTTTGCTGCATAGCATACCACACTTTTGCATTGAGCCTTACTGGATTTTATCAATTAACCCTAAATTCATATACCCCACTTACAGTATTTGCAAATACTACCATAAGTGGTGGCAGTGGCAGTTTTCAGTGAAAGCAGAATCAGGCTCTACTCCTTTTACAGAAAGACTTTGCTAGTTCAGAAGAGGAGTACTATAGATATTTGCCCTTCTTCTCAAGGCTGCAAAGCTTGGACAGTATAGTAAGATGAACATCTTAAGTTGCTGTTGAAAACATCTAAGCACATATTATCTAGTGCACAAATATACCAAAGATATAAAATAATTTATCTCAGGCTAAAGTAAAAGAACAGGTGCCCGCAGTCTAAAATATGAGAATACTTCTGCTTCTTGTGTGCTTAGACACTCACCATCTAAACAGCATTGTACCTCTTGGTTTTTAAGTACTTGAAGCCACACAAACTAAACTAAGGGGAGAGAATCTAAAGCAGCAATATACAGCAGGTCTGCAATCTATCAACCTTCAGTTTACAGAACTTAATTTTAGCAAAAATATTTGTGTGTCCTTTGGACTAAAGAAGTGTTCTTGCAAGAAGGAGAGTGGAAGTATACTGACTTCCAAAGCCTAAGTGGAAGACCAGTGTACTACCAAATCCCTAAAGAGGGAGCAAAGATAATTCACACAGGAATCACAAGAAAATGCTGGGGATTTATCCCTAGCTAAAATCTCTATTTTGTGGTTCCGGTTTGCTGTGAGGTAATGAATCATCAGTAGCAGAAGTGAGGGGAAACCATATTTTTGCAGAGAAAAGGGAGCTTTCAGGCTAAAATTGATGGCCTCCTCCAAAATGAAGAACACTGAGCGTGCTGCTGAGTGAAAGGCTTTCTGTGACTTGCCTAGGTGAGCTGAGGGGAAGGGTGCTGCGGCAGAGGTTGGCATGAACCGGGTGGCTTTGAGCCTGCTGCCTGCAGGAACGTTACTGTCCCAGTGACTGGTCTTCATGACGGAGTCTGCTGATGCTTCCTCCTAAACTCAGCTGTGCAATCACCCAAAGCAAATTCAAACCCAGATGATAAGAATACCTTGGAATAATTAAAATTGCTGTTACACAGGTATTTTCACATCCAGGACTGAATCTGTGTATCTTGTCTATACCCTGTATACCCTTTCCAGGCACTTAGAAAGGCTTAGTTTTAGCATAACAATGGAATTAACTCAAATTGCTGAGTCTATGGTATATTTCTTTATATTCTGCAGGTAATTCCACACTCTCCCAATGAATTCTGTATAAATTTTCTGTATAAATTTTCTGTAATGGAAGCAGAAGTCAGCTTTGTGTGGAAGCTGGAACTTTTCCTTGTAGTTTCTCAGCAGCCCAAAGGAACACACTGTAAGGCAGACAGTGCACTCTGAGTCTCTGACAGATTTCAGTGATTACGCTGGGCTTTAATGAAAAATTAAATTTACCTGTTAACTGTACTGGTACTTTTGTCAATGAATTGCACTTGAAAGTAATTGCACTAACATGTAGTTGCATTTTTTAATGCCTTTCGGATACCACACTTCCTCATGCTGCATTTGCGGCTTATTTCATTCAGCCCCAGTCATATAGAAGTTTCAGGCTGTAGCTATCTTCTCAAACACTTTGCAACTAGAGGTTCCTGTATTATTAAAAACATGTTATGTCCTGGACTTAGTTTTTCTGGAAAGCGATCATCTGGAAGTCAGCCTGAGATCCAGCTGTGTCACATGGATTATCCCTGCTTTCTGAAACAATCTGTTCCACTGCTTTTGAAGTTTCTGGGTCCTGAGAGCAGGGACTATCCAGCGTATCACCGCTGCTGTTGCAGTGCAGAGGGGAGGCCATGTCGGACGGCTGATCTGAGGGTTTGCCTGGAGCAGGTGGCAGGGGCACAGACAAAGGAAGATTCATCATGTAGAACACATTACCCAGACGTCGAGACACCTTTAAAGGCAAAAGCACATTTGCAGCAATTGCTTCTTGAGATAGTGTTAAAGCTATTAAACATTGAGGCTGAGTGTTGTGTAGCAATGCCAGGGATGTCCAGGAGATCCCAACCATCTCAAAGGGTTATCAGTGGTTAGCAAAAGTGAAAATAAAATCTCATCCATTTTCCCTCTCTCATATTTTTCTAGTCTCAGGTTCTTGTGGAGGGAGCTTGGCAATACTCAGCCTGGGAAACTGCCCAGTGTGCTGGGCCTGACAGCAGGCTCCTCTTGCTCACTACATGCTGCAGCACCCATGTGACACAGGGGAGGCAAAGTGCCAGCCAGGAGCAGGGAAGGTGGTTTTAATGAGAAAAGAGTGAGAGACAGCAAGGGGTTAAAGAAAAGGAAAAGAACCAGGCAACAATAAGAACACACAGAGAGTTGGTACTACTAGATGAAATTAAGAGCAGAAAACTTTAAACATAGAGGGACAGCCTGTCTGTGAAACATGTAATATTACATTCCCAGAAAGGCTGTAGAAACCTCTACTTGGTATGTTTTAAAAGCCAGGTTGGAGCAAAAGGAAGTATGTATCAGAGCAGTTCTTACCAGCTTGGAAGGGAAAAGAGGGGTGAAACTGAATTAGTTAAACACATCTTTACCATTTCCAGCTTCAGCCTAGTCCCCAGTGTTGTTGATCCTGACTGCACTTTAAGCATCTCTTGTACTGTCAGTCCTAACCTCCCCTTGGTGTCTCCCTGCATGCTGTTGTAACACGCAGAGAAGCAAAAGCAAACTATGCTGGAGTAATTTCTTTTCTCCTAACATTATGGTAGTTACCTTATCAGTGAGAAAAATGTATTTTAGTTTGGAAAAAAAACATCCTGTTACCTTTTGACTCTTTCACATCTCTGTCACTTGCCATTTTGGCATAAATTTAATGAGCATACCTGAGAGCGGATTTTTAATGCTGGTCCAAGTTTTAATCCCATTGTATCCAGGAGATGTTCCTCTGTTAGCAGTGGGAGGGTTTCTCCATCAATAGCGTGGTCTTTAAATATCTTACGAAACAATAAGACACATCATGGTGTGCTAAAACAGACTTCACTGATTATTTTTTATGCTTAATCCTGAGGCATAGACAATAAAAGGAGGAAATAATAATTTTAGTCTTTTATCTTCATGTTTATCTCTTAACTGCAGCATGAAGTCTCTTGTTTAGGTGTGTGGATATCAGCACATTTGCATGTAGCTTATCCACCTGTTCTTGGCAAGTGGGAACTTTGTAATGTTTCATTGTTACTTAGTTCTTGGGGTTTTTTAGGAAGTGAGCAGCCTGCTATCAGTGAAAGAATAGTGTTCATCTTACTAAGGCTTTACCAGGAATGTACAGGATTTCAAACTCTTTGCTTGCATTTCTAACGATACTGGATATTAGGAAACATTTCTTCACCAAAAGGGTTGTCAAGCATTGGAAGAGGCTGCCCAAGGAAGTGGTTGAGTCACCAGCCCTGGAGGTATTTAAAAGACATGTAGATGTGGTGCTTAGGGATGTGGTTTAATGGTGGACTTGGCAGTGTTAGGTTTACAGTTGGACTCAATGATATTAAAGGTCTTTTCCAACCTAAATCATTCTATGATTCTATATTTCATTTTTTAAATGGAATGATGCCTATAAGAGCTCAGGGGTGGTACATGGGTTATACCAATACTCAAGAATACAAAATTGCTTTAACCTGCATAAAAATTGTGCAGGGCATGTGGAATGAAAAAATTAAGATACTTTTCTCATACTCTTGTTTTGTTGCTGATGCTGTTGGTATGTGTCATGACCAATGACTCCAGATTGCAGCAGAAGTGCATGTAACCTCTCAGAGCATGAGAGGTTATGTTGAAGCACAATGAAAACTACAATTATGTTTGTAACTTTGTGACAACTGGTTAACCTCTAACATTTACATTTGTTTGATGACCTTTAAATCTAGATGGTCCTAAAGACCTGAAAATATGATGAATGTTTTTAATCACCTGGGCATAATCCGAACAGCCTGGGAGGCTAACGATGAAATTGTATACATCATCAACAGTCCATTTGCGAATGTCTTCAATGGAAGAAATGTCTTCTCCATTCAGGATCAGGCCATGTGCTCCTTTGAGGAGGAAACACAAATGTTATGTTTGTAGAACTTTGCTGGCAAATCAATAGGAAAGGATTGTTAACATGAGAATTTTTACACTCCTCCAGAACCTAATATATTATCAACAGTGTGTAGCCACAGACAGATGCAGGAGTCCTAGACACCAAAATAACCAGATAGTCAGTAGTAGCTGATTCTGGAGGGTTTTCTTTTGGTGGCTTTTTTTGTTGATTGCTGGTGCTGTATGTACCAGTCACTACACATAGAAATCATACTGTGATATTTCCTCTAATGAGTACGCTATCCAAAGCTTTTGATTCTTTATACTTTACTATTATTTTAACTTGACTAATATTTTAATAGAATAGAACGAAGCCTTTGCTACCCCATGGTGCCTACTGTGAGTTTGAAGGACATATAGAAAATCTATGGGCAGAAGAGGCTAGCTCACAATTTCATTCAGCAATTTTATTTTAATTGAAATTCCTTTTGCAGACAGGAACTGAATACTTAATGCGCATTATATATTTTTCAGTGATACAGTATGTCTTTGATAGATGATCTTGGACAAATACCACAGCCCGTTCTCATTTCTGGTAGCGGGAAGTTTTGCAGGGCTCATCCCCTGGCACTGGTGCATTTAACAAGAGCTGCAAAGCTTTAGAAACAATGATTCTTGCACAGTGCCTGGAGAGGCCTGTGTCTTATGCTCTGTTCTTGGGGAGGTCAAGTCTCAGGGATAAGTTTGTTCCTAAATGAGAGCAGCTTCTAAGGGGATTCCTTGTCCTGTTTGACACACACAGGGATTACAATCAGTATATTGCACACTGCTGTGTTTCTCCTTGACCACCAGAAGGAGAGGAGAGAATGTAACATTGAACAGAATTGCGGAGAACCTCAGAGTCTTGCTAACTAGACAGCTTAGGAGTGACAAGTGTGTTGTCCCCATGGACTGATGTAAACACAGGATGACATCCGGCAGTGGTATAGTGCGTGGCACAGAGCATTGAAACAGTTAGGAGGCTGCTTTGTGACTTTTTGCTGTGCAATTGCATTGTCTTGCAAAGTAAAGCACTGCTACCTAAGATGCTGAAACCTCCATTATGCCTGCAAGCAGCACAGTTTGCAGGTAGGGAAAAACACGCTTTATCTTTGCTGACTTGGATTTACCAAGTTATTGCTGTTTGCAGCATATGAATTCTACATTTAGTTGCCATGACTCTATCATACCAAAAAATTGCTTAAAATCATGAGCACATCAATAAAAATAAATAATATCAACATGCTACTCTAACTGTAATCTGGAGACTTGACAAACCTGAAGGTAGCAATGGGTTGCTGGGTACTGGAAATCCATATGGTAACGCTGAGAATGGGATTGCAGAAGGGTACATGTACTTGTCTTCAAAAGCAGCACAGGAGCTATTGGATTCCTTCTCATTTGTGTTGCTGCAGCTGTTGGTTTCAGTAGAAATTTCATGAGTAGCAGAGTTTTTTCTCAAGCCTTGTTCAAACTCTTTACAGTTTTTAGCAACTGCGGATGGCTCAGTCTGGTTTTTGCTTTGTTCATGTTTGTTTGGTGTCTCCATCTCTGCTTCTTTCTTGTCTTCTTTCTCATCATCTGCTGCAGCTGAAGCAGGGTCCGTGGTTTTGTCATCAGCTTGGCTCTTTGTGCCATTGACACCACAGTCTGGAGTTTTGTGGTTTCCAGCTCTTCTCCCTGGTCGACGTCCCCTCTCCCTTTGCAAAGTGCTGACTGGAGGGTATGGGCTGGTTGCCATCAGCATAGTGTTGCCATGAATTTCATCGAGGGTGGTACGATGAACATATAAGTCGCTGGGAAGATGGCCTTCCGGTAGTCTGTGCCTGCCACGGAAAGCAATGGGACTTGCTGGCATCCCATGATAAAGGAGAGGTGGTTCCAGGCCCAGTAGTCCTTTCCGATGAGCTTTCTCCATTTCTTTTTGCTGAAAAATAGCACTCATCTCCATTTCCATTCTAAGAGACACAAAGAACACAAGGAGTTAGGACAGCTCAGTTCCTTCATCACCTCTTTTTTTCAGTGGCAGATTAAAACTCTGTTGAACAGGTAAGAGTACTGCTTTCCTTCTCTCTGCTCTATATTGCTCTGTGTGAGAGGTCACAAACTGCAGATGGAATGGCAAACCTGGCTATATATTTAATGTGCTGCCAGATACATATAATAAACTAAAAGGAAAATAAAATGTATCTTCCATGTGATGTCTCTGGATAATATTTCAGACAAAAAGTGTTATTTGTATATTGGCAATCCAGGCATTATTACAGTGGTTATGCTCACCTGGGATTTGGAAAATTGTCTCCAGGGTCATAAGGGTCAAAGACTAAAGAAAAGAAGTGATTTACATTACCAATCAGAAAATTATACTGAAAACTGGAAAACAACAGGGATATTGTAAGTGATAAAGAACTAGAATTATATTATCTGTGGAACCTGCATACATTCAGAGTAAGCTAATGTGAATAAGTCTCTCGAGTAACTCTCCATTGTGCCTGGCACCTGAGCATGGCTCTGAGAGTGTGAAAGGGTGAGATCCTTGTGGTATGTGTTCAACTCATCTCCTTCCTGGTGGATAAAGCCAATGGTCAAGGGTCTGTGCCAGCTTCCTGCCTCTGGCATAGCATGTAGGAGGACTTACCAATGAGATATGGAGAATACAAGGGTAGTATGTGTCTCCATTGTACCAACCTTTGCTGGCATCAGCTTTCTCTGGAGCCAAGCTAGTGATCAAACAGAAAGCTGTAGCTCCTAGAGCTCCACTGCCTCAGCTGGAGCAGAGAGGTGGGAGAAGTGAGCCAATCTACCAGACACAAACCAGAAATGGTTCAGTCTACCTTACTTGCTTTGAGGAGCTTTCAGTGGGACTTCCACATTCTTCTTTGGAAAAGGGCTTGTGAGGGCAGCCAAGTCTTTAATGTGCACCAAGGTAGCTTTCTTAACACTGCAATGAGGATAACAGGTCAGAGAGAGTCTGACTCCTAGGAGACTTCTCATTAATGTAAAATTGTCAGGGAAACAGTTTGGGCAAAAGGCATCCATTTAGATGATTGTTGTGAGGAGGAATTAGTTGATCACTCCATAACATTCAGGGCTTTTTCTCTGCCCTCTTTTCATCTTTGCAACAACCTCTGAATCATTCATTTTCTGCTTTCAGAGATCCGACGGAAATGTTTTATCTGTGTACCACGTCCTTGTACATCTTGCCCAATTGTCATCGTTCACACACAGCTCTTGAGGTGGAGATAAACAGCAAAGAGAATTACATTCCTGACTACTCCTCCAGATAAGACAGACTGCTCCTCTGAGAACCAGCAGACAGGGGATCACCAAGCTTTGGTATGAGGCAGACTCCCTTGGAGAACAAGCTCAGCAGCACAGCTGCAGCAAGTACAGGAGATTGTTTGCCAACACCTGATTTCTATAAAGGGTGGAAGGAACCAGTGCAGCTCTAAAGGTGATGTGTGCTGCAGAAAGCAGTGTGAAGCTAGTGGAAATTACCAGGATGGCAAAAGACTGGGATAAAAGGTTATCTCATGGATTTAGGCTGAGCTCTTTTAGGTTGTGGTTTTCCTGGGTTTGATGGGCTGCAAGAAGAGCCTGAGCAGGTGGGACTAGCTCTGGTGTGGCTGAGGGATGTGTGCTGGCTCTGCTTGGGTTTTTGCCATGTGAAGCTATATGAAATGTATTGCTGATGCACATATTGTGCTTGGAGGAGTTCAGTAATCAAGCTTTGCTGACTGAAGAGCTCAAAAAACTTCTGTCATAATTCTCTCAAGATGCCTACTCAGAATTTATCTGTTCTTTGCCCTCAGTCTTACTGTGTGAGAGGTGCTGCCATTCAGTACTGTACTGAAGCCCAGTGCAGGGGTGGTTGAGGTTAGAGTTCCTCTATGGAAATGGTGTGGCTGTAAGGGAGGGCACTGGTGGTTACTTAACCAGCTACTGATTACACTGAAACCGGTACAAATAACCAGACTCTCTATGGTCACTCTGACATTCAGACTGCTTGGTTAAACTAGGAAAGCTCCCCACCCTAGCAGAGTGGAGAGGTAGTTAATCATCCCAAGGGCCCAGCTGTAGTGGCTTAAAGTGTTGTGTGTGACAGTACACAGCTGTGAAGTCTGAATTTCTTTCTGACTTTTTGTAATGTCAGGGTGTTTGGATCCAGAGCTCAAGGGCTGGAACTGAAGTTTGTAGCTTGTTTGTTTCTTTAACCAAGCTGAGTGCTTTGTTTCTTTTTCTTATATCATTTTAAGGCTAAAAGCAGAATAGGGGCAAGCAGAAAGTTCAGTAGCTTCAGACCTTAAGAGATAATCAAGGGCCTTCTGCTTCTCTGGGTGACTTGGAAAAGTATCTCAATCACTGTAAATAAAAGCCCTCAAAAAATTTTGTGACTTAATAATTTCTAGCTGCCTTTGCTGTCCTAATCCTGGCATGAACCTCAGAGCAAAGCTTACTGTTGATTACCTGGCAATATTTTGCTTTTGAACCAGTTCCTGTCTTCTGGCCACAGCTTCCATGGATTCTGGTTGCAGAAAGCCATATCCTTAAAGGGAGGGGAAAAAAAAAAAATCCTTAAAATTCACTTATTTCCTCAAGCAAATGCACGAACCCCAGAGCAATGCAGAGATGCTTTAAAAAGCTTTGTAAGACTTGAACTATGTGCTTTGCCAGGAAGCTGATATGACTTCAAGATAAATCCTGTTTGTGTTCATTGCTTGGGTGGGAATATGTAGTAGAAACATGAAGTTCTGCATCAGATGTTTGCAGGATCAGATCTGTAGTTAGGTGCACTTGCTGTTACCCATAAAGGAAAGAGACAGCAAGGATGGTTTTATTTGGTTACTTACATCTTTAACATACATGTAGCTGCTCATAAAATAACAATAACAAAAAAATGCTTTCTCTCCTGTTCTTTTTCTATTTTGGACTTGGCAGTATTATGTTAAGTGTTGGACTTGATGATCTTAAAGCTTTTTTCCAACCTAAATGATTCTATGATTCTAACCAACAGTTAAGCAAAGCAAACCTGCTCCTTTAAGATTGTTTTCAGCCTAGATGCCATGTAATTTTAAATGACATTTCCTCGAGGGAATCTCTCATTTGAGATCCACATTGGGAGAGGGGAAAAAAAGCTGAAGCCAGAAATTCCTGTTTATAGATCTATGTGGCGTTGAGAATTTATTCATTCATCTTAAAGAAGGAATCTTAAGATATGACCTCTTTATATAAAGTGATGTGTAAATTTATGTGTAGCATAACATGGGTGCCACAGTTGCATTGCCATGCTGTGATATCCAGCCTTCTCCCTAGAGCTGTGCCCTGTAATTTTGAGCATTTATTAAAAGGACTTGTAGTTGCCCTACACAAGTAAAATGGCATGTGATGTTATGATGAAAGAATACAACCAGTAAAGTTGTATTTTAAAACAGCCAATGCTCATACATGAGCAAGAGTTAAAGGTAGCAAAAAGTGTTGTTGATTGGACTTGTTAGTTTTAGCTACAGCCTTCTGTTTAGGTGTGAAAATGCTTGGACAATATAAAAGGAAAAGGAGAGAACACAAACATGCAAATTATTTTGAAAACAGTGTGTTTAACAAAAGCTAAATTGGATGTGTTTGGACTTAAACTGGCACAGTTTAGAATCCCTGGTAGGCAGACTGCCACCTTTTAGTGGGACTGGTTTTCCAAAGAAAATAAACTGTTATTGACACTACCGATAAACCTATGAAAATCTAGCTAGTAGATGCAGTTTGCTTTCTCATTTACACGCTATCACTTTTCAGGATGCAGACAATGCTTCATTACCTGAGCCTGGGTATACACGGTTGGACAATATGTTTGGCATGTTTGCGTGCGGTGGGACTGTGGGTCCAAGGTGGGATGTTATGTGGATTTGTCTTGGGTCAGCTGATGCCATCATTTCAGTTGAAGGTAACAGATCTCTGAGAGGCAAAAAATACATACAGATACGTAAAGGGCATTGTTTACTTAAGAATAATCTAAGATCTTTATATACTCAGGTACAGCACATGCACAGTTATTCTTTAACTGCAGTATTGTAATAGAGCAAGGGTGCAAAATACCTGTCTACCAGTCGAGGCTCAAACTGGGAGGGAATCGCCTGCATTCTCTGCTGGCCTGCACCCATTAGCTGAGGGTTTACTGCCATCAACTGATTTCTCATTAGCATCTCTTGCCGCTGCCGCAGTTCTGACACAAAGCATATACAGTTCTGTTGTCAATGTAGTAAATTAGTGGTTCTGTTTGCACTATAGCTTTACCAGAAAAAATATTTTTTTTCTATAGTGACAGCATTTTATTGTGAGTTAGCAAATCACACTTCTTTTTTTAATAGCAGTAACTAAAAAAGATGATGTTGCCACTGCCACCTTAATCACTTTGTTTAAATAATGTAGATTTATACAATCAAACTGCAGTAAAAATAAACAGGATGTGCACAGTCAAGTATACAAAAGGATAATTTACAATTAACAGTAATTCATATATCACTATGAAACACAAGAGAATAGCTATGAATGTTAAGTTCCCTGCTTGAGAGAGTTTTAATTTCTAATATAGTTTTATTTTTAGAAAAATCTTATTAGCTGGAACCTGCTTTGTCATGAGACAGCAGCTCTAGAAAGAAGAGCCTGCAGTGGTGAGCCAGAACCTTGTAATGCCCAGCTATGGCATTTGTTGCTGAGTTCCTGTATGACATTGACTCTTCTCCCAGATGCTTAGCATCTCTTGATCAAATTCCAAATGCTAAGAATCCCCCATGTTGACTTCTAATTACCTTAAGATAAGTGTTTCTCCAGTTACTGCTAAGACAAATTTGAGATACCTTTTAAAGACATTAAACCTGTTGCTGGCTGTTTCTTGTGTGTTGTATAGCTACTGGCAATCCTACGAACAAATGGACAGTTAGGTTTCTTGCTGCTTACCTCCTGCTGCCATGCCACTTGCTAATCGGTATAAGTGCTTTTCTTCCAGTGCTCCTTGTTCCCCCAGGATAGACATTTTTCTCATGTGATCTCGTGGAGTCATGCTGTAAGTAGACAGCAACAACTTTTCTGTTGTAAAAAACTGAATCAGCAAGTCCAAAGAAAATAATAAGACATTTAACAATGGAAGAAACAGAGCAGGTTACACAAGTTATTTCTCAGATAAGCAGGTAGTCCTTCTGCCAGTCAGAGCTGTACCCTTCAGTGCTTGTGGATTGTATTGGTTACCATGCAGAAACTTTCAGTTTTCAGGACAATGCAAATGTTGCCCTTGTTTATACTGAGTTGTTCAGTGTCCTTGGGTCTTATTATGCAAGGAAAATCAGGATGTTGGGAAATACCAGCTGCTCAGAAGTATGTAAGTAAGCCAAAGTCATTTGCCTGCAGCCCCTGGTGTATAACAGCAGCCCTGAGAACAGTGACGTGCTCATACTCAGGAAGGCGGGTATCTTTGGTTTAATTTGGGAATTGTAATAGTTTGGAGTCCTGTCTGCTGTAAACTAAGTGAAACAGATGGAAATAAGTGGTGGAAATAAGCTATTTCAAATGACATCAGGCCCTTAAGACTGTCAAATGAAGTGAAAAAGGTGAAAGAACATGCTTTGTAGTGATGCAAACAGTGATAAAAACAGCAAGGCTCAAATTAATTATCCATATATGTACAGGTAAATAAAGTCAGATGAAGAGTAGAAATCTAGACTAAAAACTAATACTCTACAAATGCGTAGCTGAATAGCTGTACTGTCATTGAGGTGGATTGCATGAGCATTTCTAAGTCTGTCCAAAGAGGAAGGTGACTAGATTACAAATGATCCTGATACAAGGGGAATGAATAATCACAGTATGCCCTGCTCAGGATTTTGGGGGAATGATCTACAGCAGGATTGTTTTTGTGGGTAGGTCATAAAGGAAATAAGTCCTGTAACCCACAGCCTGGATGTTAAAAAGCTATCCTGTGTGGCATGCTTTAAGTTGAGGGGTTTGCAGAGCGAGCAGGCTAGCTCTAAAGGCAGCAGGGGCATCTGTACACTTGTTTCAAACTAGATTTGCACAGCAAATGGTTGATTTAAAAAAAAAAAGTAAATTGAAATTAAGGAGTTGAATTTTCTTCCCCATTAGTACTGATGAAATGGATTCTTTCTCTCTTCTAAAAGATGGAAAATGTAATGCTGGTGTTCTCATCCTGGAGACAGAGTTACAGTTCCATGAGTTCAGGCAGCATTTGGTATAGATTAACAGTGAGGAACACCTTAGAAATGCACAGAGGGAAGCACAGAGAATCTACCAAAGCCAAAGAGAGCTCAAGTGAATCATGCCTTTCTGAACCTTTCAATGAAAGCCGGCAAACAGTAACCACTGAGAAACAAGATCTGAGAAACAGAGGACTGGCTGTGCTGTTAAGGGCAGCAGACTCCGCTCCTCTGGGTCTAGTTTGGGATCTGAGTGCCATGACAGGGAAACCATCACTGACAAATTCCCTGAGAGCAGCTACCTTCTACTTCAGCTGAGAGCTGACAACTGCTGAGTTCGTGTTAATAATCACTCCACAAAGAAGTGATCTGCGAAGTGCAAGTGGCCAAAACCATCCAAAGCTTTGTATGGTTTGACTTTTTATAGCTTACTTAATTTGCCTCTAGCATGTTGTGATGATGCTAGACATTAAAATGCCAGCCTTCTCTGAGAACTCTTAACTACCTTTTGCTCAGGTCTTTCTCATGTATTTTCACATTTATACCAAACTTGATTACTTTCCAGGCCGAAACATGTTTTTATACTATGTTGCCCCTGCTTCTAGCCTTACAAAGTCAATGCCTGTGATTCACGGCGTTGGCATGATAAAATCCAACCGTGGGACCAATTGTGCGTATATGACCACTGCAAAGGCAGTGGTTTTGTACAAGTATCAGTGAGCTCAAACACAGCTTGAGATGTTAGTATTGTCGTGAGTACAAGATGGATCCAATTGCCAAGTGGTTTGTTTACCTTTAAATCAGCTACCTAGGATACAGAAATTCCTTAGAAATAGTAAGCAGGAACAACCAAAAATTCCTGTTTCACAGCCAGTCCTTCTCCAAAACAGAACCAAACTTTAAAAACTGTTCATTATCCAAAATCTGATGGACACTTTAAGGGAAAGCTATTGATCTAATTCACATGCTTCAGGAATTTACCATTTCCTTGGTATGGTGAAGATACTTGGTCTCAGCCTCAAAATGTTTTCCAAAAGGTAGACAAGTTAGTAATTTCAGCCATTATTTAGACTGAGAGTAGAGGCTATACTTGGACCACACCACTGGTATTCCCTCAAAATAAAAAGTTCTTTACATCTGTAAATGTTGTAAATGCTAGATTCTGTGTTGGCCAAGATTCAGGTCTTCTGGAAGCAGACAAGCCTGTCAAATCCAAGAACAGCACCATGTCCTTTGTTCTTGACATATGTATCTGAACATGTGCTGCTGGACATGTTTTCATTTGCTTTTTTTTTTTTAGGATACTTTAGACTTAAAGCGGTTTAGGATGCTGGGTGCTTCATGAAGAGTATTTGAGCTGCCAAAGTGCTTCTGAGCTGCTAAAGCATTTAAAGCTCAGTACTAAAGCGATTTAGTGCTGAACTAAACTTTACAGCAGCTCAAAAAATAGATGGTAACTGGGATGATGGTATTTGCCATACCATATTGGTCCAGTGAGCCATTTAGGTGGTTTCCTTTCACAGATGAGTGACCATGTATTAAATATTCAGGAAAACAAAGCTGCAATTTTAAACTTCATGCTAACCTCCTTACAGCCTGGCCTTTGGCCTTTGCCTGGTGCACCTGACTAGAGAATATGAAGGTGCAAAGCAAGCAGCAGAGGTCCAGATAGACATAATGGAAAAAACAGGAGATTTTAACCTTTTTATTTGAGTAAGAAAAAAAAAATTAAAAGCTGGTATTAACACTAACAAAGTTTTGTCTGTCAGATGACTGACAAGTTGTACCACTTTTGCTTTTTAGGAACTGCTAGAATCTTTCAATCCCCTGTTTTAATCACAGTTGTGAATGCACTTTATTCTAGGGAAGCTGTTCCTGTGTGGGAAAAAGACATAAAAGTAAAAGACACTTTTATTTATTTGGTCTACCCAGAACTTCTATCTTCCCCCCTAAAATCACACCTGTGACTAAAATTATTTGATACAACTTTAATGCATAGAATCATGGAAAACCTAGTGGGAAAAGACCCATCTATTCTGACCCAAATCCACCACCTCCATGTGGGATCTTATCTACCCTGCCTGTTCTGACTGACATCTATCAACAACCAAGCAGCAATAACTGTGGTTAGAAACCAGTATCCCCAGTATCCCAGTGGTGTTCTTTGTATAGTCTGTGTAGTTTGCAAAATGAGTCTGGATTTTGAGTTGGATGTGAAGTATGTTATACTGTCTATTGACAGGTAGTCTTTCAGAGCTGAAGCAGAAACTATTTAAGACCATTCTTAAAATCTTTCTTTTTAAAAGCAAGGGTTTTTTTTTTTTAAATGCTGGCATTTTCACCGAATGTAGGGTCCCATATGCAGCAGCATCCATAGCAGAGTTGATCTGTGTTTATTGATAGATTATTATCCATTAGATGACCAAGATTCACAGAGCATTGCTTCAGGCAATGTGCATGACATACGCAACTTGTCCTTGCAAAGGTAGACTAGGTTGTCTCTTGGTTTGACATGGAAAAGATACAGTATTGAAAAAATACTGGAATAATATGACTTGAAAGTTCATTGGTATCTTCTTCCACTAAAGCTGTAGCTTACTGCTTCCACTGACCCAGTTTTTGAATCATCGTGAGCCAGAAGGAGGGTTTGATTCCTTAATGAGGTTTTCACTGGAGTTGCTCCATGAAGTCATTCTGTTGGTTTTTTTTTTCCATTGGTGTGCCAGTCAATCCTATCTAACTTAGCTTGGATTTCTTCTCAGATATATAAAAATAACTCTGGTATTTGTGGTAAAAAAATTCAGATGTTATTTCCACCGAAATTCTAATCTGTTTTTCCCAGACGAATGTTAGAATATCAGTATGGTGTAAATTTTACTTAAGGGACACATTTTGTACGTATATGTTATCTGCATTAAATTACTTGTTTATTTCCCCGAATTTCCTGTTGAGGGAAGTATTGAATTGATTGGGTCAGACACATAGTTAGCTTGATAACCTAATATAAAGACTTGCATGTAACCCTGTGTCAGGAGGAGATACTGAACTTGACCAATCTATGTTATTCCATTTGGAAAAACACCATTTTTGGTTACGTAGCTGGGATTCTGACTTGCAGGTTTAGGGTACTTAAAGTTTATATTATTTTCATAACAACTAGCATATTAGAAACCAGCATCAGCAAAAAAAGATCTCTAAGGGACCAGGGAAAGTATACTTCTGATACATATATTAGCTGGGATTTGAGTAGCTCAAAATCTTGCATCAGGGTTCATATAAATTCATACACACCAGCTGTCCAGTGTTACATTCATATATGGCTCTTCTCTGATCCTATTGCACAAATCCTGGCTGTACAGCACATTACAGGGATGAAGACAAGTTAATCTCTACCTTTAGAGTCTTACCCTTAGCAAACCCTTCTTGGCAGCAGGCAGAACCACTCACCCAGTACTAATTCTGTCTCAATTTATTAGATGAGAAGTGGCAAGACACGAACTTCATGAACCAGAAGCATTGGCAAATCTAATCATGCTATATGCAGTTTCAAAATATCTATAGCAGTCTGCGTAGCTACATTATTAATTGCATTGGCAAAATACAGTATCATCTTATGTATAATATAGACCTGTTGGAAGACTTTTTTTTTTAGCTAAATACATTCAGATTTCATTAACTAATAACTGCTTTTATGTACATCAAACACATGGAATTAGCATTTGCTGAAAGCAATGTTCAGTATACCTTCGCAATGGATCTGTGGAGTGTTTGGAAGAAACTGAGTATGGTTTAAAATGCTCAGGTAAATCTGTGTCAGAGAAATCAGTTAAACATATAATATAAACCTGTATATGTGCTTACAAGTGAAATATATGACGAATGTCATGCATAGCCAGTGGGAATGAAAATGAGACTCCCTTTTTAGAAAACGCTCTCCTGATTACTTGAGAAATCAGATGCTGTTTTAAAAATTAGAGAAATATTCCAATATTATTGATACTCTATTGTTATTAACTGTAGTGTCAAGAGTTCTTGCCCTAAACCTATGCAAAGAGTTATAAAGCTGGAGATTGTACCTATTCAAGAACCCACAGTTAGCAAAAATAAATTACTTTTGGAAAGCAAGAAAGCAATTATACCAACATTATGTCATACAGGAGCATGAAAGATGTCTTCTTAATTGGGGTAAGGTACCATTGGAGAGGCTGTAGGGCTAAATTCTAATCCTAGATACGTGGGCACAGACTGCTCAGAGACTGAGATTAGACTGTAATCCTAAAACTGGATTGAGAACGATACGTTCCCTAAAGAAAGGAAAATAACTATATTTATACTGTGTGTGTCAGGCAGTAGTTTGCATTGCATGCCTTTACACTGAAATGAAGACATGGATGTTTCGCCATTTTTGAGCTAGCTAATTGATAAGATTGCAAGCAGCAAGTAATTTTTTTTTTTTTTTTTTACACACACTGCTCTCAGGAAGAAATCAAGGCTTAGCATTGGCAAACTCAATCCTTCAGGTTGGGTTCATAATAGAAGTTCATCTTGTTCCCATTGGAATGGCTGGGAGCAAGGGGAAACTGTTATTCCTGTGTGCTGCTGAGGCAATGGTCAGCTGAATGCACTGACTAAAACCAAAGGTGAAGATGCATTGTGCTGAGCATAAACACACGACAAGCCCTCAAAGCCTCCTAGGTGAGACAGACAGATGGTGGAGGGAAAAGAAGCAGTCCTGCCATTTGATGTGGCATTGGAGGGATATAGATATAGGCCAGTAAGCAGCTGAGGTGGGAATTGCGCTTGGCGCTTCTCCCTCTCGGCTCAGTGCTGTAACCACAGGACTGGTTTCTGCAGAACCATCGTGATAGTATTCATTTGTAGCACGCAAAGGCTCCAGCTGGGATCACACGGAGTGCTTTAACTATGCCTTTTAATAAACGAAGTAAAATAACTAAGCAAGAACTAAGGAAAGTAGTGGTTGTAGTAGAGCGAGTGTGTGCATGCACACATATGTGTGCGTAACATTGTATGCACACCCTGTGTATCCTGACAAACTGGTACGTGGAGAAGCTGTTTATAAGGGATGGGTCTCTCTATTACATCGGTTATATACACAGAGATAAAAGCATGATGTAATTTGTTTTCCTTGTGGATTTATTTCATAATTAGGGATGACATTTGAAACATTATCTTCTTGTCTTTGATTCTTTTAGAGGCATAAAGATTGCAAAATGTGGCACAAGTGGGATCAGTTAAAAGGAAACTAAACTCTATATTTTTTACTTTTTAATAATTTTTACTTTTAAAGCATAAAAAAGAAGTTTTCCCATATTTAAAAATAAAAAAAATGAAAAATTGAAGTCTTGGGATGGAAAGCTTTCTGACAATTGGAGAGCAAGGCTGGTATTTCCAAATGAAATGCAGTTGAATTTTAGTGGGATTTGTGTTTCACTTTAACATGAAATACTACTGCAAATGACAACACTCGCAGTGTCAAAAGAAACCAGGTAGTGGAAAGAGGAACGGGTTTTAGGACGGCTATGTAAAACTGTTTTTATTTAACAACTCTTTAACTTCACTGCCTAAGAGTTTGAATCTAGAAAACTTGTACTGAATCCTCAGTACCTTCCTTCTTCAGTTAGGATATTAAATATTGCAGCAGTATCTCTCGGACTTTCCAAAATCCTCCGATAAAACAGAAAACTGCATTTGGTGTGTCTTATACCACTAAGGTAGAACAAGACGGTGCGAGTTCATATCATTAATCGTTTCAGGTTAGCTTTCTTTATTACAAAGCAAAAGACAGCACACATTCATTTTAAAAAATATTTGCAGGTATGTTAAAATAGATGTAAGTCTCAGATATCAGACACTAAAACCATTGTTATTTTCCAAACTCATATAAGAAGTCACAATTTTTAATACAAACTTTTTCCCCTTGTGAGATTAACGTGAAATTGCACACCTGATCCTTCAGCATCTTGAACAGACTGAACATTTTCAGCTCCACTTTGCAGGATCAGACCACGATAAAATTACTCGACTCAGGTTTGCCTCTTTCTCTCACTCTTTCCGCATCTCTGGGGCACCAGGTAGATAGGGAAATTCACATATTCTGTAACCGAGGAACTTGAAATTTTAGCTCCAAAGGCAATATAATAGTGCCCAAGCCTTTCTCAGTCTACAGTTAATTCCACCCACATATTCAGATAATAACAAGATGTAAGGAACCCTCATCACATTATGATATTATTTTTACAAAATATCTCACACTGCATACATTGGTGTTCCACAAAGCTACTGGCGCTGGGGTTTGTTATGATGGCTATGCACACAAGCAAAATTTTAATTAGGAAAAATCTAACATAGGTACATCAGACTAAAACAGCCAAATATATCTGTGTGATTATAGCCTTGATTAATTCTGATAGCTCACTGATTTAGAAAATCCACTGCTCCAGGAAGTATCTGTAAATTATTGGGGTTTTTCTGTTGTACTTTAAAAAGATAAAGTAGCACAAAGATTAAGCTATATATATTAACAACCAGTTAGCTTTTAAGAATATTTTGGTACAGTTAGACAAGAGAGTGAAACATTTGTGCATGTACATTAAGCAACTCAATCTGTATCCAAAGTTTTCTAGAAAAATACTGAATATGCAACGATAAGTCTTCCCAAAGTAAAATCCTCCATTTGTGAAATAGATCTTTAAATGTTTCCAAATTAATCAAGTTTATGTCATAGAATATACAGCGTTTCCGCCTGAATATCCAGGATTACTTACCCGAAAGAAAACATATAGTAGATTGCTGAGAAGTCACAACATAGTTAATCACATACATTACTTTTTCTGTATCACCCCTGCCTATCCCTAACTTTACTCTCTGCAGTCTAGTGCTGCTCTTAAGGAAAAACACCATGAAGAAGTCTGCTTTCTATTGTGAGATAAGTCTTTCCTATCAAAATCTGAAAAATCATACACCTCTTGGTATTGCTTAGCAGATGTTGCGTCACCATTTACATTCAAAAAACTAGCACTTTTTGTTTCATGTATACTTACATCTATTGTGAAGACCTTAGTTTCGGGTAAAATGAAGACACCATGAACATCCGAGAGTATGTGCCTTCACTATAAGTCCTCCTTTCAAGCTGCCTCAGTAATGTGATTGGCAGCTTTTAAAACACATCAAGATTAACATGTCAAGAACTGCCTTAACTAACGCTGACTTTACCTTAAATACAAATTGAACTTATCTTGATTAGCCCTCATCCCTGTTTCTAAGCCCTACCCACTCTGACATCACAAGCCCTTCTCCAATACCATCCCCTAGCCAGGCTGTAAAAACATAATTACATGAAGAGCACTACACTGATCTGATAAACCTATTTCACATTTAACCTGCTAAGCTGTTGTTAGCTTTTAAGATGCTTGATGCATTCACTTAAAATCTTCCTGTTCCAACAAGAAAAATGAGAGAAGGTTAACAATTGCCTAGCTCTCACACATTGTGTTGCCTATTTATACTGATTTTTAGGAATGCCATACTTCTGGCCATTGGCAAGCAGTTGCCCCAGAACTGTGTTATCCCAGAACTGTGTATCAGATTGGATTGGGGGGAACTAGAAGATGGAAATCCTGTTAAGCATATTGTGAGGCTAACACAGGGATCAGATGGTTATACTGCTCAAGCTGGCAATTTACTCTTTAATTCTCACTGTCAGTGAGTTAACTCTCAGAATGAATGCCTAGTAAATGGCAGATTTTAAAATGTCAGGGAGTGGTGAGTTTCTTCTAATATCCATGTCAGCTGATGGGATGTCAGGGTTGATGTTTGTTAATCCTTTATTTGCTTGCCTAAAGTTCATCAAGTGCTCACTGCAACAACAACAAATTGCTCCTTGTCCTCTCTCAAATGCTACCACAATGCCTAAACTTGGAGAAAATGGACTCATGCGTACTGAAAATCACTCTCAGGGAAGTGTTATCATTAGCAAAGGGATGTAATTCTGCTATAGCTCAGCACATCCTTGCAGAAAACAAACTATTGTTTTATAATGTAACACGAAATGCATATATACCATCTATGTGGGATTATTTTTAAAGTTTTTTAAAAGTGACTGTGACTTTCTAAATATTTTTGTTGTAAATGCTATCATGGCTACTTTATTGCTGTCTGGACCTTCTTTACAAAGAAGAAAATCACACCCAGAATCATTGTTTAAAAACAATTCCAATACTAGGTTTTAAAAATAATTTTAGGGCTTCCTTTAAAAAACATAATTAGAGACCAGCTAAAATAACCTGAGAATAATTTTCATATGATTGTCCAAATCTTTGCATGTGCATGCAGACAAGGAATCAAAGGAGCATTCTAGGCTTAAAGATAATTTTCAGCTTGTGTTCAGTCCATTTGGTCCATAAATGCCTACAGAAGCCTGTGACTTGAAATGTACTGAGTAGATATGGTCTTGAAAAAAGTTCCTCTGCTGGGATTTTTCAAGACTGTCTGGGTGAGGCTGAAGCAGATGCTTTGTACGTTATGAGGTTGGCCAAATAAATTAAAAACAAAGTCTTGCATCAGCATCCATTTTTCATCGGATGTTTTAGTCCATGTGAATCACGTTTCAAGAAAACCACAAAATGCTTAATACCAGGAAAAAATACTTCCTAAGGTAGAAACAAAATCAGCAATATAATAAGCATATATATTTATTTTTTCCTGTTTTACCTAATGAGGGAAGTTTGGAGAGAGAGCACACTACTTCGCAAGACCCCTGGCATCTAGCCTTTGGTTTCTGGCACAGAAGCAGGATTGCTGCATGCTGTAGTGACGTGTGACAACCACAATACATAACAATGCTTTAACGGTCCCTCTCTGAAGAAGATCTAGTTCTTGACTGGATTTCATGGGCATCAGGGTGGGTTGTATTTCTGAATCAACCAGTGGTCTGCATGTCTCTCAGCGGTCCTGTTTCTGCTGGTCATCTTCACCAATAGGAAAAATGGCAAAGCAGCAAAGGAGGGAGAGAGAGGGGCATAGGATATGAGTTATGAATAGAACAAAGTAATGTAGCGTATATTAAATTGATCTGGGCCTTCGTCTGTCAATTAGTATCACTGTTAGCTAAGGTGGTTTAGGACAGTGTAGTCCCACGTTATCGCCTTTGCACAGAGGAATCTGAGGGTGAGGAGACACCGACACTCAGATTCCTCTGTGCAAAGGGGATAACTGTAGCCTGAGAGCTCCCACGCAGTATCTGGTGACACCAGATACATACTAATGCGAAAGATAGAGCTGGAGTCACACCACATTCCGTACACTCTTAACCAGACTTATTGCCTGGGGTTACCTCTGTGGCAAGCAGTGCAGAAATCTCAAAACTGGGATTTATCCATCTAGTATCGGATATCCCAAGAGAGCATCACTTCATCATGGACCACAAGGAGTTGGAAGAATGCTACCAAAACCCCAAGTTTTTGGCAGTTTATGTACTATTCTAAAGCTGAATTAAGAACAAGGAGGCTTTCTTTCTCGATTCATTTCAAAAGTAATGGACACTACTGTCACATCTTTCACAATTCCTGAAGTGTCAGAAGGAGTTAGCAGTGTGGAATCAGCTCCATGCACTAAGGTAGATCTCATCTTACCGTTGTCACCTGAGATTTTGTGAGCACTGAGTTGGGTCAGAACTTTCTTTGTTCTCTTTTGACAAAATCAATAACAGACATGGCTCAGCTGATGGGGTTTGTGGTCTTCAAAATGGAAAGCAAAAAACTGTATTAGACAATTTTATTACAGTTCAAAAATTATGCTATTTACCAAGATGCTATGCTGGAATGGATTTGTATAAGTAGAGAACCTGCTAAACAAGAGTCTAAGCAGGTTTTAATCCACTGTTTCTAAACAGTGTCTGTCATAGGTGAGGAATCTGTGAAAGAGTGTTAATCCTTATTTCTTCTCCTTATGAAGTTCACTGAAGCAAGATACACTTCAATGGAGACTTATTTCTGTGTAATGAAATGAGCTGGACTGATACAGAACTTGGCAAATGGCTTCTTTATCACAGATCACCCTGTCTTTTTCAAAAATGAAATGTGTTTTCAGACATATCAAATTATTTAGCTAAACATCACTTCCTTCTATGTTTCCCCCAAAAGATTTAAATGAGAAGAGTAGCGTGCCCACAACTGACAGCATAGGTAAAGGAACAGGGTGGTCCGGTGGATGGGTTGGGCGCTCTGGGACCAGTAGGCTGTGAATCCCAAGAATCAGCTTGACCAAGAAATGGTGACCTTGAACCCTGGGATTGGAAACAATGACCAGACTCTAGAGTGGCACAGCTGTCTTAGAAACATGTGGGATCTTGCCTTTGGGTTCACTCACAAGAAATTGAAAAATAACTAGAGAAGGAAATGGGCCAAGCTGCATTTCAGTGTCACTGTAATCATTTGACATCCTGGCTATGCAGAATGTCCTTTAAGCTATAGCACTCCTTGGGAGTTCAAATTTTTTTCCACTTCTCAGCCCTTTGCTTGGTTGCGGGGTAGGTGCTCTAATTCCTTCCTGAGTTGCACAACACTGAAGAGGGAAGTGCCAAACTTTGGTGTTCACCTGTACTAAATACATACTGACAAGATCAGCGAATACTCACTGGAAAGGTAACAGGTTGTAACTCAATTGGCTGTTCAATGGAAAGGCATTACATTTACCACAGCTCTTGAGAGAAATTTAGAGAGACTAGGTGGATTGCACAGCTGTCTCATTCCCAGAGGAAATCTGGGAATTAATCAGAGAGAACTAGACCCAAACAGGGACAAAAACTGAAGCTACTGAATTTTACTTAGCGTGGCTGATCTCAATTCCAAAAGCCAATGAGTGAATCTAAGTGATGAAATATGGCTAACCATTAAGTTCCTTGGAAATTTAAATTGACCAAACATTGTATGTTGAAAGAAGATTTTATGTTTCCCTGAATCAAAGTGTTTGGAAAGGTCTGGATTTAAAACCATACAAGTTGAGTTTTCAAAGACCTGATTTTTTGTTTGGCTAACAGGACTGAAATATTTTGGTCAAAATTTTCAAACTGGCTGCATGCTGAAAGAGCAAATCAGTTGGTAAAATTATATTACCATTTCCACACGTGCACACCAGAGGTAATGGAAGCTGCACTCTACCATGTGTGTGTCATCTATGGAATTTCACTCTTTTCACTCTGGACATACCTTTTTACATTGAAGTATTAAGTAACAAAGCAAATGACAATACACGCACTTGTTATCTTTATTTTATGGCACATCTTCATATTTGCTTGTTTAGAGATTTTTTTCATTAGCCTGTGTATGGATTTAGGGTGGTTTTGGGTGTGGAAAGGCAAATTATGATTGCAGTGGTATCACATTCAAAAAGAAAATTGTTGACTAAATACACTTTTTTGAACTAACTTTTGAAATAACAGCTAGAAATACAGGGACTCAGATGCTTTACAACCAGCTCATATATCAACATAAACTTACTCTCTCTGGCAACAAATACTCAGGTTGAAGTTCCACAGAATGCAATGGGGAGTTTTGCTGAACTATCCAGACCCATTGTACCAGATGGTACCGTATGGAAGTAACACTGATCCTTTGACTCTGTTGATGTCTAATTAGGTTTCTAGTAATTAATATAGTTTGCAGGCCTTGCATGAACTCTGCAGATTACCCATTCATGTGAATGATTAACTGAAAGGGGATTAATCCTGGCATAAATTCAACGAAAAAGAATTTTCCAGCCTGAAAATCTTCTCCATCAGACTAGTATATTGTAATAGAGAATGAAACATTAAGTTTGTATGTGTGTAGTTCCATTTAAAAAAGAGTAACTCAATATCAGAGTGTTAAAAACACCTGCATTGAGGATATAAATATACATTTGCTGCAATAGATCTTTTAGTCATGCTCCTTAAGGAAATCAAAATACATATTCAATATGAGATAGTAGTTGGAAAAATCTACTTTTCATTGCTATTATTTTATAGTCGGTAATGTAAATTCTGGCATTGAGAAAAAGAATATTTTTTAGAATTCTACAGTTCATGTTTAGCAGCTCGTGCTGGTATATGTGAGGTTGAAATTCTTATAAGTAATAAATCAGTGGCAACAGGGGCCATCACACACCTCTGCTCATGACCAGTTCATCCAGCACAAGCACTTGCAAGATTGTCCTGCCAAGTGTGCAGCCCCTTCAGGTCAGGCAGAGCCCACCTTTGCCTGCTAGCACCAGAGTTTCATAACTTCACTTTTTGTTATGTTTTAAAGTGTTAAAGTACAGAGAAATACCAAAATCTTCCTCAGCCTTTCCACCCTTGAAAAATCTCGCTGAGCTTAGGAGACTGTTTAAGATTTCTTAGAGACGTGTGTGTTTCTGAACCTGAGGTTTTAGCTGGTTTTGTATGTTCTCAGTGCCTCTTCAAACCCCTCCTGTGATCAGTCTATGGTTGTACATAAATATGGAATGAGGGGGGTGGATTTAGTTTTCATAACCCAGTGAAATGTATTTCAAAGAGCTGCCTCAGGAACTACTGTAGGCTGGTGATCTATTAAAATCAGAAGGTCAAATATTTATTTTGTGGGAAATGATGAGGATACTCAGATAATTTGGACCAAATTGAATCCTCAGGCATGCACACTGATCTCAGCGCAGGGAAGTCTGGAATGAGTTTGCTCCAGGGAATTGTCAGTGTTGCACAATATTGCTGAGATCAAAAGAATATAAGGAAAAAGTGTTTATCCAGATGGCAGCACACTGCCGAGCTACCTGGAAGACTAAGCAACGTTTCCTAATTCTGCAGGTTCTGCAGAGCACTTCCCCTAGTGAGTTCAGCTGCATCTATTCGTTCATCCTCGGGGAATGGTCCTTCCAGCCCATCATGTGTGCAGTCTCTTCTGAAGATTTTTGTCTGGCCTTAAAGCCAATCCCTGCTGCTCTGTGAATTGCCTGGGTGTAAAGAGAGTCAGCATCAAATGAATGGATGACAGATATTGTGGTGCTAGCAACATACCATCAAGTGCCAGCTGAAGGCTTCTCAGCTGTGTAGGCAAGACTGAATTTTGCTGCCTTGGTTATAAGGGGTCAGAACTGCATCAAAGTGAGAGGATGAAGGGAGGAGATAGACCAGGAGAGAAAGAATAGAGAGAGCTGTGGTGAGCATGGTTTGATGTACCTGGGTGGGAAAGATGAGGGCAGTGAACCTAGTACTGGCACAGGCCACTCTTCCCCTTCCCTCATTTGGCAGCAGCTCCTGGCACAGGAATTCTGAGTCAGCACAGCCCAAGAGCAAGTCACCTGGCACTGGCAAGGTCAGCAATGGGACAATAAGCATTTTGCCACCCCAAGCAATTTCTTGGCCCATGCAATGGCCCACTTCATCTAGGCAGCTTGCAACAAGTTGAGCCAAGCAAGAGAAGCCCACAGAGGTATAACTGCATTGATTGTACGACAGCAAGGATGGTTTTGGTCCAGTGTGTTTAGATACTGTATTATTTTAACCGGATGCTTGGGGTTTTGTTTTCCTTTAATGGATAATAAGGGCCATCCAAACAGTGTTGCTGCTTTGCTTGGGTTTCATTGAAAGAGACACTACTAAAGGGAGAGGAAATCCCCAAAATGATACTTGGTGATTAAGTACATAGAATATAGGATTTCAGTGTTTGCAAATCCTTTTTTTCAAATGAACTTGTGGCACTAATCCTCTAATGGCATTATTTCTTTGGAATATATGCCGGATTAAGGAGTCACAATGAGGCAAAGTACAAAAATCCACATTAATCTCTCACCAGTGGGTGCTGCGTGGGATGCAACTTTAACTATTTTGTTCCAAAATTGGTTCTGTTCCTAACCTTGCCCCAGGTCTACACAGAGGGAAGAGTAGATATAAACAAGTGTGACACTGAGCACTCAGCAGATGGTCACAAACCATTTAACTGGATAGAAAGGAGAAGGCGTTTATTATTTTTAAACTCCAAAAGCTAAGCCTGCCCTGTGCTGTCCATGACGTACTGCAAGAAGCAGATGCACAGGTCCGCGAGGCAGGAGCAGGACACGTGTTCAGAAGTATGCCATGGAGGAGACAGCAACTGATGCAGCAAGGCCCAGTCTGGCATTTAAGGGGGACCTGGCTGGGCCTGGCTGTCATGATATATTGCATGGTCACGGCATAGCCTAGGCTATTGCAAAGTAATGCTCATGTTTTCAGCCCAGTGCAGCTACCTTGCTCTAGTTATCCTGCTTTGCTTTGGGATAACCCTGCTGTCCCCTCTTCCCTCATAGCTGCTGTAAAGAAAGGAAAAGATTTGCTTTCTAGGAAGAAGAAACTAGGTCAATGCAAAACTGCTATTCTCTTCTCACGGGATTACAGGGATGCTGTCACGGTGCCATGAGGTATTTTCACTATCATTCAACTGCCTAAAGTGGTGAAAGAATTTCTGAATGGGCAACACATCACCTAACACACTAATGTCAGAGCATTTAAGTTAGCCCAGCCTAACCACTGTAATCAGTGCTTAACATGCTTAAGGATTTCCCCCGTTCCAGAGAGCGGAGATTATCAGATATTCCCATTGAATTGCAGTGGGCATCGAGTGTCTGGAGCCAGCACAGCCTGGCACACATTCACAAACACGGGTTGCCTTGTCTCCGTTTCATCCTTGGCCGCTCCTTTGTTAAGCACAACAAGTAAAGTGGAAAAGAGCTGTCAAATTGAATGAGTTCCTTACCGACAGAAATGCTTGGGGTTTTCGACTGTCTGCATAGCTGAGATGCCTGATCACATGAAGTGAATTAGCACGCAGGGAGGTGACCTTTTCCAGTGGCTACAGGTCTATAGTGAGGTGCTAGTTTCAGAAATTGGGAGACGAGAGCCACTCCTGGTGTCGGAAAATTCTAAAACCAACTTGGAGATCCTTTATGTTTGGGCATAGAAATGTGCCCTTCAGTCCTGCAGGCAAAGATGGCTCATCACAGTGTTTTTGTGCATTTTTTCCAACTGCAAATGTCTCCCAGCATGGTAATTCTCATGGGCAGGGGGATTTTCCTGATGTTCACTTAAGTTTTCCTTCACTTAATCTTATCCTGTTGGCTCCTAGCAGCACCTGGTGCCTCATACCACCCTGTCTGAATCATTTGTATGTTGACCCACTGAGTCAAGCCTGTCCTCATGGCTGGTGTCTGCTCAGCTGCGTTCAAAGGAATCATTAGTTTTGTTGACCAGCTTTATCATTCCCCACCAAAAGCACTCCAGTTTGCATATGTCTTTAGTGTATACATGTCAGTGGATGGTCCCTTGTATTTAAGGAAGTATAAATTATATTACAACAGGTGCAGACAAAGCTGAGCAGGAAATGATAAAAGAAATCGAGTGTTTGCCATGTGAGGGGAGACAAGAAGGCTTTGGTTGGTTTAGTCTACAAAAGTGAAGTCCTCATAGATTAAAAAAGCCATTAAAGCTAAAGAGATATGATTTATCAAATTATCACATCCTAATGTTGTATCATGCTGTTGCCTATGAGCAGATTGTACTGATGATGCAGTAGGACCTCTCCTCTCCTATCTCCCGTTGCCCTAAAAGGGACAGGAGCGCGCTAGTCCTCTGTATTGCTTTTTCTTACTGAACTATGCAACATCTTGCTGACAGCAGGGCTTTGCTCAGCCTCCAGCAGTATTTCTGACCAGTATGGACAAAAGGGGTGGGAAAACAAAGAGCTTTTCTTCAGGTAGTCTTGTAACCTGATCTGTAAGGTGACTCAGCCTCTTCTAACAACAGCTGTTTCAGGGACATGCAGTGGTTAGCGTGCAGTATCGAAGTCTGTGCTGCCACTTCCTGATTTCTGCCTTGTGAGTGATCTAAGCTGGGACATGATCAGAGCATTTAAATGGACTTCTCAGCCACCGGCAGAAAAGAGAGGCCAAGCACAGTGGGCTGACGTCGGGAGACAGCACAGAGGAAGAGAGGCCTCAGGAAAGAGCCCACAAGCCACTTGTGCAGAGCTGCTGCTATCAAACTGATGAAGACAGAAACTCTTGAAAGAAAAGTACGTGGAAAGTCCTGCTAGGGAAAGAAGTGTGGTTTTGTTTGCATGTCATGGCTCACTTCTCCTGCAAGCCCTGAAAGTGCTGTACAAGGTGAAACAGATTGTCAAGTGTACCAATGGAAGATACAGGTATGCTTCTTTGTTTAAAGTAATACTGTTCTACAGCATGAAAACACAGCCAGGGTAACGACCATTGCTTTACAGCTCAGTAAATTATCTTCTTTTTCTGTCCTATTAAACTGCTATGTACATTGTTTTGTATAATTTTCGTACTTTACTCACAAGAAATACAGCTATTTAGAACAAGACTTTAAACAATGCATTAGCTTTTCTGATGCATTTTCAGGTGCTCTGCCCTTGAACACTTGTATCATGGCAGATAACTTCCAACACAATAAGAAAATTTACATACATACATATATATATAGATATATCTGTATATATACCCACATTTATATATATACACATACACACAAAAATAAAAGTATGTGTATATAAAAACTACATTTGCTTTATCTAGACATTTCGCCCCTGAGCTATCTCTTGCTATCTGTGAAAATTATAGGGTTACTGATACTTCTTCACGTATTTTTGGTTTTTTTTGGAAAATTGATGCCAGTGACATTATATATAACAGGTGATTGTTAAAATGATTGAGATCATGTGCTCTATGGATGATGGAGAATTGTGGAATGAGTTCTGTGTGAGGGTCTGTACTGAGGGAGAGGGAATCTGTGTGAGCACAGAAATCTGTTCATGAGGTCTGGTGTATTACAGGATCAAGGTCTGAGCACAGGTCATTCCCCCTGCAGTCAAGGGCACACAGTAGTACCTGTCTTGGTTTCAGCTGGGATAGAGTTAATTTTCTTCCTAGCAGCCGATATAGTGCTATGGTTTGGATTTAGGATGAGAATAATGTTGATAACACACTGATATTCTAGTTGGTGCCAACCAGTCAAGGACTTTTCAGCTTCCTGTACTGCCCAGCCAACAAGGTGGGGGGCACCCAAGAAGCTGGGAGGGGACACAGCCAGGGCAGCTGACCCAAAGTGGCCAAAGGGATGTTCCATACCGTATGACGTCATGCTCAATACATAACTGAGGGGTTTGCTGGGAGGTGGGGTGGCTCAGGAACTAGCTGAGCATTGCTTTTGGGTGTTGAGCAACTGTGCCGTGCATCACTTGTTTTATATGTTCTTTTATCATTATTATTATTATTATCATTATCATAATCTTCCTTTTCTATCCTATTAAACTGTCCTTATCTCAACCCATGATTTTTTCCTTTTTCTTTTCGATTCTTTCCCCCAGCATGAGCAAAGGGCTGTGTGGTTGTTTTAGCTGCTGGCTGGGCTTTCCACGTAGTCCTCACAAAGCAAAAGTCAATGAATGTCTGCTTAGTTGTTATGACTGATTGCACAGTTAAAAGCATGTGTGTGAGGAAGAATGCTAGAATTCAAACTAAAGAAAGAACATTAATGTTTAGAGAAAAACAAAGCAGCTTCACAGTCACCAGATGATGCTATAGCTTGTGTAGTATAAACAGCAATAAGGAAAGAATGTGTATAAATTATTATAAAGTCAAACTTTAATTTACCTGTGAATTAGCCTCTGAAACTGTGGTCACTATAGTACTGAACTGTTCCGAACAAGCTGTCTGGGGGGCTTGTTTTCTTCCAGCATTGGCACACTCCCAGTGTTCATAGCTGGTCGTCTTCTGCACTATCACTTCAGCTTCGCTTTAAGGTTAATGGGGTTTCATTTGCGTGTTCCACCCTGAACTTGGGAGCCTGTGACATCGTTCAGGCAAAGATGTCCTTGTACTCCCTGTTGCACACCTCCTCCTCTCATCTTCCTGACTGCCGGGCTGGTGTTTGGCATGAAGAATCACTTTGGTGCCAAACTTAACCTGATTTCCCCTCAGAACAGGGACATCTCAGCCTTGCTTCTTTAATGTGGCCACAAGATTCTGAACTGAACCTGGGGATTAAGTGAGGGGGAAGCAGTAGGTTAGCCCTTCAACGCCAGGTGGGGTGGGCTTGGGAGCAGTCTGCATTAACAAGGCAGCAGAGCAGTGCTTGTACCACTGAGAACTGGGACCACTGAGTCTGCTGTGCAGATACTGAGCATTACCAGTTCCTTTTGAAGGAGAAGAAATGAGTTCAGAGTCTGGTCCACTGAACAGTGCTTTTTCTGATATAGGGTGGAGGGAATGGTAGGAAATTCTCACTGCATCTGCCATTATGAAAGAGGGTAAGCAAGAGTAAATGTTACTAAACTTAATTCCTTCTATGTCTGCTCATCCCCTGAAAGATGACATTCAGAGCAGCCAGGATAAGCAGGAAGAGGACATCCCAAGGAGTTCCCCATTTGACTTTGTTATAAAACAGTTCCAAGGGAAGAGGTCCTCTTCTGGAAAAAGAAAAGAGCAGCCTTCAGCCATCAAAAAATTCTTTGGGGGCTTTGACTTTGGGAAGACTGAAGGCAAGGACAGAAGGGAAATTGAAGAAACAGAAATAAACAATTCTGGAACTGATGATCAGAGTGAGAAGCAAGATCTCTCTGTAGAAGGTAATGCTGGTACAATGTGCATGTGTATATATTTTAATTTCATAGAAAATCGGTTACTTTCTTGATAGCCAAAATGCTGTATTTTGCTGCCTGTAGTTTATCCTTTAGCCAGGATTTGCTTCTGATTGGAACATTGACAAGGATGTGCCCTCTAATTTGATAGGTGCCAAGCAAGGACTGGGATCCATGTTGCTGAGGAGGGATAAAACTTTTGGGTGATCTCTCTCTTGATCTCCAATGTGAGAGGTCAGTGCTGGAGTCAGCTCATTAGTTGCAGAGCTTATTTGGTTTCAAAGCCAAGCTTTGAGCAGTAGCTTGGCTTGTTGTACTTAAGATTGGTCTCTGTCTGCCCTGCTGCTAAAGCAATCTGAAGACAACAAGAGCAGATGTTTCCTACCACTTCACGCTGCTGAGGGGGAGGGGAAGAGAATGGAAATTCATCGTGTATGTTATTTTGCGCACACCAGAATACTCTTTAGATCCACACCAGAGAAAATGAGGCTATTTTTAAAAAGGAGCTGGAAGGTGAGACTTAGAACGCATCCTTTGTCCTAAGAGTTTTTGGTAGGTTTGGGGAAACAATGAGAGGACAGCTACGGAGAGTGGGATTGCTATTTTGTGTAATTTTTGGCTGCTTTTTTCCAGCTATAGGCATTAAATGAAATTACTGATTTGTTAAAGTGTTTAGCAATGAATGTAAATGTGATTTTCCTTGCTGTACAAACTGTATGGAAGAAGAAGGCAAGAGGGGGTTGCTTTGCAAAGCCAAGAGAAGCAGGAACTGCCTTACACAGACAATGTATGAAAATGAACACAGACTGTCATGAAGGAAGCACCAGGTTCACTACACAATTGTAGGGTCACTCGGTGCTAACTAATCAAGTACAGACTGTATTGCAGCAGTGTGGCTACAGTGCAGGCACACAGAGGTGGTTATATGACTTGTGCATCCAGAATAGCTGCAGTTCAGCGTTTTACACGAATTTCATGTCCTGGAACTGGTGGTGCAAATATCCAAAGTCACTGGCGTAAGGTAGTGTGGGAATGTGCAATAGGAGATTCTTTTCTCACTCTGCATCAGGAGCTTTGTAGTGATCTGATCTATAGGGATCTTATCACTCAGGTTATTGGTCCACATTGATCAAAAATAGAGCCTGGTTTACTGACACAATTAATTTCCTAAAGTCTTCACCAGACAGCCACAGAGAGGTTTTGTACTTTGTGTTAGTAGCAGAGGTAACCAGGGCCCTATTTCTTTGTTACTCAGATGGACTTTCACATCACATTTCTGAAGCAGAGTCACCATCTGGTGAGCAGAGATTTAACCAGTTTATGCAGAAACTGGGAAAGAAACCCAACAGCAAGAATCTGGATCTAAATAATTGTGCATTAAGTGCTGCAGATGTAACAGAGCTGGGTAAATACACATTTTATTCAACTAGTCACTTCATACATTTCTTTATTTCTTATTTGCCTATTCAGTTATTCGCTCTCCTCTTTTCCCTTCCCTTTCTTTTATACAGGCCTGGCTTTATTTAACATTTCATCTGGTGCTCCCAGGTCCTTGAGAAATGTTAACTAATAAATTAACATATTTATATAATATATATTATATAAATTATGTAATATATATATAGATATAAAAGTCATACAGCTCTGTGAAGCAGATGAATGTTCTTACACTCTGTAACTGAAACAGAGTGTAAAGAAAACTGAGGTACAAATTGTCATGGCTTTATAATGCTGTATTGGGTATAGAAAGCATCTCTGTATTAAGACATATTGGCATCCAGGGTGTGCAGATAACAAGCAGACAGAATGCACTTTTTCTTTTCTTTTTTTTTTTACAGCTTCCTTACTGCCGTTTCTTCCAGAGCTGGAAGAGATCAGCCTGTCCTGGAATGGTTGTGTTGGTGGGACTTTGAAAGCTCTCACTGTTCATCTTCATCATGTGAATCTGTTGAAAGTCCTTCGACTTAACAACTGCAGGCTGACAGCTGAGGATGTCACCTCCTTAGGTACAGGATTTCATTTACATTTACTTCCAGACAGCTTGAGTCTAATGTAATCCAACTGATCTCTTCCTACATCCTACCCCTGCTGCTTCCACACTGGGCAATGTAAACTCCTGCTGTGAAACAGTAGGAAGAACCTGGGCTTATGAGTGATCTTACACATTTGAGGAGTTCTGCTGAGTTCATTCCTCAGGGCATGAAGGTTTCACATTCAGCAGGGAACAGAATTCAGTCCTATTTGCAGGAAAGCATGTTTTCAATTTGGATTAGTACTTTTTCTTAGCTAGCTTTCATATCTAATGGTAGACAGAAGAACTGAAACAGAGTCAGTCATAATAGGGTCACCTTAAGTCTTTGTGCTGCAGGACAGATGCAGTGCTCAGCACAAAAAAATGGATGGTGTTTTGGAGGAGACTTAAAACCAGTGCTGAGTTGGAGCTTTATGATTTGTTTTTGCAAGTCTGGAAGAAGCATATTCCTCTGTGTACTTGTTTGCTTGGAGTGCCTGCAACCCTGCTTTCTGCAAAGCATGAGATTTAAAGGTTTTAAAGGTGGTGTTGTGTACTCTGGTTCTGATTCACTTACCTCTGGACCTGGAGTTAACTCAGGGGCAGGTCTGTGATATGTGTCTAAAAGAAGGGCAAACTCAATCAACTAGGAATTCTAAAAAAACCTACTGCTTATTTAACAAGTTCTAAAAACCAGTCTGAGTTATAAAGCTGGACTTTATTTTATTCATATCAAGGGTTTTTCCAGGAAAGGTTCAGAAATAAAATTACATATATGATGGTAGCTCAAAAGCAGGTCATGCTATCTGTTGGGGAGGAAAAATGCATCTCTAAAAAAGCTGGTGAAAATAATTTGTCTATTTCTGATGAGGCTAAAACCTGTGTTTCATTTTCTGTCAGATTTTTTCAAATTTATTTCATTCTTTTTCAAACCCTTTTCTCATACTTTTTTTCTCTTGAGTTTTATTGGTTATATTTCCAATTGATTTATTCTGCCTGGTTCTTCTGTGCTCTTTCCTTCCTCCTTCTGGCTTGGCCTCTGCTGAGACAGACACAAAACTGATCACAGGACTTGAATTTCTAGTCAAAATGGAAAATTCCCTTGACATGTGGAATAGTAACAGTCAGTTTGCATTGATTTTGCCTGTGATTTTGGAAATAGCATGCATATTTAGGCCAATACTGCCTGTTTGACTATGTCCACATCTGTCTGTGGAAATGTGGTCACTTGTGGACTCAGTGCATTCTTTTTAGAAATCAATACCTCAAATATAACTATAATATCAACCTCTCCTATGTGATTGCTCAGAGCTGTGACTGTGAGAGGTGGTAGGAAACCATTCCTGGAGTTATAGTCCTTTATTTATCTTCTGGGTGGAAAATGTGTCTGGAATGCCAGTCCCCACGTCAAACAGAAACAGGCTATACTGCAGAGGCAAAACCACTTCTCATCTGTAGTGCATTGTTCAGTATTCAAGACTGAGGCAATAATTTAAAATAAATGCAAAAATAAAAATGAAGACATGTCCTTTTCTCTCAAACCTGGATATTCACTTACAAAAACAGAAATAATTATTTTTCTATTATAAATCTTTTGTGAAGAATTAATTATGAAAACACACAGACATGAAGAGGTTTTATTATTAAAATACAATTGTCAGTTATTAGGTTGATTACAAGACTTTAGATCAAAAATTTGTGTATGACACTTTGAAATTGCATGTGCATATGGTCTGATTAATTGTTCTCGGGAATGAGTTTATGCAAATATACATCTACCTCTCTCCTCTACAAAGGAAATTAGGAAGCTGGATTTTTGCAGTGGGATGTTAGTATTACAAAGAAGCACTAACAGTTGACATTGGCAGGTGCATCAAGCCTGGAAAAGGCCAATTTTTCTGAATCTAAAAAAAATCAGTGCTGTCTGCCTTGAAATCATGGGAAAGTTAGTATGGGTTAAAACAATGCTCGTCTTGATTGCTTATGAAGTGAGTCAGAAATGAAACTTTTAAGTTTCAGAAATAGCTGTGAGAGGACTTCTTTCATCTCCAAAATGACCTGTGGACACAGTACAGAGGCTGTTGGAAGTTTGCCAAATAAAATAGAGCAGAACTATACAGGACAGTAAATTCAAACTTGTCACTTGTATTGATTTCCCTATAGACTAGACTTTCTGGGTCCTGGCACAGGTCTGCAATGATGGCCAAGCAGTCTGTGTGTGCTGTGACAATGACTTGTGATCTGTATTGCTCCTTAGACAAGGTGAGAATTTATACAACATTGCTGCAGTAGCAACAATTCATGGCATACACTGATTTTCCTGGCAAGCCATACAAAATATAATAATTTGAGAATTAAGTGGCTAACCTTCCCCTTTAATATATTCAAAACTTCTATTTTTGTCTTGCACCGAAATTGTACCTAGAGTGGATCATCTTAGCTTCTGTTACAGGAGAGGCATTTGAAATTGTTCCTCAACTTGAAGAACTGGATTTATCATGGAACAGTAACATAGGTGGAAAACTATCACTCCTGACAAAAAAACTCCAGAAAGGATGCAAGATAAAATTTCTGAAAATTACAGACTGTAACCTGACGGCAAAGGATGGAGAATCCCTTGGTATGTGTTTCCACATAGCTAGACTGAGAAAGTGGCTTCACAAAAATATCCCTCGTTTGACTTAGATTATGGCTGTATTGAGCTCAATATTAGTTGAAAGTTAATTTATTTCAGGCTCTGCATTATAATAGTATTTACCACACAGCATTGGGATTTTATGCACTTTCTTCCAAAGATGAAAGTTCTCTCTTATCATGTGAGGTAGGGTTGAGAAGAAGAATAGCTAGATCTAAACCACAGTCTGGCTGCCTCAGTGGTCCGTATTTGCTTGGATGCTTTGAGACCCTGAGCAAGTCATGTGTGACAGAATTTCCAACATTCACTGCTTAAAATTAAGCAGCTGAATATGTACTTTGCCATGGGATGGGAAAGAAGGCCTGAGGGAGGGAATGTAGGCTGAGGGCAACCACTGAACACCCCTCCCCTCTTTCCTCTCACCATAGCCTAATCCCGTGTTGTCTTTTGATCTGATTCTGAGGTTTAAAAGCTATTTTCTCCCTAAAGACAAGCCCCTGTGCTCTCATCTCCACTGCAGGAGATGGCCCGTATGCAACATACAGTCCTATATCTTTTCATTAGAAATTTTTATTTCTTTTTGTATTCCTGCTTTTTATTCCCCTGTATTTTTATTACTGTCCTTGCATTTTTCAGCTTTATTTTCATACATATTCTTCACTGATTTTCTTGATTCCTATTGAATCCTTGTTTTGCTGTATTTTTTAGGTAAAACAGGAACTTAGTAAGTCTAAACCACACATATAGGCAAACCCAGCCTACCTCTTCCTGTTTGTCATGATGCTATATTTCTCTAGGGTTCATCTGTGTATATTCCAGACATTTACCAATTCTCTTTTTCTTTTTTTCCCAGCTGAAATTCTAAATGTGATCCCAAACCTCGAAGTATTAGATCTCTCTATCAACAAACACATTGGCTCCAGCATGAAGGTTATTGCTCAGGATCTGAAAAATGTTCCAGGCTTGAAAGAGTTGAACTTGCACATGTGTGGATTAAAGCAAGACAGCCTCCAGGGCTTAGGTTAGACTTTATGTTCAGAAAGACTTTCATTCTGAATAAATTGTACATCTGAAAACCATTTAAGAAAGGCAATGAAGTGGGATTTTGCTGATGGTTTGGCAGTATTAATGGGCAATCATTATTTGCTGTTTGAGGATTGATAAAAGACTACAGAGACTTTCAGCAGGAGTAGCATTTATCTTCCCTGAGCTCAAACATTTGAAAGTCAGTGGGGAGAGTCACCCTCCACACCATTTATCTGAGACACATCTTAGGGTAGATTAATAGCTCTCTGGACATCCTTCCTCTCTCCCCAGACAGAACATAGACAGGGGCACAGACAGGCTAGCTCACTTTTAACAAGCTAATCCTACTCTCAGAGGGGAACCCAAATTCACCATTAGCACTTAATGAGTGTCCAGTGAAGCCATATGAAATGGGCTGATTATCTGTGTCTCTCCCTAGTGGAGGTCTTATCCATAAGACAAAACAACTGGCACTAATTAGCACATCCAGTAGTAATTTCGGCAAAAGGCTGAGGATTGAATGGATCTAGGGGATGAGCTGGCCTCACCTTCACCTGCTCTTTCAGAGAAGAATGGAGTTGCATGGATGGGAAGCTTTGTGGTATTACTGTATGTCTGCTGTGATTATATGCTGAAGCTTAGTCTAAGAGCTTTGCCTGCAATACCTTGTGCAAACTTTGACATTAAAGTAAATAAACGCTAAAGCCATGACCTGTGCTATTGTAGCAGCTGGTGACCAGCAGGTTCCCTTTTCCATTTCAGATGCTGCTTTACAGCACCTTGCTGAGCTAAGAAAATTAGACATATCATGTAACAAAGAGATTGGTGGTGGCTTTAAAGACTCAACAGCTCATTTGGCCAGCTTGAAAAATCTCGAAGTCCTTGATCTCCACCAGTGCTGTGTAACAGAAGAGGACGTGACCATTTTGTGTAAGGACATGTTGAGGAAATCCATTAAGAATCTAGGTTGTGACTTCCGAAAATATCTCAAAAGCGTAAGAGATTCTACCTAACCTAGTCTAGCAGATCTCAGCACATTTTCATTAGGCAATTCTGGAAGTGCAGTGTGGAGGATGGCTTTCTTGATCAATACAGAATGGGTTTTTTGCTGTATCAAAAGAAATCTCATAGTGTCTGATCCCATGTGGAACTAAGGAACTGAATCCTCCATGACTCAGACCCATGATGGGAATGTAGTACTGCTTTTTTCGATAATCAGTAATTTTGGAAATATCCAGGGACAGTTTCCCTGCTGGTATAAACTGGCACAGATCCAAGATACATATGTGTGTGTAAATGTAACTGCCTAAAATTCCCTTGGTGAACTTTAAGTCAAGTAGAGAGTGATGTTAGGAGATCTTGCATTGCTGCTGCTCTGTGCTTTATAGAAAAGCTGAAGACTACAGTATCCAGGATGAATTGATCCAACTCATAAATACTATTAGGAAGAAAAAGACATTTCCCATTCAATCAGTGAGAAAGATTATTTTCCTGTGTGCATCATCAGAACTTTTTGACATTGGTTTTTACTCCTTAGAACAACAACAACAAAAAATCCCATAATTCAAACCCTATATTGCCCACATCTTATTTTCCATGATAAAGAAAGTAATTTGAAAAGCTGCTGATGAAGCATTGGGAAGTATTAACTATTAGTAATAGCAATCATGATTTATTTTTAATTTCTTGACCAATAGAGAGTAATAATATTAATATAAAGGAGTTTCAGTTAGCAGTGAAGACATTTGGGAATAACTCCCATCTCATTTAATGTTAAATTCCCTACTTCACCTAGAAAATTTCAACAGAAAGCCGTGTTCTGACAACCTTCCACACAGTATGTAATACCTAATTTCTTAAACATTCCTACTGAAAATGACAAGGCTATTTATGGTCTAAAGCATTACTCACCATGAATTTGAGTGCCAAAACTTGGCCTTGACATTTGGATTGATTTATAAAGAAAAGCAATGACCTCAGGCAAATATAAAACTACATATTTGTTCTGGATTGGTGACTGTCTAATAAATATTTCATGTTTTATAGCCCAGGTGATACCTTTACTCTCCAGTCTTCAAGAACTGAATTTATCCTCGAATAAAAATGTAGGAGTCTCATCTGACCCTCTTCTGGGCAGGCTCAGGTTTTTACCGAAGTTAAAATCTGTGGCCATCAGCAATTGTGGTTTGGGCGAAGAGTCGTTTTCATCACTAGGTAGGAATGTTTTTTAAAAGTGTGTCTATTCTCTGTGTATCCTTGTGGGACAAAGCACTTCATTCTCCTCTGGCTGAACTCCAAAGATCATGGTTACATTACACCACAGGTCCCGAGTGAAAAAGCCTGTAAGGAAACTAGTGCTTCATGGGACCTGGTTGCAAGGGAAGACTGTTGTATGTTTTCCCCCATTATACCTGGCTGGATGAAGTCCTTTTAGTCCTTTGACTGATAGAGAGCTTTTGAATACTCCCTAATTTTGGAAGAGAAAGGAAAACATGATTTCATATTATTCTGTAATTATAGTTTGGTTGTAACACTGTATTTGCAGTTTAGTGGGGCAAAATTTTCACTGAATGTTTTTCACCTCACTGCAGGTGAAAGTTTCAGTAGAAACTTTCTGGGATAGAGTTGAGCATAGGGCAGTGGAGGAATAGGGGAAAAGGTATTGCACAGCCAAGAAGAAAAGTCCAGTCTAACACAGGATATGTAAATTCAGCCTCTTTTGCCTACTTATTGCAAATCTCAGTGGATTAGCGGCTACACTGTCCCTTTGATAGGCGTTCCATATGGCACAAGAAATCTAAGTACAGAGGGACCTGTTAGTTACTGTGTCTTGTGCACTTACAATATATTTTGTACTGTTTACTAGTGACATTGAAACCTATAGTAAAACTTGACTGCCTTCAGCAGAAGCAGTAGCAAGTTAAACTGGTCTGAAGTCCCTGCAGGAAGACTACTATATTTATATCATTACAATTATGTAAGAGTGACATCATGGAAATTGGTGTTGTCAAAAGATACAGAGCATTTCACAGATACAGATACAGAGCATAGTGAGTTCACAGCAAAAAATTGGTGTCTTTAAATTGATATAAAATAGTTTAAAAACAAGCTGTGATATTAAATTGACTTCAGTGGGACAAGGTCAAGCAAACAACGTAAACAGAAAGACAAGAAACTTCTCCACAGAGTCCTTAAAAATTCTATAGACAGGCCCTTCTTATATTCTTTAAAGGGCACAGGAGAAATTTTTTGACTGACTTTTATTAGGATAAAATAAGTTATTCTAAGCACAAGTAGGCAGCCTGTTAGGAGCCTATTTACTGGTGAATTGCTGGTGAGGTGTCTATTGAGGCCATGTTGTTTTCTCTTAGTAAGCAGAAGTTGCTGGTCTTAATCTTTTCAGCCGAGGCTGCCCTTCACCTTCCTGAACTGGAGATATTAGACCTTTCTTGGAATAAGTGCGTTGGTGGGAACCTAAAGCTGCTTTTGGGAGCGCTAAAGCTTGCAACGGAGATTCAGGTGTTAAGACTGAGCAGCTGTAACTTGGTGGCTGAAGATTTGGCACTTCTAAGTACGTATAACATGGTATTTACTAGCAGTCAAGGAGCCAGGGCATTTAGACCACAATTCAGAAGGGACTTGTTCCATGGGTTGAGCACATTTTTGCATAAATCAAAATTAAAAGATGGAAAATACAGCACTATTTTTCCGAGAAAGGGTATTCATTTTGCTGAAGACTGTCCCCCCTGTACATCCACAGTGCAAAAGCTGCAAAGGATAAAAATGCAAAGAATTTTTTATCCATTTTATCTATTAATACAAAAATGCAGCATTTAGAAAATGTAGCTTTTGCATCTGGTTTTTATATTTTTATATTATTTAAAGCTCTGAGGACTTTTATTTTGCTCAGTTGCTGGTTTTGGGTTCAGTAATTTATGGGAAATGTACATACTGACAGCCAGTAATACAGGCACTACCAGCTCTCAGTCCACTAGGTGTGTTTCTGGAGTCAAACTATTATGGGAGAATTAAACCAGAAATATTTTAGCCCACCTCTTAGCAGCTGCTGACAAATACTGGAAAACAGGAACCCAACAAAAGAATAAATACTAGGATCCTTTTAAAAACCTGGCTATTTTATAGTCATTCTTGTGATCCTGTGGGCCTGACTTATGGGTTTGGAGTGTCTGAGATTGGCAATAGCTGTGTGGCAGCTATTAAGGCCCTGTCATCTGAAGGCTGGTGAGATGAAGCCTGAATATTTTTGACTTTACAAACATCACCCTTGATGGGTGTCTCCTTTGCCAACCATACATTAAGGATTCCAGTTCCCTTTAAGGTGTATTAGGCCCATTACCCTCCCACAGTGAGAGGTGGCTGTTGTAATTATGCAACCTCATCTAGTTTTGCTTTCCTTTCTAAATCTCCCTGTAAAGCCCATCTGCCTCTTTTAGTTGGCACTTGATAAGACCTCCTTCCAACTGACTCAAAGGTTTTCAGGTTGCCATACAATTTTAATCTGATATTTCTGTCCCTTTTGAATTGCCTGTGTTTTAAATGTTGTACACTCCTTCAGCTGTGATAAAACGTTCTTTCTGAGATTAACAGCCAGTGATTCTATGTTGCTGAGGAGTTGAATCTTTGACTGCTGAAAGGCCTTAAATAATATGGTATTATTTTAAAAGCCTTTAAAGCAATTGCCAGCATGTATTAGTTCTGTTTGTGTCTGTAATTTCTTGCAGCATCACTGACGCAGGATGGTCATCTAGCCAGATTACGGAAGCTGGATTTGAGTTACAATAACAACATCTCTGATGAAGGGTGGGTCATTTTCTGTCAAGGCTTAGCAGTATTCAAAGAACTCTCCGAGCTGGATGTCAGTCTTCGTCCATCGTCCTGCCATGACTGTGGGACGTGGTTCAGCGAGTTGTTAGCAGCACTGACAAAGCTGCCTGCCTTGGCAGAGCTGGGGATGCAAAGATGGGTCCTTTCGGAATCACAGCGGAAACGACTGGAAAGCTTTAATCAAGACAACAAACGAAACATTCGTTTCGACTGTTGATGGAGATTGAAGGTTTCTGGAAGGCCTTTCACAAGCAGGACATGAACCAAGTACTATGTGTCTCTGACTTAGAAGACTACCCAGTTTTTAGTAATCTCATCTCATGAGAGCTCTTGAAATAGTTCCACAGTTACAGAAAACTGTTATTTAACTTCTGCATGTGTAGATCATTACATTTAATAACATATTCTTTCAGATTCTCTGGGCCATGCTTACTCTACAAGGTACGCTTAATCTTCGTGTTGTGACTACTGTCAAAAGAGCAATCGTGATTTCAGATGGACACACTGCAGGTTTGCCGATGGAGGGAAGGGGCCGGGGTGTGTGCAGGTGGGTGGGCAGTGTGAATGTGGCCTCATGTACATAATGAAAATGCCTCTAATGTGAAAATACTTGAAAGCTCTACATTTTAAATTTTATTTTCTTCTCCCTCAAAACTTTTGTCTCTCTGTGAATGCATTAAATCTACATAACTGTGAGATTTGGAAAGCATCCCAACAATTCAGGACTGTATATTAGTCCAGTAAGGAGAATACAGAAGGAGCTGTTCTGCCTCTGCACTGGCCCTTGATGCTATCGTATAGTGTAGATGAGTCCTGTGTACAGAATCAGCATAAAATCAAGGTAAGAAACAGTTGATTGGTGTCTTTGCAGGTCTCAGGGGCAAGGGAAATGCTGTGGTAGGTTAAATCAGAGATATGTCCTGCTACCTTAGCAAGGATTTTGGATACAAAACTGTCTATAAGCGTTCTGGATAAGGCTATGAAAAGACTTTAGGATATGATACTTCGGGGATGCTCCTTCTCATCCTGAGCTGTTTCAGCCTTACCAAGACTGCGCTTTCCGTACAGACCCTTTTATGACATGCAGCACGAAACCAAACTTCCAGATCTAAGAGTCCGATCTAGAACATACGAAAGCCAGTGGGAGTCCCTGCAGTGCCTTGGTGCTTCCTGCGTTCAAGATTAATCCATTAACCTTCACAACACCTTGTGACGTAGACAGTGTTCTTATCCTTACCTTAAAGATGAAGGAAATAAATAAAGTCTATTACTCAAAGCCACGGGGCACCTTCTAGTTAAGAGCAGAGCACCCTGCTCTGTGCCCAAGACTTGTTAGAAAAAGCACCAGCTTGGGACATGTAAGTGGCTCCTCCTTTTTTTATTTGATAATTTCTTACTTGGCATTTTATTGTAGTTGCTTACACAGAGCCAAATTCTGGCCTACTCACTCGTGTCATGGAGCATGTTAACCCACACGTGAGCTCAAAGACTGCAGTGGGATTATTCATTGGTAAGGTATTTTAGGAAGTAAAGATATTAGATCTGCCCACTGAGTGAGAAGTCTTAGACAAATCCTGAGGCAGCTTGAGGGATAAAGTACTGCTCAATTAGCCCTGAGTATATCTACATGCTGCCATCAATCTCCTGGAGGAGAGGCACAACAGGATCATTCAGTGGCATTTTCCTAACTTGCTAGGACCCCTTTCAGCAAGTTGTCCCTTGCAGATGCAGATCAATATTCAGCTTTCAGTCTGGGTGACCCTTCCAACATCAACCACTTGCTGTTCATGATCCCCCTCTCAGTCCTTTGTCCTCTCATGATGCTGTCATATCTATTGTGCCACTAAAAAGCTTTTATTAAATCACTTCTGCTAAATGTCCCATCTATCTGTCAGTCTTCCCGGAAATCTCTCTCTTCCAGTGATTTCCTTGCAGATGCAGATCAATATTCAGCTTTCAGTCTGGGTGACCCTTCCAACATCAACTTCTGGCTGGTCAGGGTTATAACCAGCAGCTGACCGTGCCGTGCTGATACCTCTTGATCATTTAATCCATGATTTCATGTGAGGGTCTCCATGGACTTCCTGGTTCCAGTTTCAGTTCCACTTGAACAGTGCACTTGGCTCCCACATCTCTGAGAAATGTGAAATGAACTGGAGTGTCTTGGTCAGAGGTAGCAGGGAATTGCTGCAGTGTGGGATCAGTTATTTTCTGCAGAGATCCTCAACCTCTGAAATGAAGCAAAGAGCCCCTGTTTCATACAGAGCTAAGAAAAGAGACTTTCAAGCAGTGACTCAAGCCAGGAGAGTTGTTCTAATGTGGAAGTACCATCATCTCTGTTTAACAGCAGCACACCAACCTCTTAATCACTTGCCTTCCTGTGACTTTCCTCCTCAAATCTGCCTTTTGTTCAACTGGGAAATTGATCCTTTATCTGTTCTCTCTGAATCACTCCTTTCCCACTTGAACCTCTCTAATTCAGTAAAACAGCTGGCCCATGTTTAATTCTAGTATCTGTTGTAATCTTACTGACTGATCTGGACATCAGTATTGGGGTTTCTTGATTTGTTATGGTCGAGTTCCTCATTCTCAGCTCCAGAGCACAGTATGGACTCACTGCTAGCAACATCTCCACTTGCTGTTCATGATCCCCCTCTCAGTCCTTTGTCCTCTCATGATGCTGTCATATCTATTGTGCCACTAAAAAGCTTTTATTAAATCACTTCTGCTAAATGTCCCATCTATCTGTCAGTCTTCCCGGAAATCTCTCTCTTCCAGTGATCTCCTCCTTGGTAGTCTCTGAATCATCCTTCTGTCTATTCTTCTTTGCCTTCACTTAGGGTGAAAAAAATTCATAAGACACCTCTAAACAATGAAAACATCAGTTACCTAGTAAAATGGAAAACCAAAACCGAACCATCCCACTTTTCTGCACTCCTAGCTGTCTCCTGCCAATAAGCACATAAATAAGACTTCAGTATCAATCGATTGAAGAGCCAAACAGAAATAAGATCCATACCCTGGATGCAGATATAGCTGCAGCATTCAGAGAGCACTACCTGGAGGTGGAGCTCTAGGAAGAACTGGGTCTCAGTGACCCTGACTTCACCACCTCCCTCAGGATGCCACCACCTTCTCTGAGGCAACTCAGACAAGGGGAGGGAGAGCAGGACTGCAGTTCCAACCAGCCAATTAAACTAAATAAAGGGTTCTGCTCCCACCCACTTGGGCATTGTGGATCTGTACAGTGGCTGGTCCCAGTCCAGCACTGTGCTTTATGTATGCTGCAAATAAAACTTTAGAGGGGTTTAAGGAGTAATTGAGCAATACAAAATAAAAACTAGACAAGGACATCAGTGTCTAGGACAAACAGCTATCTGTAAAGTGCTGTGGGAAGATATGGTTGCATGTAAATTTGGCATGCTAGAATTATAGTAAGGAGTGTTTGTCATGGTTCTTTTGAATAACAAAGGTGTTATGACATGCCAGGACCCAGAATCATTGCTGGATATTGCGTTCTGCAGACTCTGCTTTCAAATAAGCCTGTCATATACAGGTGTTTTACAAACTGTCACCAAGCTATCTCAGAGATGAGCTGTAACACTAAGGATTTGACAGCTTGCAGTCATTCAAAATACTATAACTACAGATTGTCAAAACATCAGTGAACAGTTTTTCAGAAGTGTAGAGATACTTTCAAAACAGCTTTTTACACCTCTGTTAGACAGGATGGTAATGCAAGTTCTGGTAGAAGTGTATATATCCTGACTGCCTGGAATCCTCCTCCATATTTCCAAACAAGGTACTGATCATTTCTGAATGTAAAACTCATTAAATAACTGCTACTAGGTGGGGCCACAAGTATTGTTTCACTCTAGATATGGCTGTACCTCACTGACAGGAAAACAGATTTCTAAGAATTGCATGTATAATACTTTGAGATTCAGAACAAAGAACACTTCATTGCACCAGATTCCTACAGATTAGATTAATTAGCAGTTAATCAGCTGCCTTTATGCTTTGAGATAACATGCATTCAGAATGAGACATCTCAAGAATATTTCAGAATCTGCCCGATTCAGCTGGAGTCAATGTTGACAAAAAACCAAACCTCAAAAAATCATCTGTTTTCATTGTAACACTCACTGATTCAAATGCTTTAATACTGCTTGTCTCCTACTCGCTTATCTCTGCTCACATTTGCTCTTCTTGTAAATGAAAAGAGCTCTGTGCAGTTTACTGCCCAAATATCACTTTTTGGCTTTTGATCCTTTTACAGGCTTCTCTTTTCCCTTTCCTTTTTCTTTCTTTTCCTTCTTTTCAATCTCCTGGTTTATCAACCCACGCCACAAACTTTGGATCTGAAGAAGAGAGAACATCAGTCTGGTTACCTGGAGGACAACGGTAAAAGCGAACAGTCATGTGGAACAGTATTACTGGTGGATATTCTTGATGCAAAAAGCCAGGCACATTGTGGTCTCCAAAACCCTTTTATTCTGTATTAGACTACATTGTTTGCAGCTAAGATAGACTGCCAGCCACCTGACTTTTCTTTTACTCTGTGTGTTATTTTTTTCAAGAGGAATTTCTTACCAGGGAGAACACTAACGCTGTAGACCTTTTGATCAGAGTAGTAAATGACTATGTCTATGCATCTTTAAATGTCACCTTTTAGTTCAGAAGAACAGCTTGGGAGAAACACAGTAGCTCATGAAGAAATTACAGACATTACAGAAAGAGAATAATAACTTAGGTTCAGAGGAATCAAAGACTGAGTATTTGCCTTTCCTTCCTTTGTGCTCTATATTTTTTCTGAGCAAATTAATTCCATGGCACACTGGTGATACAGACTGATGTTCTTTTGGAAAAAAAACCCAAAACAAAACAAAAAAACAACGCACAAAAAATGTGTTTTGTTCAATGTGTTTGCACAATGGATCTTCAACTCTCTACAGTCAAAATACAGTCAGCAAGAGTGAAGATGCCACCTGCAGTTATTTTAATCTTTAAGCAATGCCTTGACTTAGAGGATCTGCCCCGGTTTTAGACACACTAACCATTCCCATTCCACTGGACAAGGAACTATGGAACACTCCGCTGCAAGTTGTAAGGGCAGTTCTGTGCCTGCTGACTGTGACCTGGTGGGGCATTGACAACCTTCTGCAACATTTTTGAATGATGCCCAGTGCTGTATTTCCTGATGGTTCCCTATATCCTACCTTAATGTGATCAGTGATAGAAGTGCTGCTCTGCCACAGCTGATGCAAATGGTGGTTTATGATGTTTTTGATGTTGCATAGAGTGCCCTGTAGGTTGTTCTGCAAAGTATCTATTACTAAAACCACAGCTTTGTATGTATATTGTGGTGACTTTCTTAACACCCCTACCTTTAATTTCCTGGCCTTTTTATGTCTTTTTTCCTGTAAGTATTCCCAGATGGCAGATGTCCCCTGACAGCACACTTCAATCGGAGGATCTGTCATAGGGTTCCCCTCCACACAGACCAGCTCCAGCTGCTGAAGACTGTCCAAATCCTGGGGCAGCTGGGACAGCTGATTGTTCTGAACAAGCAGTTTTTGCAAACCTGAACACACAAAAGCAAACAGCTGCAGCACGAAGAACAGATTATGTGGAGCATTCCTGCATGCTCCCCATAAACAGGACATGGATGAGGCACAAACAATTCAGTCTCTGCATGTAACGAATGTGTATGTTGAACATGTCACCAGAGTGTTTTAAATTCAAAGTATCTGCTCCCAAATATAGAAAGATGGGACTCAGGCTCTCCTAGCAAAGCATTTCCTTCACTAGGTGAAGACTATTCACCTGGTATCCAGGCGGCCAAATTCAGCTTTCAAAAGTCCTGCTACTTGGCACACTAGCAGTGCTAGTGAACTTAGCCACACAGAGATGCAATGGAGAACTGGGGAAGATCGACAGATTGGGCTGGGGAGCACCCCCAGAGAGCCAGTTCCTCACCGACCCCCTGGAGTCACTGGTGCTGACCCAGTGGGTCTTCTCACATCAGGGGGTCTGCTTCAAGCTGAGCTCTGGGAAACATCTTTTTCCCCTGACCCTGAGGTTGAGGTAGGTCATGGGTGAGGACCTCTGGTCCACTTGGCTTGGGTACAGCGCTTCCCCCAGCCTCCCAGTCCCTAACTTTCATCCTATTTGGCTCCCTTACAACTTCAGGATGAGCCCTGAACTGCATTCCTTCCTTCCCTTGTCTCCCTCCTTCTAAAATGCTTACTGGTACTTGTGTCTTTAAGGCCACCACCACAATGACTATTTTTCACCTTGTATTTGGCATAGAGAGTCTGGGAGCTGTTTAAGGAGATTGTTGTGACAGTCAAGTATTTTCAAGTGGGTCAATAAGCCGATGGATGCAGGCAGGTACTCCAGAAAATTATTCTCCATATGCAGTTCTTTCAGATTCTGGAAAATATGTGTGCATAACTTTTAATAATTAAAGGATTTTTCCTTAGCTTGATATATAATCCATGTATAGAGAATATCAGTAAGTGCAGAAGTAAGGTTTATAAACTGAGATACCGTTGGGATGACTGCCAAACAGAGAGACAACACAACATGAGTTTCAAACACTGAGCTTTGATAGTATTCCTGTTTGGACAGCCCTGGCCTGATGCTGCACCATGTACCTAAAGAGATTAAGAAACCTTCAGTCCTGCATTTGGGAGCAGCTGAAGTCTATGGAAGTGCCATGCCGCAGCAGACCAAGATCTTCCCCCTTCTATTGCTCCTACCTGCAATTTGCTGACGTCTTCTGGCAGACTTGTGAATTTAATTCCTTTATTTTGTCCCAGATATAATCTCTCTAATGACTCCAGGAGAAAGATTTCCTTTGGAAAGATACTGAATTTGTTTTCAGACAGGCTAAGGCATTTCAAATTTGTCAGTTCTTTCATCTCCGCAGGTATCTAGACACAGTCATTAAAAAGATACATTATGTCAATTAAACAGTAATCTTTGGGATTTTGTTTTTAGGGAAAAATCTCTAGGAAAATGGTGTGGCACTGCATTACTGCTGATGGATGAACACAGAATATTCTGCTCATTAATATAACATTATACCTCACAGTATGGTGGAAATTTTGGTGAAAAAAGCCGTGTCGTTTCCTCTGCTGGAAAGATTTCTTATGGGGTTAATTTTATTATGTAGCAGAAACATTAGTCTGCTTCTTCATTTCCTTTGTATGCACAGTGCAGGGAAGAATCATTTAAATGAATGAAATCTGAAAGTGATTCTTTTCATGAATTACTACTTCTGTCAATGTAACCTTCAAGAAGAAAATTGCACAAGTGAAAATCTCCTTGGAAAAGAAGTGTTGCATTATATAAAAAGGAAGGTGTATTCTGAGCCCTAAAAGGAGTATGTCTGTGAATACTGTTACACTTAAAATAGCACAGCTTTAGGGTACCTAATTGTTCATTATCAAATGAACAGCAAATGTTAATGGTGTTAAAGGCATTAACAATAGCACATCCATTTTTAAATTGCCCTCTGCTCTGTTTCAATTTGTGACGTATTGATTCTACACAAATGCCGCTCTTATTTTCCCGTGTATGCAGAAAAAAAAAGACACAAAAAGACTGCAGCAGTCCCTCCAGTCAGTATTTCATCTTTATCATTCAGCACAAAGGTCAGTGTTTCCACATTCTTGCCTTTCTCTCCCTGCCTGAATACTCAGATGTCAGTGATAATGAGTAACCCAGGCTGAGGTGCATACCAGGTGGAACATGCCTTTTCACTGTAATAGGGAAAGGTAGCACTCAGTTGTAATGGAGAACTTAGATTTTGCAAAAGGGAGGTATGAATAAACTGAAAATGAAAACAAAGGAACAAATACCTCCTGTATCTGATTGCCATCCAGGGCCAATACTTCCAGATTTTTCATAGTGCATATTCCTTTAGGAATCTCATCAAAGCAATTTTCACTCAGATCTAGTATCCTGACACTGGTTAATCTGGTGAAGGACCCAGGTACTGTGCGCAGTCCAGCGTCACTCAGATAAACACGAGAAAGGGATGGCCAGCAGCAGATCTCCTGTGGGAACTTTTCCAGGCTGTTAGCAGACAGTCTGAGTACGCTCATTTCAGTGAGATTCTTCAAACCTGGGGGAAGCTTGTGCAGGAGATTATGAGACAGATCCAGCACAGCCAGCTTCTGGCAGCGTCGCAGTGTAGGAGGAATGGAGGATAAGTTATTAAAAGCTAAAAATAGCTTAACTAAGTTTGTCAAAGAGCCTACCTCTTCTGGAATGAGACTTATTAGATTCTGTTCCAGATCTATTATTTCTAAATTAGCAAGTTGACAAAGCTCTTTGGGAAAATTTTCAAATCTATTTTTCTGGAGGTAAATTTCCTTGAGTTTTGTCAGGTTCACTGTTTCTTTAGGCAGACATTGTAGATTATTGTCAGAAAGGCCAAGCAGTTCAACATGATGGAGGTATTTACAGATCTGCGCTGGGATTTCATGCAAGTTTGTTTTATAGAGCCTGAGCTGACGGAGGGACTGCAACTTGCTGATAACTGGCAGTGAACTGCAGGAGAGGGGATTGTTACTTAAATCTAAGCTCAGAAGACATTTCAGCTCCCCCAGTTCTTCACATATGTCCTGTATGTGATTCTGATCCAAGTAGAGGATCTTCATGTGCCTCAGGCGATTGATGTCCCTGGGAATGCTTACAATCAGGTTCTTTTCCATGTGCAGCTCTTCCAGATATTCTAGACTCAAGACCTCTGGCGAGATGGTTCTCAATTGCTGATTAGCTAAATCAATAAAATATATCCTGTCTGTGACGCACATAGGAAAAAGAGCTTCATCCTCTGGCTCATCATTCACTGGTATTTGTGCAGTCTGATAGCGGTCATCCTCAAAACCAACAGAGTCAGTTTTGGGGCAGTGAGTGCCCCCTGTGCTGGCCTCCTGGCTCTGCTGAAAGTCAGACATCTCTGCTCCTTATTTTTAATTTCAGAAGAGAAAAAAATTAAAAATCAACAGTACTCAAAGACCTTCCTATGCTAAATAAATACTGGAAGAGTTCAGCATTTAGGGACAGGTTCTAGTCTCAGTGGTACACCTGCAAAAAGCTGCTTGTGTTCACTGAGATCAAAACCCGCAACACATGCAGCGGGACCATAGCTTTGTATCACAGTGCATCCCGACGTGCCCCAGCAGCCAAATTCAGAAGGTGACCTTGTGGAATCAGGGGAGTTGGATGAAGCAACCTCCTTGAGTCTCGAAGGCCTGTATTTACAAACACTGACTGAGACCTGGCTTCAGCTACGCTGATTGTAAAACTGCAAGACTCTTACTGTAAAAAGGTGGCACCTTGTTCTATAACTGCATGGTTTCTGAGCCGGAGAGGTGCCAGCGAATCTGATATTTGACAACCCTCGAAGCTGTACTATTGCAGACAGTGAAGGACCAAGGGGTGGAAAAGGGTGACTCTCCGAACAACCTCTGATGTCTGGAAAGAAGAAAGCTTTCAGCTGGCATTTAAGGAAAGATAAGAGAGAAAGTGGAGGTCAAGAGGCAGCCATCACTCATCTCCCACTGACGCCCTTGTCTCTGCTGCCTTAACCGTGCCGGGAGGACGCCACGTTTCCAGAGGTGGGTGGTTTCCAGGTGTCACCAGGACAAGGAAGAACTGAGCAACCACCACAGGGAGAGCCCCATGCTGGGCTTAGCAGCCTAATTCAGATGTTGCACGAGGGTGTTTTCATTTTCTTTGGCTCTAAGTTCAGCGCTCAGGTGCGAGCCCCACACGCTGGGACAGGAGAGCATGCTATCCCAGCCCGCTCCCTCCTGCGCACAAGAGCAGTAGTGAGGTTGCTAGGAGGATTTATTTGGAGGAAAGGGCCAGCACAGGCACCTTTGAAGTTGCTGCTAATTCGTGTACCACAGAAATGTTTGCAAACGCTCCACAATGGGGCCTCCTGCCAGGGCCCAGGGCTGGGCCTGGCTACCTTCACCCACCCTCTGTTGGCGGAGGGCCCGGGACACCCTCCTTGGAAACAGGCTCCATTACCAAACATCGTTGTTAACCTCGGAGCAGCCTGGCTCGGGCTGCAGAACAGAGCTCACCCCTGGGCTGGTCGCCGTGGGTTGATGCAGGGAGAGGGTGCAGGTGTTGGTCGCTCAGGTAGGTCTGCGTAGGTCGGGGGCCCAGCTGCTTTACAGGGAAAAAGGATCTGCCTGTATGAACATTAATTCTCTGTTAGCTCAGATCCTATTTGATGGCAAATCAGAAACACGTCCACAAGTCCACATTTTTTCCTCCAGCTTTTCCTGTCTGTATCTCTCTGTTATTCTTGTGTTGCATTCCAAGAGCTGTAACCCTTTTCAGACCAAGCCCATTTTTATTGTTAGGCAGAGCCCGGCACAACAGCGCCTGGGTCCATGGTGATGTTGCTAGGCTGCCGCAATGATGCAGTAACACTTTGTTTTGTTTTCCAGCAGGTCATGTCAGTTCATCCAGATCTTCACCAGCACTATGTGCAGACCTGCCAAAACTTGGGCCAATCTGAAAACCCCTTCATTGCTCATGTGCTTCAAGAAGCTGAAAAAAATTATAAAATGTAAGGAAATAACAAACAGCGTGTTTCAGACGCTTTTGAAAGCCTTAAACAAGATAGCAGGACAAGGAATTAAACAATGAGAAAGTTCATGCAGTTTCAGGCTTAAACACAAATCATATTTAGCATTTACTGCAGAAGTTCTGGTTTGACTCATCTTGACATCATCTTGGCAGAAGTTTGTAGCTATATATCCTTTCTGGGCAGCTTTACAAGCAGCGAAATCAAAAAAAGTGAAAAATGTACAGGATGGTGCCTTTGTGTCCCTCAGAGAAGCCAAACCCAGCATCTAGTCATCCTAACTCCCTTCCTTTTGTCTCGCTCCTGTTTAAAAAGCCTCAGCTGCATCCAGTTAGCTTCCAGCAGGTAATGCTTCTCTGGGCTGTCTCTGGATCCTGCCAAGGTATTAACCACTCAAGCTGTCTCTCATTATGGGGCTAGGTAAGGCTTCCTCTCATGGATGCTCCTGGGGTCAAAATTAATTGTCCTTTGGAGAAAAAACCTGAGAAAAGACAGCAAAGGGAAATGGTTTGTATTAGGTTTTGATCCTGAGGGCAGGATAGAGTAAATAAAACAAAGGGAACAATTAAAAAGGAGATGATGAGGTAACCTCTAGGATAGTCTCCTCTATTTCTATCTGTCTTCTGCTCATCTTGCTTCTTTCTGCTTTCTGGGTACAGCTGCTAAGCATGGTCTTGCAGCTCTGCAGTGTCTTCAGAATATCAGAAAGGCCAGTGCTGAGGTACAGCTTGAATCACGTTGTCTGTCATGGTGTTACCAAAGGTAGTGGCAGCAGCTAACTGCATGAAATCAGTGCATCAGTGAGGGCAAGCATGGATACGCCCCTCATCTAGAAAGAAAATTTGGGTTTTTGTATAATTTTACTTCTCCCCATGTGCTTAGATTTTTATGTTACAGGGGACGGACAAAAGGGATCACACTAAAAATAGCTGGAAATAATCGTCTGGTGCCTGTGCAGAGAGTTACAGATGACAATCTTCAAGTTCTTACCTCTGTCTTACAGAATACTGGATTTGTCACAGGTAAGCTTTTTTCACGTATGTTTGACATTGCTGTGCTAACATGAGAAAACGTAAGTAGTCTTGATTTCAGCCTTAGTTTGTCTTTATTTCTTTTTGTAGATCAATTCATTGTAGATATGCAACTGTCACATTTTTCATTCTCCATCTTTTTCAGGTTTGGATTTTAGATGTAATGTATTGACTGATGCTGGAGCAAAGCACATGGCAACATTCCTCCAGGTGCCAAAATGATGTTTATCATTCAGCAACTTGTAATTTATTTAGCTATGATTATATTTATCTGTGGTAAATTTGAGACAAGAATGCACTGGTTTGGCAAAATTCCATTCATTTTGACTTTCACATCCAAATCCGTCCCACTAGAATCTCACATTGTATTTTCTGGGGAGATTTTTAATTTCTGGTAGAAAACCATTTGACATTTGGCTAGGGTGTCATGAAGAAAGAACGGTAGAGTAAACTGTGGAGCTTTTAGGCTTAAAGTTAATTCAACAAAGGTGGTAATGGTAGTGTCAACTGTGCCAAGGCCTTTGTTTGATATACTTTATCATCTCTGTTAGTCTTTTTGTAGGCCTAAACATAGGAAACTTCAATGCTGCCTTTCTGACATTGTAAGCACCGGAATGGTGAGTGGCCACTCAGTGCCTGTGTTCCTAGAGCTCAGGGAGTGCTACCAAGTTCCCAAAATGCCTGAAGGTCTGCATCTGAGCTTGAGCACCTGCCTTGTTTGGTCATGCAGAGCACGTGGTTTCTGTAAGCCCCCTGAGGACCTACACACTACGTGTTTTTCTGCCTTTCCATTATCATCTGATGTACTTTGGCATTCTTTAACTACTTCTCCAAATGAGGGGCTACCTGAAATGCAGCAAAGGTCAGAGGTTTTAACTATGCATATGAGGCATCTCCTTTTTGAAAAATACAGATGTGCTTGGGAAAAAAGTCTCATTGCTTTCTGCTCTGTTTGTTCTGAAGGAAAACTCCACTCTGCAGTACCTTAACCTGATGTTTAATGATATTGGCACAAGTGGAGCAGAGCTGATAGCGAGAGCACTCCATGTGAGTATTTGTCTTGGATATTTAGACAATGGCATCTAGTTTGATATTTTTGCTTTTGATGAAAAGTACTAGCTGTCCTGCCAACAGTGGAGCTGGCTGAAAGGGCCCTCTGTCTTCAGTCCATTCAGCATTTTGCTAGGTCACAGGGATTCAGGGATTGCTCGTTTTCCCAAGGCAGAATTCAGAAATCAGATTTCACACAGGAGAAAGTTGCACTGTGCTGCCATTAACACTTAATTATCAGAACTATCGCAGCTGCATTTTTTCTGTGTGAAAAATGCTATGCTGTGCTATACGATATAGAATGCCATCATTTTTTCCTTTTTTTTTTTTAAATGTATTAAATTTGCCTGTACCTTGATGTCAATATTTGTCTTGATCTAAGAGGTCTGAGACGTGTTTTCAAAACTTTGCCTTACAGCAGCAGCATAAAAACAAGTTTGTTATTTTTAATGTGGTTTCCCAAGGAAATGAAGCTTGTGTGTGAGATTTGTTGTGTTTGTGAAACGAGACTCGGGTGAGCTCGTTCTTCCTCCTTCCTAGTCTTTGAACTCCGAAACTGACTTCAACTGAATTTGACGGGCCTCCAAAATGCTGAGGTTGTACTGTAGATTGTACAACACCGGGCTTGCAAGCAACCCCGAAAGCTATTTGTGCAGCCCTCTGGCAGCATTTGCTGAGCAGGCGCGTGGCAGGACCTGACCGGCCAGGCAGCCCCTTGGCTGTGGGGGCTCCTGGCTGTGGGACCAGGCAGGGGGGGATATGGGGACGAAGGGGGTGTGATATTGAGGGAGGGAGAGGGAAGGAGATGCTGGGAAGGGGTACTGGGGACATGTGGAAGACATAAAAGCCGTATGAAACCAGGCTTCATTAGTTCTGCTGCTCACAGAACTACTTGTTTTGTAATCTCTTACTTATACAATCATTATCTCTGGTAATGAGTGATTACGGTGGTACTGAGGAATTAAAAATACAAAACTACTCTGCATTGCATTTAGGGCTTTAACAGTGAATAGATATTTCATATCCACTGAAATTCTATGGAGGATGAGGGGAAAGATGCTGACTTTTCTAGTCCTCTGATCAGAACTTTATATTGCCTGTGAAGTCTGTAGTGTCCAGCAAAGACTTACAAACTGGTTTGACTCTGCACCATGGAGTCCTGCCGACAGCGACCGGCTTCACTGAACTTTGACTGGTCCTGTGATTTTTAAAAGACTATGAAAAATAAAGCAAATTATATTCTTGATTAAAATACGCTTACTAGATTTAAATCAGTTTTGAAATAATTTGCATTTCAGCTGGCAATTTAGGCAGAAATATCTGCCTGGATTATTTTCATGAGTGTGAAATTTGTGAACATGGGAGAAACAAGAGTTTTCAAATGCTCGAGTTTTCCTTCCAGACTCCCATGCATTTGATTTCATTGAGGGGAGCCTAAGCCAAATGCTTAGTCAGTGTTATCACTGAGACACAATTCTTCTGGAGGGATGTTTTGTCTTTGTGTGACAACCAGCAGGATTCACAGGAAAAAGGACAGCATTGTTTTTCAGGCCATTCAAAAGGATTTTTCTTTTTAATTTTGTCTAGAGGAATGAAACTCTTGTGTATTTGAGAATGACTGGAAACAAAATAGGAAACAAAGGTGGGATGTTTTTTGCTTCAATGCTACAAATTAATTCAACCTTAGAGAAGCTGGATCTTGGAGACTGTGATATGGTGAGTAACGCAGTAAAATTAGCAGCAGTGACATAAGTCTTTCAAGGGTATTACAAAGGTCCTGCAGTGCTTAATTAGGGGGAAATGCCATCTGTTGCCATTGATTTTACATTTTGTGGTAACTTGAGGTAAGACAATATATAATATTGCAATGCATTCTTGGAAAGGCATGTGGCATGAAACACCTGTGAAGTCATAACTGATGATCTATTAGAGCCACTATGTCCCTGGGAATTCAAGTGCTTGCCTTTCACATTTTCTGAGGTTTGTTTCTGCTGTTCATTTTTGTTACACTGTAACTCCTGTGCAATTCTCGTTGAAGAAAGGACTTCTTATTCCCTGGAGGTTCTTTTCCTTCTAAAGTGTGCAGTGCTATAAAGCCCAGAAGTCACTCAGTCCCATACCTCTGCTGCTCCTATCAGAGCTCGACCCATAAAGGACATAGGCACAAGAGTGCTGATTTGAGTAGAAAGACACCTGATTTGATCTCAGATAACCTGCCACCTCCTTGAGTTGGGTGCTGAGACTCCTTACACAATGCACAGGGCAAGTCAGGAGGGTAGAAATGGGTAAATGTACTAAGCAGGGCGCTTCCCACTCTAACCAGTAAAAGCCTGTGGATTGCTTTTAGAACACTATGGGGTACAACAGGAGGTAGCAATTTGAGCTGTGAACCTCCTCCTGGTGCAAGGTCCCAGCCTGATGGATGGTGTGTCTGTGTGTGATCACATCAGAGGGGCTGGAAACTGGAAGTGCTTCTTCTCCCTGCCTGGGAGAATTTGGTCCTTTTTCTTGCCTTCTGGGAGAATGCTCTTACCAAGCTAGAAGTGCAATGAAGATGGGCCACTCTCAGCCTTCCTGTTCAGGGTGTTCATCTTTTCAGGAGATAATGAAGTGTATGTTGGGCAGAAGGAGTAAGTTTGGCTGTAAGCTAACAGTTATGGCTGGGGTGAGATGAAAATGTTAATATACTCGTTTTCTGGAATTACAGAATTTGCTCCTAAACTAGAAGGGGGAATACCTCTCAGAAACTGTGAAGGGTGTTATGAAAATATAAACTAAGCGTAGCCATTGTAGGAGTTATTTGAAAACTTAATATGTTTATGCTTGGTAGAAAGTTGATAGAAAACTGATTTAAAATTAAATAGCTTTGGGTGTAGACCAGCCTAATTGGAAAATAATGTAAATATAAATTAGTGAGCAAATAAGGAGGAAATACAAAAATCTGACTGGCCTGTGTTCTAGACTCTCACTACTCTGTACCACATTAATTCACATTTAGTATTAAGGACTTTTACTAAAGACCTTAGGGAGCACACACAAGCTGATTTTAATTCATAAATCAGGAAAACCAAAATACAGGATCAATTAAATGGACAACTATCTTTTGAGATGCATTATTCTTGCTTTTTATTTTCTGACTTGCCAAATTTCCTGGTCATTTGTACTTCTTAGTCTAATTCCACTCCATTATTCCATCAGGAATTGGCATTGGCATTATCAGAAAACACACTGTCTGTAAGCACTTGCCTACTGCGCTTGCATGTCTTCAGAGTACGTGGAGGCAGAAATAATAGTATTTCCATTCTGAGCCAATTTGATGTTTTTGATCTTCTGACAATCAGTTCTAAGAAGTCATGGGAATTTGGTAGCTTGATCTATACGTTGGACGGATTTCTCTAAAGAGTGAATTTATTTTCATTTCCAGGGTACGCAGTGTCTCATAGCAATAGCAACAGCCCTGACTCAGAACAAATCAGTCAAAGCAATAAACCTAAATCGTCCTTTATTGTACAGCCAAGAGGTACGTAAGTAGACTGTAGTGTCAGTTCAGTCAAAGACAGAAGCATGAGTAAAGTCAGGAGTGATGTATTTATGGACAGCAGAACTACACGGCTTTCTCAGTTTCCTTACAAAGTTGCAGAAAAATTCTTTTTCTCTTTTTGTGCCAAGTTTTGTGCAGTCACAGGCTGCCCCTGTTTAACTAGGAGGTTAATTTTGTAAAAATTTCTTTCTTGGTACGTATGCACTTGTCAAATAATGGGCTAATGGAGATGGTTTGGTATTGGTGAACCAAGTATTCCTTCTGCTGTTACAGCATGGAGAGGTTTATGTGTCCTTCAGCAAACTGAGGGAGAAATGCAGTTCAGCAGGAAATGAGGGGAAGAACAAAAGACTGCTGTGTATCTGAGCAGTGCCATACATGGGCAATTGCCAGAGCCCGCAGTCTAAAGAAGAAAGGCACACTTCAACAATATGCCATATTCACTGGGCTGCAAGGTTTTGTCTGTCTATGTGACCTTTAAGCATGAATTTAACAATTTAACATTGATGAACCTCATCAATGTAAAACCTGTGACGCATTTGTTAGCCAAAACAAAGACACAAACCCTCCAAAACAAGTGAGCACTGAGAAGAGAATCGGCAAGGCAGTGTTTGCTGGGGGCAGCACCGCAGGCCACTAGATGCGTACGGGCGCACAGAGCTGCGGTGGTTTTGCTTGCAGGCATGCTGCTTCTGCGCACCACCAGTGCTGCTGGAGCCACAGCTACAGAGCTGGCTGAGGTGGTGGTTTCACCAGACCCGCAGCAGTTGTCAGGTGTCTGTGGATAGGTACGGTATTTTCCCGATGGCAGGATAAAATGAAACTGTCATGAAGGTCAGGTCTTCCTAAATCCCCAAAAGTTAATTTAACAGTTTAAACAGATTTTTAGTTGTTTCTTTTCTAGTAAGACAGGGTTTAATCTGCCTAAACCCAGTTTTAGAAGTCAATTTAAACTACTGCTGTTGCAAGTACATGCCAGTAAGGGCCTAGTCTATATTTGTGGGAGGCTCTTTTTTTTGTTTTTTTTGTTTGCCATTGTTCCCACCTTCAACTCCATCATTTTCTGAGGCGACTGCATTGTTGCCTTATTTTTGACTCACAATATTCCCTTGGTTATTTTCTTAACTAAATGTGACAACTTCAAAATGAACTTACTTTGTCTTACAGTGACAGGACAGATTTTTTCCCATAGCAATCCCGTTTCTTTTTATGAAATAACAGCTTACTGTCATGACAAAATACTCTTAATGTTAGTGAAGACTGACTCAGATGTTTGGGTTTTTTAAGAGCAATGACTGGGAGGAAAACTCATCAGACATAATGATTCAAACATTGGTGCTCCTGATATTTGCAGGGATGTATATAATACTGGAAATCTGCAGATATCTTTCTGGTATTTTTCTTTTTAATTTTTTTTTTTTATTTTCAGCATTATAATATCACTTCCCAGTTATTTTTAATACAAAGCTGTAATATACAAAATAGAACACTACTGACGACCAAACATTGCTGTTAGCTGTGCATTTCCCTTTAACTGAAGCAAGACCATATCTTATCCTAAAGTACAGCTTAATAAAACTGAGTGTATGTTTTTAGGAGGAGACCACAATTCACGTAGCTCTGATGTTGAAAAAGAACTCTTCTCTTGTGGAACTACATTTGTGCAAGCACGAAATGAAAAACTTTGGCGTGGAGCGACTGTGTGAGGCATTGTATGAAAATTCCAGCCTGAGATACCTTGATCTTAGCTGGTAAGAGTTACTATGTGACGTAGCCCTGACTAAGATCAGACACTCATTTTCTTAGCACCTTTAAAAAAAAATGTATGCATCTCTCTTTCAGTAATAAAATAACCTGTGATGGTGTAAAATTTTTGGGAGAACTACTGAAACGGAACCAAACCCTGGAAATCCTTGATCTTAGTGCAAACAGAATAGAAGATGATGGAGCCATCTACCTGAGTGAGGCCTTGGCTTTGTACAAGACGACTCTTCAGGCGTTAGTATTTACGTAACTTCCCCAGAAACTGCAGGTGTCATGACTCAAGAGTACGAGAAGCTCAGACTTTGCAGCGGCTGAACTGACATCACAACTGTGTGCTTTGATGTGACCGATCAAAATAGAAAAGTCAGGAAGTTTAAAACTTTTTAGTGCATTTTTTTTTCTCAGGAAAAAAAAAAAGTGACTGACACATTGGGTGGGATTCCTTTGCCTAAGCATAGGCATCTCCTGCTCTTGGAGATGCCCCGAGACCTGTGAGACATCCTAGGGCACTGGCAGGTGGCCCACAGGTCCTTTCAGAGCCCTGCACCTTGGAGACCAGGCAGGGCAGATGGCACAGGAGGCCTGTGTTTGGGTAACCAAATTAAGTCCCCTGTAGCTTCACGTGAGCTGAAGGAGTAAAATGCTAGGCCAAGACATTCAGTCCCACGTGCTAATGCCTCGTGTTCACCTTCCCACACTACCAGGCCTACTCATAACTCATTACCTTTTCCTTGTACTTCCTTTTTTATGTCTTGTATCCATTGCTGCCTGACGTACGCTTGTTCTTCTATTTCAGGGTTTTTTGGGTTGATGCTGAGATCACACTTGTGGTTCATCTTACATGTGATTCACAGCTTTTACAGTCATTCTAAGGGGTGTGGTGGGGGGAAAGGCAATTAGATCTTATTAGTTCTTTTTGCATCTTTAAAGTATAGGTCCCTGTGGTGCAAAAGTGAAAACAGACCAAGAGCTGTACATCTTCAAAATTTAAAGATAATCACATTCTATGCAGGGATAAGGCACTATATTTGTTGATTCTGATCTTCAACACTTAAGAAAATCCTCTAAGTTCGCTTCTGGGTGAACCAAGAAGAGCTGTAATCTCTCCATCAGGGTGTATTTCATGGCCTGCATTAAACTGTGTGCTGGCAGGATGTAAAAGCTGATCAAAGGTGTTACCTGAAGCCATTAGTTTTAAGTAGCAGACTGAGGAGGTGGCGGCTGCTAGGTGTCTCTGAAAGCTTTCCAGGCTCGCTAATATAAAAATAACTGCCACTCTACAAAGATCAAAGCTTTGCCTGGATAAATGCCAAGGCTTGGGCTTCAAAGCAGACTAGAGATGAGACCTGGCCACCACGCAGTTAAGTCACTGACTCCAAAGAACTCGACAGTGAACAACCGGTCTTGCGCGAGTCATGGAAATGCCTCGAGCAGGAGTATGAGTCCATAGGCCAAACTGCCTTTAGCAACCTGAAAAAGATTTTAGAGTAGGACTGGACTTGATAAAAATAAATAATTGTATTAGTAACAAATACACATTTTCAATATACATATATGATATAGAATAATATATAATGATAAAATAAAACAAATCATAGTTAAACTCTTAAACTAAGAGATGGGAATTCCATGGTTTGGCACACATTTGCCTATTTTCTCTGTTTATTAGGTTGTCAGTAGTAAGCAACAATATCAGTGGCAAAGGACTTGTAGCTCTTTCAGATGCAATGAAAACAAACACAGAACTTTCCTATATTTACATTTGGGGGAACAAATTTGATGAAGCCACCTGTATGGTAAGTGTTTGCTTCCAAACTCTTCTAAGAGGGTTGCGGTTTGTTTGTTCTAATTTCTTTTTACCATCATTGGGAAGACTACAGCAATTTGTGAACAAGATACCCCATTTATTATGTTTTTTAAAAGAATTATAATATGGTGGTGCTGTAATGAGACTAATTGGAGACTCACTGGACACCAGCATACTGAAATGATCAAGTATTCGCCTATTGTGCGTTACCTTCTAGAGCCTTCACTGCAATCTGGTATGCCAGATTCTTGTTCTTACTCATTTCAGGCATTTTCAGAATTAATTCAGACAGGCCACTTGAAGCCTAATTGTACAGATGTGGAACCGTATGAAGTGGATGGGTGCATTCACCTTGCAGAGCTCTCCCATGGCCTTAAGAAGCATTACTACTGGACACCGAGTTGTGGGGAGGCAACGAACAAAGACGCAAATGCCAGCCTGGCAATTGTAGCTGTTTCAGAATTCTTGTGAGGCAGCAGCTTGATGCGCTCTGTGTGCTTGAGCTTTCCTATCTGGTTTCTAGTAAAATAGATGATAGCAGTATCAGACTTGCTGTATGTTGATTCTTCAGGGTCTTTATAGTCTAGAAGGAATCTAAACTTGCTTGAAATGGCATTAAAGATAAAATATCAAACCAATGACTTTAAAATTTGATGCTAAATAACACCCAATCTATTAACAGCCCATTCATATGAAAATGCATTAATTTTGCTGCAGTCATTTCTATTGCACACTCTCCGTAGCTGTAGTTCCAGGGTTCCTAGGTGATGGATAAATTTAGTGAAGTGACATGCTCAGAGGAAAACATTTTGTCCACGGCATAGCACACCAAGAGTGACACTAGGTATTGTTAGCAGTAATGGGGAGTAAAAGTCACTGACCAGAGGCATGCAAGGAGTTTAGACTGCAGCAGTGCAGATGTATGAACTGAACTCCTAGCAGCTGAACTATTCCCCTCTACTTAGGAGATCTCAGATCAGGACTCTTATCAAGTGCTTCTTATTTAAAAAAAGATGCAGGGGCTGGATCAGAGCAGCAGCAGAGCCAATGGATGGAGTGTCGGGACCACAGGGTCCTCTTCTACAGGGCTGCTGCAGAGGAAGAGCTGCCATTGCCCTTCCTGGGCTGCGGACTCTGCAGTCAGGTTTCCACGTAGCAGGAAGAGAGAACCCACAGGTAACGTTATTGTGTCTCTGGGGGCTGGAGTACAGCCAGGCAGATTAAACTGAAAAAAACTTACACCCAGGACTGCCGCTGAGCAGCAGCTTTGCTTGACAGCAAATCAGATACGCTGTAGAACAAGGTTCTTGTTGAAGCTAATAGAGGTTTGGGTCAACCCATTTGTTGCTACTGTGCTCTATATATTCTTCTCCTTTTACTTCGTAATTGCCTGCTTTGATCTTTCTCCAAGACTGACTTTTTTTTTTTTTCCCCCACTTAAGCATTAAGCCACTATACTGCTGGAACTTTAAAGCTAGTGAACCTAGTTTACTGGGGTAGAAATGGTATTTTGATTAACTTGCAGCATGTACTTGTTTCTTGTACTACAAATGAAAACCACCACCACCACCATCACACTTGGTATCACTATTTCTTCCTGTCTCTTGAAAACTTTTTAAAAAGATTTCTATCATTAGACAACTCCTACATATGAATAAGACAACATATGCATATCATGGCAGTTAAACATTATTTAATGGTTTGAATACAGACTTTGTAGAAGTTTGGGAATCACTCAGCTTGTTTCCTTTTTCCACCTGCTCTGCTCATACCTGTAGAAATCACTAGATCTACACTCTCAGTAGAAAAAGTCACCAAATAGGACAGCAGAGGTTTGCTCAAAGGTTTTCACTTGTACAATCTTCTGCATGTCTAAATGTGGCTGTTAAAAATTAGTATCAAGTCACAGAATAATCCATGAATGTATGTGCACACAGGCAAAAGACCTACGAGATCAAAGCATGAGGGGGGAAAAGAAAAGAAAGTACTTTCAACAATAATACCTAAGAAGCAGTGACGTAACTGCCGACGTTCCGATTCTGTATTATCACAGTGGTAGGGCAGAAAGGGAGATGTGTGGGTACCCCACACCAAGCTGAAATGACCGAGGCAGTACTGACAGCTGTTGTATGTGGGGGTTTGCTGTTTGGTTGTTGGTTTTGTTGGTTTTTTTTTTCATTCCTCCCACCCCCCAACACAAATTAGTCCAGCTCTGTTGCTCCAAAAAGCACTTAGTATCATAAAAGCAGGTAGAGGTAGGCCCACAGAGCAGGTATGTTTGTTCTCCGTACCTGCACAGGGCCATCTCACCCTGTACTCATCTCGTTAAGCACAAAGTCCATAGGTCGCACTGTGAAAACCCTATTTGAGAGAGGAGCTTGTCTTTTTAACTATTGTGGCACAGAACCATGAAAACAGAAGTTGAGGAAAAAATTCCTAAGTTTTTAAAAAATTAGATAGGCCTGTATTATCAAAGTTTTTTTCTGAGTGTTGTTATACTCTGATAAAGAGAGTACTCTCAGTTCTGAGACATTGATGATAGAATTTGCCAGAAAGACCACTACAACATTCAAATTCTAACTGAACCCTTGTTTAACAGCAAGATGCTTGGCCTAATGAGCACTCTGCATTACCGACAACATCCATAAAAACAGCTCGTGTCATAGTTTACTTTGCCATTCTTTTGTAAGAAAGGGCTGCAGAGTAATTCTTATTGAATTAGGTATAAACAGCTCCCTGCCAACTAAAATAATTATTTATGCAGAAACCTGTATTGCTTAGACAGGCCTATGCCAGAGATGTTTATTGCTTTCCTTTCTCTGAAAGCCAAACCTTAAAATTCTTAAAAGATGTATCTTGGGTTCTCTGGAATGAGAGAATTTACATAGGCTAGAAAATTTTGCCATGGTCTTCTGAGGATGTTATTCTAGTAGCGAAAGCAAGCATAACCCTGCTCATAAATCATCGTTTCAGCTTCCAGAACTCACAATACCTTGCTGAAAAGCAGCATTTTTGCCCCAATTTAAAGGGAAGGAAAACAACTGATCCAACAGGCGAATAGTACAGCGCAGGTCCCCCAAGTCCTACTGTGTGCTCTAGCCACCATACCACCTTCTGTAAAATTAAACAATCTAGTAAAAGTAAGTTAAGATACAAATTCTGATAAAGACACTTTAGTGTAACAAGTACATCTTCAAAGCACTCTGTAAAAACCCAACAAAACTCCCAAACACCTCCCCCAAACACCTCAAAACAAGTGGAAGAAAATTAACTTGCGGGTCATTAAACTCGCTTGTATTTAGAATAAAGTTTTTGTTTTAGTTTGAACAGACCCAAAATATCTTCTATGAGAAAAACCAGGTGTGTTTACTGCCGAGAAGAAAACGTAGCAATCCTTGTGGTGTTAGTATGCGGTGCAAAGGGCTATTGTGCGTCCTTCTGACAGGGTGCTTTGATGGTGGTTATGTTAGACTGCTTCCCTCCTGCTTTTGTTGCTACCCCTTGCAGTTATAAACAGGAGACACAAGGTGAGGGAAAATTACAAAACAAGTTTATTAAAGTCTAACATAAAACACTTCAGGCTAAGTATGTACAACTCCCTCCTTCCCAGGGGTTTATAAAACTGAGAGTTGAGCTATATACAGATAACAGAGGAAAAAATATATATACACGGAAGAGATTTTAAAAATAATTTAACCAAAAAAATCAGTTATTAGTCCTTATCTGAACTTAATTCTGCAAGGCTTATCGATAACCTCTCCAAGATCACAGCCCCGAATTCCTTAACATGGGACTTGTCTGTACTTTAAAGTTTTTTTTTGAAACACATGATTTCAGAAAAGTTGTCATGCTTTGTGCCCACATTTAAGCACATGTTTGGAAGCATCATACAAGGAACTACTCTCACAGAAGTATTTCCAAACAGCTAATTTGGAAATTTCTAGATGCAGAATAACCTATTCAGGCAAAACTTGCACCGACTTCAGTGCAAAATTGACTGAAACGGTACTGAAACAACAGTGTGACAAATCACGTTGTTTTCTCTAAATTACTGTTAATGGAATTATTAAAATTCCCTCTTTCATTTTGCAGGTAGGTCTCAAGAAGATGTCTGCCTAAAAAGATTCCATGCTTTCCCACATTAATGCCTTACAGAAATCATCAATACTGTTATAAACCTCGTACCTCCAAAATAAATTCAGAATCCTTAAGCCTAGGAGTTAGATGTGCAGCCGATCTCCATGCATCTATTGAGAAAAGGTACAGTACAAACCTGCTTCTTTGGGTCCTACAGCACCCAGCCTGAACACACCTACAAATGTTTTTTTATATATATATTTATATATATTTTTATATTTAAAATCTATATTCTAGTAAATGAATACAGTTCATAGAGATCACACCTCAGCAGCTGAGATATCTTCATGAAAGATGAGGATAAAAATCAAGATTCTCAGATGGGGACTCAAGAGTGCAGGTCACTAAATTATTGCTCCAAGACAAAACTACAAGCCTGTGTATTCTATTAAGAAAGGTTAAAATTGTTGTCTTGTAAAAAATAATGATTATCTTCTTGTCTATAAAGAAAACTAAATGACTAATAAAGCAAGTGTTACTGTTATAAGTATCTAAACAAATCCCGTATAAATCTAAGCACTGTATTTTTTTAAAAAAGTCTGAAAGCTAAGAATACAGTAATAAGCTATCATTTTAGAAATATAAAAACAGTCCAAACAAACATTGTTATGGAATGTATTTTCTATGTAGGAATGTGATTTTTTTTTTTTTTTAATTTTTTTTTTTCCAGAGCTAGTTCTCCCTTGTGGTCATTTATCCTGGATATGTTAATCTTCAGATACTTTTACTCAGATAACAGCAGCATATCATTAGTTTATCTTCCAAAGCTGTTTAAACATGAAATGTATCAGTTGTACGGTATCATTCTTTTTCAGTATTCATGACTAAGCCTATTCTACCCCAAGACTTCTACTCTAATTTCAAAGAGGGAAAGTAAAGAGGAACCTTAGGACAAGCTACACAGAGTTTGCTTTTTTACACAGAGTTAAGATCCTGATTTTTGTGGTTCTTCAGTTGTAAATGGCAAGGCTAAGGAATCCTTCAGGTGCTACATCAACAAAAGAAGCTACAAGAGAAAATGTGGGAGGAAAGGGGCAAATGCCAAACAAACAGGAAAAAAAAAAGAATCAGAACTTCATCCATTGTCCTTTGCCAGCATTATGAAGGACATCAGCTGTTCACAACTGTTGCGGTACGGATAAGCAACGAAAATAAAGGTCAAGCAGGTACGGTGATAATTAGCTTCAGTGAACAGAGTTAGCGATGCCTGCATTAATAATGTTCCTGGTGAACATGTTTGTACTCCTTGCTGTCCACAGTAGACTTTATCAGCAAATTGGCCATATGTTAAAGCATAAAATACGATCAAGAAGCAGAGTTTTAAACATGCCACATACCAAGATGATGAACACAAAGAAGCGAAAGGTCTATTACAAGTACAAGCATGTAGGAAGAGGGGAAAAAAATACAGATCTGTTATCATGCTTAGGAGTCAAGGGACCATTTGCAGAATACTTAAATGAAATCCTCCAAGAAATTTTTCACAAGTTGGTTTAATTAAGATGCAGATGAATTATTACTCCATGTAGAACAGAATCGGTTAAGAGGTATCTCCTATGCTCTTCTATTTATCAGTGTCTGGACACAAGGCATCAGTGGAAATAAAATGCTAGCACCAAGTAAATAACCAACAAATAATATCTTTAAATGCATTGTTGGTACAGTATTAGAACTGTTTCCTTACTATTTGATGATTACTTAAATAATGCTTACATTATGTTAATGGCACAAACTGGCAAAATGGAGTATACAAGTACTCCTATTGTCAACTAGCCTTTAACAACCCTACCAAGACACTAAAAATGCTGCTTTTTAAAAATGTACATTGCTAGTTATAAAACATACCTTTATAGGAGTCTTGCTAGAGACCAGTTTTGTGCAGTTACTGCAGACAAGTGACATGAGAGGTAAAGCAACACATTAAATATTGCAATTAAAACAAATCAGTCATACTCTAACAAAACCTTGCCTGGAAGAATATCAATCTGGTCTGTTGTATTTTTTCTTAATGCCCCCTAATGTAGCATTCACTTATTGTTTTCAGTGAAGGGCAGGATTTATTTCTTCTTTTGTACCTACTGTCTAGCACAAGAAGCAGCACTACTGTAAAAAAAGGATTATGAAGCTACGATCCATGCCTCAATTTAGTCAGTGCATCTTTTTGTCTCATCCACAACATGCACGTTCCAGTTGTCCTTCTGGGCAAATCTTGCTGTCTGTGCCAAACCCAGGGCATTTTAGGGATGTGAAAAATAAATCTGGGACAAGACACAACAATGCTGGATTCACTAAGAAAAAAAAGTAAAAAAAAAAAAAGTGACTGGTTGGAAAGAATACCCAGTACTATCTATGCCATTAGAACCCTCTGACTTACTACACTACAGGAAAAAAAAAAAATTAACCTTCCTTACTTGCCTTGTCAGGAAAATATACACAAAACTTTCCTTCTGGTCAGACCTCAACTGAAGACAGCTGTTTCTGGCAGATCGCAGTAATTCTTTGCAAGCTCCTCACCAGAGCACTGGCCTACCTTCCCTCATGTACCATTATATCACCTTGGAATGCAGGAGTACAAGCTTGTTAGTACATTCAAATTAGGATTTTCCCCTTACACCTCTTAAACTATCAAATATGGCTTAAAATGTCTGCTCTCAAGTGACATTGTGACACATCAGATCAGCAGGAACATGGGAGGAGATCTCCAAAATACATTAACAGAGAATTCTTAAGGCAGGTGTTTCTGGAAAGGAATCATCTCCTGGAAATCAGTGTTAATTGCAAATAGAAATTTGACTGTAGATTAGCACAATCCAACAAAAAACAAAAGACAACACTACACAATGGAAATGCCGTACACGTGTCTTTACACAGAGGGGAAGAAAAAAAAAGAACTCCAATTCAAAAAGTGTGACTGCTTGCTTGCTTGTGTTCATCTCACCAAATGTACGCAAGTTCACTACCAAGTTACCTTGATGGCTCTGTACTGCACTGTCAGTATAACTGCTGCAAGAAAATAAACTGAGGTTCTGAATATCCGGTCACAGCAGATCTTAGTAATGTTTCTGAGGAAGGAGACTGACTACCCGTCACGGGAAGCAGCATCTGATGGTCTTCAGTCCCAAGTGGAAGAGGAAGTGCTAAAGACATCTCAGAGGGTTTCACATCTATGGACTCCGATAAAGGACTTTTCTGACTCTGAATGGATTCTTGTTCATTGAAAGAATTATCGAGTGCATTAGAATCAGGGGGAGTTTCAGATCCTGGGGGAAGGAAAAATAAAGAAATGTTCAAAAGCTCCTGCACAAATTCTGCAAAATTGCCTTTCAAATGACTGTCAAAACAAACACTTGATGTGTCAAAGACTGCCTGGACAGCTGGGCTATCAGTGACTTCAATGTGCCGCAAAGCCAGAATGAGCTGCAAGTACAATGTAAGCACTGAGAATCACATCCTTTACTGCTTGTAGCATGACAACTAGACAGGCGATGCATTCCTACTTGATCTCTACTTGGCATGGTACGGAAGATAACAAATCTTTAACATGACAGTGAACAAAGGAGCTTTGGAAAAAATGTAATTATGAAGGTTTCCTTGAGATTTTCCACTCCAGAAAACCTGAGAACCACAGCCACATCCAAGCATCCTCTTTTAACTGAGACAGCAACATACAACGTATCATTTATTCATAAACATCTTCATAAGACAAGATTTGTCAACTCCATTCCAGCCAGAACCATTACAGTTTTTATCCAGTCACTTGAGAAATTATTTTCTATTCTGAATTGAAATCACTGTTAACAGATTCCTCACTGCCTTCTGTTTGAATGCTGTCTGCCACTGCTCTCGGATGGCTTTCTGATTAAGCCATGTCGGATATTTGACCCTGGCTCTATCAAAGTGTGCTCTGAAGCCTGTTATTTCAGTGGTAAAGCACTCCTGTCTGCCTTCTGCCACTCCATGAGAGCTGACCTGCCTTGGCAGCTGTCCCAGCTCTTTCCCAGCCCCGGCTCTGCTCACTGCCACTCTCTCCTCACCCTTGCTTCTGCTGGCTTCCTGCTGCACCAGGGCCTTCCCGCTGCACTGGGGCCTTCCCAAACAGGGCTTCTTGAGCTTTTGACATTCAAAGCTGCCTCTGCACATGACTCTTCTTTTCTCATCCTCTCCCTCCCAATCCAGGTGTACACAGACACCTATTATTCCTTTTTCCACATGACAGAGGCAAGGGAATTATGGTTAATACACTTAAGGATGGACAGATAATGAGGCATATGGAGCAAGTGTTGAAAGAGGCCGGCTATCTGAACAGCCCTGTGCTTTGTACCATGAGCAAGTAATTTATGTCAAATTTCTTCCTAATCACAATCTGGTATCTAGAATAGGAACTGAATGCATTTGAAAAGACTTTTTAGAGCAGTGTTTGCAGCTGGGAACATTTTACCAGCTCTCTGATCTTGTGTGTTTGCTAATCCAGCCCAGACTTGGATTAACATTGACTGCACATATAAGCAAATCTTTCGCTGTTGCATTAAAAATATTTGGGCCTTCAAGATGTAAAGTAATTCTTGTAACCAGCAGGCCTTGTTCACCTCAGTTACTGCCCTTGTAAAGACATCAGAAGAGGTAAAAAATTTTCTACAATTTAGACTATGCCTTCATGTGGAAAGCTCTCACAAGTTACTAGGACAAGAAAGTATATATTCACATACAGAAATTCTTGTCAGCAGCAATCCACTTGTATGTTGTTCAATGCATGTTTCCTATAGCAATGCAAATGCTTGACAATTTGTCTTGAATCTACTTTAAAGCAGGTACTTTATGCTTTAAAAGGTTTGGGTACCTCTAAAGCTGATGCTTTGAGCTTTAAAGAGAGCTACTATCCAAAAATCTGTTATTTTCTAATTTTAGGCCTGGAACTCACCTGTGTGAACTTTTGTTTTGTGCTTCTTCAGATTTTTTATATCTGTGTAAGAATTTCCACACATTTCACAGATAAATGGTCTTTCACCTGAAAAAAATTGGTTTGGCAGTTAGAACAATCTTGAAATTGAAAGAAAACACAGTTAGAGATATAGGATAATGGATTTCAAAGCTGTATTTTAAAACACAAAAAGTTATTTTGTCTGTACTCAGAATAAAATTGTTTCCCGAATAACAGAATAAAACAAAGCAGAAAAAAAACCAAAGCAAACCCCACGTTAGAAGTAAAGCCACGATCACACATCAACAGCTGCGCTGTTACACAGATATTAGCATGAAGAAGGCAATTAAAAAAAAAAAATCACAAATATTTTCTTTAAATGGTGTTAACACAGAGACACATAAATTAAGAAACTGTGCTACTTTCAAGTGCAGCACTATTCGGTGTATTTTAAAGGCAAAAGGGTAAAGGTAGAATATTATTTATAGTGCAGGAAGTGGCCTGTCTGGAAACTGACCTGTATGGGACCGAAAATGTTTATTGAGCTCTCCAGAGGAAATAAAACTCTTTTCACAAATGCCACAGATATATGGCTTCTCTCCTAAAGGAAACACAAGGAGTTTGTTATTTCAATATATAAACCAGAATACACATAAAGAACAAATGAAAATGAAACAGAAGTAACGTCCGATGAGCAAAAGAGATCCTTAAACTGGGGTCAAAGGGAAAGGAGCTGGATGACAACTCCAGAGGTAACTCCCAAGCTACACAGTTCTTGGGTCATTCCCTATCTCCAACCCCTCTGCAGCCGGTCATAGAATCATAGAATTGTTTAGGTTGGAAAAGACCTTTAAAATCGAGTCTAGCTGTTAACCTAACACTGCCAAGTCCACCACTAAACCACGTCGCTGAGCACCACATCTACGTGTGTTTTAAACACCTCCAGGGATGGTAACTCCACCAGTTCCCTGGGCAGCCTGTTCCAGCGCTTGACAACCCTTTGGGTGGAAACGTTTCCTAATATCCAATCTATCCAGTCCTTCATTGCCAGGCCTGTTCTGGTACCGCAGTGCTCTGCCTCCCCTTACCTGTATGTTTTCGGGAATGGGTGATGAGAGAACTGGAGACAGCAAAGGCTTTTCCACAACTGTCACACACGTAAGGTTTCTCCCCCGTGTGACGACGCACATGGTAGGTGAGCGTGCTGGCCTGAGCAAACCGCTGACCGCACCGGTCACACACATAGGGCTTCTCGCCACTATGCTTCCTGCGAACGAACACAGACATCCATGATCTCCTGGCAGAAAGGGAAGCTACACCCACGATTGAGTAACTTTCCTCAATTAGTACTTTGTCCCCAAAGTTCCTTGCGTTAATGTTCTGTGAATTTTAAAAAAACTTAACACCTGTGAGTTTGGTTTTTGAGTTAGCAGTTTCTCATGGAGTGAAATTCATTGTCTGTTGACTCTGGGAATCAGCACATCCGTGATTTCAGTGGGAGCTGAACTACATGCCCTGCACATGTAACATACCCCATGAGAACTCAGCGTGTTTTGCTTCATAGGGTACTAAAAACCCAAACGATGATTTCTAACAAGAAAATATAATTCCTGCTCCTGCCAAAAATGCAAAAAGCCCCATGCAGATAGCAGTGAACAGTGAGAACGGTTTGTTTCACTTCCCACCAAGGAACTCTCTCCTCTTTGGTGCTACCAGCAGTTTAAAACAAAACCCACATCACTGCCATAAGGATACCAGTGCGTAGGCTGTAACATTCATAAATCACAAACTGCCTTCCTCATGAGCAAGTACATCGATGCAATTATCCTGTTATGCAGCATGAGAGAAAACCCACAAGAAAAGGAGTAGAAATGACCAAATTATGTGAATTGCTCACACTTTGTTCTGCTTCAATAAACACATGGATAAGCATTTGCAGGATCTCACTTCTGCCCACCTGGCATGAATCTTCAGATTGCTTGAAGTTGCAAACTGCAGATTGCAGACATCACATTTGTACGGTTTCTCTTCTCCATGATGCATCCGACTGTGGAACACTAACTGGCACTTCTGAGCAAAGCCTTTGTCGCACAGTTCACATTTGTATGGCTTCTCCCCTAGTGAAAAATAAAACCCTTGTGCTCTCTGCATTTACATAAGAAAGCTTTGCAATCCATTACCTGACCAAAGCTCAGGTGTCTGTTCCAACATTTCTTACAAATAAGAACTTGGAACATCCTGTAATCTGTCCACTGAAGTGGAACGCACCAGGAATACAGCAGCTAACAGACTATTTTTTACACGTTACCTTTTGGGAAAAAAAAGTAATAATATTTTTAATAGTGCCGGTTTCCCCACATTATTTTAAGAATGCTACTACTACATTTTCAGACTTTTTGCTGGTTATGTCTTTTCATGATTCTGAATATTCAAGATGAACCAGTAAATCACCTACTTTTTCTTGCCTGTCAAACAGCAACAAGTCTTCAACTAACAGTCTAGTGCTCACTAATTCCTCGTTAGCATCTGATGGAGAATCTGACTATTCATGTTCTCTTAGTGGTCAACAGTCTTATGTGATGGACCATGCAACTCTGCAGTCTTAGATGACAGTATAAAAGAGCCAATCTCTGCATTTCTATGGCAGTGCACAATCAGACCAAGAACTCTAGATATCTTAAGTATATTGTGTACATAAAAACTTCAAAAATAAAAGTATCAGACATCTAACCTGCCACCTAGCAACCAGCACCATGAAATTCCCTACCTACTCGTGCAAAAATTCCCAGTACAATACCTCAAAAGTAGAAAGCGCAGCTGACGTTCCTACCAGCAAACTGTCCCTGAATTCTGCTCACAAGCTTCATCTTGCACACGAATCTCTGGTTAGTCACTGACTGACAATACCTGAAATTCTCTCCCTTGGTTACAGAAAGGCATTATCCTGCAGCTGTACCTCAACACCTCCTACTTCACCTCTTTACATCTTCACAGCTTCCTGTAAAGAGCTCCATGCTGGCCTCTGCTCAGAGTTTTTCCAAAGGGGAAAAAGAACAAAAGCAAACAATTTTGTATCTGATTCACCGTTACTTCAGAATTCTGAATGCCAGCCACACAAGGAAAAAGACTACATAAACCATGTCCCTCTGCTGCTCACTGGGTTAAGAACAGCAGCAAAAACAACAGCAGCTATGCCAGATCAGCCTGAAGAATGAACCAACCCAGCATCAAGTCTTCCATCTCTAGATGGAACATACGAAAAGACAAGCACAGCACTTCTCCCGTACGTGTTCCCAGGCTCCAGCAAGTTGCTGCTCATAATCTTTTTAAGTCAGACATGCTGTCTTAACCTTTAAGCATTCATAGTTGATTTCTCTTTGATGTTTTGTTCAGTAGCTCTTGATTCAACATAAACTTCTGGTAATGTTATTGAAGGCAGAGACCATAATGCCATCACACATTTCAGCTGCAAATTTTACTAAATAAAATCCCAAATGCTGTAGTAATTCAGCCACCTCCCCTCCCTTTTCTGAAGGCCCTACGGGAGAAGTTATCTCCTTGTTACAACATTGCATTCTTCTCCACTTTTGTTATCAAACAGATACTACGATTTGAAGTTTAAAAAAAGAGCAATTAAAATTCTGGTATCAAGTACAGTGATTGCTCTACTGGCAATAGTTTTTGGCACTCCATCACTCTAGCCAGCTCTTCTGAGTCCAGAAATCCAGATGCTCAGACTAATAAAGTCTATCTATTTAAAGTAAAAACTATGATTTTGTACTGAAAAATGCCAAAACACTTCATGCTGCCAGGAATTAGGTACCAGCACCAGACAAAATTTCTAGAGGGAGGAGTCAGAATGCAAAGATCTTTTTAGTCCTGTATTCACAAGCTGCGATTACAGGTCTCCATGGTCCACGAAGACAAGGCCAGCGGCTTACCTGTGTGAGTTCTTACATGTGTTTTCAACTGATTGCACTGGGTGAATGCCTTCCCACAAAGCTGACACACGTACGGTTTCACTCCTTTGTGTATTCTCATGTGTCGACGGAGGCTACTAGCTTCTGAAAAGACTTTTCCGCAGGTGTTGCACACTGGCTTAGCTTTGGAGTACTTCTGGTCAAGCTCTTCCCCTGAACTCTCCAGCTGGTAAGCGTTCTTTTCACTGGCTATGTTGGACATACAGTGCTCCTTCAGTGCGCAGCTTTGCTGAGGCTTTCCCCGTTTCTGTTTTGCTGCAATAGACTGAACTAGGATCTCCTGCGCTGCCAGCGTTTCGCTTTCCACCACTGATGCCAGCTGTAGTTCAGAGTTATCACTGCCTTGGGCAGCCTGTTCTGTGATCTGGGTGGCCAGCTTATTTGCATCTAAAAACATTTCAATGGATGTGTTCTCGGTCGCATCATTCTGATATTGTACGGATTTATTCTGTATGCTTTTGGGGGAGCTGAAATTCTTCTTTCGCTTTTTGGTTTGAGGAGATTTCTTTTCTAAAGCTGCTTTCTTTGCCTGTGGTTGAACCAACTCTGCAGAAGCAGCGTCTGCTTTCTCCCGATTATTGTAGTCTCGCAGAGTCAGAAGGCAAGTCTGCTGATTCATTTCAACGTTGCCAGTGATACTAGATGTCTCTGTAGAAGAGGGATTAGCAATAAAAGCAAAGTCTTCCATCTTGATTTTGCATTTGGTGACCACTTCTTCTACTTTGAGATAGTCGGCAGCCTGGTGAATTTCTTTAACATTCCAGCTGCAAGAAAACAAGACTTGAGTGACAATATTCTGGATAAAGCCAGCATTTGTTCTGTACCAACTGTATCAAATACAAGCAGAGCTACAGCAAAGTTCACTGTCAGAAAATATAACTTTGAGAACACCTACAGCAAGATTTAATCTCTTCGCCTGTAGTGCCGCAAGACCTTAGTATGACAATTACCCCCGAACTGATGGCCCATGTCTAGTGGAGTCTGCAGAGCCACAGAACTGTGAATTTTATTTTCAGTTACATCCCTTTTGCATAATTTTAAGTTAAAAGACCAATTGTAAGGTCTTGGTGACGCTAAACATGGGGTTGTTGGTCCAAAAAGCTCAGAAATCACTGCATAAAGGGATAAACCACCAGAGAATAAATTGCATAAATTGCCATTCTATAATCCTTCTGCTGAAAGTCTTAAGTAATTCACAAGCGCTGAGCACTTCTGTGAGGCAGGTATTAATCCTGTTTTATAAAATGATTTGCAAACAGTCTTAATTCTATATCAGCTGCACACACATAATACGAACACCAAGGAAGTCCTTATTTAAACTACTGTGCTCTATTTTTCAGTTCCTGCAACACAACCTTGGATGGTTTAGAAAAAAAATTGATCTAGAAAAGATGGCCACACGTACCATCAATGCATTTATGGATTTACAGCACTTTAAAGGGAGATTAATGATAAACAACATCATTCTAAGAATCTACTACACAGTAAATGTAATTAAATAGTAAGTTACTAGCCACAATTACTCCCTGTACGTGAATACAACTGGTTTAGTGTCCTCTATTATACCAGCACTGAGTTCAAAGTACCCGGTCCTGGTGTCACCCACGCACCCACCACCACAGAAGACCCCAGGATTTGCAGACAGTTGCCACAGTCCCCTTAGGGGGTACAGTACAAGATGATGGGTGCATACAAGCAGATGGGCAGGTGTTCTCCCTGGGTGAGAACGGCACTTTCACCTTCCTCTTCCTTCAGAGATCTCAACTGCTCAGAATGAATCCAGAAACTCTCCTGCTGCCATCCCAGACAGACATCAAGAACGCTGCACGCTTCTGCTCATAAGTAATTTGCAAAGCAGCGATCACTCACTTCACCACATAGCTGTGTGCTGTTAATGCTTGTGGCTAATTTAAAAAAAAAAAACCCACCACCCCGCATCTGCGTAATTAAATTATCAAGTATGAGTTGTCAGACATCAATAGTAACAAAGCATTTTTAAAATGCATTTGACACCAGACATTGAGAAAGGAGTTAAAATCCTGGCCTACATACTTGTAAGTACTCACACTTCCCTCATAAGGTATAATCTCTTTCTTTCCCTGAGAGAAAAGCACTGCAAAGAATCCTCACTGTATGTGAAGCAACACAACAGGCACAAAATCAACGCAGTAAAGGGGGAAACACTTTTTCCGTGACTCCTTTTAGACACTGTAATATCAGATTTTAAGTATCAGATCATGCACATTCTAACAAACGTGTATTTTTAGAATTGTGCCTATGCTCATGCATTCCTCAGCCTTTAGTCTCTACTGTATATAAGGTTTCTGTGTGTTCTCTGCAAAAATGGACTTTTATAATCCAGCTTCATAAAGAATACACTTATCCTTCCCTCTCCCAGTCATCATGCCAGATTGTTAATGCTTTCCAATCCAGACAGAAAGATTTGGAGAGTGAAACTATCAATAACTGAAATATCAGACAACATACCTTTGTTTTGGCACTCACATACCATGTGGTATTTTAAAACACAGAAACAGATGATCTTCAACTTGTTAAAATGTATCACATCCACTACTATTTGTTCCTCCAGAACTTATTAGAAAGAACAAAAACCCCAGTACTGCCTTAACACAAAGTTTATTTCCCTATTTTCTTCCCCCCTTTAATAGCATATGTTACCTGTCAAGGTTTAAGTTTCCCGTATAAATAAATTCCAGGAGTTTTTGGAATCCATCAGCTTTCACTTGAGTCTGATCCAAAACAACATTATTGTCAGACGTGTCTCTGTAAAATGCACCGAAGTACTCGCTGAAAGAGGCGAGCACATTTCTGTGCGCTTTGAACTGGAATTCACCAATAACAATAGTGCAGTCACAAAGAAAGCCGGCTTCTCGCTGCTTGTTCAGTCTCTCTAAAAGGTGCTCACAGTGATGGGAATACTGCATTTTGATAACGGGCTGTAGCCTCTTTGTTCTGATCTGGGAAAGAAAAAAAAATAATAAAAAATTGATTTACATGCAAGATTTCACTTTGTTTTCCCCCCTAACAGAGTAAGTTAGTGATTACAAGACTCAGAGTTCGAATCCTGCAAGACAGTTTGTGTAATAGTGCTTCTATGCAAGGTACAGCAAGATGGGTGGATCCTTCTTAACTTGGGGAGCTGCTAATTTTAGAAACAGAACGAGAGAGAGAGGGCACAGACGCGTACGCCCCCCCACCTAGATTAGCTCACCTAAGCTTATGAGCTTATGAGCTGCCGTGTCAAAACTGGGCTCCGAGGAGCACTTTGCAGAAATGAGCCACCCGAGGCTCGGACCGAACCGCGCTCGGACGGCGGGGGCTGCCGCTCCCCGGGGCACAGCCCCGCTCCCCGCCGCGGGGACCAGGGACAAGCAGACCCCGGGTGTGGGGAGTCCCGAGCCGTCACCAGGGCCAGGGCGGGGGGCCGCCTCGGCGCCAAGGGAGTGTCGGTGAGCCACAACAGCCGTGCCCCCTCGCCCCCCCCCCGGCTCGACCTCGCCGCGGGGCGGGATGGAGCCCGCAGCGCCCTCCCCCGCCGCGGCCCTCGCCCGGGCCCGGCCCTGCCACCCCCGCCGCCGGGCCCGGCTGACCGGACGCCGTCCGTGCCCCGGCGCTGCCCGCCCGCCCCGCGGGCCGCTGCGATGCCGGCGGGGCCGCCCCCGGGCCGGCAGGAGGGCAGCGGCGGCGCCCCACACACCTGCAGAGGGGAAAGGAAGGAGCGCCTTCGCCTCAGGCCGCCATGTTCTGATGACGCCGCGCGCGCCGCTTCCGGCATGTGACTTCCGGTGCCCCGCTGCCGAGGGCGGCTGGGAGCCGGGGGGCAGCGGCGGCACCGGCAGCAGAGCGGAAAACGAGGTCGGGGCCACGACCCGTCCCGCAGAGGGGAACGGGCAGGGCTGGGCCGCGAACGCCTTCCCAGGTAGCTCTGGGAGACACGGACTACAACTCCCATCGTGCAGCGCGCCGCGGCAGGGCCCGCCGTTAGCCTGTCGAGGAGCTGTGCATGCCGGGAGATGTAGTGGCGGTCGGCGGGGCGGAGCGCTGCCGGCCGGGGCCGGCGCCAGGAGCGGAGTCGGCGGGACGCGGTCCCTGCGCTGCGTTCCCCGAGAGCCCTGACACCCGGGGTGGGCGGCAGCGGTCTAAGGCAGCTCCCGCGGCGCAGATCTTCGCCCTGCACCCTGGATTGGTAAATAAAATGGGTTGATGTATTTGTAAATGAAGAGTCTCGCCGTGCCTGTGCTTCCAATTAAAAAGAATCCACGTAAAGGTATTTTTAAACGTGCAGAGATGCGCTGCCGGCATTTGCGGCGGTCAGTCCCAGCTACTTTCAGGAACGTTAACGTGTGAGTAAGTAAAAAAAGCAGCCCTGCTGGTGTTTCCGCCCGGTTTCGAACCGGGGACCTTTCGCGTGTTAGGCGAACGTGATAACCACTACACTACGGAAACGCCGCTTGTTTGTATGTTCGCGGCGGCCCGGGTAATGGTGTCCCGCCCCCTGCTCGCGCCGGCGGCGACTTCCTTGTTTCGGTTCTGCGTCATGGCAGTGACCTATAAGCAGCGGGCTCACCCAGGCACCTGCATCCCCGCAGAACCGGGACCTGGCCGTGCTGGCAGCTCCCCAGACACCCCCGGGGCGCCCCGCAGCCTTCCTCCGCCAAGGGCACCCCCTCCCCTCCGCAGAGCCAGCAGGTCACCCCCCAGCTGCGGGATCCTCAGGGGTGTCATCTACTGCCCCTTCTCTGCGCACACCAGGAATTGGTGCGAACGAGAAACTTTGAGATGGTGATCTTCCCTAGAATACTCTAATTGATTTTCAACATGCTCGTAACTAAAAAGTCATACCCTCGCTTAATATTTAACACCAAAGCGACAGTTTGAAACACTACGCTTACGATGCCAAATCCACAGAGGCAGGAAGAACTAGTTTGTTGGGAATGAAGCACAGACAAGAAGAAAGATACCAGCAAAAGGAGCTGAAAAGCCCAGGGAAAGGAGAGGAGCAGAGTACAACAAAGATCTTTGCCTGCTGGTGCCAGCAAATGGAGGTGGGATGAGCGGGACAAGGCAGGCAGGGCTGCCGAGGAGAGATGTAAAGCACTGCGGTTACTGCAGGAACAAAACAGGGCAGATTCGGTGTGTATTTATCAGAAATCAGAATGAGACAGCCCCAGCCAAAGAGGAGAAAGGGAGTCCTCTGTTACCGCTGGCCTTGCAGGGCAGCACCACAGCAAAGCAGCCGGCAAGAGCACGCAGGCAAGCTCTAAGCACAGAGCATGTCATATCAGGCAGCATCTCCTCTGCAGGCCTCTTGCTACAGCTGGAGGTGGAAAATGAGGAAGTGACTAATCCTCCTGGATCTTCTAGTACACCAGGCACTGAAATGCCTGATCTTGGAAGCAGCTGTATACGGGAATTTAGCTTTGCCATCCTTTGCAAAGCAAAACACAAGCCAAACCCCAACTGGTGGGAGGAGGAGTAAGGAAAACCAAGAGAAATTAAATAGGAACGGCTCCAGAAGAAAGCAGAGACAGGGAAGGGAAAGGGGAAACGGAAGAAAGTTGGAAGCAAGCAATGACAATATTCTGTTGAGTTTGGCAGTGGCAGCTGCATGATTTCTTGACACTACTGCTGTCTTCGTGCAGAGGTTTCCAATAGCTGCAAGAATGTCTGTATAAGAGGTGCCGCAAAAAAGCATTTGGGAAAAACCAGCATCCTTACTAGCTCTTTTCATGCTTGCAAACATCTCTCAGGTCCACGTGAAAAAACTCTTATGGGAATACACTTGTGTTTAGTGGCGCGCCACGATCACAAGATCTGTTGTGCACAGCTGCAGCATCCAGTGTGAAAAGGTTGACATTGCAGCTGCGTCTCTGCCCAATCGCATATTGACCCGATACTAATAACACCCATTTTGTTCCTGCAAGGTCTTCAGCAGTCCCCAGGGATTAAACTTTAATAACTGTAAATAAACTAATAAAACACAAACCACAAAATAACTAATGAATACGTATTATAATGGCTATAATAATATTTTCAGTGATAGCCTGACAACCACAGTGACAGAAGGAAGGTCCTGTTCAGGTAACATGCTATAACCTCCAAGGAGCTGAACAGTCTCAGCTCTCACAGCTGCTGAAGTCGTCTGGCCTGTGAAAGAGCCAAATATCTTTCCAGTATTTTTTCAAAACACCACACATAATTTAAATGTACATGAAGTGCTTTTTCCTAACATCCTTTACCTGGGACATCCCACCTTGACCAGGGGGAGATGCTGGTGTTGCCATGGAGACGGAGATGGAAGAGTACTTCTCCAGTGCCGCTGTGGTTTTTTCGATTCCTGGAGGTACCACAAAGAGCATTGGAATGTCATGTCCTGGGGAGATAGGGAGGCTGTGGGGAAGAGTGTCAATGACCTGAAGATGAAAAGCAGTGAGCAGACAGTGATTCTGACTGAGGCATCACTTAATCCACTGGTTAACCAAGAAAAAATGGCAGAGATTTCCCTGAGCACATTGACGTACCAGCTCTGTGTGTCTATCCAGGCTGTGCTCACACTCGGGGCACAGCACAGGGTGTGTGATGGACTCTGGTTACGGTGTTACCCACAGTGTACCAATCTTCAAAGGCTACTGCTTGTCCTGTGGTGTTCTCCAGCTTGACCTGTACAGCTGTGATCTTACAGAGCACCTAACGCGGATTTGGAAAGAAAGCGGCACTTCATAAGTCACCGCAGCTGAGGAGCTGCTTGTACAAGGCATAAAAGAAAAAATTCTGAGCCTCAAGGAAGAGACGACTAAGAATCCTAGTGAGGTGGGAAAAAACTTACCACCTTCCTGGTGGCCATGAAATTATGGTTCAAAGGTTACATTGTCCTGAAACCCTCTTTCAGCCTCCTACTGTTGGCATAGAGTCACCAGGGACTGACAAGCTCTGCTCCAATTCTATCAGGAATTGACCATTATCATGATGTTGGTCTAAGGACTTATTTCCACTCATTTCTGGTGGTTTCAGCCTCTTCCCTGGAATCAAGCTGAATGCTTAAACGAGTCTGCACGGTCACAGGTGGTGTTAAGGTGAAAGTCAGTGCTCCTCCTAATAGGAAATCTTCAGTTTGGACAGAAGGCTCCTCGCTTCCCTGAGTGCCTTACAGCTACGTGGAAGGTAGCGTCTAGGGGGAAGTCTGTGTCCATAAGCATGCCTTTTGAAAGTCCAATAAAAATCACGTCTGGCACAGGTACTTCCTTCTTCATCTTTCTTAATAGGTGTAAAAGATTTTTTTAAAGAGGTTCTTCACCAGAGCAATGCTGTACAGTATACATACAACTAAATTTAGAAAGACCGAGAGCCCTACGCTATTGCTTCATACTCCATTGTACCTGCAAAACTGCGCAGCCTTGAAATGCCTTGCTTTTCCATGGAAGTGTCGGGGTCAAAAAGCAAGGAGGAACATGTTCTGAGGAACATGACGCAGCAGAGGACAGACAGCCGGTGTCCGAGGCAAGCGCTCCAGGGAGCGGGTACTGCACAGAGAATACGCCTTGCACAAAGAGAGATCATGGAAGAGATAAACACCCGAGCTGGCGCGGCCCTGCTTCGGGGGAACGAGGGGGGAGTTTCTGGGCCTAGCTCCTCACTCTGGGGTCCTCACCGAGTCGGGCAGGGCCTGAACGCGGACCCGGGCCCTAAGTCCAGCCCCGAGGCCCCAAGTCCCGGCCCTAAACCTCAGCCACCAGCTCCCAAATCTCGCCTCCAAGCCGCGGGCCGGGCTCCGGGTCCCGGAGCCAAGAACGACCCCCGGCCCCGAGTCCCGACTCCCGGCCGCAGCCCCCGGCCCCAGGGAAGGGGCGGAGAGAGGGGAAGGCACGGCCAGGCGCGCGCCCCAGAGCACGTGGTGCGGCTGGGGGACGAATGGCCCGAGCGTTCCAAACTCCCGCCACTCTCTCCCTCCCACCCCCTCGCCCCGCCGCAGCCAATGGTAGCGGAGGAGGGTGCCCTTCCGACCAATGGAGGCGCGGTGGGTGTGGCCGAGGAGGCTTTAAGAAGCTCCGCGGGGGCGCCCCCCAGTCGCGTGGCGGGTGGGGAGGCCCTGGTGTCACTAACCCTAATGGCTGCTGCCGCGCTCCCCGCGCCCGTCCGCTGTTTTACTCGCTGACTTTCAGCGGACGAGGGGAGTAGCCCGGGGGGCGGGGGGAAAGGGAGCGGCGGTGGGGGGGAAGGGGGTCCGCCATCAAAAAACGTCAGCGAGGGGGCTCCTCACCCCGGCCCGCCCTGGGGTCCCCGTCCCCCCTTTGCAGCCGGGGGCCCGTCGCGGAGGCTCCCGCCGCCGCACCGCCCGGAGGCCGCGGTCGGCCGGCTCCCGCCACTGCCGCCGCGAAGAGCTCGTCTCTGTCAGCCTCGGCGGCGGCCGGGAGCGAAGGGGCGCGCCCCCGCGCCGGGGGACCCCAGCAGAGCAAAACGGGAGCGGCGCCCCCGGGCCAACCGCCGCGCTTCCCTCAGCCGTGGGGCGCGCGGCCGGCGCCGCTCCGACACGCGCGGCGGCTCCCAGCGGGCTCGTGCTTCCCGCCCATGGGGGCTCGCGGGGGGGCAGCGCGCGACCCCTTCCCCCTCGCGCCCGACCGTTGGGGCCGCTCCCTCCTCTCCCCTCCCCGCCGTGAGGCGGCCCAGCCCCGCTGAGGGGAGCGGGGGTCGGGGTCCAGGCGGCCCCGGCGCGGTGGGGCCCGGCCGCTGGGCTCGTCGGGGAGAGGGGACCCCGGGGACAAACCGAGCCGACCGGAGGCCCCAAAATGTCAGTCTCTGCCGAGATTTGTTTGGTATCCCCTCCCTCCCAGAGGACGGGCAGTGGGAGGGCTGGGCTCGCCGGCGTGATCTTATCTGGGAGAGCCCTGCAGTGATGGAAACTTAGAAATGTTGAATTTTACTCATCGAGTTTAAGAAATGTTGAATTTTACTCATCGAGTTTAAGAAATGTTGACTTTTACTCATCGATTTTAGAAGCACAGAGCTGAATCTGCAAAAACATACAAGCCTCTGAGTACGGGTAGCTGGAGACAAATACTTTGCTGAGGTGTGGAAGAACAGATTGTGAGGGGGAAAGCGTCGGGGCTTGTCCCCAGACATTCCTCTCTACGCAGAGGCTTTGGTCCCACCATGCAGCAAACCCGCCTATTGCATGCCAAGCCACAGCACCATCTCCCTGAAGGAATAGCACCAAGAGCCCATCCCGTGCTGCCCACCATCATGGAAGGAGGCTGTTTAGTTACCTCTGCTGGTAGTTCTTACCGTAGGCCAAACCTTTTCTCTGCTTCTGTAGCCAGTATCAACCGCTTACAGAAAATTTACCAGAAATGCAAGCACACGTGCGTGCTATTTTCAATGGAAGCAAAGCAAACGCTGCTGCCCCACCGCAGGTCTCGCCTCAGCAGGGAACAGACATGGCCCTAGGAACTGGCCTTGGGCATGACTCAATGCTCGCATTTTACCAATCCTCCAATAATTTCCTAAGCGTTTGACCAGTGCCATCTTGTGGCCTTCTTTTTCTTCTTTGCATAGAGGATGGGACTGAACTTAGGTACTTAATATTTTTTAATTCTGTTTGAAGGAAACCTTCTGTTGCCGGAATAAGTGGAAATGGAAGAGTCCGACATTACACGCTGGAAGATGTATAGGTCCTTTCTGGCAGTGGAATCTGAATGTCGCTTAATAAACTTGATATAGCTAAAATTAGTGCTGGCTCTGCCACTGGTAATGTTCGTTCTTGTTTCAAAGTAACTTATGTGTTTTCATTGTTTTATCTTGTTTCTGAGCAACAGCTTTCACTTGGCATCAAGTACTTTATTTCAGAATTGCAACTAAACATCAGAGCCAAGATATTTCATGTGCTTAGTACATTATTTTTTCAAATGAAAGTCTCCTTGTAAGACAAGTGTCTCATTTTCCTCAGAAATCTTGTTTCCTAAATATCTGTTTTTGTGGCATTTACAACGATTTTTTTCCTGTCACTTCTGAAAAAGGTGAAGAGCTTGAACTGCCAAGTTTCTGCATGCATGAAAAAGCGTATGCTCTGTGGATCTATGTGTCAGAGAAAAAATGTTTAGAAATTGAGAACTTGGTCTACTTTTGTTTCTATTTATGGGAGCAAGGAAAACTGTGCCGTAAGGTACTGTTGTGGAGACTACAACAAATGTAGCTGTTGTTGCTACAGCTTGCTACTGTTTCTCGACAGCCTGCAGCTGCTTTCAGGGCCCGGTCAAACAGTCCAAAAAGGTGCTACTGTGGCTTTTTAGGAGTCAAAACAGAAGCTCTCAGCAATTTCTCCCCTGAAGAATTTAAAACCATTTGCAAGTGGCAGCTGCCTCGGTGTGTCAAAGAAATGGCTCTCCATTGATGGCTCTCCTCTAAGCAGAACTTAACTGGCAGTGAGTAGTAACCTGTGAGAGTCAGCGGCTCGGAGAAGCACATCCACCTCAGTGCCATGCTTGAATTGCTTGGCAGTAAGCAGATTTTCTTCCCTGCAGAGCGTAAGTGCTCTTGTTAATATATCTGGATTTGTTTGTTTCTAAAAATCTAATGGTTTGTTTGAAGCTTGTGTGCACAGAGAAGTTTATCATCAATGCTAGATGTGACACAAAGTGATACAGAGGGAGGTGATGATGTCTGGGAGGAGGAGCGCTTGTGCCCAATTATGAAAGCACGTTATTGAGGTTCATACTCTGGGCTGCCATTTGGATGGTTTGGCAATTAGGAGTGTGCATCCTAGGTGACTTGTTATTGAGTGCCAGATGCTCAGAAAATAACACCAAGTTGTCAGGAGATTCTCTAACAAATGTTTAAATGGTGAACTTTGAAGAATGTCTTGAAGGTGGATGTTTTCACTGTTTGAGATCAGTCATATGACATCTGTTGTATCAGGTTGGCTACATGGAAAGCGCTTTGGTCAAAGGTGATAAAGCACTGTCCATCACCCTAGCAGCACATAACAGCCTCACTGCACTCTGCTAATAAGTGCATGGGGTTCCTTCCTTTTGCATGGTCACCCTCCTAGCACACCATTTCTAAACACCCTACAGAGTTTTCTCTGTCCCTGTGGGAAATTGCTCCCTTTCTGTGGGGAGCCTAGAAAAAAGAAAAAAAATCAGCACAATGTGGATGAAATCCTTTAGGAGATCCCATAGAATTGATGGGATAGCAGGAGGTGTCATGTTACTGTGCTTGTGCAAAGAGCCCTCTTCTGAGGACGTTTCAAGAACTGACAGGTTTGGAGACTGTGGGGGGGTGAGTGTACCCCCACCCCTCTACCCCCCCATTACCACATTTCTGAGTGCACATTTCAAGTATGAGATCTTGCCATGGCTTATTCTGCCTGTGGCATTGTGCGGCACGCAAGGGTTTTAAGCTGTGTTCTACTCCTGGCTCTACCTTGGACTCTGCTTTTGGTCACCTCTCAACATTATTACCCCTCCCCATATCAACAAGAACACTCTTCTACTCTCTGAAGAACTCGCTGTATATGGAAGCAGCAGTATTTTATTTTACATTGGTTTCAATAAGCTGTTTCCAGTTTAAATTGTATTTTTCTTGCATTAATTTAAAAACAGTCATGATTGTTTGGGTTGTATGTGATGTGCCAGTGCACAAAAACCAAAACAAGGAAGACTTAAATTGGTTTGAGAGGTTTATATGCAAAGATTGACCAACTTAAGTAAATTAGTGTAGATCCACATGTTGGTATGACTTTGTGTGTAAATTTAAAGTACAATTTGCTATGTACTTGAAATGACCAATAGTAAAGCTGGGGTTTTTTCACTTACTGAAAATTGTGCTAAATAGTTCCAAAAGTTGTTCGCAGAGGTGACAGTGCATGCAGGCTTTGTAAGAACAGTGCAAGTAGAGTAAACGTTGAACTATGATATTGAGTCTAACAAAACAGTTCAAGTTGACCTTGCTTATGAGACAACAAAAAGTGTCTTAAGGAGAAATAATAATTATCAAAGAGTAAAGAATGGTTTAATTCAAAGGCTGTTTAACCTCCAACAGGTCTGGCAAACATTAATAGAACCCTACCCTAATTCTGTTTGTAGATTGCCTCAACAAGGGGTACTTTCAAAATGCTGTTGGATGTCGTATCTAAGGATATTTATCAGCAAAGGGAATGGAAGAAGCATACATCTCAATCATTTTTAAATAAGTAGTTTAATGGTAAAGTGAAGTCATGCAATCAAATCTTTGTAAATACTAAAAATATGGACTAAAGATGATTTAAGCGTATAATAACTTTCTGTGCCTTTCTTTGCCCAGTTCTCTGTATTCAGCTTAACATACCCAAGCAAAAAGTTGTTTTATCCCAAAAAAGTTTTGAAAAAACAACAATGCTAAACCTCTGACAGGAGAGCCTGGGAGAACAGCTTTGGGTCTTGGTCCTGTGCTCGGTAACTTTGACCTGCTTGATGGGTCAGATCAGGTCCGTCTTCAGGCAAGAGTTCTGTATTGCATAGCCTTTGCACAGAAAGCTGGGGGATGGCTTTTACCTTCTGTATTTACAGTTTTTAGAGGCATGATTGTAACTTGGGCCTAATGGTATCTTAAAATTAAGCTTTATTAGTTAATCTCTTAATTTGTGTGTATTCAATTCTAGCCACATCATTGGGGGAGACTTACAAACCCTCAAATCTGCATAAAAAGAACAGCTGTCAATGTTTGGACTCATGTATTGCTTCCAGTTATATCAGACCTAAAAATCATAATGGTTTAGGAGTATAAGAGACTTTTTTCAACTTCTTTTTGTCCAGTTGAATATTGTATTTCAACAGGTTAAGCTGCTCCACTATGGTTGGTGAAATCTTTGTTTTCTATAGCTTATTTGTGCTATGAGAAAGTCTGCTGGATGTGCTCTTGCTGTTGATCATATTTTTTCCAACGGTAGATGGCAATAGCCATTCATTTGTAAAACATGAGAGTAGAACTCAGTGCATTACAGAATTTAATGTACAAGTAGGATCGTTATTGGGTAGGAATTTAAGTGAAACTATTTGTAAAATCTTTTTATTTTTTCAAGTACAGATAAACTGCCATTACATAGAAAACTTTGCAATTTAAATACTTTTTTTTTTTTAATAGAATTCAGTTCAAAGCAAAAAATTCGACAAATGCTATTTAAGATTCACAGGAAGGTACTATAACCAATTGTCATTCCTATGTAAAAGGGTGTTTAAAAATGTATTTTTCAATGCGCATTCTAGATAAACTCAAGTGATTCAGAAATGCTGGTTAACACTAGATATTTATTCCTTTTCAAGCTTGCTCAAAACGGTAGTAATTTTCAGTTTGTTTGGTTGAGAAACTAATTAAAACATATCTTCACACAAATTAAAGAATGTTATTTCCTTTTTAAAAATTTTAGGATTCACCTTGACAAGTTAGTTTGACACCTTGACCTAATTGAATATAGTGTCAGAGATCTGCATTTGCAGACCTTGGATTTTACTTTTTCCTCTAAAAATGCCTTGTATAATTTGAAACCAGATGTGCGAGTGTCAGCCTTTCTAGTGTACAGCAATATGTTGTAGGATAAATTGCCCTCCCCATTTGACATTTATTTAAATAAATTTACTGTTTGCTTTTGTGGAATATATACTTTGTTTCCCAAAAGCGAACGTGGGAGTTATGTGAGTGAGGGAGGTAATCATCTATAACAAAGTTATAACTGAGTCACAAGACTTTTGGGAATTTTACAGCTGCAAACCAAAGTTCTCATGCATTATCATAGCATTCTGTTTTGCAACGATAACAAGTTTAAAGGCTAGCATTTCTCTGGTTTTATTGAAAAGATAATCAGACTTTTGTACATTAACAATGGAATATTGGCAGCTATGATAATTTCATAGAAAAAATTTAGTGCTGCAATTAGTATTTTAGTAAGGTTGTTTCTTATTACTGTATTGGTATTATCTGAATTGTACAGCTGGACACTTCACAGTGCTCTGTGGGGGACAAAATAAGGCAGAAAGGATAGAAACTGACTGAAACGAAGTGACAAAGGGAGTTTGGTCCCAAGACTGCTACTGACTCCAGATGTGCCCTTCTGAGCTTCTTAGATTCTTCACCTATAAAATGGTGATAACGATGCTCACCTCCTTTTGAGGCTAAGGATGAGAAGTGCTAAGCAGTGCTATGCTCTTCTCCTTTTGCCTGGGGCAATAGACCTATAGAGCTGTATTGTTTCCTGAGAGGCCAGGCTCTTCATGCATAAAACTGTCTTCTAGGTCGCAAACTTTCAGGATCAGGAAAATTTACCAAGTCTGCATGCTTAAACCTTTTCTCTCTGGTTCAGCCGCTGAGCCTCCTAAAGAGCAGAATTCCATCACTTCTTTCATCACTCTAATATTCCTTTAAACAACTGTATCATGGGATCTATTGTACTTAGCTGCAGTATGTCTACCGTACAGTCCATGTTTTTCATCACAGGAAGCAGCTTGAACTGCTTATAACACATGGAGTATACATTTGTCTTGGTTTAGAACAGCTTTATATTGTTCAGCTGGCTTTACAGCCTCTTCTGAGTCTAAAGATAAGTATGTTTAAGTATGATCCTGAAGTTTTTATCTTCCGCATCATCAGCCTGCACTTTAGTTACTATTTCATATTATGCTCCTCCAGGCAGCTTTGAACAACCTTAGCCTTACAATTAAGGGAGCGAACTGGCAAAACTGCTAATTTCTCTCCCTTTCCTTTCACTCTTATCTCATATTCTCTAAGGTACACATCTTTATCTACATGTTTCCAAGAAGGTGTTCAATTAATAACTCAGACAAGTCAGAGCTGATAGGATCTTTTCATGTATTAATTTAACTCTTCCTTTCAAACAGAGTGCCAGAAAATCACTGTTTTCATGTTTTCTCTATTTATTCTGGCTAGATTTTTTTATTGAAGTTGCTTGCTGTAGTCCTTTGATTCTGCTCCCAAGATGTTATCGGGGATTACAGTAGTGGCCTTACAGGTAATGGGGGTTCTCACTGATGTGTTGAATAGCAGTTTTTTTCTGTATTAATGTTGCTTTTAGATTGTTTTTATTTATAGCAAAAAAGTAAACCAGCAGGCTTGGCCAGGTAGGATATAGAAATATTAGGTGTTTTGTTACTCAGTTTCTTGTGTTTGGGGTTTTTTTCTGACAACAAGAATGATGCAACACAGCTGATAAGTACAACAAAGTTAATGTTCAGAGGAGACAATCACAAGACTTGTTCAAAGGCAGAGGTTTATTGGTCTGTACATGATAGTAATTTAGCAGTTACAGAGCATGATATTTAAAAGCTCCCTATTCTTTCATTAGACATGAATGACAATATTTTTTGTTTCCATCTGTGTTGGTCTTGCAGCAGGTTTAAACTTGCAATAAGAGCTAAGATGAATTGATATTATAAAAAAATCCTCTTGACTCTTGTCTACAGTTTAAATGCATTTGGTCCCGAGAGGAATCATCATTGTCAATGTGAGCTGGGAGATACAGAAAACCCATAGTCACTCTTGGCTAGAACTAGAGATGAGGACACCCATCTCCACAGAATAGCAGGTCATTTAGTGAACATGGAATGAATTAATTTTGCTGAGAAAACACGTAACCAACAAGCTAAAACATGAAGTTCTATACTGAAAAAAAATCTTTAAAACACATCTTGGGGAGCTTTTTTTTGTTTTATTGGAGGTGAAGATAATGATTCTTTCTTGGTGTTTTTAATACCAAAATATTACTGATAAAGTATTTTACAAATTTCTATTCCTATGGCTTATAAATCAGTGTTCTAATTGCTTTCAGAGGGAGCAGCAACCATGAATTTGAAACTATGAAAACGGATGGCAAATATTGGTAAATGACAAGTGGAGTCTTGCTCCTGATTTTCCTTGTGAAAGCACATGAACCTTTCCATGAACAATTTGTCTGAAATAAACTTATAGAATGTAAATGTAATGTTATCTTGTACAGAAATTGTTATGAAATGCAAAAAAAAATTACCTATTAATCAGCTTTTCAAAATTGTCCATTTTTCTACCAAGTTGTTCTTTCATTCTCCAATCAGAGGACTTTCCATACTGATTTGTCCCTCAGGAATGCCATTTTTAATGTAGCAAACTTGTATCACCAGTACAAAACGTTGGTTTACATCCAGTAAGGATCATGAACAGATGTAGACTAATAGTTGAATTGCTGATTCTGTGATTAATATTGACTATTGTTTCAGTTGTCAATCTATTTCATGGAAATCTTACGAGTATAAAGTCCAAGTTTAATAAGCTTGGGGATACTGCAGTTCTGAAATATCTCCAGCACTTTGCTTCTATTTTCAAGTTTATCTCAGTAGTACCACTAAAGCAGATGACACATGAAGCTGCAGGTGACTTGCTGGCTTGCAAGCCTGCTGTGTCACAGGGTTTGGCTACAGCACAGTAATGTTAAACTTCTTTAAAATACAGTTTAGTCTTGTAATATAAGCCAGTTCAAATCATGTTTCAAATGTGTTTCTCAATTGCAAGTTCTGGCCAAGTGTGTCAGGTAGTTCAGGAATACAGTTTAAAGAAAAATTATTGCAAGAAGGAACAATGCTTAAAAAGATGAAAGTCTACCTTCTTGAAGCCAAGTCCTGCAACATTATTATTACTTATTATTATTATTATTATTATTATTATTACTATTTTAAATATAGTGAGGGCTTCAAGTGTTTTCCATCTTAATGCTTGTGCAAGGTAAAATATGTCTTTTAAACGAGCTCTTTCTAATAAATAAGAGGCATGTAAGTTCGTCGGTCAAAGTCTTGGGAACCAAATTTGAAATCCAAAGGAGATGTTATTGAATGCTTATCAGTAGAAAGACAGATCTTGGGCTGTCTACAGATTCCTAAGGACCATGTACTGCTTTACAAGGAGGAATACATATTGACAGCAGTCCTTAAAGGCATGCTTCAAGGACAAAATTAAAACATTTCCGTAGGGTGTAGCCATCAATCACCAGAAGGATGTTCTTGTACACCAAGTACAACACAGTACAGCTTTCCAGTGACCTTAACACACTAGCCAACATAGGAGCTGCTATAGTAATTACAGATTACATTAAGTATCAAGTAAAAGCCAACAGCCAACTACTAAGCAAACCTTTTATGCGTTATTAAAATCATATCCTTCCCAGAAGATTCAAGCTAATAAAATTGCATTCGATAATGCAATCAGTAAAAAGCAGGTTTTAAAAAATATCTCCTTTGTTGATAATGTCCCAAGAAATCCTGTGTTTTATATAATGCCTAATACACATAAGCATGGAAATAATCCCTCAGGTGTATTAACAGTTTCAATTGCACATTTGCTGAGACTGCCTTGGATTTTTTATAATTATATTTTATTAAGAAATATTTGTTATAGATCAAGTGTGTGTTGCACTTACTTAGATTAAAGATTAAAGACTGCAGTTACCTAATATTTCAGCAATTAAAATATAGAAAATTTTAGAAAGTATGAAATTGGAAGGATTGTTCTTACATATCAAGAATCTAGTTCTCCTTCCTGAGCAGCTGGCTGGGACAGTTTGTAATGGGCCTTGAAAAATAAAAAATATTAGAGATTTGACATGAACAAAGGAGGAGGGAACAACCACTTTGTGTGTAAGGAGACCAATGTTCACTGCTAATGTTTCCAGTAAATCATTTATGACTTGATATATCATACATTTGGTGACCTTAAAGGAGCCCTCACAGGCCTGACTTTCAGACCAAAAGTTTCTGGAAACTTGGCTTTTTGAGGGATTGTCAAAATAAGAATTTTTTTTTCTGTCTTGTCCAAGATAGTGTATTTTGTTATATAGTAGAACCAGGGTTACCTGTGTTTGAGAAGTGACACTGTACAGGAGCTGCTTTTGTGAGGTTGTTGGTCAGTCTTTGATTTCATATGACTCTTAAAATTTTAAAACAAGGTATATGCTATTCCCATATACCAAATACAAAAGTTAGAAAAAAGTTAATGTTGAACAATATTCTACAACTAGATTAGTGTTCTGTTTCTGTGAGCCTAAAGTGTCCAAGACCAAGCTGTAAAGCTGTCAGCAAATGAGTCTGCACCGAACATCTAGAACGTGGCTCAAAGCAGAATGTGGTGCAAATTCTCTGACCAGGTGGTAAAACAATTAAAAATAAATAAGGCCAGGATAAATCAGTTTCATGGCAATGTATTTTTCACACAGAACGCCAAAGTTGCAAAAACCTAGCTCTTCAATCATTAGCTGGCATAGTGGTACAAGAGCCTAGCCCCAGCCATGCCTAAACGAGGACCTACATGCTTGCTTTTGCTTCAGTTCTCTCAAACTGATAAGAAAAGTTGCAACTTCGTGCATTAGATCACAGCTATTACCTAAAGCAAGAAGTACTGTCTGGTCTGTTCCTGTTGAAGGGCATGGAAATACTGCTTCCAGTAGGAGTTAACTAGGAGTTTGTCATTCTTAATTTAGGCAGTTTGTTAACTACTCCAGATCTGGATATAATCTTAGCTATGGCTTTTGAATCAAAGTTGCCCTAATAAATTCTATTTTTACTTTTTAAAAGTCAGATTGTTTATTTAAAAACCAAAGCATAGGTTCCTATTTTTTAAAAAACCAAAACAAAGCCTCTCCCACCCTGGCCTGAGTCTTTATTGTTTGCTGTCTCAGAAAACTTGCCTGAAGCAGAAAATGGATCAAGGAGCAGTAGTACAGCAGGCCAAAGTCAGCCCTCATGCAGGTCCAGTGCAATAGTTGGAAGTATGCCTACTGAAACTGGGGCTGAATTTGGTCCTCTGTCTTCGCTGTGTGAGTAGAGATTCTGTTTCAGTACTTCACAGACACCCAAGAAAACTTTGTAATTGATGTTTTCCACTCATTTTCTTTCTCTGCTGGTTTCGTATTTTGGTTGAGTCGTGCTTCTCCAGATTTCAGATGTATGCTTGAATGCTGGAAAAGCTCACTCTCATGCGTAATGAAAGAGGAAAAGTTACAGAGGAGGAATTTATTGGCTAGAGTCTCCATTCCTGCTCTATATCTTGCTCTACAAGCTCCCACAGCAAGTGAGTGGTAGAGCCAAGAATAGAACACCACTTCTCTGACACCCAGTCCAGTGTCTTAACCCCTGCCTCCCATGAGAAATTTTGTTTCGGTTTTCTGTACAGTGCAAAGATAAGATCATACTTTATTTTGGTGCATAAATTGATCTCTAGGGTGAATGAATGAGGTTGGGAAATAGCCAGAGAATAACACAATGTAAATAGTGAAACATAAGGAGGTTATATATATAACACTACAGCTTCTCAGACTGCTGTGTGTCTAGATAGAATTAATTAAAAATATTATGAAGTATTGGAGTTCTTTCAAGTTTGTTTTGAGCACACAAGATCTTCTTCAGAGAGAAAGCAGGATTTCTTTTGCTCTGCTGGATTTTGAGAGCAGTCCATTGAGGTGTTATTTTGCCTGTAGTCCAGAGCTGCTTTTCCTCTCTGGTAGTACTTGCTTTGTTGGGGATAATAGCAGGTGTTGTGTTGATTGTTTAGGGATAGCAAAGGAATTTGGGAAAAGATGGAGTTAGCATGGGTTGACCAATGCATTCTAACTGGAAAGTATTGCCATTATTATGGATTGAGTATAATAATGAGTAGCATGTGTAAACTTAGCATGGGGATGTTAATATGAAATGCTTAACTGCATCCAGTATTCACAAATGATAAAGACAAGAGTGGTCTCTAGAAGTGCTGACTCAGCACCCCTGTCTTCTGAAACAGCCACTCCTCTGGTTTGGTTAAGAAAAGTGTACCCTCTCCAAAATATGCAGCTGCACTCAGCTGATGAGGGACTCATATTGTCCTTTGCTTTGGTGTCCACCAAACCTTCCATCAGATTCATGACTGCAGTTGTGCTATGTTAGCCAGCTGCTTTTCAGGGTTTCTCCTCCAGAAAGACTTTGAATTTTGACAAGTCAGGGAGTTATCACCTTGCGCTCAATTTCAGGCAACATAAGAGCTTGTCTTTTCTGGCATTCCCCAACATGTGCACAAGAGGCAAGTGCTAAGTGCCATAGGTGAAAGCTGGATCCCACCTCTCTTTTAAAAGCATATTGGTTTGAAGAGTAAATATTTGTGAAAGATTAATTCCAAAATCTCTTCACACATCATGACTGGGTATGTATATGTATGTGCATAGAATAGAGACTGCTGTAAAAGGATAGAAAAGAGGTCATGGTAGCTTTCTGTCTGTGTTCTTTAGCCATGCTCATTGCTTTTATACAACCATGTACAATGCAAACTGCTCAAATGCATTTGAAAATTACCCTACTTTATTTTAGGTACCTGGCAGTGTGGATGCACAAAGAAGTTGCTAGGGATAAGCTGAGGCATGACCTTACAATACCACTGGGACAGAGAGATCCTTCTCCACTGATGGCAAAATGACACATTTGCTTGTTCACTGGCTAGAAATTGCCGGGAATTTTTTGGCAGTGTGCTACACTCGGGAACTCTTTATTTCTCACCACTGAAACATTTTGTGGGAACACGCCAGCTGCAGTGAAACTTCTGTAATAAAAAGTTTGTTTTCAGGCTAGAATCTAGAGGGAGTGTGCTCTAACCCTGATCTGCCTGTCTGAGAAGAGGGACTTAACCCCCGAAGTCTTCACATTCCAGGAGAGCCCTAATTCTGGGTCATGATGTTGTTAGAGTGCTCTTTTCCTGTGTCTTTGTAAAAAATAAAACACAAATACCAAAAAACCCAAAACAACACCCCCCCCCCCAAACAACAAACAAATTCCACTTCTGAGTTCATCTTGTTGCAATGAAATTTTGAAATGATTTCTGGGATGGGAAAAATTATTTTTCTTCTTTTTCAACTTTGCACCTCAGCACTCCGTCATGAACTTTGTTTGCATCTGAGATTTTGCTCTTGATGAATGAGCTCTCAGCCATAAAGACTGCTGTGAACTAGGCTTAAGGACTTTCCTGAAAAATGAAAACCAAAAGGCTAAACCACAGTTACCTTAGGAAATGTAAGGAAGGAGAAAAATGAGATCTTCACTCTCCTACCTCTTCTGCAGGGTGTTGTCATTCATTCTTCAGCTGGATTCTCCTGCTGCAGACACTGGCTGCTCCTGCTCAAACATGAGATGAGGACAGAACATTGCTGCATTATCGGGGAGGGTCTCCTGGCATTTTGAGCCAGTGCTGGGTTGTGGCATCTCTAGGGACAGGCAGGCAATACTCTGTTGGCTCAGCTGTACCCACTATGTCCATGAGCACTGCCCCAGCTGCTCTGTCTAAGGAAAGGCACAAATTGACTTGGCTCTTCACCTTCATGGGCTTTTTTGTTACTACAATTAGAAAGGCCAACTACACTGTAAAATAAACAAATGGAAATTTCCTCTGTTGTTTTTTCTGGAACCTGACGTCTATTGTTATTTACTGCTTGCTGTAGTTGTGGCTATAATTTTTTTTGCTATTATGTGTGTGGCAATTGAAATGAAAGGGCTGAATTTTGACCTCAAAGAAGTGAGAGTACTTCTGTTTATACTCTGCCTTCTTCCAGGCAGCAGATACCAAGAGGCTGCTCCTCTAGGCTACAGAGCTGTCAAAGAACTCATGGTGATATCTTTACATAGGGTTGTATCCAAGTAAAAAATTTAAATCTTACAAATCACTGCACAGTTTACGCATCCCCTCTGGGAAGGTGCTGGGGGAAAAAAATGGTTGAACAGCTGTTTAGTGTGCTGTTAGAGTGTGCTCATATTATGGTGATGAGTGCAAAATGAAAGAAACAATTTAGAAAAGCAAATGGGGATATTTTAGAAAATTTTCCAAAGACATTTTGAAAAAGGACTACTTGGTAGTCAAAGTATTGTGATAGTGTACTTGATGACTGTCATCTAGAACAGTGGGGCTTTAAAATATGTTGGGTTTAAGTGTGATTGAAATCTTTTGGGATTCCATATCTAGCAGAAATGTCTGAGCAATGGTATCTGTACTTCTATCCTAAGCAGAATTAGCAGCATATAACATACAAGGGAGTAATTCCTATCTGATGTGGAAGGAATTGAACACACTCAACTTCTGTCAGCTGCAAGTGGTGTCAGTATATGCCCTGTATTGATATAACGTGTTGGTCGATATGCGCTTTCATATAAGCCTCAACAAATTGAAATAGCAGTGCTCTAATGATAGCTTCCTTCTTAATGTCTCTTAGAAATAGCTATCAAATCAACTATGAATAAAGTCATATAAAGTTTGTCAGTACAGTCATGCTTTAATAAGTCCTATGCAAAAAGTTATTTGAAAATGCCTTTCAAAGGGAACAAATGTAGTTTATCTCAGCCAGTGTGGAAGTATTAAACAAAACTCCTAGTGAAGGATTGTAACAGAACAGAATATTTGCTGGGCACTGGAGTGCAAGGGAAGCCAAAAAAACCATAGTTTTTCTGAATTTTGTGAGTAACTCAAATTTCCTTCTAAAAACTGTTTTATTTAACTTTTAATTCTAATAGATTGAAAGCCTTTTTCATTTCTAGGTAGTTTTTACTCAGTCTTTGAGCCTGATCATTTTAATTCAGCAGGGACAGGAGGATGGGGTTCTTTGTTTTGGTACAATAAGCATGCTATAACTAGTCACCATTTTCTGTTTCCTGCTCTCGTAACTTTAGTTCTTTATGTGTAGCTACACATTTGTCTTTATGCTAGCTACAGCAGGCATCAAATAAGATGTTTAATTAAAAAATGTTATCAGAGGTCCAATTTAAGATCAAAGATCACATGCTATCAGAGATCCAGTACTTTGGTACCACAATAATAGGCACCTTAGAAATAGTCAGATGGGTTAGATTAGATAGTAATTTATTTTAGTTTGTTTCCTTTCTCCTTCCTACTAGAAGTTCTAAGAAGAAACAGTAATTTTTAAAGCAAAAAGTAAAAGGCTTCCAGTTTAAACAAAACTGATCAAAAAATTATGAAAGTAGGAAAATGAGACCTTTAGAATAAATATGACCAAAAGCATAATAAACATTGACTGGGAGCATAATCCTGAATGCTAACATAAATCCGTTTGTTGTAACAAACATTTAGTCTAATTTAATCTTTGAATGTATTACTGCCAGAAAGAATAGAATTTACAAGCTCTAATGTGTTGGTTACTCTTAAAATTCTGCTTTAACTATTGATACTGATACTGTCTCCTACTGAAAAGACCATTTTAATTATCATTGTCATCCATCTCAGTGAAGTCGATGCATGTGTATTATTTACAGATCATTCTTTAAACTACTAAATAAATTGTATACTGAGACAGGAACAAGAGATAAAATTATGCTAGGTTGCCATCAGAGCACAACAGTGTATGAATTTGAGCTCTTGTGAGTTAAGAGCTTGTGATACCATACTCAGAAGCAAGCAAAGGCAGTGTTAGCTCGTTACATGGCAGTGCATCTGCACAGCTAATGCTTAGATCTCACAAGACATTAATCACCTCTGAAAAGATGCAAGAACCCTCCACATCTAACATAGCCCATGGCAGCTAATGGAACCGGGCGATGTGTTTTTACCTGTTTACTTTTGGTTTACTTCAGAATTACTTTGATTTTAGATTAAGTAATCTAAATGTCTGCTTGGTGGAGAACAGTATTTTTTTGTATTCTTTCACACTTAGAAATTATTCTAACAGCTCTTCCGGCTAATAAATCATAACTAGGTTAGTTTCTAATGCATTTGAACTATCAGCCAGTATGTGTAGAATGTTATCAGTTTTCATGTGTTACAGATAGGGGAGGTGGAAAAGTGGTTTTAAAATGGTGTTGAGCTACTGCAAAGATTTTCCATTTGCTTCTCAGCCATTGCCTTTGTGCAAGCTCGGGGCAATTGCATTTGAGTTGTAGGAGGTACCGTCTGCCAGGAGGAATGTTCTGCAAAGCTTCCTTTGACACCAATGGGACCCAAGAAGCTCTTAACTGGGCAAAGTGCTGTGATTCTCCTGGATGGACAATGAAGCAGAGGTCTGCCTCCTGCTTACCAACCCTGGCCACCTTTCCCCAAAACGACTTGAAATGACTTTCCATGTTTTCTTAACCCAAATTGGCTTTGGAAACACAGCAGGAATGCAAATAAAAGTATAAAAGAGTCAGTCTAATCAGACGTATAGTTCTCAGAACTTCATTACTCTTCGTTATCTGAAAAACTGCAAATAAGAAAGCAAATGCCGGCAGGGCAGAGATGGATTGTCACATTGCAAATTTTGTGTTAGGAGAGATATTTGTGAATGCTAACAGAAAGCCTAGGATTCAAAATTTGGTGCTTGGGTTCAGTCTTGTGAATGAACACTATTTTTAGAAATGAACTCAATTGAAAAAAAATCCTTATTTTCTATGTAAATGGACATCTTGTTTAAATTCAGAGGCAAAAAACCTGGGGTTAAGTGTAAGACCTGCAATTCAATTTGCATGTTGAGTAATTCTGACTGTAATAGAAGCTTTGTCATGTTAAGGTTAGGTCTTTCCTGTGGCTGTTCAAGTGGGCTCTAAAGACTTTTTAACATGTTGCAGGATATTAAGGGTGGAAGGTTTGACCTACATCCATTTTTTTCAGACCCACTTCTGCAGGTTTCATCACACTTCCCATGTCTCGCACGTGGGACATTGCTGAGGGCAGGATAGGTGCCCAATTGCCTACATACAATTTCATCAGGAAAGGTATATGATTTATTGCCCTGTAAAGGGTTTTGACATGAAGCCTGTGAAAAGCACTATATAAATGCCAATACAATATAAAACGTCATACAAATACTTTACTCATTAATTCCGACCCTGTGCTTTTGTACAGGAGAGAAATGGGAGTGAAATATGAATGTGTTCCTTATGCTTTAAAGGGAAAAATGGGTTTGTGGATTTTATAAAGGCTGATGTGTTAACCTGCCTTTGTGGTTCCTTTAAAGACAAGCAGAAAGAAGCCTGCTCATTGTCTGGTAGTAACACTGTGAATGAAAGCGGAGAAAGCACCAACAAAGGAAAACTCCATGTTCATGATGACAATCCTTGGTTGTGATCCTGCTCTCATGACACAGACTATTTCATTCTTTACTTCAAAATTTCATTTATTTCAGCGCTACTAGCTGGAAGCCGTTCTACCATCACCTCATTACAGTTTTTGCCCTTTTATTTTGCTATATTACCCTCTTTAAATAGGTCAATAACCAAAGCTTCCCTGGCCTTCATGGCACTGGACAGCCCTGTTTCAGAATGTGACTTCAGCAAAAGAAAATGTGCTTCATGGGAGTGTTTTACTGACTCACTAGAGCTGAGTGGTCTTTGCTGCACCATCTTCACTGTGTTGCCCAAAGGGGACAACAGCTCCTCAAAGCCTAGATCTCACCAGTCCCCAGCTCCTCCCTTCTGCGAAGCCACTGGCGGAGGCCAGGAAGCAGGGAGAGGGTCATAAGAGATACCGGAAAAAACCCTTTCATCTTCTGCAGGGATTTTCTAGCCTTGCCCAGTTCACTTTGCATAGTGGGAGGCAGCCTAGCCCAATTGGTATAAATCACAATTGTGTCTAATCAGTTGAGACTTTATCTCACCTACTGACCCACCTGCATGGTGGGGCTTCAGGTTTTTTAAACCTTCATACATCAGCTTTAACTATTACTGAGTACTGAGTAAAATTTACTCCATTCCTTTATTTTTTTTTCAGGTTGTTTTCCAAATTCCTTCCCCTTTCTGTGTTTCTCCATGATTTTGATTATTTCTATTTTCACATTTAATAGGATGTTCACTTTCTGCTGATTTCTGCTGACATTTTTCCCTTTTGATTTGCAGTACTATTAATTCCACTCTGTTCAATGTTTTGTCTACATTCAGAACATGCTTGTTTTTCTCTAGTGGCCTGTAATTGCTTTCCCCCTCCTCCTCTTTAATTTTTCCAATTACGTCTCCACTGATGCTCCTTTAAGTGCAAGACGTACTGGGGGTAACCTTTTGAGGATATGACTTTTTTGGCCAGAAAATGCTTTAAGTCTTGGAAATGAGCTTGGGTTGAGGATATTGATTGCACCTCTCTCTGGTAAATTGGTAAATGAGTTTTTTGTCAATACGTGAGTACTGTTACATGTTCAGGGGTGGTCCTGCATTGCCACTTTCTCTCGGGACTGGGCAGAGGCAAGCCAACCTTGCTTTGGCATCTTAAAACAGAGACCTCCAGCTCTTGGGTTAGGTGAAGCTTCTCTCTATTTCAGGTGAGGGATGGAGCAATGCTGAGACTAAGGAGCCAATGCAAAGTAACTTTGTGACGAAGTAGAAGCTCAAATTTAGTTCTCTGGTGTCCCCATTTACCACACTGATGACCACCCTGCCTTTCAATCTAGCCACTAGCCTCTTAATTTTTCTCAGGTTTTCTTTCAGTCTCAATGTTGTGGAAATCCAAGCCCTTCCTACAGGCAGAAATGAGATTTATTTCATGTTGCAATCTTGTACCGTTTTCATGGAGATATATTTCTAGAAGAGTATTTTGCATGGCTTCCTGGTATTCTGTATTTGTCTCTCAACCTGTGAAAGCACTTCGTTCTTCCCAACCCCAGTGTTTTCAGTGGCGCTTTTACCAGGGACAGGATAATTCCAGGCCTGGGGGAAATTCAGACCAATCCCTCCCCTCCTGGCAAGTGTCTATACCAGACCCTAAACGTATGTCCCATTAAAACCCACTTTCGGCTTATTTGCTTCCTTGCTCCTGACAGTTGTCAGCGTGAGGTGTTCACCCGTGCTCTCATCCGGGACCGGCCGGCAGCGCCCAGACGCGGGTGCCCGTATCCTGCAGTGTCGCGACGCGGCCGCGAGGGGGCGCCGCAGACCGCGGGGTGCCGCGCAGGGGCGCGCAGCGGCGCGCAGGGTCCGGAACGAAGCTCAGCCGCGGCGGCGGCAACGGCGCAGCCCTGCGGGGCACCGCGGCTGTTCCTGCGCGCAGCGAGCAGTGCAGCGCCGGGCTTCATGGGCGCGCAGTCGTTAGTCGCGAATTTCTCCCCAAAGACGGGTCGAGTAACGTTACCGGGGGGCAGCGGGGGCGCCGGCGTTTGCTCCCCACCCTCTGAAGTCGTTTAAAGGCACCAGCACTGGGCGCAAACAGGGAGGCTTTGTGCAGGCGTGGGCGTGAAGCACAGTGCAAAAGGGGGGGGGGGGGAGAAAAAAAAAAAAAAGTGGTCATAGTAGGTTTGTTAAGGAATTCGGTAAGTTATAGGAAGCAAAATTAAATGTCTGGTGCTTACACGACGGCATGTTTTACAAGGGAGAAGGAAACTGTGCAGAAAATGCATGGGCTTTTATTGTTGGTTTTCATTGCCTGTATTGTGGTGGATGCTTTATGCTACGGAGAGCAAGTTTAATTGAACCAGATCGCTGATTTCATATAGTAGGGGGCATGGGGTGGGTTTTTTTGTTTTGTTTTCAGAGTTAACCGTTTCGGGGACTAGAGGCAGTCAGGACTGGGCTCCGCAGCCACCGATTTTCGAGCCAGCAAATAAAACCACATTACATAAAACCAAACACCGAGCCCGGTTATCAAAGCCTCAATCTCTCTGTATTATTTTCCCTCGTATTTGGTGTTTTTTTTTTTTTTAAATCACATCTGTCGTTCCCAGCTTTTCCCAGGACTGCAAAGCAAAGTGGACAGCTTCCATGTGACCACCTAGTACAGGAGGCATTTTCTACTAGGAAACTTTGGAGTGGTTTTCTCCCTTCCTTTCCTTCTGAGAGCTCAGGAAAAGAAAATGTGCAGTCTTCCCAGAGATTAAAGTCTCTGCATTTGTCTTCAGACTTATCGGGTTTATCCAAACTTTTGTGTGTGTGTATCCCTCCCCCCCCCGCCCCCCCTTCTGTGCATTTGTAAAGTAGCCCCATCTAGCAATGATAAATATCCCTGTTGATCACTTGATTGATTACCTCTCGGAAAGGTCACGCGGGCTTGCAGTAATTTCCTTTTGCCTAAGGCTCCCTTTTCACTTTTACTCCCGCACGACAGCTCCAAGTATACAGGATCTTTATTTTTGATTTTTAACCCCTAAATAGCTCCTCGAAAACAATGCGTTGTCGAAAAGAAGGAGGGAAATCAGCCGGCGGGTCCGCGCTGCCCCAGCCCTCGCCGCGCTCTCCCGGGGCGGGTTTGGGGAGGGAGAGCCTCCCTCCCCTGCTCTCCTGTGGACTGAGAATTCGGATTTAAACAACCAGACAAGCTATTAATTTACCCATGCTACCCAGGGTCCTGAACCCAATTAATTTCTAATAATTACAGCCCAAGGGGGCTGGAGAGATCCCTCTGCCTCTTTCTAGCCTTGCCACTTCGCAGCACCGAGGTCAGCATATAATAATAAAGTGTATATTTTGAAAGTGATCAGCAGAACAGTGAGTTATTGCAATGAATGAAAATTGTTTCCATTTTGGCTAATTGAGCCCGTGGCTGAAAGCTGGAGTTCTGAGACTAAATAAAGAGGACTGTTTCATTTCAAAGTGGACTAAAATTCGCTGCATAGCTTTTTCGGTCACCCAGCAAGAAGCTTAATTTCTTAACAGCAAACCTGAAATCAAGCGTTGGGTAAACAGTATTAATAATTGCATTACAATGATTAAATTAATCTTACTGGTAGCTAGGAGAATATAGATTGAGATTGAATAACACGATGTAAAGTTCACTGCACAAAGACAATAGCACAACAAATACCTCGACGAAGAATTCCAACTTTTCTCCAAGTAGGCTTCGGGGCTTGTTCAATTATAATGTAAGGAAGAGAAAATTTCCTGTTACGGGGAATGCACTGAAACCTGTGTGTGAGGGGGTGCTTTTGGTCTCCCAGCCTGTATTAGAAATAGATTTAATTCCACCTCTCCATCAAAAAAACCCCAACAACAACAACCCCCCCCCAAAAAAAACCAAACAACAACCAACCCAACACCAAAACACCCAAAAAACCCAGACCGACAAACCCCAAAATTAAATATTTCTTTCTGGCCGTGTTTCTGCTGAAAACGAGCCCTCGTCCGCGCAGCCAGCCGCTTCCCACCCGGGAGGGAGCGGAGGCTACCGGCGCGGACGAGCCTCCCCGCACGAACGAAACGGATTTCCCGGGGGGGTGGCTGGGACCTTTCGGGAGGGGAGGCGAACCTGGCGGGGCTGCGGCGGGCGATGCCGAGGGCCGCAGAGCGGGCGGGAGGGCGGCGGGGGGCGGCCGGGAGGCGGCCCCAGACGGCGGCCGGGTGTCCCGGGCGGGCAGCGCGGCACCTGCCGAGCTCCCGGGGCCGCTGGGACGGCGGGCAGGTGGCGGTGACAGGCGGGCGCGGCCGGGGTCAGGGCTGCCCAGCCGGGAAACACGCATCTGCGCGCCCGGCCACCGGGCTCCCACGCGTGCTCCCCGCGGCGCCGGGCTCGGCTGCCCGGGAAGGAGCGGGCTCCCCGGGCAGGGGAAGGACGCGCACCTCTGCCCGGGCACCGGCTTTGCCGGGGTCTCCGTTTAAACCGGGGGGCGGGAGGCGCGTGGGGAGTTTTGCAAAGTTCCCGGGGGGTTTTAGTTCTGCCAAGTGAACCGGCGCCGCAGGTCGGTGCGGGGGGATGATGGGGGGGACAGCCCGGTGCAGCCCCGCAAGGAGAGACGCTGTCTGCGAGCGGGATCTGGGGTCGGGTAGTGCCCGTTCGCCGAGGGCAGCCCGGGACCCCGGCTCGTCCCCGCGCATCCTCTGCGTATCCTCCACGCAGCCGGGGGGCCGCTCGCCCGCAGCCCCGGCCTTCCCTCCCCCGGGGCAGAGGGGCCCAGCTCCGCCCGGGACATACCAGGCTGAGCAGCCCGAGGGGTGCAGGGGATCGTTGGCTGGGGGAGGCCGAGCCCGATGCAAGTGCGGGGGGGGGCGTTAGGTGCACACCTGGCTGGCTGCGTGGGGGGTGTCGGGGGTGGCGGGGTGGGCACAGAGCAGCTACGTGGCCCTGAAAAAAAAAATCCAATTTGCAAATCAAAAATTACGACGGGCATCAAGGATGGGTCCGCAGAGCGGGTTCAAGTGCTTGTGCCCGTCAGCCGGGCGTTTGGGGGAGCAGCGTGGGATATGCGGTCCTCCCGCCCCACGGCGCGGGAAAAGGAGGTTGTCACCGGTGGGGTGCGGAGGGCGCCGCCGGGCGGGGGGCGCTCCGCGGGCGGCCCCGATCCGCAGCGCCGGCAGCCGGTGTGTGTGTGTGGGGGGGGGGGGGGGAGGGGGCGTGGGAAGGGGGAAGGGGGAAGGGGCGATGCTGAGGATTTTATTAAAACAAAAAGTTGAGCAGAGTGTATGTACTGGCGCAGCCCCGAGTCTGAAAGATTGTAATTTTCTTTTATGGTGTCTGGCAGGATTTGCAACAGATATTAATGGGAACATAAATAGCGCATGGAAGGTATTGAACAAAACTGTTTAATGCAAGGAGGTTGTACCAGAGGAAAATCTATATGTAGTTTGGATTGATTCATACCTCGGACACAGCCATCCCCTAAAGGAGTTCCCAATTTCTGCGCACTCCCTCTTTGATTGGCAAACCCTGTAATTAAAACAGATTAGAGTGGTCGGTGTTACTGTTTTAAAAGCGCTTTTTTCTGCCCAACTGGTGGTGGCTGAGCAGAGTTCAAGGTGGGGAAAGAAAGTGTGTGTACTGAGAAAGTGCACAATTTAATGGTATGCATACATAATAAAACATAAAATCAAATTATATATCTCTGTCTATGTACACGCAGAGATCTACGATAATTGCGGCCGGGTGAGAATAAACTATTTAAATGTTGCACAGACGCCAGAACAGCAGTCATATCCCATTAAAAAAAAATTAAAAAGAAAGAAAAAGGCAGAAAAAGGTGTAATTTCTTCCACCCCCCAGACCATGTCCCGGTGGGAGCGCAGATCTCCCCCGCTATAAACCCTCCCGGGTGCGCAGGCAGCGGAGCGGCTGCCCCGCGGCCGCGGTCGCACAGCCCGGCAGCGGCTGCCCGCCTCGTCCCGGCCCGTCCCGGCCCCGGTGCCGGCTGTCAGGGTCCCCACCGGCGGTGATGGATCGCTGCAAACTTTTTTTTGGCGGCGCTGAAATGTTGAAGAGCGGGGGGGAGCCGCCCGTGCGCATGTGCGAAGGTGTCCAAACTGACAATGCTGGAGAGATAGCGAGCCGGGATTGAGAGAAAGGGAGAGTGTGTGTGCGGGAGAGGGAGAGGAGAGAGGGAGAGGGGGAGCGAAAAAGGAGGAAAAGCTTCGGGAGGAAAAAAAAAAAAAAGCCCCCCCCACCCCAACCCCACGCCAGCATCGGCCGCGGGACTGGCAGCATGCGATCCAAAGGCAGGGCGAGGAAGCTGGCCGCAAGTAGGTGCAATACCCCTTTCTCTTGGCTTTTCACCCTTCCTCTCTGCCATGTTGCATAGACATGTCTGATGCGGCGCGGAGCTCGCAGGCAACCTGCAGCATCCCCCCACCCCCCCAGCCCGGCTCGGCCCGGCTCGGCTCGGCTCGGCCCGGCCCGGCGGGCGGCGGCGGGGACCGGGGGGCGGGAGGGTGCGGCGGCCGGAGCCGGTCTGGGGGCTGCGGGCGGCCGGCGGGAGCTGGGGAAGGAGTTGAGGAAAAGTTCAGTGGCGAGCGCTGGAAGTTGCTGCTGCTGCCGGGGGCTGGAGTGTGGGGGGGGTGTCGGGGAGGGGGGGGGGGGGGTGCGAGAGGCTCCGGGCCCTATAGTGGGCGCTGTCGGCTGTCGGCAGGGCTGGGGGCCGCGGGGGTGTGTATGCGAGTGTGTGTGTGCGTGTGCACGGAGGGGCAGCGGCAGCTCTGCGGGGGAGGCGGCGAGCCCGGGGCTCAGGTAGCCGGTGCGGAGCTACCGGGGACACCCCCCCCCCCCCCCCCGCCCAGGGCCCTGCCCCGCTCGGCCGTGGGCTTGTGCCAAAAGCCACCCCCCCACCCACCCCATCAAACCCGCTGCCAGCGGGTCACATCAAACCAAACCGCGCGTGGGAGCAGGGCGTGCGTGGGGCCGCGCGGGGGAGCGGCGGCAGAGCGCAGCGCGGTGCGAGTGGGGCCGAGGGAGCCGCCCCGCGTGGCCGGGATGCCCCGCGCGGATGGGGGGGAGTGCGGAGGGGGGCAGCAGAGCGGCCGGGCAGCGCGGAGCAGTTCCTAGCCTGCTGGAGTCACCCGCTAAAAGTTGATGTAAATGTTGTAATTTCAGGCTCTTTTCCAGCACTTTTTATACAGTTTGGCCGCCCGAAGGTCTCTGTTCCGCGAGGCGAGGGCTCGGCCGTCCACACGCAAATCCCGACTTACTTAATTATTTGTCTTACGCTCACCCCATCTGTTTCTCCTTTATGATAGGGATCTTTGCTTTTAACTTCTGCAGTGTTGGGACTTCCCCCCCTTTTTTCCCTTCTTTTTTTTCTTTTTTTCTTTTCTTTCCTTTCTTTTCTTTTTCTTTCTTTTTTTTTTTTTAAATGAGGGAATCGACAACAAAACTTTGCCAGCTTTCGCGTCCTATTTTAAAAGCAGCTGATGTCTTTATTTTCTCTGACACATCTGGGCAAGTTTCATTTGATATCCGTGGCGATGGCAACTCGCATTCCCGGGTGAAAAAAAAAATGGGCAGGAGAAAAAGAAAAAAAGAAGTCAGATGAAATGTTGCATAAGTTGCGTGACGTAAAAAGCAGATGCTTATTTACTTTTTATTTGTGAAGGAAAAAAAAAAATAGAGGAGCGTGGAAAAGGGGAAGTGAAAGATCTCTCCGGATCATCATCAGCTTTTCTGTGAACCTTAACAATAACAGCAGCAACCTGCATTTGATTAGGTGATTTAAAGTGGATAATCCAGCGCCCACAATTCGAAAACAAATATGTTGTTAAATCTCCAGGTTGCCATCCCTACTTTGGAGCTAATTATGGAAAAATATCTCACGTCTCTGACCAAATCCGTCAGGTTTCCTTGCCTTTCCCTTGCTTTTCTCGCTCCGCAGCGATGCAGGGCTTCTCCCGCTCCGCGGGCAAGATCCGACTGTCTGCAAAGTTTCTGCTCTGGGCTGCGCGTCTTGGCTTTCGCTGCAGCAGCAGCACTTTCCCCCCGACAGATGCGTTGCATTAAATAATCCTTCGGTTACAATCCGCTCATAAAGGAAATCATATTTAAAAAGCTGGGAATTTTTTTTGTGTGTGTGTGTATTTCGTAAAGCTGTCTCTTCCCCCTTCGAAGAGTGTCTCAGTTTCATGGCAAGTGGAAGGAGGGTTGGAGGCGACCCCTGTAATTTAGTCGTTCGATAGGAAAAGTTTTTAGCTTTTCAGTTCGTTCTGACTGGATTGAAAATAGAAAACATTTTTGTAGCCTTTATCCTGTTACATGGAAAACGGTACAGATCGGGGTCAAGCGTACTTCTTTTATTATTTCACTTTTACTGCTTTGTGCGTGAAATAAAAATCGCCCCGATTGTGTGACTGTCGCTAATACCCAGGAAAGCTTCTTCCTCTTAATTAAGGGAGAATACCTGAAGCGCGCATTTTCTTGATCTCAGTGTGAAATTGCTAAAAAATAATTTTGAGGCTTTGCCCCCCCCCCAAAAAAAACCCCCAACAAAATCAGAAGAAACAGAAAGAGCCACGCGGGGAATAGCTAGTGAATATTTTAAATGTCCAGCTGTAAAAATAAGGGAAAAGACAAGTTGAAGTCTTTCTCCCTGCCACGTTTTCGGGAGGCAGCTGGTGAGGAGCGGGGTGCGGAAGCCGGGCAAGGAGCGAGGCCCGGCGCTGCGGGCCCTGGGGGGGGGTGCGGGCCCGGCGGCCCGCCGCCGCGCTGCACCTGCGCGGGCATCCCCGCTCTACGCAGCGCCGGGACAGGCCCCCGGGGCAGCTGCTTTTCCACTCGGGTGGGTTTGTGCCCGCCTGGTGAAACCGTATCCTCGAATAACCCCCGCCCCAGCACGGGCCGCCGCAGCTCTGCAGCCAGCCCGAGGTAGCCCCCAGCCACCCAGTAGCCTCATAAAGAGACAGAAGGTGATCAGATTAGGGGAACACACGTGAATAAGGAGCACTTGTTACTTTTACACTTTATCACCACTTTTTTTACAGGCAATTTAGTGCAGCCGAGGTAGATCCAGATCCCTCTAACCATCTGAGATAGTAAAATAACACTTTCCTAAGTTTCAGCAGGTTTTCCTGCGCCTGTAATTTGCCTCAGTCTAGTACTTAAAAGGCTTGATTGAAAAACAGAGCTGGCAAGTTTATTTGCCTGTTTAAGACTCTGTCCGGGAATTTGTTTTCGAGCAAGGAAATGTTTGCCATGTCCAGGCTCCCGGCCTTTTCAGCGAGGCTGTTTATTTGCCATCGCTTTATATTTGCCATCGTTTTACCCTTACCTCTGCCTTACTGCGCCTTCACTGCCGCTGGCACTTTGTGTCAACCCCCCTCCAGCCCCACCGGGGGGAGGCAGCGCGGGCGGCCGGCGGCACCGCGCACACGCACGCCCGGCCCGGCCCCGCCGCTGCTGCCGGCGGCTCGGCACCGCCCCGGGGACTCGCCACCGCCCCGGCAGCGGGCCGCCGAGCGCCGACCCCGGGCACGGCACGGCTCGGGTCGGGTCGGCTCGGCACTGCCAGGCCCGGCGGCGGCCCCTGCGCGGCTCTGTCCCCGGATGGCTTCTGCGCGGCGGGTGCGGGCACGGGAGGCTGCGGGGACTGGCGAGACAATCCCATTATATGCCGGGCACATTTTCACCAGGCACTTCATTAACCCTTTGCAGGGCGCAGAGCATGCGTGTGGCTTCTTTCTTTTCTTTCTCTCTTTCTCTCTTTCTCTCTCTCTTTCTCTCTCTCTTTCTCTCTCCCTTTCTCCCTCTCCTTTCTCCCTCTCCTTTCTCCCTCTCCTTTCTCCCTCTCTCTCCCACTGTCTCTTACTCGGGGCCAACAGTCACCACTGAATTTGGGACCAACTTTGTGGTGCTGCGGTAGGCGATGCTGCCCGGAGCTGAGCCCGTGGCCGAGCTCTGTGGTGTCTCCCGGCTGCTCCCCGGCCACACCGGGCCAGCCGTGGTGCAGGGCAGAGAAAGGACACAAAGGAAAAGGACGGTCCGAAAGGCGAGCCCGTTATTAATACAGCCCTGTTTGTAAATGAAAAATGTAACCCTTGTTAATTAACGCTGTTTACATGGGGTACAAGAAACTTAAGAAATGTTTCTACAAAGGGGAAGGAACTGTTTACAGAACTCTTTCAAAAGTGTGACATATTGCTGCAGTTCCAGCACTAAAAAGCCAAACACACTTACATGCCTTTGAAGTTGGCTGGCTGAGGCAACATTATTTGACTCAGATTCAGATATTGCTTGTGGGTATAACTAATGGCTTTTACCTAGTTAGTGGGTTGGGAGGGGCGAGGGCCTGGGCGCCGTGGCCATTGGGTCCCTCCGGAGAGCCGGGGCTGGCTCCTCGCCAGCTCTGTACAATGTCAACATTGAATATTTGAATTCCCAGACTCTATTTAACAACTTTCTAAATAAATAAACTCATTGTGTGTCTGTGTTTAAAATTATTTCACCTCTTTCATGAAAGCTACAGCATCTTATTACACCAGCCTCTCAGGCTGCTTTTCCCCCTTTTCTTTCCAAACAAACAAAACCGGAGCTAAGCATGTGTGGTTTTTTTTTTTTTCTTTACTGCCTTATATCTCTCCCCTCCTCACTTTCTGTCTGTCTTCTCATGAAGCATGAGTGGAAGCTGCTCGGACATCCCACAACGTCCTTAGTAAGACAGCTCTGTGCACCCTGCTATCTAATCATAACTAAAACCAAAGCCAGGTTCACCAAGTCAGTTAAATATTAATCATTTCTAAAAGGAGGCCCATGTGAGTGCCATTGCTGCAGCAGTGCCCTGTACATACTCAATCATTTTGGCTGCTGTACCATAGGCGGGCTCCAGGGACAGCTTTCATTGTTGTTGCCATAAATGGCTATTAGTGTTCATATTCACCTATTCACCTAGTTATTTAAGTGCACGTAAGTGTGTATGTGTCTGTGCTCAATATATACGTGTGCATACGTGTACATTCATAACATACCCTTCTGTTTATGCCATGGAGATATATATATGTGTGTGTGTGTATATATATGTATAAAATACCTATATATGTGTGTGCACATATATAGAGAAAAGCAGGTAAATACATTCGATATCTGCAATTGCAATTAATAACAGACACAGTTAATATACAGGAGCCTATATGCTGTTCCCTGGAATGCTTCCCAAATGCACTAATTGTGTACTTCTGTGGTGGGAGTATTCATTGTAAAATATTTATTGGCTTCAATGTAAGCAAAGGTGTCCAGACAGAGAAGGTATTTCTGGCTGTCCTGGGGAGCACAGCTCCCTGATAAAGCCATCTAAGTTCCTGAAGGAGAAAGTGGAATGAATTTTCTGCCAGGACAGGTGTGTGGTACGGGAAGATAAAGGAAAGCGTCGGTGGTGGCTCCAGCCCAGAGTGCATGAAGAAGGGGCAGTGGGGAAGCAGATGGAGTTTTATAAATCCCAGCTAATGAAGCCTTGTCCACAGAAATTGCCTTGCTTTGCAGTAAACCACTTTCTAAACAGATGTACTTTAACTTTGGGAAGGCTTGTTCAGACACTTAGGTTTCCAACCAAGAATTCATGATATTTGTTTATTTAAAATTTAACTAGGTTTGCTGTCATTTTTGGAGCAACTCAGTGCTCTTTTGCCGTAATTTAATACAATCAGTTTTACATCATTTCAGTTTAGTTAGGCAAGGAGTGGCTTATGAAGAGCAGAAAGAGGTTTAATACTACATGGCTTTCAAACTAACAGATACAAGTGTCATATTATCCAGCAGACAGAGCGAGAACTGGACAAACTGAGATTAGAAATACAGTTTATATTTTCAGTAGTGAAGGTATTTAACCAGTAAAACAATTTACTGAGAGCTGGGTGGATTTTAACATCACTGGAATTCCTTTGTCTTAATTAAGGTTGGCTGTTTTTCTAAAAAGATATGAGCTAATCCAAACAGGAATTAATTTAGGGAATTCCTGTAGCCTGTGTTATACAGGGGGGCAGACCAGACCACTCTTCCTGGTTTTATAATCTATGAACCTAGTTAAAGCAGTGCTGTTTCATAAGGAGACATAAGCTCAAGGCTAGGATCACGGGAATGCACTTAAAAACTAAATGGCCATTAAAAAAACTGGGTTCAACTCAGACAACACAGAACCAATGTCTGGCTCAAGGTCTTCTCCATCCTTACCACTGCTTACCTGTATTGCAGGCATCCCCGGAGCTGTGCTGGGCTCAGGGGTGCCCTGTCACTGCATTTAAGGGCAAAAGCAAAGATGGGTTTTGTAAAGATGGAAAGGAGGGGTAGGGTGTATGTGCTGAGGTTAGGATACAGAGAAGGGGATTTGGGGTCACGGAGGTTTGAGCTTTGCGATGGGTTTCCAGTGAGTTCCTGCCATGTTAATGTGCAATTGGTTACCACTGCAGCTCGGAACACCCAGACCAGGAACCAGACAAGACCAATATAGATCATGATAAGACCAGTATAGATCATGATACAGACCAATAAGCATCAGAAAGCACCTCCAGGCCTCCTTTGCTGCTGGGGCTGTTGGAGGGAGGTGTTTGCAGGCAGATAAACTCAGCTAGGAAACAGCAAGGTGGGGAAGAGGATGGAGAAGCTAAGTAGTAGATGTTGGTATCCCCAGGACTCTGTTTCTTTGCATTGCCACTTTAAATCAAAAAAATAAAATGCTCAGGGTATAGAGCAACCCTGCCTGATCATTCATTGACTTTGTTTCCTCCTTTTTGTTTGCATTTCTAGGCTATAGCAAGGCATATTCCAGTGCTGCTGAAAGAAAAGGCAGCCACAGAGCTGTGTGGGAGGAGGGAAGCTAGCCTGCAATGAATATTGTATTCGGTGCTAAATATGTAACAAAGAGAAAGAAATGTGAGCTAATCCAGCAATAGTTGTTGGGAAGTGAAATACAATTCTTTTTATTTCAGGATTTAATATCGTGGTCTGTTTCAGTGAAGCATTATCTTTTAAACTAGGATATATGCAACGACATAAAACCCCACTACCTTAAGGGAATGTCAAAGTTTGATCTACAAAATAAAGGAAATTCAAAGTTAAGGCTGAAATGTACCACATGGCCTCCAAGTCCCAGGAACAACAGGAGGCAAGGAAGTAGCTAAAGGTATGGGCTGCACTTTAAAACAAGTCCAGCAACTACCAAGCTGCCAGCGCTCATTGCAGATACACAGCACAGTTTGAGCTGGGATTTGTATTGACCAGAGAGAGAGAGGCTGGCTCAACAAGGCCTGTGATGATCTCAAGTCTTTCTGGAAATCTTGGCTGATCTGTGATGAGCATGAGAGTTTTATGGTGGAAGGACTGCAGGTCTGGGCTTAATTTATACAATAGGAACACTCTTTCCCCTTTGGCACCAACAGCTTTTGTTTAGAAAATCTTATATTGGAGCAAAATTTTGGTTCAGAAAAGAGATATACCCAAGTTACAGCTTTATTCCTTTTCTGAAGAATTGCTTATATGTCTGAATGGGTGCACTACTTTTTAGCCCTGTTTAAACTCTAAACTAAATTTAAATTGCCTGTAAAATAATCCGCAGAATGGAAACTGCCACACAACCGTAGCCCTTGCTCCCTGACCCAAACCCATATTCCATTGCAAAGCAGTGTGCTGCTCTGTTTTGTGATTACAGTAAGTTAGAAACCAGAAGAGCAAGACTTCTATGAATAGGTTATTTTTGGCAATTGCATCACCAATTATGTATAAAATTTCAAAAAAATATGAGTTCTGCCAGTTTGATCTCTGAGAGGGCTACAGAAAATGAAAGCTTTGAGACTGTTGTAACATCATACTATTTTGTCTATTAGATATCATTAGATTACCAGAATACCGAGACCTTCATATCAACCAATCTAACAAAAATTTCCCAGGTGGTTTAAATTAAAAAATTAGCCATAAATATATTTTGTATAATGCAATTTATTATGGATGTTTATTGTGTGCAGTGGGAAAATGTTTGGTTTCAGATGATCTTACTCTATAACATGTGCCCAACTGAAACTGTTTATACTGTGGCAGCCTGCAAAGGCCCCAGTCTAATTCTGAGACCAGCCGGGCTACATGCTCTGAAAGCCACAGGAAGGCAGAGCCCTTCCTCTGGAAAGCCAAAGGGACAACAGCATCTTATATGGGACATGTGCAACAAAAAACCTTGGAAGTGGGGGAAGAGCTAAATGGAGAGAAAACTGGAGGATGGTTCAGGGCAATGTTGTTTAATAGGGAAAATGGGATTAAAATGGTACCAGCTCCCAGCAGGTCCTGCTATACTGGGATGAGGGGGTCACCAAGGGATGTTTTGCTTCCTGCATCATTATCAAGCCTCCTCTTATTTCAACCGGGTTTGGTGAGCAGGACTCTGTACTCACATCTACCCATGACTCCAGATTTGTCCTTCTGCAGTGGAGAGCGGGAACTAACCTAGCCCTAGGGAACTAGGGCACCCTGTGATGGACATATCCACCCTTTCTGGAATGCTGTGACAGGGAGTTGATGGCTTCAGAAAAACATCTCCTGCCCCCTCTCCTGTTCTTTTGCACAAAGTCCGCATGCTGGCAAGGGTGAAATAATTCCTCAGTTTAAAAAAAAACCAACCTCAAAACCCCCCCCCCCCCCCGCATCCCCAGGCTCCTTCACACATGTATTAACACCAAACTGGCAAAGCCAATGGAAAAGGATTTTGTATTCTGGCAGCAGAGCTGGCTCAGCACTCGGCATGGGCCTTATCCCAAACCCACTGGAGCTGAAGGAGCTCGTACCAACTCTAACGGGCTTTGGATCTGGTCTGGCCAGGAGCAATCTGCTTCCCTTTGTCCTTGGGGGGGTGGTTATCAGCAGCTTTTGCTCTGTGGTGAGCCCCAACATGTGATGTTGTAACAGATACCTGGATCAGTGTAAGTGAATTAGGTTGGCCCTATAATCTGGACTCATTTAAGAGTCATTTTAGCCATTACAATGAAATATGAACGCCGCTGATGAGGGGACTGCGGTGACTGCATACTTGTTTCCTACCATGCCCCATCCATTCCCTGTGCTCTCCGTCTCTCTGGTGGGTCAAGGACCATTAGGGGCTGCGGTGGGCACTTGGGGGGCACAGGAGGGGTCCAGCATCCCTGGCTTGTGCTGCAGGGCTCTACATCCCAAGGACTGCAGTTCTCCAAATAGCCTGAATTTGTACCTTCTAAACAAATAGCTTTGCTGATGAAAGTACCTGGTGCTTCCATGAAGCACTTTGTTTAATGCCTCCCAATTTCATCTCAGACAAACAGAAGGTTTGTGAGAGACAAGTACTAACAGCTGGAAAAAAATCACCCCAAACATGTCTAAAACATGGCTTGAGTCACCAGTGGTGCTTATATTTTTGATTTAAAAAACATTTAACATTTCCAACATTTGACAGAAATGTTTAACCTTTCCCTCTCGAAAACTCTTTGTGATTTGAACTTGCTGTGGCCACTTTTTCACCATGTTTTATTTACTTGCATGTTGGTGAGGAATTAAGCAATGCTTTTTTGTGAGTTTTAATCTTTCCCATTCTCTTTGTCGCTCTGTATAAAGGAGGAAAAGGAAACATGTTGTTTGAAAGTATTTTGAAGTGATGTTTCTATTTCACTCGTTTTAGGCTCTTGATTTATTTTTGACTGCAGGGACTGGCATGGAGCATTGGTCTAAGAATACACAACACCGAAAAGGAAAGGGATATCAGCTGTATCTGAGTTAACAGCACTGCTTTATACTTTTGCTGTTTTGTTGTTACTGTATCATGATAATGATAATTCACAGCAATAATGAAGACTTGTTAACTGTAAAAGGTAAATGGTATTATATATTTGTCCTGATTCTTTCAGTTCGTATAGTAAGCAATATCTCAGTAGTCACTTACTACTTGTGTAAATGCTATTAAACATTTATGCTCTGCCTGAATAATTACTGCCGAGGTGTTTGTGGTACATGGTGTGATGCAAGACACCGGATAAAGCAAAGGTAACTGAGAAATGAAGAAATTATGTGCTAGGCCAGTCCAGATGATGCAGATCAGAGAGATCTGAGGGAATAAAACTATGCAGTGTCTTTAATATCAGTTACTACGCTCACAATGGAAAAAAAAGGAGAAATTACCTGTACTGAACCAATGCCCCAAGTGAAAACCAAACCAAGACTGAGCCAGAAGGGATGGCACAGAGTTAGACCTGGGATGGGAGGGAGCAAAGCTTCCTAACCGGTGCTTTCACTGCACACCGTACTGAAGGATCAGCCATGGACCAAACCCAGAAGATTTGTTTCCAACCTGACATTATTATTTATTATGACTTGAATTAAAGCAACGACCGCAGAACCCAGCCAGGACTGGATGCTTGTTGTGCTGAGCTCTGTGCAAACACGGGCAGCCCGTGCAGAGCTTAGGCCCTAAGAAACGCAGATTAAACGTCAGGCCTGCTGCCCTACGTATGCAATTACAGCATCTTTGGAGGCAGTAATAAAATCCCAGGGAGAAACGGATGCTTTGAGGAAAATCCATGGAGTAGGGGCTGCGGAGTGCTAGACTTTCTGCTTGCACATGGGTGGATGTGCTTCAGCTTTAATCCCATTAGACCTCTCCTTCTGCCAGCAAATGCCCCCCTCCCCCACCCCCAGCTCCATCTTAGACCCTATTATTTTTGGCTGTGTCTGTAACCTTGGGTGATCAAGCTGCATTAAGCTATGAGTATCCTTGCAGCATCACCCACTTGCTTTCAAAGAAAATAGCTCCAAGATTCTCTGGGAAGGAAGAGGGCAATACCGGCAGATAATCCAGCCCTATAAAATCCCTGGGTTGTGGTTCCAGCCTGCTTTCCACCCGGGCGCTGCAAGAGGGATGCGAGCAGTGTGGCTGGCAAATGCCAGCAACCAAAAAGTCCCCCAAGCCTATAAGGTTTATTAAGGTTCTTTTTAAGTCTGTGCCAATAAAAAGGGTCCATGCAACCTCTGAGTGAGGCTTTGTAAGCTCAGTTTTATGTTCGGATAATTTAGAGCCAAACCATCACAGAGTTCACATAGAGAAGGACCCCATGGAGCATCACAGACTGCGAGGAAAATATATTGATGGAAGAGAGGACTGATAATTTTATGGTTTTCCTTGAATTAGGCAGTAAAATGGGCTTTATTTAGCAATTTCCTAACTTCTCATTGCAATTTGGTTACCAATGCAATGGTTTTAGATATAATTTTTTGTAAACAGTGAGACACATTAGAAGCCGAGGCGCTACAGTTTTGTGCACAGCCCACGGAGCTGCCATTGGAAGCATTCCCATGCAGTCCTGATTCCCAAAATGTTTGATTTTTGAATCGAACTGTTGGGCAGGACGTGGCAGTGGCACTCAGCTCTGCTGTGAAAAGCTGTGCCTTGAGCCTGTGGCTGGGTGGCACTTGGAAGGAAGAGTTCCATTAAAGCCAACTGGATAGTTTGACCCAGGTTCAGGGATGAGTGACATATGTTTGGTTTTGGAGGGTGAAGCTTTCCTTATTTGAACTACATTTAAAAGTCCTGATTTTTACAGGTGAGGTGATCATTACAATCTCAAGACTCATCTTCCAAAACAAAGGATATTGATTTTAATCCCAAGATTAAATCACAGGATAAACTTCTGCTATATTTCCTTCTCACACAAATAGTTATTTTACTCTCAGCATAGTTCATCTTTTAAAAATCTGTTTTACAATGTATAATTAACACCCACTTCTCTTTGAGAAGTCATTTATAGAAGGATAATTAAATGTGGCCAGGCATTAGAGGGAGTACTGCTGATACATGCAACAACTCAAAATGTTGAGGGAAGTGATGCTGGGTATGGGAGAAGATGCCATCATGACCTTGGTGGTTTGTTTATTAGACACTAAATCACGGACAGTTCTTATTCCAATTATACCTGGCCTGAGGACTCAGATATAACCTTAAAAGCCTTTTCAGGGGTTTTAAACAGAATTTAGACCTCATCAGTGCTCAGTACTATTTATGTAGCTTGAATGAGAAAAGGGAATGCAGAGAACACTGTGGGAAAGGAAAATAAAGAAGAAGAAACTAGAGAAAAAAAGTATTCGTTCTAAAGGTTATATTTCCTTTTCAAAAGGTTTCCCCTCCTGATGCCACGGAGCAGAGAGAGTGAGAAAATACTTGATGTTTTTTTACCCACTTTGTTTATGCACCTTGTGCATACGACAGTCAGTAACCATCAAACTCATCCTGCCAGCCTTCTGTATTTCACTGGAAGGAAAGGGCTATCTCTTGCTGTCAGCAGCAAAAGAAACGCTGGAAATAAGATGGAAGCAACTAGACAATATGCAAGGATGGTGTGGGGGAGCGGACTGGGAGATGGGACATGCCTGATGGATTGCTGTCAGACCCCTGAGCAAAAGGAGAAAAAACAAATCAGCTCTGCTGGCACTTTTCTACACAGGAATATTAAAGTCATTCAAGACATCTGATTTAAGAGATGATCGGTGTTTTTCAAATGCTAAATAGGCCCTGAATATGCTGTTCTCCATGATTTCCTCTCCCCAGTGCTATACCAGTTTTATATATATATATGCATGAGCTCAGCAAACTAACATGGCTAAATCACCTCCGTGCATCCTGGCCTCCTGCTTAGTCTTCTGTTTTAGAGGTTCACTGTGAACTAAGGTGCTGGGCTTACTCTTCAGGTCCACATATTTCCTCCAGGTTCCTGCTCTGCAGAAATAGCTGTGCTCTGCGGGTCGGTGAAGATCCAGCTGAAGCTTGCAAGGGCTGGAGGGAGCAATGTTGCTTTAGGCTCCCTGCCTGTGGAGTGACATATCAGAAGTAATAAGTCTGAGCCTGAACTGATGTCTAACAGCATCGGAGGGCAGGCTGGAAGGCTGAACTCCTGCAAAAATGAAAGCAAGGAATTTAACAGCAGTAAAAAAGAGGTTAAGGAAAGAACAAAAAGGAAAGGAAACAAAAGTGATATGAATGGCTAGAAAAACAGCTACATCCAAATATCAACCTCTGCTGCTGTATTTCGACACTGGACTGAGTTAATAGAAGAACATGGCAAATACACATTAAGTTGGAAGAAGGTGCTTAACTTGAGAAATTATCTGGATCATCTTGATACAGAAAACATCTCAGCAAAAGATATTTTCTGTGCATTCAATCTGCTGATAGCTTGAAGACATATTCTGCAGGAAGCTAGCAAGAAAAAGCGTGTTTTACTGGTGGGGTTTTCAGCCAAACTCTCTCGCTCTTGGAGTTTCTTATCCCTCTCTTCTCCAAGATACCTTTCCCCTGACAGTCAGAGGAGCAGAAGCAGACAGACCTTTCCCCAGCCGAGCAGATGTGGCCTGCCCAGCCATACCTCCTGTCAGCCACAGGACCACATAGATAGCGCAGGCTCAGAGGGGTTTTTTCCCCTTAGCAGACTAAAGTAAAACCCCCAAGGCATACACAGCTAAACTGGTGTAAAACTGGTGTGAGAGCAGAACCTGCTTTGGACTTGATGCAGCTCTGCTGGCTGTTCACCCTGGGATCCGTCCAGGGTGGGGAAAAAGCAGATGCAGGGCAACCTTCACTCTGTCAAGGTCTTCTCTAGCCTCTAATGCTTAGAAGCAGAAAATATTTACAGTTCTTTAAAATAAGGATTTTTCTCTCCCTTTTGGATTTCTGCATGTTCCTGGGGATTGCATTCTCCCATGAGCATCATTTGTTTCAGAGCATAGGATCACGGTGAGACAGCCTGGGCTTTAATTTCTGGGAATATCTTTATAGGCTTGTTTTCATGGTTATATAACAACATTATTTTATATATCCATCTCTCATTCCAATTCCTGATATACAGAATTATCAAGGCTATCCATCAGTCACTTTTGTGCTTTCTAGCCCTTGGTGCCATTATCAGTTTTTAGGATATTTTTCCAGTAGTACAGCTACACTGATCTTGGTGGCTTTTAAAACAATCATATAAAGTCTTTAAAAAAACCCCTCTGTTGAGAAGCAAAAACTCCGAAGAGAAGCAAAAGATTAGACTTGAGTTATATCATTACTGGCTTCCTGAGCATTCATGTGAGGAAAGGCTGTTAACTAAGTTGTGGGGTTTTTTTTTTTTTAAGGAAGAAGAAGAAAAAAAAGCAGTGTGGAAGAGTAGGACATCTGCTTTTATAATTATGTGCTAATGAGCTGGGACTGTGCACTACCTGATGTTGTCCTCTGCAGCCTTTCAAGTACCCAGGCTGCCCAGCTGATTTTTTTCTGTGGTTGCATCAGGATTTCCCGGGTTTTCAGAGGCTTACTGGGTAGTTTGTGCACCTTACGTGCCAGGTGGCCTGAGATATGATGGGATGTAGGGGTGATGGGAGACACAGAGTGAAGGTAACTCAGTACAAAGAAAAAGTCTGTGAGGATGTGTCCTGCCTCTCTTGAGCTTCCCCTCAATGCAGCTGGACAGAGACCTGTTCAGCTGTGCCACCTTACAGTGAAATTTGGCCCTCTGTTTTGGGCTTGTTTGCAAGGTAATTAATGACTGTGAAGGCTGACTTTATGTTGGGCAGAAGACAATGTCTCTGCTAAGTGTTTTGCTCTTCATCCTATAGGACACTGTGGAAAGTGTTGCTGGTGTTTTACACTCTGCTTCAGGTAGGGGTGTGTGTTTGTGGAGCTACAACCTCAGGTACTGCTCAGGTGGTGGTGGATTGGGGCCAGGGGGTGATGTGCATTTTGGGCTTTGGCACAGTGCAAAGCTGCCTCTTTGCTGCCTGCAGTTAAAACTGAGGCTGTTTCCCTCCCCTTGGTGTAATTATGTGCTATAACAGCAGTCTCATGGTGTCATCCCAGAACTGGTATCAACAAAGTGCTATTATCCCTGGAATTTGGGCAGAGGTTACAAGAAATGATCTGATGTTTTCTTGAGAAATACCTAATTTTCTTTTTTTTCTGCAAAGTTTTCACTTATTTAGTGTTGCGTGTACTGGCACTGATTTTTTGGGGGTTACAAAATCCCAAAGCAATAGGAGGAAGACTTTTTTTTTTTCTTCCCCTGTGTGCTTTTCAGATGATGTTGGAGATTAGCTCAGAGGAATGACAAACCACTTTGTTCCCAGCACAGTCTCCCCATCCACAGCTAAAATGTTAGGGGAATAGTGTTGGATGCTATGTCTTGTTTTACTTTCTGCTGCAGCCTTGAGTGTCAGTGCCTCCATTGTTTCCTTTTCTAGCCCTGTGATTCTGCCATATTCTGTGTACTTCCCTCAATGTATAGAAATACACATGAAAAAAGAAAAAAAAAATTGTTTCTGGCTGCAGTCAGCAGTAGCAGCCAGTGTGTTTCTTCAGTTTCATGCTGCCCTGGTCAGTAGCGTGTGAGAAGGGAGATGGCTTTGAGGATGCTCAGAGACTGTCTCTTGAAAGCTTACAGTGTGCTGTGCATGGTGAAAGCTTTGCCTGTGTATTTGCAGCAGCAGAGGTGATTAAATAACTCCATCTCACTCTGGTTTTGGTTAATAAACAAGAAAAGATGTGCTAATCCTAAAAGAGTGTCTGATAAAACCAGTAGAGGCAGGCTGTGCCGTCCCACAGAGGCTTTGCTAACCACAGTGGGGGTGAGGTGTGCGTTGGAGGCTGTTGCTGTTGAGGAGCATCCTCTGGAGAGGGCAGGAATTGCTGAAAGGGTTCTCCAGCTTCTTGTGCTGCCCTTAGTGCTAGGCCAGGGGGATTTCCCATGTCGGTGCTAGCATTTCCCACATTTATGGGAACCACAGGTTTTGCAGAGCCAACAGCCACCTCTGGTCTGAGCAATACCAGAAGCAGGAACCTGTTGATCCGTGTAGAGCGCACTAGAGCCGCAGAGTGGTAGGTGATAACTTCTGGTTCTGATGATTTGACTTGTTTTCCCCATAAACATGTGGAAGGGGACTTGCATGTCTGATTCCCCAGGTGAACGAGCAAGTGAAGTTAGAGGCTGGTGCACGCACATGGGTGAAAGTGTGTGTCACTGGGAACTCTAGCACCTCTTAGCTGCTTATCTGTAGTCAGGGGTTCAGCATGTGGCACCCATTTACTGGACTAGTGAAGTCTGTGAAAACCCTGCAAATTAATTTCTGACCAGGCTGAGGCATCATTTACCATTTAAAATTGTAAATCTGTGTTTATCCAACGCTAACAGATGTAACGTAAACGAGTTCCTGTGCTCTCTGCCGGTTCGCTAATGGCACTTGTTTATAAGTGCTTTATGTTAACAGCTATTTGATGGTGCCCATTAGTTTTTTCCTAGGTTAATGTTATATAATAAAGCAAACGCTAGCCAAAAGCAATAGTAATACGATAAACAAAAAATCCAAATGCTGGGTGAGAAATGTAACGGAGCGAGGTCTGAAGTCTGGTGGGAGTTTGGTTTAATCTAAAGGTTAAAATATGTTATAATTTGGGTTTAAGTAAATTGGCTTTTTAGTCCCAGAGGTCTTGCTCTTGTACTTCTTGTGCCTCCAAAGCTTCCACTAATGCCGATGGGAGTCTTGGGCTCACAAGAAATGCGGGTTCAGGTACTAAAGTTACAGATTGGCTTGGACCAAAACCCCTAATCCAAATACCTTCAGCTTTTGAAAGCATTTGCCAATTGGATTTGAATCTGGACACAAACATTGTGGCTTGAGCTCATCTGAGCTCACTTACATCTGTGTAAATCTGTAGTATGGCCCTGATCCAGCAAAGCACGTAAATATGTGCTTAATTTGACTTCAAGGGGACTATTGTGCCCTTAAAGCTAAGCATGTGTTTAAGTGCTTTGCTGGACTGAAGTCCAAATACATGGGAGTCAATGAAATGACACCAAATAGTGCAGTGTAAGTGAGATCTGAAATGAACCAAAATGTTTGCATTTCTACCTGGAAATGAACACCCTGTTCATATCCTACATATCCTGCGTGCGCTTTGTATTTTCATCCATCTGCACATAATGTATTCTTTACGGTAACCTGTCCATTCAGTACAGTAAAAAAGAAATATACTTTGAATTTTCCTGCTCTATTACTCATATTTCATGAAATGTGTTCTTATGCCAAGTGTCTGTTTATATATATTTATACATGTTGTTTCTTTATTGGTATTGGCAAGATACAAGAAGAAAAGAAATATTTTACAGTTAAAAACTTGTAAACAGTTTTATCCCTCATTTAAAACATTTTTTTTAAAGAGTTTACCTGACATGGTCAAATTACTTTAACTTATTTTCATTTTTGTCAGTCTGACCAATATGAAAAATATTTGTTAAAGATATAGGTTTGTTTTTAGCTGCAAATACACATTAAACATATTTACCATTAAGTGACTTGTGAATGTGCCTTTACACTTAAATGCTAAACACCACTTTTGTACTTTAAATTCCATTTTTAGTGATTGCCATGCTACATAAAGCTGTCAATGAATATTTTCACATGGATACATTAATACCAGTTAAAAGATTGTGTATCGCTTGTTGACTGCTGCAGCTGGTTGCAAAGAGAACACAAATGGGTTAATTGAGCCCAGCCCTGCAAAGGTGGCAGAGGCATAGACTAGAATTGGGAATTAAACCCAAAACAAATACAACAAGAAATAGCCCTCGTGCCTGCGTATGACGACCACAACGCAGACATAAAGAAGTGTAAGCTGCGAACGTCTGTAGGTTATTAATGAGGTAATAGAAGCAAAATTAGGTATCAGCAGGGTTTGGCTCCGTTTGAATAAAACGGAGATCTTTTATCTCGGAATGCTCTAGGAAAGACTCATAAGCTGCCATTTGGTGGTCTAGGCTGTGCCCTTCTTGGTTATGGGAGTTGACTCACGCCATTTAAACTCACCAGTGTTTTCCACTTAGGGCAACCAGATGTGGGATAAGATGCAGAGAATGGCTGGCTGGGAAAAGGGAAAAGGTTTGCATGGCAGTTTATGAGGAAAAATGGTTTTGTGTGCTTACTTTTGAATCAAAAGAATATTTTGCACTTCAGCTTTGTGCATCTGGAGAGTAGATACTACTTTCTTGCAAAGCTAGTGTGGGGGAAGCACATAACAGCAGTCCTAAAACCCCTCTGAGTCCAGTGCTGACCACTGCAGAGGCTGAGACTGGCTCCCCATTGATTTTGGCAGCTTTCCTATGGATTTACTTCAGCCTGGATGAGAGCAGAGCTTGGTCACAGACCTCTGATCAAGGCTCAGTATTTGTTCCATCTGAGAGTAAACTTTTTTCCTCCAAAATAATGGAAAAATACTCTTTTCGTGACTCTGAGAGGTTGAGCCGGAGACGCTGCTGATCCACTGCGTAGAGAATCTACCCTGCCCCATCCCTCCTCAGCCCTACTGTCACTGAAGTGGCAAAACTCCCATTTATTTTAATGATGCAGTATCGACCCTAAACGGATAAGATATCCCTTTAAGAAAAATCACTAAAGGACTCAATTACACCATAAACATATTCAGTGGTTGTGAAGTGATTCTGGTGTACGTACAGCCAAACCCTGAACTCCTTCTCAAGTAAGTGTCTGGATGAGGATTGATTACAAATTTTGCTCTAACTTATACCCGAATAACTCCCCTGGAGCCGATGGCATTACCCCCCATTTCCCTTGCATGGGCAGCACGGGGAAGCTGAGTCGTGCAGTGCCCATTGCATCCCACTTCTGCTTGCTTTGAGCAGGAGCTGGGAGTGATGGAGCCTGTCCCTGTGGATCTGCAAAGCTCCTTGTGACCCGAAGCAGCACCTGCGGTGTGATGGAGGCTGCACCAAGGGTAATTTTGCCTCTTCAGCCTTTGAAGAGCTCTGGCATGACGTAATCCCAACCCTGTAAGCTGCTGTGGGACCCTCGGGTTGAGAGATGCCCTATAAATCTCGGTTGCTGGTTTTTGTTACCTGCCTGCTATGTTACATGACTAATGACTTAAGGTAAAGAATGGGTATTGGAGAAATAGGTAATTAACAAAAACATCCTTCTGTGTTTTCTGCTCAGCTTCCGTGACTGGCGTTTTCAAAAGCCGGGCAGATATGATTTGTAGCCTCCCTCTTTCAAAATGCAAAGGCAGGACTGATTTGAAACCTGGCAATCCCTGAACATTTCCCTAGTTTCCTGCCCTCACGTTTGATGCAGCCAGGGCTGGTTTTCCAGAGAGTTGCTAGTATCTACCTTGACGTGATGTTTTCATGCTGCAGTTAGTTTTTTCCAGAGTGTGGGGTTGCTTTGAAAGTGGCCTGGTGCAACTGCATTAGCAAAGTGAGCCCACTATAAAATATTACTGCATCCAGCTGCCCCATCAATAGGTCAAGCTATTTGTCCGATCCAGACAGGGTGTCTAGCTCTCCTGGCAGTGTCCATTGCTTTGGCATGGGAAAACTTGTTTTGTTTAGCACTAGGGAAACGATATGTATAAATAATAATGCTTGAACCTAAACACTCCTGTTGTCTTTATGCATGGGGTGCTGTGTTATGGGTTATTTTATGATAAATTTTTTTTTTCTTCCCCCTGAAGGCCTGGAGTCCCAGCCGGCAGAATAGCTGCTGTTGAGTGGAAGCATTCCTGCTATTTTCCCCTCAATTCAGAGGAAGCAATGCACTTGTTGTGTTACCTTGGTGAATCGAAAGTGGTTTTCACTTCCCTTAATTAAGCCTCCCTTGGCGCTGGCCCCTCCAAGGTGGAGAGCGGAGTGCACTCAGGAGTGCTGCCGCTGATTTGAATTCCTAAATTCCTCTCCTTGCAAACTTCAAAGGCAAGTATATTGCTCTGTCTAAGAGGCACCAATTATGTAAAGCCTGGGCTATTCAGAATGTTCCATAATTATTTATTTTCTACGAAAGAGGTTTTAACCCAAACTAGACAGAAAACTGGCATTTCTCCAGTTATTAGACTCTATTGAAAAAGGTATTAAACAATGGGCAGGGTAACATGGTAGATTAGTGTCCCTTCATCTTCCTGACCTGGGCATGTGTCAGAGCTGTACTGAGCTGACCAAAATTACTTTGATTTGATGGCCATTAAAGGTCAGGAGCAGAATGGGATCAGACATCTTGGTTGAGGCTGAAGTACACAACATTATATATTGATAGTAATTAAGTTGTTTCATTTAATAAGCGCCATCAGATTTAAAGGCATTGTTACAGTATCAGGCTGGGAGGAGGAGAAAGGCAGCCAGGATATGGGCTGGGGGAGAGAGGGAGAGAGAAAGGGTTCTGGAATGAGTGAAATATGTCCCTGGAGTAATTTTTTATTTTATAAACTGAATGCAAACCTGATGGAGAACTATGGAAATGAGCAGTCATGCTGGATACATATACACACTCTCTCAATATTCCTATACTGTGGGTAATGAAAAGTGCCTTCAGGGATAGGGTGGCCTTACCATTCATCAGTGCCATAGCCTTAAGTGGGTAATAACTAAGAGCTCCCATATCTAGTGTGTATATAAATTCTAGCTCCTCAGTATATTTGCTGCAGACCGTATTTAATTTATACAATTCCTTAGCTTTAAAGCTGTCAATTGATAACATTCAATCTGTGAGCCTGACTGATAAAAAGGAAGGGAAGAAGTGCTCTCTAGTGGCTAGTGCAGGAGAAGGGTGTGGGGGCCAAAGATCTGCATGGGGAGGAGAGTGGTGCTTCACCTGGGCTTTGCTCTGAGGCCGAATGACCCCTGCTTTGCTTTTCTCTCTACCCCTTGGGGACACAAGCTGGTGTCTCTGCTTAGCAGATATTGCATGGATCTATAGTCAGCAGACAACCATCTGCCATAAGGATGAAGATATCTCTCTTGCCTCCAGTGGTGATGGGAATGGCCACCTCCTGTGCCTCTGACCCTCATGAGTTTGTTTGGGAGATGCTGAGACCAGTGGCATCCCCACATCCGTATTCCAGAGATGCATGTGGGATTGATCAATGCATTTGAGAGGGTTAGTGATAGAACTGACTGCTTTTTGGAAGGAGCAAGATAGGAAGGAAGCCCCCAGTGAAGCAAAGTTAAGGGAGGCTGATAAGTGAGGACTCTGCAGAAATTAGCTGTCCTGTGGATGCACAAGTGGATGTTGAAATCGGCCTGCACGTGCAAATGCAAGAGCTGACTCTGCCCTCAGACACAGCAGTGATGGGGGATGCCAGTCACTTGAACACTTTAAAGACAGCCAAGCTCTTACACTTCAATAAATTTGGGAAGTTGAAGGGAAAATGGCCAGGTAGTTTGGAATTCAGCTTGTGAACCCAATATTGCACATTTTTTACTGCGCGAAACAAGCTGTTATTAACAGCAAGCTTTGTTCTTGATCCATGTTTCAAATGCCCTTGTGTTGGGGAGGGGTTGGTCCAGAGCTTGGCTCAGCTTCCCTTCATTGTAAGACATACCGGTTCCTCCTGACCCCAAGCTGCTGCTGGGCTGTGAAGGCTTCCCAGCACCTGGCTGTCCCATGCAGGGCCTCTCTTGTGGCAAAGTGACAGCACCCACACGAGTGGCTGTGGTCAAGGCTGAGACTTGCAGAGGTGCAGCTCTTGCAGGCATTGGTGATTGCCACTGGTCGTCCTGGTGCTGGACCTGTTATGAGGCACAGCAGGTGCTTTGTACCCCAGTTTGGGCTCTCTGGGCTGAGGCAGCCAAATCACCTGGTGTTGCTAGAGGTTTTGGCCAAGGCATTGGGCAGAGATGTTGATGAGGGCACATCACATCACAGGTGAGGGATGTGGCAGGGCAGGTGCTGGCTAAGGCAGGTCTTCAGAAGAACTGGTATCTGTTTCTCTGGTATATGGTTACACATCTTGCTGATAGAGGGACCAGGAGGTTAACCTGGCTTTTAGGGTAATTTTTTCCTCTATATAGGACTTTGAGAAATGTCATGCCTTGCAGGTGGAAGCTTTTTAAAAATAATTTAATATATTGATTGGGAGGGAACAATAATGAAAATGAACTGGATGGAGACTTTCTAGATGAGCTCTGCAGAGACTGTTGCTCTTATGAGAGAGTCATGTGGTAGGACATTGGTTTGGGCTTGTGTGCTTGATGTTTTGGGTAAGAGGAAATCCCATTTGCCCTGATGGTTGGGGTCAGTCAATTCATTGAAGAATCTCTTTTCAACTTGGCTTCCAGGATTCACCAGAAAGTCTAAATAGTGGCTTGAAATACAGTTTGATAACATTCTCTTTAATTCTGAGCTGCTGCACTAAAAGTCCCCTGTTGCTCAGGCCGCACTGCTGTAATTAGGTTAAAAGGAAGAGGAGTAACCTACTAGTAGTGCCTGCAGGAGCAGGACAAATATTCTTACAATTGTTAAAATAATTGGGCAGGATGGTCTGCATCCAGATGGTGTTTTATAAGTTCAGCTGTAGTTTGAAATGACTGAAGCCTTGATGTTACTGTTGAATGGGGCCATGGAGCACAGCTCTCCACAAAGTTCATTGGCTTCAGACAGACGAGAGTGGAAATGCTTGTGTGAACCGGGAGGTGCCGGATCTGGCTAAGAGCTGTGTGGGACGAGCAGGAAGCGTGGCGTGGGGCAGGCATCCAGGAAGAGGATGCAAGGAGGAGCGGGCACTGCGTTCCTGGAAAGCCAGTTGCAAGGAAGCGCTCCTGGCTGCGGGTGGAGGTGGTGAGGAGAGTCAGGGTGCTTGTTTCAATTGAGGTAGCCTGCAGGACAGAAGATGCACATCTAAGTGGAAACGTGCTGGCTGGGCTGGATTTGAGTTTGCTTTGGGCTCAGATTCAGGAATAAAACATTTTTTTGGCTTACCAATGTCCCATCCGTGCTCCTTGCTGGAGACACTGCATTTCTCAGTGAAGCGGAGGAGTTGGTTCTCATATCCACTGCGTACTTCTACAAAACTCTTACTGCTCCCTACGTCTGTGACCCAACCTCTTCAAGCAGTCCATTTTTCAGTCACTGCTGAGCACCTTGTTTGAGCAAAATAACTCCATTAGTAAAGGGTCCTAGCACAATCAATAAACAAGCATCGAGTAGAGATAAATAAATTTGAAACAGGCATCGTAATTAACCTGCTTGGGGGGAGAGCAAAATGATTTAGCAATGATTGAACATTTGGCAAAGAAATTTTCAGCTGGCACCTGCTTTGCCCAAACTCTTCCAATGGGAGAAGAATCTCCTGAAAAAATGACTCAAAATGGCCCAAATAGCAGTTCAGAGCTTGCGATAGCCCAAGATAGGAAACAAGAAGAAAGAACATATGCCAAAGAAGGGCTACAAGGTCTTGGAGGGCTGTGATGGAAATAAACCTGTTGAAAGCTAAACAAAACTATGTACCGCCTCAGTACAAAAGAAGGAAGGAAGGTGATCACCGTGAAACACTGCTGCGCGGCATGAAACCCCTATACCCTTCTAAGAATAAGTCTTCCAGTATATGGGTCAGGAAGCAGCGTGGCTTCAGCCTGGATGCCTAGTGAAAAACAAAGCGATTGTTCGGTGGTATGTTAATATAGCAGGTGCAGTTTTATTTAAACAAGAGGTAGCTATTGTTTTCTGGAAGTGTGGTGATTTACAGGCTCATAGCTTATCCTGGAGGATCAGGGTGTTAAGTCATGTGCGTGTATGTGTGTTTTAGCCCAGGGTGGCCATTCTCCTGTCTGCATCTCTGAGCCAGGAGGAACTTAAAGTGAAGGGCTCTGTAAGCTCAGTGAAATTAGGAGGATTTGTTGAGGTGTAATAGGTAAACTACTGAATGTAGGGACCTGGATTTGGGATGAAAGGGAGGTGTGGTCTCCACGTTATGGTCTGGGAGGCTTGTGCAGGACCCCAGCTGATCTCAGTGGGATTTACGTGTGAGGATTTGTGGAAAGAACCTGGCCTTGTAAACACTGCTTGGCTGGCAAGCTGAGAGAGAGAACGGGAATTAACAATATCTTCGTTCCTGACAATTACTTCAACATTGTTCATCCATGTTGAACATGGCACAGAAGCATCCAAAACACAATACATGATTTGTGTATTGGCAAATACATTGTGATCTGGCTTCTCTCCTCTTCCTGTCCTTATTGATTTTGCTTTTCTTGAGCTTCATCCTGAGCAGATGGGCAGCAGGAGAAGCCCCTTGTTCCATAGCAGAAACACTGAGCTGTGCGAGCTGGAGCCTGGTCCACCCCCAGCCCGGAAGCTGAGCTGGTTTCCTCTCCATGAGGCTTTAACCCCACAGCAAGGGGCTCCCACTGGTGCTCAATGTTGGGGCAGTTCTATACATTTTATCTGATTTGTGAGCTTAAATAGGTCGAAAGGCTAATAGGAAGCCTATCTTTGCATGGTACTATGTTTTGTTCTGGGGTTTTTTTGGAGGAAATCCTAGCACACTGGGCTAGTGGAAAACCATGTCTTGTCCTGCTTAGCTCCACAGCAGCGTTTTCATCTTAGCTGTACCTCATCTAAATCTCACTGCCTTTGTGCAGCGTGCAGGCATGGATGCAGCCAAGCCCTTTGCAGCTGATGGTTATTTATATCTCTTTATTTTCCCTCTTCTGTCTGGAGAGCATCTTTTCAGAATGGTAGGGTTGTTCTCTGAGTCCAAAAATTCTAGAGATTGGGTAAAATAGTGTATTCCAGCTCTGAAAAGCCTGCTATGTTACTCTAACCAGAGAGTGGTGTCTCTTCTCCAGCCAAGAAGAAAGGAAATGAGAGGGTCTGGGCTCAATTCTTCAATTTTACTCTGCTGTAGAATGAGGATAGCTTCACTGGGATGCCTACACTTACACCAAAGTGAAAGCAATGTAAAGAAACATTTAAATGAAGACAAAAATCTGCAGATACCTATGCTCTGGAGTTAAAAACATTTTTTTTTTCCCCCTGCTTTTAGCATTGGGATTGAACATGATGTGGGTTCAGTGTTGGTAACACCAGATTTGCCCAGCAGCTGAGTCTGCCCCAAGCAAGCAGGCACTGCTTCTTGCAAGCCATGGCAAATGGCTTACGGATCCTGTAGGGTTACACCGGGATGCTTTGGAGAAGGTTGGACTGCAGCTCAGGTCTGTACTCAGGGCCCTGTGCTGGCTGGGCTGAGCCCCCAGACTTCCCTCCCTGACCTATTCCTCCCTCAGCTCAGACCCATATACTTTGAAATGGCAGCTTAATGCTACACTTTTACTTGTGATGATTAATATTGCTCTAATATTTGTCTGACGGTAACTCCCACCGATGGGCAGGGCAGCGCCCTGTTGTGCTGCTCATTGTACAAGCTGTATTAAATGACTGTCCCTTCCTCAGTGAGCTCACAGGCTAAAATTAATAGTGATTTTGAAATGCAGGGTGCTTTCTGAGTAAGGATTGTTGTTGTTATTTCTGATTTTTTTTTTTTCCATAGAAACAGAACATTTTATTACTTTCGCTGAAGAAATCCATGTTATCAGTTTCCTTTCACACAACAAAACACCCTCCCATTCTTCTTTAATAAACATTAATTGCTTAAAGCTCGTTCTGTGCTTTGCATGTAGAAAACGCTGCAGAAGTGCCGAGTATCCTTCTTATTTTTTTCCTCCTGAAGCTTCCAATGCACTGAATTCACCAAGCCAAGATAACACCATCTCGGAGGGCCAGTGCTGTGACAAATTTATAGTCTGGGAGCTTATATCTTTCCAGGCAATTGTCTTCAAACAGACAGTGCATTTCTGCATGTCGGAGTCGCAGGGCTGGAGTTTCTTCTGAGAAATGGCTGAGCCTGCCACTACTGAACCCCTGAGTGACAGCAAGTGCTTTTCGGCTTCTGTTGTGATTTTTTTTTTTTTTTTTTTTTTTTTTTTTAAGAAGGGTTGGCAGCCTGAGCTATTCTCAAGGATTTGGAAAAGAGCCACAAACAGGAATTATTGAACAATTGCTCTGTGAAACTTAAGATAACAGTTTGTTCCACCACAGTGGAATTGCTTTGTGGTAGAAGGAAATTATCTTTTTAGTTCTTGATTAACATTATGTGAGAAAAATAAAATTAAAGCCTGATTGTATCTGTGGTTGAATGGAATGCGTGTTTGTGCAAGGGGAAGAGGGGACAGATGTTTGCGGGTGACACATACGGAGATGAATGTTTGCGACACCTCCGATTGTAGGTGATTCACAGATTATGAATGTTTTTAATGTTTGGAAAATTCCTCTTTGCTGCTTTATTGTCAAATTAATGCTCACTCTGTGCTCAGTGTGAGTGTAAATACTAGATCATTAATGAGAGTAAGAGCATACCATAATTTGCAGGTGGGAAAGCATTTTTTTTGGTGCAGATTAATATTCTTGCTATTATGATCTGAGTTTTGGTGCTTTTGGCTGGTTCACAGTAATAAATAACAACTTGCATCTCTATAGTTACTCTGTAAAATAGTACACTTACCCATGAGTTTATCACTCATGCTTATTAAAAGTAAACAATATGATTGAGAGCACAAGTACATTTTTAACATACCGGCCCAGTCCAGCTGCCTTTGAAGTCAATGGGAGATTTTCCCCTGTTGTCGAAGCAAGCTGGGATCAGACACGGAGGAGAAGGCACCAGGAGCAGGGCCAATATTTAGGGTATTGATGGTAGAGGGGGCTGTACCTGTAGAGCAAATGCATTATGTGAGTGAAGGATTTTGGTTCAGCAAGCTCTATATCAGATCTTCCGCACTTGCAACATGAGGAAATGCATTTAGGGGTGCTTCAAAAAAGCTATATTCATTTTTTTAATGAAACTCCCATGGGCATGGATAGGAGTTGCCCTTTCATATTGAGGGCATGGTCTGTCTGAAATGGATGCTCTGAAGGAATGAAGTCCAGGGACATGCAGGAAGCCAATTTGCACAGTGCACGTGGGGTTTTTAAGGAACCGTGGCTTGCCTGAAGCCCTGGAGCTCAGCATTGCAGTCACATCTGCCCAGCTTCCTGCCTGCCCTGGGAGCCCCACTGCTCCCCAGTGGCGGTGGCTGTGACACCCTGCAACTGGGAGGGAAGGTCTGAGGATGCCGAGATCCAAACATGAACTTTCTGGGCAGGCCAGATTTCTGCTGTGATCTCTCAGCTCGGTGCCTGTGCTTATCTGTGTTTGCAAGACACGCTGGGAGATCAAAATATGCCCCTTTTGAGGCGATAGGAAAGAGACAAGATGCTTCTTTAATCATGTCTGATAAATTTTCACTTGTAATGAGAGCCCTAATTAAGGGAAATTACCTATTGGAAAAGAGTTAAAAGGGGCCCCCATACTCCTTCCAGCAAACTTAAAGACAAAAGGAAGTTTCTAACAATGGGTCACTGGAGATGCATTTCCGTTCCGCTTTAAAAAACAAGGTACTGTCTAGCTGATGAGCGGTGAAGGCGAGCAACGAGGCTTTGATGAGCCTTCTCCTGCTTCCTGATATTGTGACCCTCTTAACAAACACTGTGGATGAAAATCAGCATGCCTTCGGTATGCTGTAAGTGCAGGCAGGCTATCTGAAGAGATGCCTCACTCGCAGGATATGGTTTAAATCCTGTTTTGAATAAGGTTTACATCCTTGTCACTGAAATAATATTTTTGTACTGTAAAAATCAATGCGAAGAGACAGGCAGACAGGTCCTCCAATATGTAAACAACCTATCTTTGATGTCACTTCTTGCTTGCCTTTTTTTTTTCTGTCCCAAGGAATACCCAAGACTTGAGCTGTTTAATTTTACTTTTTGGGTTGTTTTTTTGATGCCAGAAGGTGTGCACTGTTCTTGATTTCAAAATGGGATGGGAGGTGCATACTCTGGGCTCTATTTTGTCCTTATTGCTCTGAAATCAGCTCTTTTGCTTCCACTTGGGTGGTTGGGGAAGTTGTGGTTTTCCAGTCAGCTCTGTGATTAGAATAAAAACAAGAGGGATTCTCTCTGGATGCAGGGTGAGACGGGGGGGGGGGGGGGGAAGAGGGGCGGAGGTGGAATAAGAGGCTCTAGGTCCAAGAGTTTTGGTCACTGTGATCATGTGGAATGAGCTTTCCACGTATCATTAATTTCTCCTTGGTGGCGCATGCTGGAGTGAGCTGTATGTGGTGCTCCAGACATACTTTACATACTGATCTCTCCTTGGGCTGGTTTGCAGTCTCCGATCTCAGTGTATCTTGCAGGGAGCATCAGTGAGAAGCAACATATCTACTCTCCTTCCAGCATACAAATTGCAGAACCTGTTTGCAGTAAAGCAACAGAAAGGCTGTATATGCAATAAAAATAGCAGGGTTTGCTTGCAAATACAGTGAGTCCGTAGTTTCAGTATCAGATGTTAACTCCTGGACTGGATGATGAATAGTAGCTGTTTGCAATCCTCCTGTCAGGTTTGCTGTATTCAGCACGCAGGGCTTTACGTTACATCTCTGAGCCCTGAAAACATTTGAATTGGCATCCAAATTTTTCAGTCTGCGTTGGTTGCTAATAAAAAGAGCATCATTGATCAAACTGTAACTTTGTTCCATGTTACGTTGTACTTGTTTATTTTTTCTTTCTGTGAAGCAAATCATCAGCAATTTTCCCCATCAGTAAGATTTTTTTGTTTCACAAAACCACAACCACAACCAGCAGTGGCTTGAGCCGTGTTATTTCTTTATTGTTAGGCATTTGTAATATATTTTTATTACTCAAGATATGAATGCCACTTAGGCATGTTTAACCACCACAACTCACTTCCCAACACCTCTGTTGGATGGGTGTTGCTACTAGCTCTTGTAAAACGAGAGTAAATTGGGGTGCGCAGAAATGAAACCATTTTCTTAGAGATCCTGGAGGAAGGTGGGGGGCTGAAATGGGGATACAGCATGCGGTTTGGCCAGTCCTCGTCCTAACCACGAGCTCCTCCAAGCTCTCTGGAGTGAAACACGTGCAAGGGGTTGGAGCCATGGGGAGGGAAGGGGCACAGGCACCGTTCCAGCTTGGAGCTCCTCAGGCGGTTTGCATTGGCATGCCAGGAGCTTTGGAGGGACACTGGCCTTTCAAATTAATAGCACGCTTGAGGATTTTCCAGGTACTGCTAGAAAATTACGTTAGCACGCTCCCAAATGTAAAACCAGATGTGCTGGGTCAGACCACAGGTCTTTCCAGTCCAGTGTCCTGTCTCCTGCAGCGGGTGGCTGGAGCAGGGCATAAGGGCAGGAGACGTGAGTCATGGGACGTCCCAGAAAACTTTCCGGTGTTTGGCACGGAAACCTCCCCAGTGAGGAGATGACAACTGCACATACTGACTAGTCACTAGGAAACTGCTCTGCAGGCTCATCCACGTGTTTGTGTAGATTTGAGAGAACCTAGCTTGAATTCCAACTACCTTCTGAAAACAGTTGGCTGTTGCGTGGTTTGTTACCATCGGAGTTTAGCTTTCAATCGAAGCATGGGGAGCTAGGTAGAGTGTTGGCCAGGTTTGTGGGCTGGGAGATGGTGAGCTTTGCCTATGCAGAGCCCTGCCTCTTGGTGTGTGATGGGGGTATGTGACACCTCATCTGCTGAGCTGGTATCTGAATTACCTCGAGAGTTAGCCCAGTCCAAACAAAATCCCATTAAATGCACTATTGAGGAAATTCCCCTGGAATTTAGGTGTCGGTGACACTAGCAAACCATGTGGACGCTTTTTGATGGTGTTACAACACTCCAGTTTCATTTGATGTAATCCAACCTGGGGCTGTTTGGGGTGCAGCCGTGCTGGCATCCTGTGCAGGCTTATTTCTAACAGCATGGGAACCTGCTGCCTCACAGCAGGCAGAGCTGGCGAGTAGCAAATGCTGCTGCCATCTTCCTGGTGCCACCAAGTCCTTCACTGCATTTTGGAGACCACTGCGTGATTGCCTGATCCCTGCCTTCTAGCACCTGGAGCGTGGTAGTGCTTGAGATGGACTCCAGTCTCACTGACTGCTGAAATGGGAGAAGCATGGGAGACAGGCATGAGTCCTTGCTCTGCACAAAAGAGCTCTTATTTAATAAAAATAAAAAACCTAAATCCTTTGCCTTTCCAGAGCTACTCTCTGCACAGCGGAGAAGCCTGGTACCTATGTGGAAATTCAGGAAGTGTATGTGAGCAATGTGTATTTAGATGGACTTTTGGTCTAATTTGAAATTTGGTTTGTTTTATACCGGCTTCGGTTGCAAAAAGGAACGATTAATCCAAACAGGACTGCCCGCGTTACCTTTAATTATGTTTGCAATACATCATGGTGATATGGGGGAGCAAAAAGCCTTTCTGTATCCAGCACATTTGCCTCGTAGCATATGGTCCTACGCAAACTGTTTTGATTCAGAGCCCCCAGCAGCATATGGCGAAAAAAATGCCCCCGAAGTCAAATTGAAAGTAGAGGCTGGTCCCAGGCCCCGGAGGACCCCATGTCTCCTGCCAGCCGGCAGGACCAGAGTCGGAGTATGTGTCACTGTTTCACTCATCATGAAGATTTTATATTTGGTTTGGGATGCTGGTGCATGAGGTTCTGGATGTAAAAGTCAGAAGAGATATGGTTCCTGTAATGTCTGCAGAGATCCTTGTGTCGATAAGGTCAGCAGCAAGTTAATAGATTTTTATCTTCTCATCACATGAACTTAATATAGTGCAACTGTTGGAGGGGAGGGGAGAAACCTTCCTGCCATTATTTTCTGATGTGTTTCAGGGGGTTTTAAAAGACACTGTGTGCCTTAAAAGCACCTTTTTCTTAAGGTGAAAATCAATAGATCAAAAATAATAATATTCAAATATGAACCGAAGGCTAACTGCTGTGTAGTAACCACAGCTAAAACGAATTACAGCTGGGTGGAGAGGGATGAGTTACCCCATGGCAGTGATGGCAAGGATGAGAGGAGGAACAGAGATTTCCTGTTCAGTGCTCCCAACAGCATCAGACCAAGTTTACTTAACTGATGCCAAAGCAACTTTCAGCTCTGCACTCCCACCACACAGAATAACATAGAAGCAGAACCAGAGGCTTTGCGCTACAAAACCAGCCACAAATGCTACTCAGTGTTGTTCCTAAATCAGTGCATGTAGAGGAATGGAGACACTGACTGAGCCCTGGGCACCTGCAAAAACCCCGATAAAGGGGATAACAGTGCTGATAAATGTGGGGGCTGCTGCCAAGCTGGGGGTGAAGAGGAATCAGAGGAGGGAACAAGAATGTGGGGAGGTAGAAAGACGCTCCACAGCCATAAATATCTGTCGCCACCAAAATCTGGAGTTGCTTGCATTTCAGCCACTGCAATGTAGGAGATGGAAGGTCTATGGCGACTGGGGAGGGGGCTGCTCCCGTGCTGGCGCTGGAAACCCTTGGCTGAAATACGGCGTCTCTGTCAGGGGCGAAATCCATGGAGGGACACTGTCGGGTCATGCTGACTAGTAGGGCTCAGCGATCAAACGTGTCACACCTGTCTTGGCCACGGGTGCAGGTGTTCTAGGTCAGCTCTCACTGTGGTTATCAATCGCTGACAGTTGACAGTTTAATTTTACACCACAAGTACCTCATTACTTGTGTAGGCACTTGAAGAACATGTGGGCACTGGGTTGGATCAGTGATCAATGACAAAGGTTGCGCAGGGTGCAAGTGGTAGCAGTAAAAGTGAAGGTCTCCGTGCATGAGTTGGCAGTGGTGGGGATACATGACAAGGGGAGTTTAGCTGACAAACAGTCTGTCAGGGCTGGAAGAATGGAGGCTCGCCAGAGAGCTGGCGCTCCATTATAAAATACAGCTCGCCATTTAAAAAAGCGGGGGGGGAAGAAAAAGGGGAAAAAAAAAAAGGCAGTTGCTTTGAAAAAGTGTTTAAACAAATTTAATGCATGTGGGGGACTGTAAATTTTTATTCTACAAGCATTTATTTCATGACATGGGAGCATCCAGGTGTTCAGGAATTTTGTATTAAGGGAAAGTGGAGATGCTATTTTACAGAGATATACACGCGTGCTGCTGCTGGTTTAGGTCACCCGATGGGTACAGATTAGGGATATTCGATATATAACCAAATCTTTCCATGTAAGATTCCTCCTCTCTGTGTATTGATAGGACAATTTATGATTAAATCTGCTGTGACAGATTTCCTCTGCCACAGTAGGGAAAAATTTGTTGTTTCAAAACACTTAAAAGTGGTGCTTTAATCAATCTCATCCAACTTTCTGTTTTGGTGCTTGTTTTCCTTTGCAGAGTTTCTGACGTTCTTTTCCATGTCAAATCTACCCGGCAGATTATGTCACTGGGGCAATGACTGAAAAAAAGAGACATATGGCATTAGTTTGGTAGAGCCGTGTATCTTGCATTAGGATGTAAATCTTGTTTGCTTGAGAAACCGCACTGAACGATACTTTGCTCAAGGTATAACGTAGCTGCATTACTGAGTGCACCTTATAATAATTGATATGGCGGGAGCGATATTAATGGAAATAATGTGAATTTCACCCAAACTGTAGTAAATAAGGAAAAGACTAATAGTCCTTGCCCTTTGCTGAATTGAACACGTCTTAAAAGAAGATTCTTGATTATTTCTTGTGCGCTGATTAGGTGTAGGCTAACTTTGATCATATCACCTATGTTTCCCAACGAAAGGACACGTGTGGTGTGAGTCATGGGTTTTGGAATTGTTAAAATGATTGAATAAGCAGCTCAGAAAACACACAGCTTTAAAAAATGAGATGCACGCTCTCTGTTGGTGTTTTGTATTGATTTAATAACAATGCTGGAAAGCCCTCGCAAGTGCTAGGTGTGCAAGCAGAGAGGTCCCTCTCCCACCACTCGCCTGTGAAGCCAAAGGCACCGTCGTCTTTGCTCTTTGTTTAGCCCCAATGTATGGTCCGTATTTAGTAAATGACAGTGGAAATGAACAGAGCTTGTGTTAGGGATGGAAAAAACCTTCCTATAAATCATAGCAAAGGACCCAAGATGAAATGCTGGATTCAGATACCTCTGAACTATTAATTAGCTTCTGAGACAAATCCAGGCTTCTGCAGAGTCTGGGATTGTTATGGTCTTTTTTTCTTCTTCAGTGCTCTTTCATATTTATTTTAACTTAACTTTAGACAGCAGAAAGAAAAGTTTTAGGCATCTGTTGTTAATGCATCTAGTCATAAAATAATCTTTATAAAATGCCAGCGGTATAGACTGCCACAGGCATCAGAATGGTGAACCTGATTTTGGCTCCAAACCAGTCTGTCAGTGTTCAAATAGGAAATGAAAATTACTTTCATTATTTTCTCTCTTACTGTGCACAAGCAACGTGGAGAAGTTTGTCATATCCATGACTAACTTTCACTAAAAAGTAATCCCCTGTAAAATTTGGAACAGGGCTATCCATGACAAAAGTTCATGTCTGATGGGCAAACTCAGTATGTTATGATGGTTTGATAGCTATAGAAACTATTAATAATCAAATGCGCTTGTTGAGGCTAGGCTGATTGTAAATTTGTTTACTTGAAAAGGAATACTCAAGACAATGTGAAAGCAAGTCTCTGGCTTATGATCCAAGAAAGGCTATGTTGGCTCCTGATGTTGACTTGAACAGTCCCATCAACTTTAGTGGGACAAAGAATGGTCCAGAAGGGCTGTCTTCATACAGTATCTTGCAAGCACACTTTAAATTGTCTTGAAATCAATAGATATGGACTGTCTTGCTGTATATAGATCTATATATCTAACTAGCCACGTTCTGAAGGTGAAGAGCAGGCCAGTTTTGGGTGTGTTGAACCATTTAAATGTGGTGGCACTGCAGATGGGAGAGTTGGAAGGAAACATGGGCAGTGACAGGAGAACAAGGGAAACTGGGAGGAGAAAGAAGGAGGGAGAGATAAACAGCCTTTTCTGTCCCTGGTTAAAGGATAGTATTGCAAGGATCCAATGTGATACAAAGGCCTGGGAGGGTTGTGATGGGGGAATGAAAGAAAAAAAAGTAGCTTGTGGAAAGATGGGAGGAAGTTCTGGGCTGTGAGGAAGAATAGTTTGGGTCACTATTAGACCAAGTTAGAGAAAATGGACTCTGGAAGAGTAGTGGAGAGGAGCACACCCACACAAGACTCACGAGACTTTGGAAAACCCAGTTTTCTGACTGTGCAAGTCTAGCCTGCACAGGGAGGTGTCGGGGGAGCATCCAGTGTGCTTGCTGTTCTATAAATGAAGGGGAATTTTTTGCCAGAAACATACAATATCATAAAATATCTGGCATAAAGCAAAGCCCCAAAACTTGTAGTGATCTATAGTCTATGCAATATGACTGACTTCACTAAGGTTTCACAGTCAGTGGCGGGGGGGAAAAACCCCAACCACCTTGTGTTTTTAAGGAGTTATTGGGCCAACAGTTTTCCCTAGCGACACTGGTGCAAATCCAGGGAAATCCCACCAAAGCTGGAGATTGCCCCAGCTTTCCACTGGGTACGGACACTTGGGTCTGGCCAACGGAGGTTGCTTACATGAGTGCAACCTCACCACGATAATTGTTGCTCTACACTGGAGGTGATTGAGAGAAGTTGGCTCGGTTGCTGCTGAGGAAACACAGTGGTCATTTTTCCAAGTGTTACTTTAAATATAGGAGATTTTCTTTTCATGTTTGTTATTCAGAGCTAAAAAGTGGCTAGTCTTTTCTAGCTACATCAAAATATTCTTTTTGGATTTGTTTTTTGTCCCTCCTTTTTTCCCTCTACCCCAAACCAGCCACTTCTACATTATTTCCTACAAACCTTTTGGATTTAACAGGGCCAGATCCTGTGCTCTCCTGCAAGTAGGTTTAGCTTTGTTGACCATTAAGGAGCCGTGCCAGTTGACACCATCAAGAAGTTGGCCTGGTGCTTTCAAATCTCATTTAATACATGGCAGTGACAAGGAGAGAAAAATGGCTGCCTTGATCCCCTCACCCGCAGAACGGGTCCTTCTGTTTCGCTTTCTTTTCTGCTGTCTCCTACACCTGCCTACTATTGATAGAGGTGGTATCCCAGTTTTTAGCTGCACTCTTAAAATAGAGAGGTTTTAACATTTTTAACAATTGAATTAAAAAAAAAAAATTGAAAAAGGAGACTTTCCAGCAGTGCTGCTGGGGGTGAAACTCACTCATTGCGCCCAGGAGTTTTCCCTGGCAAAGGAATGCTGGGTAGAGTGCCTGAGTTATTTAAAAGCAGATTTTCCCGATGTTTTTAGTGCAAAATTCATTCACCTTTGCATGGCACGAAATAATTGAGGATGAGTGGCTGTCTCATCCCTGTGTTGCAGCATGAGGTGGCGGGGATGGTTGCCCCTGCTCACCTGGCCCCCTTCAGTGGGTTGTGGGAGCAGAGGTTGGGGCAGCTGTGAAGGAGCTGAGGAGCATTGGCTCTTGAAGAGGAAAGCGTGTGTAAGGCCTCCTCCACACTCATTCAAATTAATTGCACCTTTTTCTGCTGATTTGCATGAAAGCAGGATCGTGTTCACTGTGACGTTATTAAGCACTGGTATAATGAGTTTAGCACAGCTCAGGCACATCGTCTTGTACCATCTCCTCCATGCAGGGCCATGGAGACCAGCTCTTCCTTGGTGGGAGTGGGTGGCAGTGTAAGAATAACTAATGAGATCAGGATATTTTTCATATGAGTAGATAGTACAGAAAGGATACTGTGGGGAGCCTGGAGGAGCAGGCAGTGAGGTTTGGGACCAGGCGCTGTGCAAAGCAAGTCCTGCCTGATTTGAAAGATGAAGATGCTGTGCTGCGACGTTACTAGTGGGAAAAGACAAACGGGTGGGAGGCAGATGGCAAACGCCTTGATGCTGAAGCATCCTGGTGGATGTACGCAAGGAGTTTCCTATTCAATGGCTTGTTCTTGCCCTGCTGCATGTGCTTTGGGTGGGAGAGAGCTGCAAAGATTGCACCTTGCTAACAAGTCCCAGGAGTGGTAGCATGAGGCTGAATTTTTCTCTGAAAACAAGAAGAAATACACTATCACAAAATACAAAGAAAGAACAAAGTGCTGGAGAGCCAGGCAGGCTAGGGTGTGGGACAGGTGAGGAGATGACATCCCAGCCCCACACCGAGACTTTGCAATTGGAGCTGCAGTTCGGCATCCTCTTTGTTAGCAATTAACGCTGCTAACATTCAACCAGACTGCAGAAAAAGGTTTTAAAACATGCATTTTATCTTCCTAAGGGGGTAAATGAGCCACCAGTCCCTGTGGGGAGGCATGCTGTGCTGCCCTGAGGTGCTCGGCTCTCTGCAGGGGACAAGGCAAGGGATGGAGGGAAGCACCGAGTGATGCACTGGCCTGCACCATGAACACATCTGCCCCGGTGCTACTCTGATGTTGCCCATATTTGGTGGTCTTTAATTTGGCATTACATACTCGGTGCTTGTCTGCAGCTCGTATGATTCAAAGTTCTCCATGGGGTCTAATGTACAAGGGTTGGCCTGTTTTCATTAGGTTTCCTGAGCTCTCCTCCCTTCTCCCCAGTGTCGCCGCACAAAGACACTTTTGTCAGGCAATGTTGGACTCTCCTCAAAATCCAAGCACTTTCAGGAAAGGACTTGGAAGTCTATCTTCTCAGTTTCCATATCCCTTTGCCCTCTGCTCTGGCATTTGGTTTGATTGGTTGTAGAGTTCCCCCTTTCTTTTTCTTCCCTCCCCCCTTCTTTTTGCAAAGTTGATCTGTCTGCTCTGGAGTCTATCTTGCAAAGGAAAAAAAAGTATATTGCAAATCATGCAAGCTATCTCACTGAATTATTGCACATTTTAAAGCATTAACTCCTTCAGTCCTCAGCTGGTTTAAGTGCTAGAACCAAAATCATGATAGGAATGTTAAAGGAGTATTATTATATTTTACGTTCACTGCCACAACTTTAGTAAGAAATTTAATCCCCCCTCTCTTGCTCTCTCTCTCTGCCTCTTGAGAAAAAGAAAGAAAGAAAAAAAAAAGGAAGAAAACTGGCACCGAACTTCCATTTGACTTGGCAACTTTTTCACAAATGTGATTTGATATGCTTTACTAGAAAGGGTAACGTGCTAATGTTTCAGAAGACGCCGATTTTCTATTAGTGAAAGTATGGTATATAAAAGATCAGGCATTGCTATTAAACTCTTCAGTCAATGAATTTATAGCCTATTCTAAGTGGTAATGATATAATGGAATGCAATCATTTAATATTGGAAAATATGTTTGGTTTGACGTTTCAGGGATTCCAGGAAATACTGTTATTTATATAGCTACATCTGTGCAAAAATTAAAAACAGGGAAAAAAAATTATAAAAAGAAACCTAGCCAGATAGTTTGGAATCAAGTTATCCAAGTTGCTTTCATAATGTCTCATAGAAAAATCATATTTGATATTTTCATTTATCTATTTCCTCAGAATATGCATCGTGATTTATGGACCCCAAGTACTGATACCGTAAATACAGTGGTGGTGTACTAGTTTTCACACATTTTTAAGTGGGTTTGTAGATTAGTTTTTCAGGGGCAGATGTGGAAATAGTATTTCTGCCTATGGGATATAATTATGTTATGATTACTACAGAAGAGGACATAGTTCAGCCCCAATGTTTCAATTAATAATGTACTGTCAGCTCTGAGGGATGATATGAAACTGTATTGGATCAAAGATTATCAGCATCAGCCGGCGCTGCCGCTCTCTGTGCTTTTCTTTTTCCTCTTTTTTTATGTGCCTGATTGACTCTCTGCAGTTTTTGGAGAATAATATTTTGCTTAAAAGTAAAATATTACATTCTTGCAAGCCTGATTAGGTTACTTCTAAGGGCAGGAGTTGGTTCCTTGCCTTATATGAGCAGATGTTAAGCTCCTTCCATTATATTTTAACATCTAACATCTTGCATATACCTTTTAATTGTTAATGTGGTCAGGCGATAAATTCAGTGTCTTATGGGAACTAAGAATAATTTTCCAAATTTCATTTTCTCTAGCCAGTTGCTAGGAAATGCTTTGGTTAATAATGTATTTAAGATATTTGCAATGTCTCCATTCAATATTTGTTCTGTATTTACATGAAATTCTCATCAAAAGAGAAAGCACAATTAAAATATATTTAGTTTTTGGTAGCATTTAGCACTGGTTTGAAATATACCACTAAAAATTAAGAAATCATTTTGCAGACGAATAGGAAAATATTATTTGAAATCTGACAAGGTTTATTTGAAATAATGCTTACTTTAAAAAATAACTCCTTTTAGATCTTACAGTTCTATACTTCTTACTGAAAAATGGTTTCCCAGTAGCATACATATCCTATATCAATGTAACTAAATTTATATTGTTATAAATTTTTGAGGTTGGATTCTTGAGTTTTGAAATTAAATAACCACAGTTAACTGTATTAAGTGTAGACTTGAATTTGATCTAAAATAAGAAAAGCACTTATGACAACCTCTGTAAATGCTTAAATACTTTAGTTGTGTTTGTGAGCATTAAATTGTATTATAAGGAGCCAACACTGAGTATATACGCTCCTGTGGGACAGCTTTGACTTTTGGGAGATTAAAAAATCGTGCATTAATGAAATTCTGCAAGTTTTTTATTTAATAGATAGTGCTTTTCAGAGTATGCAAAATAATTGGAAGTGGAATGCTATATGCATCTTACACTCAAACCACATAATGTATATAATTACTTGGAGAAACTGCTTAACTTTAATGGGGCATTTCTTGATCATATAATAGGAAAACTAACAGCTTTAATTAAGATTTATGAAGCAGAGAGGTAATATATTCTGCTAAATTAGGTAACTATTGGTGGGTAGTGTATTTTTAAGCAATTAAGGGCCTGATCCTGCAGCTCTTTGGCTGTGTAAGTAGTTGCTAACTCATGCAAGTAGTCCTGCTGCCACGTGAATAAGGGCTGTGGGAATGGAGCCTGATTTTGCTGGTGTGTTTTATAGTCCCTAAGGTACGGCAGGATAGAGCTGCATATATATGCCAGGCTTATTCCTGGTTTTAGGCCTGGCTTTGGGATATTTTTTTCCTATTCCTAATACTTGGTAAGTAGTAATCACCAGAATGAAGCAGTTAGCATCCCCCTTGCTAGCTCGTGCGAGCGGTGGGTTGCCTCCAAGGAGCCGTCATCGCAGCAGTAGGAGGTGCAAGCAAGGCTGCTTGGGGATAAATTGGGGTGAGGAGCAAGCAGGACAGTGTTTCCCTCAGGAAAACTTAACTGACCCTCAGAAGAGAGGTGCAGGGGTCTCTTGGAAAGGCCGTGTTGTGTGGTGGGGCAGCATGCGTGCTGCAGGTAGTGGAGTGCATTGCTGGCCATGTGCTGGAAATCACTTCAGATACATACAGAAAATGAGACTGGGCCAGAATCCTTTGTATTTCCATGATGCAAACTTCTACTCTGTTTCTCTGTTTTCTCATGTGTTGTGTGATGAATTTGGGGCTTTATTTATTTATTTGTTTTTTACATTAAACCACTGGTGAATAGCACAACTCAGCTCTGATCATGGCCATCCTTGCATCTCTATAGAACTGGAGGAAGAGTGACAGCCATGCCTAGCTCCCTTTTTCCAAAAATATTAAGTTCTTAATTTTAAATTGCACCAGTACATGTCCAATCTTTTCTAAACCTTTACCTTCCTGAACAGAAATCACCGCCTTTCTGAAGTACGAGCACCTGATCCACAGAGAGAGATCCTATGAATTCAGTAAGAGGAAGATCTGAATTAGTGAGGAATTGCTTTATTATTTAAAAGTGGACCAGACACTTTGATGAACAGTTTAATGCCTGATAGAAAATGAAAAGTTCCACCACCCACATTTACAAAATTTATTAATTGCACTCAGTAGGTAGGTAGTATTTGTGTTGCTAGCTGATACAGATCTTTCCACTATAACTTAGAAGACTTTATAATGGCCACATTTTGCAAAATGGGGAAACTGAGATGAGGGAATTGACTAAGACCACGGGTCGGTCACTGGTTCTGCTGGGTTGTGAATTCTTTTTTGTTTTTTCTTATGCAAGTGCCCTCTGAACCCCATGCAAGACAAGTTATTTGGAAGTTACTTGGACTACAGGAAGAATAGGTTTGTCTCATTTTGTTGTTGTTGTTTTGTTTTGTTTTGTTTTGTTTGTTTTTCCCTTATGCTCATACTAGTTCTTCATTTAAGCTAGAGGAACTTTATCGGAACTAAGGAGAAACAGCACTGCTAAGGACTTAAGTGGTCCTTGAGTTTGAGGATGTGGGAGGAAATGGAATATATTTGGTACTTCTTGAATATAATTCAGTACCTCTGTCTGTATCTCTACCCAGTGTTTTGCCCCAGTTTCTCAGCTCAATTCTTGTTTTTCTGATGCTCAATGTGCCTCTCTGACAAAAGGAAGAAACCTCCCAAATTTTCCTCTAAGCTATGAGCTTCCGCTGGTAACACCTCCTCTGCCCAAACCTCTATAGGGAAAGCAACTGGGACAACCCCAAATTTAATTTAAAATACAGTGAGTTTTCAGCAATGCTTATGGAAAAGCAGTGCTTGAAAACATGACCTGGAGCACCAAGCCCACTATCTCATTAAATATAAAATATCTTACAGTATTTAGTTCCCTCCTCTCATAATTCATGATTTTTATATCCTGCATGTTGGCAGTTTGCAACGGTAGTTTTGGGGTCGGTCAGAGACATCAGCCCCAAACTCAGCCCATCAGTGCCCGTGCTTTCTCTGTAAGCGTGCCATGTTTGAAAGCTCACATATCATCGAGGCAATATTTCTAATGAATTTGGCTTGGGAAATATGTGAGCACTATACAGAAGAGGAGAGCCGTGGGAAGTAAATTTTTAAAAGTACACCCAACCAGATAAATAGACTTTTTGAACCCAAAATAAACAGATAGAGAAAACTCACTTAGGCAAAGGATGCATAAATTATCTTTACCCTGAGGATGCAGTAAGTTATTCCCTCTTTACATTCAAAATCTTGATGTTTTCAAAGTCCGTATTTCATGTCTAATCACTAAGAATGCCCTCTTTGACTTCACCCGCTCCTGCAATCATGCCCTTTCCTGAGAAGGGCCCATTTGTCATGTAGGGAAAGAGGGTTTAATTAACTAGGGAAAATGTACCTAAGGTGGAAACTGTGAGCTCTGGCAATGTTTCCATAGAAAATACATGAAAAAAACATGTATAGATGATCCTAAACTATTTTTTTTCATGAAAGCACATTTTTTAATTCCCCACTTTGCTCTTCAAAACCTAAAGAGCTTCTTTTATGTAGGATTCCCATCTGTCTTACCCAGAACAAGTGTGGAATGTGTGTTTATCCCCCACAAAAAAAAATTACATTTTTCAAATTCACTTTTTTCTGTTTCCTCTTTCCCTCTGGGAACCCAGCAAATGTCTCTGTTGTGCACTTAAAAAGAAGTCAAGGTTTTAACAGGGAGGAGTCAAGAAAAAAAGGCAACTTGCAGATCCTGTACTAAAATTCCAAGTATTTCTTTAAAACAAACAAAATTGAAAGAAACAAAAGGGAAAATATCAAAGGAAAGTGTTTAAGTTACTGGAAGGCTAGGGGAAGATTTAATTTTCATGCCAGCAAAAAAGTTACGTATTATATCTGAGCTTTATTCACTGTTGTGTTCAACAAAATACGATCACTTTCTATGAAAAATACAGCAATCTGCAGCATGTGTGTGTTGTTCCTGAGATGCAGCATATGTACAAATGCATAAGAAATCTGCCTGTAGCTCTTGCTATGTTTTCAGAGTGACAAAAACCCACAGAGGTTTCTTTTAAGCAAAGCCATGGTTGCAATTTTGCTCCAGTCGGTAACTTTGGGTTGTGAGCAGCCCAATGGGACTGTTTGTTCATGCACACATTTGTTTTCAGTGTGAGTCTTTGCAGCCTTAGGCCCTTAATTTGTAAGAATTTGTTTAATTTTTGTTAGCATTTACTTGCTATTTAGTTATAGTTTTGCCAGGCAAAGACAAACAGTTATTCCAACAGCTAGGTACAAGGAGGCAGGCTGGTATGAGGCCAGTGCTTGAATTTCCACGCTGTCATCTTGTTCCCACTCACAAAATGTGCTCAAAGGTGCCTGGTGACTTTGCAGGTGCTGTCGTGCTAAGCGAGATGCTGCTTTGAGAGAAACATCTTGCAAAGGGCTGATTTTGCTTCTCTTAAAATAGGTGGCAAAAACTCTCATAAATCAGTGAAAAAGAGAGGACTGGGCTGATGTTATCCTGGGCATGGTTACAGTCCAGGCTTTTCTTACAGAGGTATTTCCTAGGAAATCTGGTCTTATCTTCTGAAGCTGTGAATTATTCTTCTCCAAGCTGAAATAAGATGCTGTGGGGACAAAGGGACAAGGGGTAGTGGAGTGACAGAAATGGCAGGTCCTCTCACAGAGCTATGGAAATGTGTCGACACTTTTGCAGAAGGGATGAGAGAAGCCTTCTTTCTCTTTGCATGAAAAGCATGGGGAGGAAAGGAAAAGGCCTGCTGCATTTCTATCATCTATAATCCTCCACTTAACCTATGAATTAGCCCTTGTGTGAGCAAAAAGGAAAGTTGGTGGCTAAACCATAACCCACCCCCCAAGTGGGTACAAGTCTTCCTTTTCCCGTCCTGAGCACTATATATAATGGGCCCCTTGAATTAAGGAGATATATTAAAAAGAATCCTGGCTGGCTTGTACCATTTTCTTCCTGGCTGTGCATATATTTATTTAATGTCCAAGGTCCCAGGACCAGTCTTTTCAGAGCTGGTGTCAAGGTGTAAGGTGCAATTTTAACCTAGTAATTCTGTGTCCGCTTTAAACTGCTGGCACAAATGTTGGAAGGAGTGGATGTCTAATTACCCGTTTGTACCCAAACTGCAAATTAGGTTTAGCTACAATGTACACTGTGGTTCACAGGGAGTACGAAAATATGTGCAGAGTTACCTATAAGCAAGCCTGAGCCAGCAAAAACAAAGACGGGGTTCAGAAAGTAGAAAATTCCACAGTGAGCTGGACAATTCTGCCATAGCTGATACCATGTATTTTAAAGGAAAAGACGAGAGGTTTTGAAATAGGCAAGGATAAGAGAACTTCCCTGTAGGTTGCCACACAGGATGAGATTCATCTTGGCTAGCTCAAGCTGTCTGAGCATTTGGTATCTGACTCCATAAGGCAGTCAAGGCCCCCTTGGTGGGTGACAGTGAGAAGACCATAGTGATCCCATCCATCTGGGGCAAGGTCTCCAATGTGTCTTCCTCTGTGGACTGCAGTGAGAGGCTGGGTGACCACTTGTAGAGAAATGCCATCTCTAAAGCTAGGTGAGATGTTCACGGACCACATAAGCTGGCAGCTGGAGTTTGTGGTTATTATTCATTTTGTGTGATGCTGGCACCCGGAGGAGCACTTGCTGTCTGCTAGGTCCCCTTCCTACCTGGAGGTGAGTTGGGTGCTGCTTAGGAGGAGATATGGGGTCCTGGAGCACTTGGACATTGGAGTCCTCTTGTTCCAGGGCTGGATGGCGTCCACACAGGATGTGGGAGGGCAGGGGCAAAGGAACTCAGTCTGGCTAATGGGGATTTATTAGTGAATCCTTGAATGAAGACAGCAAAAAGTGGGCTCTGTGCCTTCTGCTCTCTTGCTATTGCTGCTGAGCTGCATGTGGGAGTATTTCTTGTGTGCCCCTTCAATAGCAGCCACTTGGGGCTGGAGGCAAGGAAATGTCAATGACGGTAGATGTGTTTGTTTATGCCGGAAAAAAGATGATGAAATGGGGCATATGGCTCTTCCAAGGGTAGCTTAACAGAATGGGTTTGTGTTGTGAGCAAACTTTCTGCAAAGAGACTGTCCTATCTCTGGGCAACACTACCAACAAACTTGTATCATCACCGCCAAGATTCAGTGTAGAAGAATATCACCTTTATCTGAGTCCAGGAATGCCTTTGTCCTGAAAGAGCAGCAGACATTTAACAGCGAATAGCCTCTGTGTTTGACTAGTGTTGGTCCACAGTCCCACTGGCCACACCAAATGACATGCCATTTTTTATTATGTAGAAGGAAATTTTGCAAATATGCCCAAGGGCGAGGCAACATCAATAAGCAGGGAATGAACGCTCTATTACATTCATTTGGTTTCGTAACTTCTGTTGGGTCACAGGGGAGCTGCTAAACAAAACAAAACAAAACAAAATCTCTTGTATACTGGCTATATTTAGTTGTACCAAGCTTTGCGTTTGTTCTAGGGCTGAAGAACAGCATGTCCAAACCTGGAGCGTAAGGTTGAGTGTGTACTTAAGCCCTGGTCCTGCAAAAGTTTACCTGTGTTCCTAACTTTGCACGTTTTGAGTGCAAATGAGCCTTGGTATAATGACAACACTCACAGGTTGTAAGGGGAAATGTCTGTAACCTGTGCAGATTATTTCTTCCACACGTTCATAACACTCACACACGTATATACACACGTACATGAGCACAATGTGTGTTTGTACTTGTTTGGTGTATATATATCCCTGCACTGAAGGAAAAATGTTGACCTTTGCCTTTCAATTGCCTATCCAAATGTGGCTAAAATAGTATCTTATATAAAATAACTTGATTGTGTGTTTCCACATCAAACAAAACTCCTAGTGGTGGCCCCTTCTAGTCCACGTGGGCTCTAAAGCCATGCGATATAAAATCTTTTCCATAGCGCACTAAAATGCGTGACGACACCTCCATCATATATTTATTTTCCCTTCTTTCTATCCAGAAGAATGTTGTTTTATTCTGGAGGGGGATTTAAAATATATATGTGGGAATATATATATATATGTTAGGGAAATTTAGGACCTGTATGAGCTTGTTGTCATCAAACATTGATCAAGCTGAATTAAAAGCAGTCAGAAGCAAAGCAGTTTATGACGGAAGTTTTCGTAGCCATTGCAACAGGTTTTCTAGTTCTTGGCAACCAAAAATCATGAATCAGGTGCCTCAGAAATATGGAAGTTAAAGCACATGGGTTTCTTTTTGTGTTTCTTCACGGTTTTGAGTTCCTAAGGTAGCTTAGGTGAGAATTTCAGGCGTTCTTCTGTCATGTTGTAAGCTGTTGCTTCTAATAAAGAGTTAAAATCCTCATATATTCACATGACTCCAAGAGCTGAGGATTAAAAAACACTCACAAATTATCAGTAGTGATGGTAAAATTGGAAGAGTTGGTGGTACACCCAGTTGTGCTGTGAATATATTTCGTTCATGAGTTTCCAGGATATTTTTGTTGTTGATATTGCGGCATCCTATATATTCTAAGCTGACTACTCACATGGTTAGAATAATGATGTACCTATTCAATTAGAAAGAGAATTTAAACTTGATGGTGGAGGATGAGCCACAGTGATGTGTCTCTGAAATGGCCTTTAATATGGCTGGGGGACTCCTGATGCTGCATTCCCCTGGCCCACAGCAGGGACTGAAGGCAAGGCACAGAGATGCAACAGGCATCCCTCTGCCTTTGCAGCAGATAAAAAAAAAAGAAAAAGGTGAAAACAATACATAAGTTTTTTTTGATTATTTAAAACTTGCAGCAGAAACACACAGTCCTGCCTGCCTCCCCCTTACTTTACTTAAAATTGTTATGCATTCTAAGTAGTAGCAGTCTGGGCCTCTTGACCTCACAAGAAGAGCTGTTACTATACATTTAACAAAAACAAGGTATTATGTATTAGCCTACACATTTTGCAATAGCTCCAGCAATTTAGTAACTACAGTCCAATTTAAACTGTGCCTGGAGGCAACAAAAATTGCACAAAAAGGCAGCTAATTTATAGAAGGGAGAGAGGAAATATTTGGGGGTCTATTCCTTCAAGCCATCTGATTCATATTATTGACTCATTTAGAAAACAGAAAGTGAGCAGAGACAAGTTTTTAAGGAGTTTGGTTTCACACAAATGACTTGCAATTGCAGCCCATTATTTTTATACCAAGACTTCATTAGTCATATCCCCGTCAAACCTGCGAGCAGTGTCAAATGTTTTCAGAAAACACACCAGGACAGGTATGGAACTCATCAGCTCGTGGCAAAGGTCGCTCTCATTAAGGAGTCAAAATGAAAACTTTCAGTGTCTCTAACACATTGCACAGACGCTCCTGCCCCCACTTCTGAAACGCGGGGCTGAGCGTGCACCTCCTGCTCCCCAGACATTCAAATAAGATCAAGATGACAGGGTAAGAAAATGAATAGGATTCTTAACTGGCTGTACTTTATAATATGGTACTGATTGGAAACAACCAGAAAGTTGTTTGCCATGTCTATAGTACCATTTCCTGAGGTTAAACATAACATCTGAAATGAAGCAATTAAGTCCCTTAAAAAAAGGGGGGGGAAAGAAGAAAAAAAGGGGGGAAAAGAAGAAAAAAAAGGGGAGGACGTGGGTTTGTGCAGTGCTGACTCGGCACACCAGCCATGCTCCGATGAGCAAAAGAAATGTCAGTGCAAACTTCTTCCCACCTGGGAGGTTGGAGGGGAGATAGGAGAGCTGTGACACCGGAGTTGTTTGGGGTTGGCTCTCAAGCTGTGCCGTGACAGATGTGTTTTGAGGAATTTTGAGGCGCGGAGATAAGAATAACAAAAAAGCCATTCACTGAAGTGCAGTTACACAGGCTTAGCACAAAGGGGCGAAGAGAAAATGTGTCAATACACTCCTTATTTGTAGAAGGTTTGCCGTGTTTCTGCAACACACTGCATTTAGATCTGTGGGCTGTCACTAACAGAAGCAAGGATTGCTGTGTTGCCCCTTAAAAGTTATTCAGAGTGTCCTGGCAATGAAAAGGGATTCCCTTTAGCTGCTTCGGTCTGGGATACAACAAAGTCCTCCTGATGTAGAAAATGTTGTTTGTCTTACAGAGGATTTGTTTATTTAAAAATAGCATCCATGGGGTATTACTTAAAATGCCAGAAATACTTTTAGGAAGGGTTTTTTTGTTTTGTTTTGTTTTTGTGTGTGTGTGGTTTTGTGCCCCCCTCCCCCCTGGCTGCTTAGTTTATGTAGACTTGGGTTTGCTCACTATGCTCTAAGCAGGGCCGGGGCCAGGGTCTCCGATGTGCCTTGGTCTTGCCTTTTTCAGTCCTGATGTCCCCGGTGGATTATAACAGCCTTCGGTTATGGGCATAACCTCTGCTGGGTTCCCTGTCAACTGGGGACGAGAAACATGATTTCTATGAGTTAGTCAGTATTTGTAACGTTAATTTGTGAAGACTGAGGTGCTATAGTGATTACCTAAAGAAGATGGTTGAAGCTGCAGGTTATTTTGTGTGTAAGAAGATGTGTGTATGGATGGTTTAATAACTCTGGAAAGCTCTATGTCTTGTCCCAAGTACCAGCACAAACTATGGCATTTGTGCAGTGCATTTATTTACACTTCAGTATATTTGCCTCTCACTACCTTGCCTGTTCATGCCTATGCATGTGTGCTTGAAAAAGCTAAAGTGCTTAAAACCCCTGCAGCCTGACAGCTGGAGGCACAGATCTCAGAAAAGTAGAGAGAAATGCCGGTGCTGCTGAGCAGGCTGTGGCCGCACCGCTCTCACATGGCTCCTGGTAGCTCACTTCTCCTGCTAGAGTTAGCTGAAATCACAGGTTGCTCCTTGAACATGGAAAATGGAGGTGATAGGAGACACAAAGTTTTAAGTGTTTTTGAAGGTCATTATGGGAGTGTGCGCAGGGTGAGTGGGCTCTCCGAGTCAGCTTCTGGCCCCTTAGGTTGCGTGTAATTCATCTGGAGGTGCCAGGGAGGAAGGGGACAGCCAAAATTTCTGTGGCTGTGGTCTCGGATGAATCTGCTTCTCGGTTACTTGGTTTCCCTCTCTGCAAAGCAGGACCAGCATGACTCTCTTTGTGAGTGTTGGGGGATCGCCTGGATGGAGCTGCTGGCGAATACAGAGTGCTGCTTTGAGGGGTGAGCCAAAACATCGACGCACGTCGCTGATAAGCAATCCCTTGGCCGGACCACTTAACAAAAAGTGTTTTCTGACCTTTACTACCTACCCTGGGCTCATACTGGGGAGTTATTCCCCCCTGTCCCTAATGCAAGACATGTAGGGTTATGAAACTCCCTCTGCTGAGCTCATGTGTTTATCTGCAGGGATAACAGGCCTGGGGCTTGTTGGGGTGCCCGTGCCCTCACCTGCCAGCCCCTGGTCAGTCCCCAACCAAGTGGCACATCCTGAGCGCCAGCCCCGTGATTGATGCACTTGGCCGAGAACTTCCCTCCTGCCCGCTCAGGAAACAGGAGGGCTGGGGAGATAGCGCTCGCCTTTCTTTCACAGTCCCTGCTTCCGAACTCTAATCACCTTCTGCTGTGGGAAAAGAGATGAGATGCTGCCTAAAAAACAGATCATTGTCCGCCTCCTAGATTAATGCAGAGAAAGCAGTATTGTCTGCTGAATGGATAAACCTTCCTCCTGTCACTCAAAACCTAAATTCAACGCTACTTCATTTCTAAGAGGCTTATCTTCCTTGAATAGACCCTTGCAGCTCAAGTAAGAGGCGATGTAATGAAGCGTGTTTTTTTCTTAAGTGAGAAACCTGCTGCAAAGAAGGGGTGAAGCCTGTGCAGCTGTTCTAAAGGGCCTTTGCAGACTCTCGAAATACTTGTCATTTATCTGGTCTTGCATGACAGCAAATGAGAGAAGATCAAGTTCAAAATCTGCCGGTGCGGCTTTCAGGGCTTCTTCATCTGTTAATTAAATAATGGTTGTTAGCACACAATGCCCTGCGATAAGGGCGGATATGATGCTGAGATGGAAATATGGGTTTGGGGGTTATGAATAAGCAGATGGTCCCCAGGAATTTTCCTGGTTTGACCCTCCCAGCGATGCCTCGGTATGTGGCTGGAGGAACCGGCAGCGAAACAGGTGGCATCAGGCGGATAAATAAATTCATAGAAGCATGCTGAAATCATTGTAGAATATACCCCTTTTATGCAGGGTAGCAATTAATTCAGTGATTTCCCACAAACCAGCCTTTTTTTTGGAAAATCACACACGCCACCATTGCCACAAATAATGACCTGTTTACTTTGCTTTCCTGGAGCCTGCTGCAATAAAGACTTAACTTATACTTTTAATGTATTTTGAGAAATGTATGCTCTAAATTAAGATTGGTTGCTAAACATCAGAGGTCCAAATCCTGAGGTGTTTACTCAACTTCTGCTCAGTCAAAACTTACATTGATATGAAAGGGCAGCTCTGAGGATTGCTGAGATGGGATGCAAGACCTGCCTCAGGATAACTGCAGGTGATGCAGGAATTTGTTGTGGATGTAAGAGATTAGTTCTTCTTTTTATGGCTAACATATTTCATTTTCTAGACATTTGCAGTCAGATTTTACCTAGAAGTACTGATCTTGTAAATACATCTTTCTTTCGTCACCAATAGCATGATCATGTTGACTGTGGCCATCCAGTTTGTGCCTCTGTAGTTAGGGCAATGTCCTGAAAAGTCCATCCTTGGCTCTTTTGGAGATGTTGAGGTGTATGTGGGTTTGCCTCAGCTGTGACCATGTACAAATTACATGAAATTCTTTTTCCTTGAGTTGCTGGCTTTCTTCCCAGGGTTATGATGGTGGGACAAGGGAGGAGACCCAACATGGTGCATGCAGTGGGGGGCAGTGCATGGTCTGCTCATGCCAGAGCTAAATGTGGCCAAAGACATGTCCTATCTGGCTTGGACAGGGAAATAAAAAGCTTGAGCAAGTACTTGAGGAGATTGGCCATCTGCAGGTTGGTAGTCAGCTTGGGGAGATTTGGCAGGTCCCTGTGCTAAGGAAGAGTGTAAAGGACAAATGAGACACCTGTTGGATGGTGATTTAAAGGGGTTTTTGAGCAGCATGTAGAAAAACACAAAGTCTGGAGTGCAGACCCCTATCATGGGATGGAGCGTTTCTAATGCTGAAATGGGTACCTGAGGTCTCGCAGGGCAGTCTGTGTCCCCAGGTTGGGTCCCTGGCACAGCATGGCCTGGGCCAATGTGGAGAACAAGAAAGCCAAGGAGAAGGGGGGAGTGGCTGGGAAAAACATGGAATGTATAATAAATAAGTTCACACAACAAATCTACATTAAAGAAAACATTATGCTTGTGACAGAAAACAATAAAAGTAAGGAAATTTGCAGTTAATGGTAAAACATACCATATGTCCACAAATGCGTAGGCACACCAGGGCATCCCCATAACTGCTTGCTTGATGTCAAGGTGTTGAAGAACAGATGGTAGATTTCACCACAAATTACATATTTTCAGGCTGCTGCTATGTATTTTTGTCCTTCATTGTCGTTTTCATCATGCCAGTGTGTCTTCACTGACCTGTTCCCACCATGTGTTGAGGTTAATGTTTGTGAGATGGGGATGACCTGCAGTTCTGGTTGGCAAAGGTTGTTTTTCAGGTACCTTGGAGTGGGGAAGCCTTGCTGATGAGCAATACTGCCCTGAGCAGATTAGTCAATGCTATTGCTAAATGTGCCGTAACCCTAAAATACGGTACCTGGTCCGGCGAAGAAAATGTTGTCAGCACAAATCATAGGTTATTCCTCAAGCCCTACATCCTGAGAAGCTCTTGACAAATATAATGCTATATTTCCTGGATTAATAGGCATCGATAGCCAAATTCCCTGGCCTATGGAAAATTAACAAATGCTTTCATCTCTACTTTCATTACAGGAATTATTTATGGGGATGTTTTGGTAGTAGGTGCTGTTTCTGTTAACTGTTTAGGGAGCCGTCTGGAGGCTTCGTGTCTGCAGATACTGACCTTTTGCAGATTTTTTTCCCCTTAGCTGATGTCTTCGTCAGTAAGGAGACACCTGCATCCGTGCAACTCCGCTGAGCAGAGCGACACAGCACTTCAGTATTTCCCCTTCTTCACCAGCTGGATAGTACCCCTGATACAAAACCTGAGAAATGTGCCAAAAGCTTTCAAAGTTCAGGCCAGAGGTGTTTGTGCAAGATAAAAATGGGACAATATAGCATCCCTGTACAACTCATCCGTTTACACATGACACTCGCTTTGCGGTCTGTGATTAGCTTGTTAGTAAGGAGGCAGGAAGAAGTGCAATCAAGTTTTTATGATTCATCATTTCTGTTCCCTGTTTGGGAGACAATGTCAGTGCTCTTTGCCAATCATAGAAGGTAGCTCTTGAGTGCCTTAGGGAGATGCTTTTTTTAAAGATGCTCTCTGTATTTCTGAAGGCTGAGCCACATTTCTAAATAATAGGGAAGTCCTGGAGTTTGTTTTGTGTTGTGTGGGTTTGTTTTTTTTTTTTTTTTTAATTGTATCTGCTAACAATGCTTTTATGTTTGCACGTATGCTGAAAGAAAACATGCTTCCAGTTTGTCTGTAATCCTGTTTTCACTGAGAAGTGTTTGTGCAGAAATAAATTAGAGATGGTACCTGGAATATTTTCTGCAATACAAAAGGCAAATGTAAGTTTTATTAAGTTGAAAAGGATACATTCTCTTCTCCTGACCTTGATTTTTTTAGCTATATTCTCTATACCCCTGCTTTAGAAGTATTATTCTTCATCCCATCCAATTACCATTTCTATCAGCTCTTCTGAAAGATTATGCTTTTTGGGTGTTCTTCTGTAGATGTCTTTCCAGTGGCTTCACTTGATGAATGTGACAAGTTTTGTGTTTTCTCCCTCCCCTCATTGAATTGAAAAGTTTTTTGATAAATACAGGCCAATAAGTGCCCAAAGGCAGTGTTTCAATGGCTGCTAAATCTTTCAAGGTTAGGACTTAACCTCAGTTCTCCCTAATTCAACTGCAACCTTCAGTCTGGAGCCAATCAAGAATATCAGATGATACTTAAACAATGAAGGATTTCTGATATTCAGGTACAGCCTCTGTTCAATAGGATTGCAAATTCTTTGTGTGAAGAAAGTCGGTTTTGCTCTAAAGTACTGTCACAAAAAGTGAAATTACCATTTGCTTGGAATGATGCCATTCATCATTGTCAGAATACTAAGCATTGTAAGTAGCTAGGCCTCTCCAAATTAATGCCTTGTTTTGCATCGGCTAAATTTCCCAAATCCTCGAGGATGGGTCATACAAAACTCATCTCACCATTTTAATTTATCAATCCAATATGAGTGTGGTGAAAGGGAGCTTCATTCGGTCTTAGCTCTTTTATTTACAGTCTAATTCTAAAAGAAAAGGAAATAAGATATGAAAATAAGTTGGAAAATAAGATAAATCTCTCAGTGAAATCACAAGATCTACTCAGTCCTGTAGCAAACCCTCTATAATTCATTTGTAGGTCAGCTCAAGGGATTAGCCATGACGTATTTGGAAATTCATTTATTTTTATTTTATTTTGCTGTTTCTTATGCATAAGGGTAATGCTGTCCCCAAGGCTTTTCAGGTAGCCCTCAAATCTTGACAACATTTGCTGTCTCTAAGGCCTAAGCCAAAATTAATTTTCAAATAAACAGCATAAAAATGTATGGAGTTGTATAAATTTGAATACAAAATGCATTTGTTTTGCTTGCTTCCATACATACATACATACTGTTGGCTCAGCCAAAAATCATAATATGACATTGAAATTAACGGCCATATGTACATCATGAAAGTCAAAAAAGTTTCTTAGTTTATTAGAAACACCACAGCGTGGGTTTTTTCCCCCACTTGCTCCTTGATATGCTCTGCAAGATGTGTGCTTGGAAAGAAATACATGTTAATTGTGTTTCTCTCTCTGAGTGCCTTACGAATCTGTATCTGCTCCTGGACCACTTGCTGGGTTCTGCATCCCGCTCAGGATTTTGATGGGTGTGACATCTTGAGAAGCACTGAGATGTTTTCAGTGAAAGTAAAATTAAAAGTGACTTGATATCTCTTGTAATTTATTTTATCAGGCACAAGCGGGGAAACACTGAAAGTGAGAACGGCACTTAGCCTGCAGCAGCCATGCAGGCTGGAAAGTGCCTCCGGTCCTGCAGCGAGTGGAGAATTGGACCGGAGGGCTAGAAATAATGCTGCGAAGCAAAATCCCTAATTCTGGACTAAACCAAAACAAACGAACCCCAACCAGAACCCCATGCTGGGGGATCATAGAGAAACAAGGCAAACATTTTTGTCTATGTTTAGATATGATATGGAGTGTACTCTTCCCTTGGGTTGCTGGTGGCTCCGGTGAATCCTGGGAGGTGCCAGGACCTGCTGCTGCCCCAGGAGCCTGCGACACCTGCAGGATCAGCCCCACAGCAGCTAAAAATAACTCCTCCATGCTCTTAAATTAAAACAATGCCTCTTTTTGGCATAGTTTTTGAAACCTCATTCCACAAGGGGGCTGCAGGCACGCTGGAAATTTAGTGGTTGTCAGGCTGGGAAGTACCTGGGAGAAAGGATGCCCAATCCCTTGCAGAGATGCCTGAGTGTGGGCCAAACCTGGAGGGAAACGGTCCCTGAAGTCAGAGCAGTGCCTGTGCATGGCTTTTTGTGAAAATGTGACAAGTGGCTTTTTGGTAAGGTTAGCTATGCCATCAGCTGGGGATGGTGGAAAGGAGGAGGAAAAGCCTGGAGAGGTCGGTTGGAATGTAGAGCTGCATCATGCTCATGTTGCTCCCACCCCAAAGGTTCTCAAGACTAATAGCGTTAGCTGAAATATCCTTTCACCTGTGGTTAATTAACAGAACTATGGCTGTGTAAGATCTCACTGGTGTATTGCCTGGAACTCTGTATCTCGAGCAGTATCAGCTGACCAATAAATAGTTAGTTAATTATTAATTAGCTAAAGATTATGTTTGGAAGGGTAGATCACCTTGAAATGTTGCTTTCTATTATCCTTTCCCAGCCAAGCAATGAAAGATTTCAATTTAATGTGACATGAGAAACGACAAACAAGTGTTTTTTAGGGTTTGGCAGGTGAGGAAGCGGGGCTCTGCTGGGGTGCTGCAAGGGGCTGGTTTTACACCATGCCCAGCTGGAGCCAGGTGTCAGCCTTGCAATGCTCTCCTGGCTGGCATGTTTGGGATATGTATAGATACTCTCTTTAGCAAATAATTTATATCCTGGATCAGCCTGGAGTAATTTCAGCACTGAATGATCTTGCACCTTTTAATATTTCTAGTGCTTTTCTTTCCAGCAATATTAGCTCATCCTGCTATGCACAGTACAGAACCTTCTGTCCCAAAAGACTGCAAAGTGCTTTATGGACTATTTTCCAATTTTATTTAACCCTCCACTGAAACGCTGTTACGATGGACTTTGGGTGAAACACACATGGACGCCCCCTCACCGTCTCCTCTCACTGTGTCCCTGCACGCTGGCTATAGGGACTGTTGCAGCAGGCAGGTGTCTTGGGGAACACTGCCCTTTCCCAGACAGGAGCATGTCCTTGATGTGGATGGTGCGGCTGAGACCTTCCCACCTGGCTGTGCCTGGCTACTGGTTGCAGGCATGATTTTGCCCTCCAGGCTAAGTGAAAAAGCTGAGGATAGTTGCTAAATGAATGTTCTTGTTGTTCCCATCCACCATGTGAGCAAGCTGCCCTATAGCCCCGGTTGAGGGTTGACTGGGGAGCAGCTCTGGTCTCTGTCTCTGCACTAGGCTTGGCCTTGGCTGGATCTGGAGAATCTCCTTCAGCTTTTGGTCTCCTTCCAGATCTCCCTGGCTTAGCTCACCCTCCATTACTTGGCAGATTTTGCTAACTGAGTTGCAACAAATGCAAGTTGAGGATTGCTCACCTGATGCCCAGAGCCCAGCCCTGGGGAATTAGAGGTGGGAAGGGGAGAGTGGTCAGCAGTGGATCTGCACCAGTGTGTTGTCTGGGAGCTGCTCTTAGCAGCCCAAATCTGCTTTCATGGTTGCAGATCAGAAAGAAGGAAAAGTGGAGGAAGAAAGATAGTTTTACTTGCAAGTAAAGGACATTTGACAAAATGCACTTTAAAGAGCATGGCAGTCAACATGAATGCTGCCATACAGCACATCTTAGAACTAGAAAATTGATTTAAAAATGAATAATCTCCCAAATATAAAAGATAAAAAGAAATCTGTTTTATATATATTTCTAAAAGGGAAAAATGCAGGTAGGGTCATTGAACCACATGCTATTGCTTATCATCCACTCTGTTTAGTGTGTCTTTTGAAATTCAACAAAAATTCACTGAAACTATTTTACAAGCTTGGAATCTCCTCAAGCAAAATCCCAGGAAAATGTAATGCCTTACTCATAATATACAGTATATACAAATTGATTTTTAATTAATTCCTAATTCGCATTTAAGACAGCACCTGTAGAGCTGCAGAATACAGTACTGCACTTGTGGATGTGTACATCATAGTCGCTGAAAATATGCTTTTGACATGTGAACTACTTGTCTTGCTGTACCGAAACTATGTCAAACCAGACACATCAATAATATGGTTAGCCCTGTAAGTGTCTTTCTATTGTGCTCATCACCCTATTATGGCAATTGCTTCTTAGGTGACTTTCATTTCTTGCCAAAGCGTAAAACACCCCATGATGCATGAAATGTGGGATTTGCATACCCATTTGAAGCATCGAATTCAAAAGTATGTTGGTGATTTGTTCCTCGAGGGCCTGTGTACGTAAATGCAGGGTTCTGCAATACTTGCCAGAGTGGCATGGAGGGGCAGCGTCAGTGCTGGATCCTGTGGAAGGTGGTGGAGAAACAGTGGATTTTGGTTTATCTTAGGATAAGGTGGTGCTTGGTTTCCCTGGCCATGCAAACAAAGGGGTGGGTAGCTGAGTGCTTGCAGCAGCATAAGCTCCCTGTTTTAGCTAACCAGGGCATATGGCTAAATTATAGTTATTCTTTCCCAGCTGCACTCCTAGAGAGCAAAACCCTTTTGCCTTCTCTCCCTGCCGAAGTGCCATTGGGGGGACAGGTAGCTGTGGCACCTGGCAGAGCCAACCCCTGTGTCCCTGTGCTGAGGCTGGCACTCCCCTGTGCTCCTGTTCTCCCCAGGCTAAGGCAGAAAGCCTCCTCGGTCAGCTTCAGTGAGGTGCATAATACTCTCTCCTTTTCTCCAGCTTCGCTAAAATCCTTTTATCCTGTGGTATTTATACTTCATACTGATAAAGGAAAAGGGGTTTATAGCCACATACCTATACTGTAAATAATTGCACAGGTTTTATGGCATCCAACCATGTCCCAGAAGTGAGAAAAGTTTCAGGGTTTTGGTTAAATCAATTTTTGGACTTCTACATGAAGTTTTCCGGAAACTATTCCTGTTTACACCAGACAAGGATCTGGCCCCCTTCTTTGCTTTCAGTTTGGCACTGCTGCTAAACTTGAGTTATTTGCTGTTTCTGCTAGGAAAGGGCTGGGGCGGGGGGGGGGGAGCAGGGTAAAGAAAGGCTATTTAGAGGAAAAACTCCAACTTTTACATTTATGAGAGTGATTTTAATAACTTTGAGTTACCCGTGCTAATCCTTTAACAGGAAGGCAGTTTGAGAACCGACCCAACCTCCTTTCCTTTCATTCGATCCCAAAACACCTGCAACTCTCAGCAGAGTAATCTATGAATCACTGTGTCTGTCGTCCACTTATTGTCTTGTCTAGTGCACTCCACAGTGGAACTAATCAACAGCCCTGAATGAAGCATTGCTCCTGAGCTGAATTCCTTAAAGCTCCTGAAGTATTCAGCAAGGAGGAGAAATCTTTTAGTATGATTTGCTCCACATTCCAAATTCATTTATAGAAAGAGAATAGATGATTAACAACGGGTCGAGAGACACAGATTTAGCACTGCTTTGCCCTGACCTGCCCCGAGTTACTCCTTCCACTTCCCAGGCTGCTCTAATAAGATGAGTTCAAGGAGTGGGATGGCAAAAGCTGCTTGAATCCCCTGCACCCAGCCGTCTTAATTTGGTTTATTGGCCTTAATGAACAAATCTGGTTCCTTAATCACAGGTGAACAGAAAAGGTCACTTGCCACTCTGACAAATGGGTTTACCCTGAGCTGTTTGTGTTGGGCTCACAGATAGTGCGTTTTCCCCCTTTTTCTCCCCTGCGATGAAATGCCAACGTCTCTGCGGCACCTCCTATTGTGGCCATTACCTGTGGTGTCTGGGCTGCCTGCCAAGGAGCACCCTTGGTAGCAACAAAGGCATAATCATTTCCAGTTGGAAAAGACTGAGCTGTAGTAATTTTCCCCTTTGAAAGCCGCAGCAGTGAAGGTCGGGTTAAACAGGCGCTCGTTTGGTCCTGGGATGGCGCAACGAGGATACGAAACTTTGTCATCTGTGGCAGCCATTTAGGGAGATTGTGAGGTCCCCAAAGATGTTCTTCACCCCCATTGAGCAGCGTCCAGCTGCCCTTGGTGTTGGGGTGGCCAGGGGGATGTTTGCAGTTTGCAGATGTCACTCTTTTGGCTAGGTATAGATGGTAAATGCTAATGAAATGGGTGCAAAAGGAATGATTAATGTTTCCTAAATAAAAAGCTGGTCTGCAGAAAGGTTCAGAAGAGTAAGAGGTGTAAAAGGTGCTGCACGTTCTTGCTCTGTTAGCCAGGATGGTGCCGCTGCTGCAGCAGCGAGCAAACACAACAGCTTATTACAAAGGACACCCTGCATCTCCCAGGACTGGCCGTGCCGGGCAGCAGCATGCTTTGAGGACATGTTGCGGGCCCTTTCTCAACCAGTACAAACTTTGGGCTCACTGACACTTGCTGTTGACTTTGGTAGTAAACTGTAGCAATAAAGTCAAGTCTCCATCCAGATGTACCTACTGGAAAAAGCCAGCTGAGCAGTCTCACACAAACCCTGGTTAGTGGCTTACTCCAGGAAATCCTTTTGCAGCTGGTACAAAAGGGAAACCGTTTCAGAAAGCAGTTAAAGAGCTGTAAAGGTACTTGCAGCAAAATCATAGTTTCTCTCAGGTAGGACTGAAAATGTCTTGATGTATGTAGAAAACAGAAAGCACTTAGAGTGTGTTCATGGTGATGCGTGTTTATCACCATGCATGAGTTTTTTGGACATGTGGGCTGTGGAAAATAAAAACCTTTGAGAAACAGCCTGGGCAGATTTGCAGAAGTACCGCCCATGCGGAGCGGCGTTCAACATCAGCTGAAGATGAAGCTCTTTGCTGGGCCCTGGGTGCTCAGCGACAGCCTGACTGGCAGCCTTCTTGGGTCACATAAAAAATAAGTTGGGTCAAACCCCAGATGTGCTAACTGGGTGTTGAGATGCACTGATTTTCACTTTGCTGGAAAAAATGATGTCTCTCTTACTTCACACTTCTGTTTTGAAACAAAAAGCGAGGTGGGAGTTTGTCCAAAACAGAGCTTTCCAATTTTATCTGGCATTTAAATTCTGCTGTGTTAGAGCTTTATCTTTTTGACAATTACTCAGTCTTGCAGGAACGTACTTGGACATGGAGAAATGCAGTGGACAGGTGACTGGCAGGAAGCAAGAGTGGCTGCTCCCACACAGATGCAGACAACTACATAAGTTTTGAGATCATCATTCCCATTCAGGTCTTTTCCTTTGATTCTTCAGATTATTTTTATGTCGGATGCAAATAAGAAACAAAGACAAATCTGTAAAATGATGAGTTGGAGTGTATTGGAGCAGGAAAATAAGCCTTTCACACCACTTCCCAGTTTGCTGTGAGAGGCAAAATCATTCACGACGGTGAATCATGGCAGCCAGAGCTGCTTGAAATTACTGCTTTCTGAAGTTAAATTGCTGCTGGCATGCATGGAATAAACAAAGATATTAGTTCCGTTCATTTAAAAGTCCAAGTTTTCTTTAGCTGTGATTTCATATGTGCTTTTGTAGGGCCAAGGGATGATCTTATTTTTTGACAGATAATATTTAAGAGCATCTCTGTGTTTTCTTTGGGTAGCTACATAATTTTCAAGAGAAAAACCCATTGGGGTGATGAATAAATGCACTCACTCGCATCTCCAATAACCAAAAATGGCAAGACGAGATATGAGTCGCATCTCTTCAACAACTAGAATTGCTGCTGGTGAAAGTGTCTCATTCTTCTCCTTGACATGAACGTGGATTTTGGAAAGAAATCTTCTCCTTCTGCCTCCTGGGTGAAGGCATTAATTCCTCCAAGTTTTTTCTGTAAGGATCACCTTAGCATGGACTTTCAGTCAGCTGGGTACCTGTGAGTTTTAGAGATATTAAAGCTACTGTACAGGAGCTGAATGTCACATCTCCATAACGTACTTTTTGGCATGTCTTATTCCTTCCTACGTGTTGGTGACAGGAGATAAGCCGTTTATTACAACAAAAATATAGCTCCTGAAATTCAGCTCTTTGGGCTGATGTGCGAGCAAGCTAGGTGGGAGCAAAGCTTTTGGAGCCCAGATTTAATAGCAAATAGGTGCTTCTCCAGCACAGCAGTTCCTGGCCTTCTGGCTCCTCCTGGTCATGTTGTTCCTTGGCATTTCATACCTCTCTCTGGCTGCCAGGGAGCAGAATCTGTTTCCTGCAACCCGAACAAAGTTTTCTTACTCTGCTCTACCAAATTTAGCCTGCATGTATACAGGCACATCTGATGAGACCTTCTGCTGTGATGCCTCCTCATGCCAAAGCTTTCAATTTCTTCTAGTTCAAACCATTAAGGTAGGATTTATCTGCTGTAGGTGTCTATGAGCATGCCCACCTCTGAGCAAATTGTTTAGATTTCCTTTGTACTTGACAGACAGCTTGTAGGATGTCATCTCACCTCAAAATGGACATCTAAAATGAGTCCCCTGAACTGTCCCTTCCAGCGCTCAGTTTTCTGCAGCCTGTGTAAAGCTGATGTGTATATTGCAAATATCCAGAATTAGCGGTGGTGGATCCCCGCGAAGGTTGTGTGCAGACAGCAGAGGGTGCTGGAGTTTTTTTCCTTTCAACGCACCTCCAAGGTTGCGGGATCATTATACCCGAAAATCAATTGGCTTTTATTCTGATTGCTGAACACACAGAAGCCAGGCAGGTATAGCAAGAGAGGAGGTACTGAACTTGAGTTAAATGGAAACTGTCACCTTCAAAAGTCGCATCTCTGCCAAAAACTCTGTATCTACCAAATAAGTAAATGAAAACAGAGATTATCCTGATAAAATTCAATAATTTTATTTTTCTAATTATTTTTTTAACTACAATTTTCCCTCTCTTAAAACATTTTTAGGAACTTTTTTTTCAGGAAATGGAAAACAAAAGCCTCTACAGCTCTTTATTTTAGAGAAGTCAGAATCCAGAAAATTTTGCTCTATCAGAAATACAACTTGCAGACATTATCAACCTCCAGCAAGTTGCCAATATAGACTTTTACAGGTCAGAGTAACAGTTTCATCAGCTGGCACTTCCCTGCCTTATAGCAGCATCTGGATCTATATAACTAGAGAGCTTCACCCAGGACCGTCAATCTCATGGGCCAGGGCTGGAGGAAGGGATCCCCTGTAAATGTCAGTAGTAAGACTTTCAAGAGCAGGATTTAAAAGAAACAAGGGTAGCAACCCAGGCTGCCAGGCTGTAAGACCAGAATAACTGCCTTAAGCTCAACAGAGCTTAAATGACTTACTGCAAAAGCTGAGCTTTCCACATCAGAACATGGACATGCTGGCTGTAGGTAGGATAAGTCTGGAATTCAGACTTGCTCCCCAGGTTCCATCCAGGCGTGCTATGGATGAGGAGCTTGGGGGCTGTGTCAGGTGTGCTGACACGCATACTGCAGGTGGTGGTGCCAAGGGCAGGGAATGGGAGCATGCGTAGGGCAACAGCCACTTCACCTTCCAGTTAATGCACCCTCACATCCACCAGTGTTTAAAAGCACAGATTTCACACCCACAGGTTACAAGTCCAACTGATGTCAGAGCCAGGATTAAAACTCAGGAGTGACTGGCTTCTAGCCTATTTCTTAATTTATTAAATCACAGAGTCTCTCTCTTGCTAACTCTCGCTGGTTACTGGGATTGCTTGGCAGCAGCAAGCCCAGGCTGATGTCTAATGCTGGCTCCGTTACCAAGTCTGCTTGGTTCCCAGCTCAAGGGCATCCAGTCAACAAATTTCTTATTTTTGGATTCTCCTGTTCTCCTGAGACCATTGCTATGAAGAATGACCTCCCTTACCTCATTCACCTTGTTTGCTGTTCCTGACCCAGATAGTGTTGTGACTATTGCATGAGTCAATCGTCCCATGGAGTAGTGGTCTCACTGTGATGTTTTCATTAGCATTTGAACCAGAGCAGTGGCTGGCATCTGCAGGACATTTCGGATGAACATACAAAAGTCTATATTTTACTCATGTTAAAACTATGACCAAGCTAACAAAAGTCAGGAAATCCAAATTGCAGATTGATAGGTTGTCCTTGGATTGCCCTGCCATGTCTAGGCATGGGATGGTGACACACCCGGGACTGAGCATTGCGGTCCATGGGCAAGCGCTTCTAATGCCTGGTCATGGTGTGATGTGCTGAGGATGGAAGAGCAGCTGCAAATATAGTTAGGACTTTTATGGGTTCATTTCTCTTCTTTTTAAGGTCAATCTATTCTATTCCAGCAGTTTTGTTTGGTTTGCAAAATGTAGTTTTGCAAAGATGCGTGGCTTCCTTGCATTGAAGTAGAACTCTTCTTTTTTGAATCTGAAACTTGGGGTGGTTTCTGCGCCTCTGAAAGGGTATATACACGGTTGCCTGTGGCAAATGGGTCCTTTTGCACAGCAACACACAGAAACCGCTTCCCAGTGAGAATGCTCTATTTCTCACTTGTCTTTTTCTATAGCCAACATCACTTCTCTGTTTTGATATTCTTTTTTTCCCCCTTTCTGTATGTGTTCACAAGTGAGAACCTTCTTTAGGAAATACGCTGTAGGAATCCAAAATCTTTCAGCTTGCCTGCAATACAAAAATTATGATGGGAGTCAAGTCACAGATTCTTATGCTAAACTATAGTTTTTATGAGTACTCGGAAACCCTTGTCTATGTTTCTTATTAGAACTGGTAAAATTATTCAGATCAAGTTAATTTTCATAACTTCCAAATTTCTGGTTCTGTTCCAAAATGTAATTCTTTAAAATGTTTTTGTATCTCCCATTACCCTTGTAAATGAGTAATTTTCATTTGCTTTTCTTTTGGCAGAGTGTGGCACATGCAACATTCACTGTTTATAGCTTTTGCTGAGTGGGCTGTGACCCAGTTTTAGGGTGGAACAGCTCGACAATTTGATGCGAAAAAGAATGACATTTAAATATAGGATTGGATTTTGCAACCCGATAAGCAGCAATCGCAACTTAGTAGTCCACAGACCTTGCAAGCTCTCCTCTGGGCACACCATCGGTCCCGGTGGCTTGGCACTATCTCTCCGGGCGGCTGGGAGTTACAATTGCCCTGCAACTTCCTCCTTGCGAGGAGAGGATGGGAATTTGCTGAAGGCTTTTATCAGCAATATGCATCTGCCCCCATTCTCACTCAGCAGCTCTCGCCAACGAGTGGGAAAAGTCGGGCCAATGCCTAATCTGCTCCCAGCTTGCTTCCTGCTGCTGTGCCCCAGGGATGGAGGAAGCAGACAAGTGGCCCTGTGTGCTCTCTCTTTGCCAGGCCCAAAAGTTCAAGAGGCTCAGGGAGACAGAAGAGAGATTCTTGCTCTGTTTTGTAAGGGATATTGCATGTTTAATGCTGGAATATAGTCAAAGTCTGTAAAGATGAGTTATATGGGACAAAACTTGGATGAACCTTATCATGTCAAGCTCTTTGGATGCCTGCTGATTGGATTTTGGTCTGAACAGAGCCATTTGCTCTGTACAATCTGATGCAATATTAATGTGCCATCTGAAGAATCTTCCAGTTAAGTGAGGTGTCATGTCAAGGTTTCATTTTGTACTTTTGCTCCATCTACAGTTTGAGTGTACCTGGGGCCACCACTTGATTTAGTTCTTTGCAGTTCAAAAAGCTTTTGCATAAAGTTTCTCCGGTGTATACAAAAGTTATTTCTGATGAAGTGTAGGGTGGAAGGGACATCTCCACTCCTGGTGTATGTAATTTCAGTAAGTTTGGTAGAAGCTACTGGATATGAAAAACCCATATATGAGGCCAGACAGTGAGAGCACAGGGAGTGCGTGGGGTCTGAGCAATCTCCCACAGTTCACTGGAAGCCACCAGCAAATGCAGAGCAGAAGCTGTGCTGTTGCAAAGCACCGTGAGCCCTCCAGACATGGACAAAGGCTGCCTTTTCACTAGTGATCTGCAGCCCTTGGTGCAACAGGGTCTTGATCCCCACGTAAAGCCATAAGGTGTGACTCTGGTCTAAACAGTAGGAACATAGCTGGTCTCTTTTGCCCTTGCTGGTATATGAATGGGAGAAGACACTGCTCAAGCCAGAAAAGCAAGTGTCTGCACACAAGTCTCATGTTTGTTCAGAACTGTAGACCTTTGTTTCTCTGTTTAAATAAACTCTTTTTTTTTTTTTTTCCCCCAAAGCAATGTCATTGGCGAACTCTTGCTCCCATTTGAATCACAGGAGTTTTGTCATGGACTTTTATGGTACCAGGATTTCACTCAATGTGGTTTTTTAGCACCTGAGCTTAGGTACATTTCAGGAGAACGCAGCTGTGATTAGCCCAGCCTTTCTGTGTTGTATCAAGGTCTGGAGTTAACAGGGCAGTTGCAAAGCGTGGCACGTAATGCATTTTTGCATTAAATACACCCACATTATCTTACATCCCAAGCAGCCCAGATTGTCAGTAGACAATTATGGGTTTTGCTGGGTTTATTTTGATTGGCCTGCTCTCAGTTTTCCATAGTGGTACTCTATTTGTAAAAACAGATCATTAATGATAACAACAGATGGCATGTGTCTGAAATATGGGGTGGACGAGGGAGTTAGTTTTTCTTCCTTTTTTTTTTTTTCCTGAGTGTCTGCACTTTGACAGCACGTTTGCCAGGCTGTCACTTGGTTGAGAGATCCCCAAGATTAGGACCTCATTGTGTGAATGTTTTCACAGCACTTGTTGCTGTAAAGAATCTTCACACTTTGGTGGATGAAATCTGGACTCCTAGACACAAACTGTTAAGAAGCAATCATAACAATTAGCTAATGTGTCAACAATTAGCACTTTCCATCAACCGGCATTGAGTGGAACCTTCTTCTTATCCATACGCAGACAAAAATGCAATGATGTAGTAAAGAAAAGCAGTGAAGTTGGCTGCACTCGTCCCTTGCCGTAGCCAGCAAACCCCCATGGGTATTGTTTACAATGATTATTCTTCCATTATGATGTTATTGCACAGGTCAGGGGTGGTAGCTAGACTGAAAATAAGCTCTTTTTTTTTTTTCTTTCCTTTTTTTTTTTTCCCCCCTTAAACTTGGCTGCTTTTATAAAAGTACAACAGAAACAACTGCTGTGAAAAGGTCAGCCAGTAACAGTACTTTAGTGTTTAACTGGTAAATATTTCAAAATAGTATTTCTAATATTTTACCATTTGGAAGTTTTTCAATGCATCTCCAGTCCAGCGTGACTCAATCAATGTAAGATTTCCATGGTCACCACTGGGAATTCTTTACAATGGGTACATTATAGTCTGTTACTGTATCTACCACCAGTTGGTCAGAATTTGTTTTAATATCTTTTTATATGGTATATTACTGGCAGTAATATAAAAAGCACTGTTTTCTTAAGTATTTTACATATCTCCGTATGTAAGCACAGAAGAGAACTGAAGACAGTTCTTCTGACATGACCTTGTAGCCACTCTTACCTATACAGTAGCTTCTTAGAAGACAATGCATTTGACTGGAAAGATGATCAGAGCCTTCTCCAAGGAAATGTCTTTTGGGAATGTTTCCTGTAATGCATGGGGTCCATAACAGGCTACTGTGAGATGAACATAAAGTACTGCATCATCGTTGAGGGTTTCTTTGGTTAATTGTGAAGCTGAAGCCAAAGTGAAACCATCTTAAAAACAAGGAGTACAGTTTCTAAAAGTAACACGCTGCTTGACTGCAAGCCAAAGCAATTGATTTAAAACAGGGCATGACACTTAAGCGCAGCGTCATCTGGTACAGCACCCTGGTAGCTGCAGTTTGGACCATGTGTGTATGTTTAGGAATTATTTAACAGCTCAATAAAGAAGGCATTGCAGTAATCTGAATAAAAAGGTGGAGGTAAGGATGCAAATAGAAACAACAGTAATCAAAGCTTACTGATTTCTCTAAGTTCAATATGTGCTACTTTGCTGTAACAAGGGAAAATGATGACCCTGTGGTTTAGGGGCAGATGCACCCTCTCCCCAAATCTTCCCAAAGCTCCCTGAGACTTCATGCAAACCTAAGACCTCAATGTACCTCAGCTGCCTCCTTTCATCCCAGTTCTTCCCTGTCCCCTCTTTCCAGCCTGGGAAATTGTGATACTAAACAAATGTTTGAGATTTTTTGAGTGGCAGGGGGGTGGGGGAGTATAATTACACTAAGGATTATTAATATGGGAAATATGGTCAATAAATGTGAGAGGGGTTGAGTAATGCAGGAACATTCTTTACAAATTCTTTAGTAACGGAGTAGGCAGAGTGCCACAGACAAAGAAAATCCTCTGAATTGCAAGTGTGTTCTTATGGCTTTTGCCAAGACGATGACAAAACCCATTCTTTCTTCTTGCATTAGGACTCCTATTCAATGATACACTTAAGCATGTTCTTAAATTCCGTTGACATTTGAAAGCACTGTTGACTTTAATAGGACTTAAGCACCTGTTCATGGTTAATTGTGTACTTTCAGGACCTTTCTTGAAGAAAAAAAAAAAAGATGGATAGACTTAGGCATGTGCTTAAAGTTAAGCAGGTGCTTAAGTGCTTTGCAAAGCTGAGGCCTTAGAACAGAGTCTAATCCCCTCTAAAGTCAGAGGATAGATTTTCCCTGCAGTGTGCGTGGTGTAGAGGAGCAATTTGTTTAAGTGACAAAATGAAGTAATGAGAAACATCTGAAGGAATCTTTTTTCTTTTTTTCTTTTTTTTTTTTTTTTTTGCAACAGCACCCAACCATGGGTGCCAGCTGCTGACAACTGAATAATAAAATGAATTTACAACCAGACTAAATGGACTAAATCAAAACCTCTTCAAACATCGACACCTACGGGCACAGGTAATATCACTGGATAATTCTAATTGTACTCTGAAAAAAGCCCTTTTTCCACAGGTGTAACATTAGAGTCGCTCCTGGCCAGTGCAGGGCTTGAACCCCCCAAGTGAAGCAGTGATCCTGCTGGGACAGGCGACAGCCCTTGGGTAAAATGGGAGAGGAGAAATATGTTTTTTCTCTGAGAAAGGGCTGCTAGGCAGTGACTGATGGTTCAGAAATGACAAAGCCAGGGGTATTTTTCTGCCCCTTAGCCTGGAATTAGGCAACTAGGTTTTGGGTGGTGATGGCATTACAGTGCCTTGCTCTCCTTGAGAGCTGCATGGGATGCCTCTTCATCTTCACTCCCTGTCTAGGAAGAGAAGATGAGGCTTCAGCTCTCTTCCCTTGCCTTCTCTTGGTTCATATTATAAGTCCCTACATCAGGGAGTGTCTTGTTGGAAGGTGATATGTAATGTGGACACTCCACCACTATCCTCTTGGAGAAACTAGAAGAGATTGATTTAAACCTTTCTGTTTACTGTGAGCCTCAGCCATATTGTGCTGTGCAGGCAGGCTGGTGAACTGCAGCCTGGGCTGCAGAAAGTGTCGTGCTTTGGTAGGAAAGAGTTGGGGCTGACGCACATCTGAGGTGTTGGTCCTGCTCCATGGCAGGGTTGGACCTCGGAGATGCTGCAGAGGTGATGGTGGTGCGAATCTGAAAACACTGGTGCCCCAGGGATTGAGCAGGTTCTCCACCAGCACCCTAATGATGAGTCTTGCCATATTTGGTAGTTTTCTCAAAGCCCTATTTCCTTCAGTATTGTGATTAAGTGACAATGTTGTCTGTCATTAAAAAAAAAAGAAGTCGTTTTCAGCCTTTGTGTTAGCAGAGATAAGCTGGAAAATGTGAGCCTAAAACATTCCCAAATAAAAAGGCAAATAATTAGAATCCAGCATGCATTTGTAACAACAACAACAAAAACCCCAAACCAAAACAAAAAAAATAATAAAAAAATAAACTGTATTAGTCGCTGAGTGAATTTGAATGGTGAAAGTTAGCATCACTGCTTTGTTCATGGGAAGTGAGGGATTCCCAGTGCAGGTACCCTGCCCATGACTCTTTGTGATTTAACCCCTTCACCATGAAACTGTGATAAAGTTAAAGGCAGTTTAAGTGGTTCAGGGGGGATTATGGGGCTGTGGCTGGACGGATGGATTCCTCGCCTGGCTGTAAGGGTTTTTGGAGAGGATGTATGTATGTAAGCTGGACAGCAGTAGTTTCATCCTTTATCAGGAATCTGTTAAACAGAGTGAAGTATTTCACACAAGAGCTGCCAAATTCTGTCCACACTGTATTGCAGATTAATAGGAAAATAGAAAACATGAAAACTCTCAATTTTTCTTATTCAGCTTATTTACAAAATGAAACATGTTCATATTGGAGAACGGCAAGCAATCCTCACCACTGCAGAATGGAGAGCAAAAACAAGGAGAGCCAGGTGCTCCAAATAAGAAAATGTCAGGAAGGCTCTACGTCTCCGCCGAGCAGCCTGCGTTATAAATTGTGGCAATGCCACCGCTGTGACCTGGAGCCTGGGGGAAGAGAATAGTATAAAAATGATAAATCACAGCCAGAGTTCCAGATCTTAATCAGACAAAGAAAGCTGGTTCCATTATCAGACAGATTTATATAATCGCTTACTAATAACGCTGTGTCCTTCCTCTGGTTTCTTTTAGTAGATGTGGGGTAAGGCCCCACATAGCAATCCTGAGGTCACATCTGTCCTGACGTTGGAAGGGACTGGTGCTATTTCAGCCTGATATTCTGCGTCACACAGGCAATAGTTTCCTTGCATTAATACCTGCTCGGACTAGAGCAGCTCTCTTAAGAAAGCAGTGAATCCTGCTACTGGGTGAGCACAGCATCTGGGGAACTTTCCTAACAATTATTCTTGGTCGTATTCCTCATTGCAACATCTCCAGCTGCCAGTCACTGCTTTCATTACACAACCATTTACTTCAGCTCAAGAGAGATTTCCATGATCAGACCACAGTGATCTTTTTGCCCCTACTCTCTATGTAAGCTAAAGAAACTGTTCCCCATGCTTTTCACTACAAAGACACGCTTTCTGATCTGTTCATCTGAGCATTTTTATTGCTCTTCTTTTGAATCCTCTCTAATATTTCACACTCTTTCTTGAAGCAGAGATGCCAGACCTCGTGGCAGTTTTCCAGGAGCGTGTGTGTTGGTGTCACCACAGTGGCATCACCGCTGTGTCACAGGCAGGTCTGTCTGCTGCTGCTCTTCTCTCAGGGGAGCCCAGTTCCTCTGCTGCCCTGGTGTCTTCCCTACTCGCAGCACCTCAATTTTTGCATCTTCTCCATACTGTTCTGAATATTAGTCAGGTGTTTCTTCCTTATCATTGATTAAAAATTCTGACTGTGGTAATGCCAGAAAATGATTCTTACAGGAGTCCTGGGAAGTTATAGTTACTTGATGATGATTTTCTATTTGCAGTTGCATTTAAACTCATCTTTCAGTCATGTGTATTTTGTATCATTCTATTTGATTCCATTATCAGAAAAATATAATCATTTAATAGTAAAGCCTTCTCCATATCTCAGTCTCTAAAATGCCATCTAAAGATTTATACTGTAATATAAATTCATAACTATTATCCAACTAAATATTTTGAATAGTTTAAGTATATTATGTGACCAGAACTACCTTTGTCCAATAAACTTTTAATCATATAAATTTTTTTTCCATTTACTTTGATAGAAACTGTTATTTATAAATACATATCAATTAGCATTAACTATAAATATATTACTTTAATTCCTAAGGAAGAAACCTCTGTTAGTTAAGGAAATAACTGTAGTGTAATGTGCCTGCTCTGATATCAGGTTGATTTGTCTTTACCCGACTGCTCATTCTGGCCCATTGCAGACACCAGACCCAGGCTGAATTTCCTGCAGCCCTCTGAAATGGGCACTTTCTTCTTAGAAATCCACATTCACAATTCAGGGGATGTCTTTTTCAGCTGTCTTAAAACTCTAGTATGCCAATTGTTTGGATAAGTTAATATAAAAAACCTGGCTTTCATAGCTGCAGTTTAATTCCCTTCTGAGTTATTTTGAGATTGGGTCATCATGGAGTATATGTGCGATATGACATTCTTCCCCAAATATTTTGCAGAAGTATCTGTTTGAGCACTTCTTGCTTTTGTACCTTATTTTTCACAATTAACTAGTGCCATAATTCAGATCACTTTTGTTTCTACTGAACTTGAGTTTTTCTGGTGTCGTTATTTTCCTCTGGCAAATTTCGATAATTTATAGCTTCAAATTAACACTTATGACTGTTAGCTTCCCTCTTTTCTATTATATTTATATCAACTCCCACTTCCCCTCTAAGTGACACTGTTTTATAGGTTTTCTGTTGTTTTTTTTTTTTTTTTTTTTTAATTTTTGTGGAAACTTACTTTCTCAGCTCTAGGATAAAGCCTTGTAAACATCTTGTAAAACGTTAGCCAATCCCAAGTATCATTCCCATACTTCTATTTAATTTCTCTTTTTCCACTAAATGGTTTAATAATTGTTTTCAGCTTTGTAAAACCATCCCTTAGAGCAGTAAGTGTGTTAACTGGTGTGACTTTCATCCTTACACATAATGAACGTAGTTAATGTGATTTCATAAGAACTGGGTGTCAACACATTGCTGTAATCCAGGTCTCTCTATTTATCATTGCAGTGTGTGAATCCTAGTTGGAATTGTATTTTCCTGAACCCCCATGTTACTTTCTAAATAAATTCGGGATTCTCTGAACGCATATTTTAGAATCATGGAATCATAGAATGGTTTGGGTTGGAAGGGACCTTAAAGATCATCTAGTTCCAAGCCCCCAATGTAACTTTGTTGCTGTGCATGACATGTAGTCATGGTAAGATCATATTCTTCTACCAGCTCTGTATTTGTTTACACCAAACCACCACTACAGAAAGATTGGTATGTTGGGAGACCTGCCTGTACCATCCCCTTTTTCCTTGGGGGGAAGAAAACTGACGGGGGAGAAACTTGTGCCTCTGCGCTGTGAAGCATGCTGTCCAGACACCTGTACATAACGTGAAGTTAAATAGGGGAAATAATAGGGAAACCATTTCTGTTGTCATTTCCATTTGGATCATCCTCATCATCACATTTTAGGGTGACAGGTACAGAAATAATGTGTGAAAGTCTCTTTATACAGTGCACTTTGAAAGCTGCATCTGTGTTCAAGTAGTTGGTCTGAAACAGGCGTAAGATAAGGATTTGAACTATTTGTGGCTGTGTGTACAAGTGTACATCTATATCTACAGAAAATTAAATTATGCTTTAGTGCTAAATACATTTGAATGGACTGGGAAAGACTCTTGGGAAGATGCTGGGTCTTTTTGCTATGATATTTTCTGGTAATTAAACAGTTCTCTATTTTATAATAGTTAATGAAAATGAGAGTGGTTGGAAGGGTTATTTCTGTCTGTTACTATTAGATTCTCCAGATTTGCTGACCCTGAATAATTAAATGTTTTTGATCACTCCGTTTATATTGCCTAGAACTGAAGTAATTCTGATCCTTCAGCAAACTTGAAGCACAGCATGGAACATACTGAAAGGCGCCAAAAGATGAAACATTTCAGTTTTGTGGTTCACATCTGTCTGTCCTGAGACCAGGAGACCATTATAATACACTTAGAGCATTTAAAAGCTCCTCAAGGTTGAAAGCCCCGATTAGGGCAGTATCTGTTCATGTGTGGGAGTCCTGCCTGCGCCAAACCTGGGAGCAAGGAGCCCTCGGGTCCATTTTCTATGGGAAAAGATGTTAATAATGTTGGGTAGTGGGGGAAAAATAAGGGGAAAATGTAATCAAGGAAACCCTGATGCTGAAGTGAAAATAGCAAGGTACACATCCATCAGTTTGTTCTGTTTTTACAGAGAGTATAAAATATTTAAACTGAAGCCATTAATCATCCTGCTTCTCCGTTCTAATCCATGGGAACCACAGGAGGTCACCAAATATGCATTTAATTTAAAAGAATGCAAAATATTGGAGGGAAAAGTGGAGTAGTCTAAGAGCTAGAAATGATAAGAGCAAAAAAATTTCAAGCAAAAATTTTGCTAAAAATGAAAAAATTATTTTCATAATATTCTGTTGGAAAATCTTTACATTTTGGGCAGTAATTAAAAAGATATTTAGAATTAGTTAAAAAAAATACCTAAGATGGAAATTGGTTTTATCTCCTGATTTTGAACTTTTTTTTTTTTTTTTTTTTTAAGATACTGCTGGATAGGAGCATTCTCTATTTTGTTTGTTTTGATAAAATCCCAACATTGCTCATGGAAAGCATATGCTTCTCACAGAAGTCGTTGCCATGTTCACATTCCAGGTTTCCATCAGGTAGTTTTGATGGATGTTTTAAACCCCTCACAGGGCTGGGTTTTGTGCCCTGGGCTGATACTGCCCCCCCAGTTTCAATACCGAAAGGTGAGTGGGGAGTGAGAGGGGATGCCTTTCCCTACCTTCCCTGGACACTTTGGGTGTCGTTGTGGAGAGGAAAGCCAAGGACCCTGGCTAAGCTGCATCTCTATGATTTATCTGATGTTGTTTGTGTTTCCTGGAGTAAGCCTGGCTATTTATTAATTTATTTATTTACTGGTGCTGCAGTGGTGCCTGGAGCTAGAGCTGGGAGGAAAGACCTCAGAGCAGGGAGGCAAGGGATGGCAGAAGCAGACCAGCTGCCCAACCAAGGACTGGAAGGAGCAAATATTTCCATTACCCAGGGGCGGTATCCTACACGTGCTGTAAGTGCTAACGAGAGCCAGTGTGCAAAGCGAGAGCACAGAACGTTGCTGTGCCTTGTGCTGCCCAGGAACGCAGGGAGAGACAGCAACACGAGGCAGAACTATGGGTTTCCAAAACCTGCATTCAGCCTTGGCACAATACAGCCACTGTAGAAGAAGACATTAGGAACAAAAAATAAAGCTTGAAGCTTCAAGAACAGGCTGCCAGAATTATTAAGAAAAACATCAAAATGATGCCATTAAAAACAGATGGGGATTCTATAAAGTATTGAAAAGAAAATGTTTAATTATGAGCCTTATGCAAAACCCATCAAAGTTGGATTAATATTATAGTGCTGTTGCTGTAGAGGGTTTAAGTAGTCCATGGTGGAACATTAATCTTTCACTCCTTTAAAAATAATGTTTTCCTTTTGTTGATGACAAATTCCATCTCTTCACTGTTGAAATCATATATCCAGATTAATAGCATCTAACATAATGAAATCAAAAGGCACAGGTAATATGGATTAGTTTAGAAAACAACAACAATGAGGGAGAAAAAAAAGACCCAAGGGAAAAAAAACTTCACTGGATGAGTGCTTTTGCCAACATCACTGTATTTTTTCCTGTTGTTAAAAGATGAGGGGGTAGTCTCTGTTCATAGGTATTCTTGTCTGTCTGGGATATCATGTTGGAGCTGTATATCCATACTATTTCTAAAAGTGTGTCAAACAGAGGATGCTTTACAATTTTTGGGGTGGGGGAGTCTCGTCTGTCTTGAGTTTCTGTAAGATTGCCCACAGCTGTGCAATCTGAACATCTCTGGCAAGAGGCACTGCCCTGAATCTGCCTCTCCCAGCCTAGCTGGCTGGAACAGCTAGAAAGAGTTTTTGGGATTTTAGTTAATAAAAGTGTCTGAAGTGTGGAATTGCTGGTGCAGGGAGGGTTATTTTGGGAAAGCCAGGCTACAGGGCTGCTTCTCCCACCTCCCCTGGCTATGGCATCATGTGGTCCCCTTCATCGGTGAGGGCTTTGGGCTGCCCCAGCGGGTGCCCTGCCTGCACGGACCAGCTACTGCCTGGTGTTCCCCGTTGCTGCACGGATCTGTACTGCCTGTCTGTGCAGAGAGATTTGTACTCCAGGCCAGGAGTTTCAAAAAAATTTCCTTCTGTGTCAATCAGGTTGAGCATCAGAGGAGATAGCAAATATTTTCATGTGTCACGATGCTTTTGAGTTTCTCTCTGGTGGGGTCAGGCACAGGTGTGAGCCGCTGCTTTGGATGGGAGAAAAACCCAAAGCAAAGCCTTTTCCCTCCAGCCTCCATTGTCTTGGTGTCTGGACTTGGACATCTTGGGTAAATATGGCAAGGAGATTTTGTTCCCATGTTTTTTCTCATCACCTATTCTCTCTTCAGGGCCAGGTTGTGCATTAGCCCATGTGTTGGGATTCACTACCCCAGCCTTCCATCATATGTCTTTCCGATGTTTGCAGCCAACTCTGTGCATGAAGCTCTACCTGTGCTGTTAAGCAATCAGCTGTTTTATACAATGAACCATGGGGTCAAAAAACTGTATTGTGGATGCTGTATTCACTTAATACAACAGCAACAATTTCCTTCTTCCTTACCCCCCTGCTTTCCTCCAAGATATCTGCTATATTGAATCACCAGGTACACCAAAAGCAGGCTCTTACTTTAGCAAAAATATCAACATTGACTGCCAAGGTAGATTTAAGGTATTCATTACAAAATATTTTGTCCTGGGCTTTAAGAATAATGTACTTTCAGTACAAAGAAATGGTTATTCTGAACATTGGACATTTTTTTAGTTATTTACAATAGGTTTCAAGATTTAGAATTACCATGAAAGATTTACTTATATTGCAGTTCATGTAAAATTTAAAATCAATAAAGTAAATAAATTTAGCTTGTCTGCCTGAATCGATTTCCTCCTATGCTAACGCAGCCCTGTAATACTGTACTTTCTTATCTCCGATGTCATCCTCTAGTGATAGTTTCAGGGTTGCAATTCTGCTATGTTATCATGTCCTTTGCAACATAGTGTGCTTCTGAGTCACCCATGACTTCAATATTTCAAACCTGGGTTATGAATGCTGCCTCCCCCCAAACGGGGAGTCACTGGCTGCTGGGAGCCAGGGTCCCTCCGCCCCCCCCTCTGCTCTCACAGCCCGTGGGTGGGGGAGAGTGGAGGTGGCCCCTGGGTAAATGGAGAAAGGGAAATGTTGCTGCCAAAACAGGGTAGCTGGGCTCTGGCACTGCTGCGATATGCGTGCAAAAGAGCTGAGAGGTCCTTTGGCAGGGCATCCTCAATGGAAAGAGAAGAGGGATTATCCCTTCTTTTCCCCACTTTTCCCAAAGATGCCAATCTATGGCTTGGAAACAAATAGAGATTAATTTTTTTTTAAATTTTTTTAAAAAATAAATTTGTAGGATATAAATGGTGATGAAAAGCAAATGTGCTCATCCAGCTCATACCACAGTTGGTATATTCGTCAGCATGACAGAGGAGGCAATTGCAGTGTGCACTGAAAGAGGAGAGACACCTCGTGATGGTTTTTCATTGAGTTTGTCCTCTTTTTTTTTTTTTTTTAATAGAGATGCCTTGGTCAGAGGTACCTGGTAAGTGGTTGTAGATGAATCGCAACAGAGAACTGGCTTCTGAGCAGGATACAGGGCTGTGACAGCAGCCCATGGCGCATGTGTGGGTGATCTGGTTCCCAGAGATCCACAGCTGTTTTGGGGGGCACCTCTTATCTCCCACTTGGGGCAGCACCTTCCAGCAGGGCAATGGGAGCAGACTATGACTGTAATGAGGTTACATCAACCAACCTACAGTTCAAAAGTGCAGAATACAGGAAGGGTGGGCAAGCACAAGGGAAGCTTTGTGCAATGGTAGTGGGTTGCTGTATTTAATCTTTATTTCAGGACTTAAATGAAAATATTATCCAAAAATATAATTGAGGGATACTGGTATCCTTTGATGCAAAAATAAATCCTTTAGTTGTTCCCAGTCTGTAAAGTGAAATTGCATTCTTGATGTTTTCTGGATTTATGGCATGACTAGTAAAGGCTTTATTGCATTGACAGGTTTGGCGTTCTGATTAAAAAGGGATTATCTGTTGCTGAATGGAGGACAAGTTCAATGAGTTAAAGTTTGGTCTTGTTCTGCATTGAAACCACCCAAAACTTTGCAAGCAGGTTTGTAAAATTAAATTATGTGGCAATGACAGCATCCGCACCTGAGCACGGTTTTCAATTCAATCTGTCTCTCTGATTAGAAGTAACTAGAGGGTCATGGATTTCAGAGACCCTTAACTAAAAAAGTTATCAAAACTGGTACACCTTTGCAAGATGCCCTGGCATGAATGAAATGCCATGCTGAAGCAAAACACTTGGTCAGATATGTTGCAGCCAGCTCCAGGTTTAACCCTTTGCAGCCTCATTAATGTTCGCGGAAGCACAAATGATAATGTAAGCTGTGGACCTACCTTGTAATGCTGTCAAGAAGTTTGCCCAGCAGACTAGACACAGCCGCACCATTCAAAGGATTTGGAAGAAAATAATCCCTGCAGCAATAATAATCTAAAACTGATGAACTTTAAAAATATTGGATTTACTTATTAAAAAAGGAAACACATAAATACAAATGCTTTGATTCTGGATCTGGCAAAAGAGTAACTGTTTTTATAGCCAAGCAAACACTGTTCTTTTAAGGCAGTACTCAGGTTTCACGTGAAGTGAAATGTTCTTTTTTTATTACTTGCAAAAGAAAAGAAAATATCAACCCCATCTGTCAGTGTTGCTGTCAAGTTTAAGATGGAGCACCCTTCCGGAAGCTGTGAGGAAGATGTCTATAAAATGTTAGGCAGACTTTAAAGGAAAAAAAAATAATAGGGAGAACAGAAAACAGAAAAAGAGAGGGCACAGTGATATAATAATAATAATAATAATAATAATAATAATAATAATGGGGTAGGTCTCTTTCTGGTTTAAGTTAGGATAAATTCAAGTGAAACCATTAATGTTGTGTTGCATTTATACCAGTGCAGCAGCAAAAGATTTACGTATGTCCAAAGCTCATGAATTCGAGCAAATAAATACAAGCTATGTAATCAGTTTTATTTGTTTTCTGACTCATGTCTGGTGCATGGAGGCAAAGAGGCTCCAGTTAGAGGAGTAGAGTTGTCCTTGAGACTGGAGCTGATGGTAAACTTAGAGCATTAAGTTATATAAAGTTGCAGGATCACTGTTTCAGCTCTGTTGCTGCTGGCAGCCTTTGCAGGTGATTCTGAACGTGATGTTATTCTAGCCCAAATACAATTCATATATCGTGTTGGTCAGCCTTAGAGAAAACGAGATGTGCTGGATTGGGTATGTGCATTAATGACCAGGTTTTCCCAGATGCAGAGTTGTACAAGTCCGGAGGCTGTTTCTCACTAGAAAACTTGGCCAAGATGTAGGGAATTGGGCTAATTAAGAAGCTGTTAAACACAGCTCTGCAGTAACAGCAGCTGACTGGCACGTTGTCTGGAACAAGAGGCATACTGAGCCCGACTGTCACAAAGCTGAGAAAGGAAGAGCCTGTCATTTTATTAACTGCAAAATCGTGTTTGATTGTGTTAGCGAGGCTCTCCCAGAGCAATGCAGCCTAATTTCTGGGGAAGGCGGAGTGGCTGCCTGCAGGGGGAACACTGTGCTCTGAAGGTCAGCCTGGGCTTTCATTCTTTTCCCGTTTTTTTTTTTTTTGATAAACAGTTATGTTGTCAGAAATGAGCAGTGGTGGTTAGTATCCTAAGTACCTATGTATAGGCTTGAACAAGTGCTTAATTGTAAAACTACTAAGCATCAAGTCAAGAGACTTGCTGTCCCGTTCTGCACTGTTGAAAATCAGACTGCTTCTCCTGGTGCCGAGATAAGGGGAAAGAAAATGTCTTTAGTCACCCATTTAGAAATGGTTGAGAAATGCTAACCCAAACTTTTGAGATCTTTTTCCTTTCTATTTTGCCTTTCTAGTAAATAGATAAATAATTAATCCCACATAGTGTCATTTTTAATTCTATTATCTACTGATTTTTCACTGAGGACATAAGCTGTGTCCCTGTATGGGCTAATAGATTTATTTCTGCACCCAAGACATTGTGATGCAGGGAAAGCTCAGTCCACGCAAAGCAGAAATACTCAGGACCAGCCAGGAATATTTCTGAGCATATGTAATCAGCGGTGAGCTTGCAGACTTTATTTAAACCTTCAACTTTTCTGTGCTTAGATTGTCAAATATTTTAAGCCTTTCCAGCAAGTCATCCTTCCACTCCTCTTTTTAATTTTGTAGAATTTAATTTTAATGTGTGATCCTGTGCAGTTTGGGGTGCATTAATTAGGATGTGGGAATAACTGAAAACAGATAAAGGAATGGGTGATGCTGACAAGCTCCTATATTATTAACTTTGTCATATCAAGTATTTATACTGATCTAGCTGCTGGACTCCGGTATACACTTCTCCACCTTGAGTTATAGATGAGATTGAACTCGTGTCTGTGCTCATCTTTCTCAAGACGGAGAAAGAAGATGCTGGAGGAGGGACATGATGTCAAATGGGCAACCTTGGTTTGCAGAGATGCCTGGTTTCCTTGCACACGAACCCAGCTGTAAATGTCAAATACCACCAGTGTTTTACCCTCTGGGGCTCATCTGCACTGAACATCAAGAAATTGCAGTGAACAAAGTATTTGTGCAAACCGTGAAAATGTAAGGTAGGAGCTTAGCCCTGATTAATTTAATTGTGTACCTAGAAAGCTGTAAAGCTTCCCACAAAAAAAAATCTTCCCTCCTGGTGCAAAAGAGTATGAAAGCCTATATCCGTAGTGCAAGGAAAATATGAGAGGGCAGAGCAGGGGGTCATATGGATTTTAGGCAAGCTTGGCCCTTGTTTCCCTGTGGTTGGAGGAGACACAAAGGATGTCCCCATCCCTGCCACATGCTCCAGGAAGCAGGATGGAGGGTCTTAGTGATCGCTGTGGGCAAAATGGCAGGATTTATTTTCTGAACAGCAGTTTCTGCTCTTCAACACAGAGTTTGAGACAAGCAAATAGATTTAGAAGGGTTTTTTAGTTATTATTTTGGTCAATTTATTGGTCAGCTCCAGCTGCTGCCATTTCAGGTTGATCATGGCTGTTTTCTGTCCTCCCTTTTTACATGTGTCCTGTGTGATCCCGGTTACGAGTGCATCCCTCAGTGCCACCAAGCTCTTCTTGGGCTGAGGGGCCGGAGCTTAGGTATTTTGCATGGCCCCGGCGTGCGTTTTTCTGCACTATCTCCAAAATCAGCCCTGCGCCGCCTCCTCCTCCTCGTTTATCAGCCAGAGCACACAGACAGATAACATCCTCGTGACGTGGCCCTGACCTTTGTCAACCTTTGTTAAGGCTCCATCTGAAGTCCGGCCGAGTGTTTGTAAACAGGATGTAATTAAGGCTGGGAACTGACAGCGCCTGATGGGAGGACAATGCGGAGCTGGCGGGACCCAGGCTGTCAGATGTCCACCCGCATTGTGCAGCCGGTGCCGTCGCGGTAATTGGTGTCCTCTGGCCGAAGGAAGTGCACTCAACTCGGATTAATCTGCCGCGGTGCGGAGGCCATCCCCGCGAGTGCAAGTGTTTCCTCCGATAAACCCCTCCGGCCCCTCGGAGCGGGGCGGAGGGTGCCGGGAGAAAGCTGTGAAAGTCGAGACCGCGGTGACAGGTGCCCACCGAAAACTGGGAACAGGAAAGGTGTGGGGGGAGAAAAACCGGCAAAGACAAGGCGTCTTCACAGCTTGGCTGGGCGAGTGGGAGAGGTTCTGGGCTTATCACATTTCGGGGCAGCTGGAGTGAGTGCAGGAAGATGAGCATGCAGAAGGCCTGCAGATAAGCACCGTCCGTGGGACAGGGCTGGCTGGGGGCTGCAGCAGCAGGCGCCCACGGCAGGGTTAAAGCAACAGTTTAGTCCCAGATTTGGCCCTGGACAAAGTTTAAAAGTCATATAAATATAAATATACATACATATATATTTATATGCACAAGTATAAAGTGTATATATATGCACATACATGTACACATGCACACATATATTTCAAAACTAAGACTCATAATTGAAGCAAAAAATGTTTTCCTGGGGTTTTTGTTTATTTATTTATTTAATATCCTGATCAGGTTTTATGGCTCATTTTGTAGCCCTAAACTGGTGCATAAGTAACTGAGTAGAATTGACAGAGAGCAAGACTGAAACCAAGTATCCCATTTTGTTTGTCCACTGCTTGTTCACAGATGAGGAAGAAGTTTGTCTTTAAAATCTTTTTATTTTCCATTACCTAAACCAAACAAGTATGTTTCAAAGTATATTCCTTTTATTTTTGTTTTTTACAGACTGACAGATGTCTGTCCATGTTAACCTTAAAGTTAGGTAAATATTCATGGGTGCACATCGATTTTAAAAAGTGTATAACATTCTTACTTTTTTGGCATACATGTGCCTAAAAATGTTATGGTGTGTTTTTCTTGTAGGTTTTAAATTATATCATCAGCTTAAGGATTGTACTGATCACACTAATACTTCAGGTTTATTCACTTAGAGTTTAATGCAACACACTGGATTCCATATTCATTAGGAATTTCAAAACTGGCATTTTTATGTGAGAAATAAAGAGGTGCCCATGAACGTGAATCAGTGAATATATGAAAAGCCATATGACAACGTCTGTCTTAAATATATAGAGCAGATGCTTTGGAAATTCAAATAACACAATGGCAGTTTCCCAAGATAACATCCTTCACAGCACAGACCATTCATTGAACATTTTAAACCCTGTACTTCAGGGCTGGAGGAGCCAGATCACCCTGCTATTGAAATCAATAGTCAAATTCTTGTTCTACTTTTCTCCAAGGAGAGGTGAGCAATAGGAAGGGGATTCCTGATACCCCCAGCCCAAGAGCTCTGCTGTGTTGGAAGGAAGATGAGAAGGTGGCCACTCTATTGGGAGTGGCTGTACGTCCAAATGACAATGACATTTAGGGGAACTAAGAGAAGAAAGGGTTCCAGTAACTTTTTCCCATATTTTTTGTGTCTGCCCAAGAAGGAAGCCTTAAAAATAAAAGAAGCACTAACCAAAAATCCACCTGTTCCCAGGGGAGAGAAGTGATTCCCAGCAGTCTACAAAGAGACTAAAAAAAATTATATATATTTCTGTATGTGTGTATGTAAGAAAAACGAATGAATATTTTTTTTCCTCAATATGAGAAGAAAACCAGAAAAATATTCTTTGGCAGCCTTGAGACTCATAGTTTACTCAGCTCAGAAATATGTCTCAAAGTTCAAATCAAAGTTGACCAATACTCCAAAGCTGCTTATAGCTGCAGATAGCGACGTTTGTTTCCAGATGTTAATGGGAATAAGGTAGAAAAGAACAATAATGCCTGGAGCCCGTTGAATGGAAATGCCTTTTTTCCTATATTAGATCGTACATAGTTGTCAGACATCCATATCCCAGCGCTAGTAAGACAGGCAGGGAGCGCGGCGGTGTTAGAAGGTTTGCCAGGTTTGGTTTTATGTACATGTGTGTCTCATCTGCAGAGTGCAATATGAAGCAGAGCCCTTCACTCAACAGGAGCAAATAAATACAAGAAAGCAAAGGGCTAAGTACAATGCCTTTGGGAGTGGAATAGGGCAGGAGAGAAAGAGATGAGGGACGAAAGCCACTGAGAGATGCAAACTGGCTCATGGCTAGAGAGGTGAGGCAAACCAGGGCAAAACGGTTCCACTTAACCTGCCTAACCCGCTCAACTAAATTAACCATTACTGCAACATATAGTGGGGTTTCCCTTAAAGACAACTGTCATTAGATTAAAGAGTTAAAGACAGAAAGCTCTGGAAGAATTAACTTATTGGATATTTTTTTGGTATGTAAATACAACCACCAACGGAAAAGGAACACAATACCCAATGCGGTGAATATAAGGGGGTTTTTTTTTGGGGGGGGGGGGTGGTCTGGGGGTATTTTATGTGTAGGTAAATAATTTTCTTTTAAAATGAAATTCTGTTTGACTGCATGAAATATGAACAGTAATTAAATGCACAGTCTGTGGGCCTTCCATACTTTAAAGCTCTTTCTTAAAAAAAATCCAACACAACTGCTCACCTCAGACAGGCCAATTACCCAAGAATGATGGAGTCAAGAGGAAAGTAGCTAAATTTCTTTACTTGAATGATCACAACCACAAGCCAGTGATTAGTCCCTGCAGCACCAGCGGGGATGTGGTGGGGACACTCACATTGGAAGACTTCAAATAGTCATTTCCTTGGTTAAAATAAAATCTGACTGCACTAAATAGACAGTTTTTAATCTCAATTGGACATCTGAAGATTTCTCAAGCTGTTGTTGGCTGCGGCAGAAACAAATTTTTCTGCTTTGTTGATTAAACCAGTGGTCTCCACCATTGCTTATCGGCCTGCGACGAGCTGTTCTTTTTAATTAAAAGTGAGCCACCACGAGAGAGCAATTAACAGCTAGTAATTACTGTGCTCTTCAGAACTGCAACATTTTGCCTTTCATTCCAATTATATAATGGACAAGTGGCTTTTTGATCTTCAAATTAGTGAGCTCTTGTACTATTTGTTTTGAGGCAGATTTGGAAGGTTAATGATGGCCTGTGGTGGCACTCTTTCCACTGACTGATGTAAGACAAGAAAAAAAGGGGAAGGAAACAGGAATAGTCTATCAAGAAATGCAAATGCTGCCTTCATGATAATGAACAGGAGAAACACAGGCAACTTAATATGCAGGTTATTTAATACGAACCAAATAAGTGCTCGTTTTCGTGCTAGCCAGTGCTATGGAATTATTTTTTCTTTTTTGTTTTTTTAATAAAAAAAAAGTTTAATTAAGCATTTCAATATAGATTCTTTAGAGTGTGACACATAACATTTAACCGTTTGATACTTAATTGTGTTTGCCTTTGATTGTGGCACCTATAGTTAAATGCTGTACAACAGTACTGAGGCATTGAACTGTCCCTAAGTACATGCGATGCATTGACTTTGTCTAAAATCTTTTAAGTAATAAGTCTTAATGTATTTAATGGCCACTGTGCCCTTTGAGTACAAGGACCCCTTACATCACAAACAGTTGTCTAATTTTAATTAATATTGATTTGCATCTCTTAAATAGAAACTATAATTGTTGCTGTTGCTTATGGCTCTATAATAATCCTAGAGGATAGACGTGTTGAATATATTGTGTATATAGGAGTATGTGTGTTAAAGAAAAGATCAATAATACTGTTATTAGGACAGATCTCTGCTCTTGATTGGAGCTGCTGCAATCGGCTAAGTGGTGCTATGCTGACTTACACCAGTTGTGGTCTTTGCATTTGATTTTTTAATCTGTTGCCCTAGCATTACTTTTTTGCGTACGAATACAGATAAGGTTTGCTCTAGTCTCAGCTAACCTGATTTTTTGGAAGAAGTCAACAGCTGTAGTTCTCTGATACCTCCTGCATAGATAAAGAATTTGGCACTTTTGCTGTGCATGTCTGGATCATGCATATCTGCACAGCTTAACAAAACCACGGACCCCATTTAACAGACAAATTACAGATGTTGTGAAAAAAAGTAGTTATCTTCAGTGCGATGAATAAAATGTAAAACTCGTTCTATGGATAGCTGAAACAAGAAGATCTGTGTTTAAATTTCTTCACATCCATTGATTTAGCTATTCTTTCATTAAACACAGTTGTTAATTACAGAAGTAACTGTAGGCATGATAGAACATAGATAGACCTTTTCTTTTGGGCTGTTAAAGCTTTAGTCTCGCAGTTGTTCCTGCAGGAGAGAAATGTACTGTTGATTTTCTTGGAGACAGAATCAGGTTTGCATTGCTCAACACACGCAGAAAAAACAGTACAGACCCCCATGTTTGGATCATGTTTTCCATTGTCCACCTAAACCCTGAGCTGGAGTATGATAGTTTAATTATGATTTTGAAAAAAAGGTTCTGCAGCCAGTGTTGCCAAGCTGGTTACATGGCTAATGGTCTGAAGGACAACTGCAAGCTGAGCTCTTGAAAATGTACATCGAGAGTCTCTTCCCATGTCCTGATTTGAGCAAAGCTTCCACTGAAAAAATTTTGGCCTGTGAAGAGTTCGGGACTGAACCCACCCACAGGGCTTCAGAGGTGAAAGGAGTTGGAAAGTGGGAAAATAAAAGAGGCTGAATAAATATATTTCAAGCAGGAACAGAGACAATATACCGACATACAATTTGAAAAAAAAATACTTAAGGTGCTTGAAAGTTTAAGTCTCTTTAGAGGAGACGGTTTTGCTATATGGGACAAATGTTGACTTTTCAATTACAGGTTTGTTAAGGATCATGGACTGTTATGGTTCACTGTCTAGAGTATTCCTCCCAAGTGGTTCCAAGTTTGAAGATAAATGTGTGCTCTTTGTTCTGAGCAGTATGCAGCCCATCACAGTAATACTTTCCATGGGCTGAGATGTCGCCAATATGATGTTCATCTGTATTGCAGGGATGTGGAGAAAGTATTAGGGTTGCATTTTCCATTATCTCTCATTCATATAGTCATTTGAAATGGTTCATAGTAGCTCTCCTTTGTTTTCTTAATTCACAACACGTTGAGGTTTCTTTTGGAGATGTGTGGGGAAGGCTAAGATGAACACTATCTCTGAGCCGCTGAAGTGAACTGGGTTCATGCTAGAGAAAACGGATAGAAAGAAGTAAAGACTCGAACCCTGAAGATTTAGGAAGATGGTGTCAGGAGAAGGATAGAGAGCAAAACACCCCTGAGATGGACTTTCTGGAGACACATCAAAAGCCTTCTAAATTTTCCTTTGATTTCAGCAAGCCAACCCATTCCTTACATCCCAGTATGCCTAGGAGAGGTGAAAAATCATAACAAGTAACTGCTCTCATGGAGAGGGTTACCTCTCTTATTTCCTCGTCTGAAAGTAGTTGCATTCTGTATATGTACACATTGGTAATTAGTAATTTTCAATGACTATTGCTGGTGGTGATTTTTTCTGCACCCAAGACCAAGTTACTGTTTCCTAGTAACTTTGCCTATTATCTAATTAGTCACCTGCAGTATCCCATTAATCTGATATAGTTCTGTATCTAATACCATCCTGAGGAGATTCACAAAAAATGTAAGTAAAAGGAATGGGCAAAATCCTTGAGATAATTGCTGTGGTTTGATCTTGGACATTTGTAATATCTAATTCAATATAAACATGAACTTGACTGTGGCCATTTGCACATACGCCCACAGGACAGAGACACGTACGTTAAACGCTACCAGATCAGGACGACACCCAATGTGCACAGATATAATTGCCTATGCAGGGTGCAAGGCAATGGAAAACCAAGCCTGAAACACTGATGTGCTTAGGCGCCACGTTAAGTAGGAACAAATGGTATAAAGGTTTCATTGAGGGCAGTGCTGCTCTTCACAGCTCTGAAAGGCTCTGAGGGTTTCTGAATCATGATTATTAGCATCGAAGCCATTTGTTTTGTAAAACTGAGCAAAGCTCTACAGCCCTTTGCCTCACTTGTGCAATGGCCCTGGATCCTCAGCCTGACTTCAGCCCAGCTTATCTTGATGGATATCAGCATGAGAGGAGGATCCAGGCATGTGCCTCAATTATTGCAAACTCTTCACCATATATCTACATCTTGGAATCTGAAAGCGAGCCATGGCAGCAGCGCTTGCCGTGCGATTCACCTCTTTAAACAATATATTCTCTTGATCTGCACACATATGGTAACTCCCGTTAATGGGAGTTACACATGCTGGGTAAGGGGAGACTAAACCTTTCCTACATTTTTACTAGTGAAATACTGGAAATGGGATGACGGCAGCCAACTAGATTGTGAAGACTTTTGTCAGAAATATGATTAGGAATTTGTTTCCATGTAGCTCATACAGTAACAGACACGACCCTCGAGCCAGAGACTAATAGTAGTTAATATCTAGAGAAGGCAAAGTTCTCTGAGATGTTTAAATGAGAATTCCAGAGCAAGATGAAAATTGGCCTCTGAGGGAATAACATTTTCTTTTTCTTCATAACTGTGGATAAAAATTCCAAATAGATCATCAGTATGTATATTAAGGGGAGATCACATTCCTGTGATATTGTTGGAAAATTCAGTAGCAATGTATTTTTCATTTTTTAATTTTTTTCCTCCCTGCAAATTTTTTCTTGGATTTTTGCCATATAATGCAATAAAATGCACCCATGAGATACAGGAAATTTAAAGTCTGTTGGTGTTCATTACATTACACAGAGTCATACAGAATTTAAGGTCCTATACGTTAGTCTGCTTCTGAATCAACACAGGCAAGTACATCCAAGGTAGAAGCAGCAAAACCCTGGATGCCTCTGCTGTAGCTGGAAATATGAGAGTAAGTCTTCTGGATGTGTATTTATTTTGGAATCTCAGAAAAACCCAATACTAGCAGTGCTGCTTTATGTGAGGCCTGGAGTGAAGGAATATATATATTCAGAAAAAAAAAAAAGTGATCAATTTAACTTTCCTCTTTTCTGCCTTGTCCTGTGTTGCTATCACATCTCATACATAGGCTGAGCAAAGCAAGGCTCCATGAGGGCCTTGAAGGGAATTGAGGTACAAATCATGATATTGCTAAAGAAAAAGGTAATATAATTTTAAATTATAAATTGCAATCCGTAGATTTTAGTGAGAAGAGCTCTTCTTGAGTTCAGCTAGCCTGTTCTGCTGTGCAAGGTTTTGCCCTGATTTTCTCTAGGGTTTTGTCTGGTCCTGTTTGCGAGAGCCAGGCAGCTTTCCTTCTCATAGCCATCTCCTGCTCGGATATGGTAATACCTGGGTTAAGCATGGTGCTTCTCGGTACAGAGGTACTTGAAAATTGTCTGCAGAGATAACTTAGAAATGGCAATGTTGTGGCAATATGTGAATCATTTTTTTCTCAACAGAAACAAAGAAAGTTTCTTCAGCCATTTTTGAAAAGTTCAGTCTTTCAAAAGAAAGTGAAAAATTATCTTTATAAAACTTTAATATCCTTCACATGTTTTGTGACACACCTTGATTTTTAACAGATGTGTAAAAAAATATTTTTAAATATCCTGCAAAGTGTTTGGAGTCCTGCCTTCAACATAGTTCTTGTTTTGTATCCTTTCTTCACAAATCCAATCCCATATTACCAAATTTATTTTTTTTTAATTGCTTCTGCTTAAATTTCCTTCAGGTTTTGAACATTCTCCCCATAATTAAGTTCCTCCATCCCTCTCTCCATTAGCAGTGTCATACAGAGAGGATCTGAGAGCTTCATGGTCTGTACTGGAAAACTGTAATAGGACTCCAAATGGATTGGTTTTTTGGATGGAGCTAATAGTTACTAAATCCCCACTTAATACTCCTGCTTTGCGGATGTCTCTTCTCCAGTGAACACCGTGTGCTAATCTCTTGTTCTTCCAGTCTATGCATCCATACTTAATGTGGGGAAACAGGCTTAAACCTGTTAAGCTCATGTTAAATGCTCAGAGTTGGCTTTTACAGCTGTCCGCATCCAAAGGTGGAAGTGCATCCTTAAGCCTTCCCAATGCTGCTAGTAATGCAGAGTGTGACCAGACATGAAGCATTTTGCATTTAACTGCAAGTTTTGAGATTGTACCTCTGGTTCTTGAAGTTACCTGCTAATGTCATCTCTCCTGGTAGATTGCTTTAAATGTGCCTCGAAATGTGGAGGAGAGCAAGGTGAAAGGGAGCGTGGCCTCCTTGGTTAGATCCAGGCTGCTTGAAAAGTTCCTCTTATCTATCTGTGAGAGAAAAGTCGGAGACAAATCAGTTCGCAGCTTTGGGAACCTTCACTTTCAGCGGGGTCAGACGCTGTATCCTCAACCAAGATTTCTCTTTGGAGCTGGCTGGTGAAAAAAAAGTGGTGCTAATCTATTTTAGGAGTATACTGAGGTCCTGGCTGTCTTGCCCTCATCATCTTCCTACAGACAATAAATCTTCAGCAGGCATAAATCCACATTTGTAGGGAACATTCCTGATTTACACCAGTAATATGTTTGCCTCCAAATCATCCATTTTGTATGGATGGAACAGTATTAGATCTTCTGTACTTTTCAGAGGTCCCGGGGCCCCATCTCACCCCCAGGAGTTTCTGTGTATAGTCCTGCCACAAACTCCTGCCAGAGAAAACCCTGTTCTCCGTGTAGTAGGAAAAAGCACAGAGGAAGGCAAGAGGCAAAGAAACCTCATTCTCACTTTTGCTCCTTCCTATGGGATTTGACAGCTCTTTCTGGCTCGTTTCACATATTACATAGAAATGATGTCAGATGGAGAACGTGTTTGTGCTGTGTCATCATAGCTTGTTTTCTGTGAGGGGTAGCAGAAGGCTAAAGGAGCAACTCTGTTTAGAAAACCACATATTTGATTGTAGCGGGAGATACCTGTGCTAATTGTCCGCAGAGCTGCTGGGTGCCATGCCAGGGCGTAACCAAAGCAGAATGGAGATCATGCAGTGAACTGCAAATAAATTGAATTTTTGGTATAATGAACCCAGTTTTTTGCAAGTCTAAATTTTACCTAGCATGGTGGCTTTTAAAGCATAGTTTACTTTTGTAGCATACTACTTTTCCTTGCTCTCTACGAAGTGGAAAATGCCTTAGTTGTCCAGCCCCTTTTCTAGTAAATTAAAAGACTTTTTGTTTTGTGCACTGGTCACTTTATTTTGCATTGTTCTACGCTATATAATGCACATTCCTAGGAAAATACTCTTTTTCCAATAGAGGGAGTATTAGTGCCAGGCAATGCCCCTCTTTCTCACTCTCTTTGCATCTCGTAAACCTACCTATAAGCAAATAAAGCGTGTGTTTGTGGCTTAGTGCTGTTTGGACTGAGTTTGCTCCCGGCTCTGCATTAGCTGACTGACTTCTCTGAGCCAAGACACACGCACAAAAAGATCAATCTGTTTATAACAGCACAGTGAGGTGAAAGTTGTCCTCCCAGACGCCTGCCTCCTCATGGTAGTCCTCCTCTCTGTCACCCTTCACATTCGTTTGCCTAATCTCTCACAGACAAAAAAGTAATCTTGGCATCCAGAGGTTCTTTAAAAAAAAAAAAAAAGTGAAAAATAAAGCAAGGAATTCAAACCTCTAATCCCTGTCACCTTCCATTGAGAGGGCTGGTGTTGGTGTGGGGTGAGGAGGAGGAAAGCCCCAGCTCTCAGAACAAAACTGGTCTAAGCCCCTTGCACGTCAGACAAAGCCTGGGAAGGTGCTGCCTGTCTGGGAGCAGCAGCTGGGCTGTGAACCATGGGAGCCCCTCTGCTCTGAGCCCTGCTCAGCCGCTCTCTGGGGACATGGGATGCACCGGGACATCACCCTCCCCAGCCACTGGCTTTCCCTAGATAAATCATGGCCCCCCTGCCCCTGGGCATTTGAAAGGGAAGGGGATGCTCAAAGACAGGATGCGGGGTAACAAGTCAGCATCCAGAAAGTACCTGGGATGCGACAACAAATGTGTTGTGGTTGCAGAGGGAGTCTTCCATCCTAAGGGGGTTACTTTGCTTTCCCTTCACTGGGCTCACAGTGCAGGCTTAGGTGCTCATTTGAATCATTGGGGCCAAATTCTGCTCTGAACTTAAATTACACTGAAATTTGCACTCTGAGTGCAAGTGAAATCAGGATCTGATCTGAATTTACTTAATCTCTAGCAGCTGTCTTGATTGGGAATTTACCGTCTGAGCAAGACAGGCAGCCACTGATTAAAACCCAAGTCAGGGGGGCAACGACCCCGAATTTACTGCCTGCCCTTTGGCAGTTGAGAGGGTCTAGAAGTCAAACTCCCAACCTCTGCAAAGGCTGCAGGAGCAGAGGAGCCTCCGGAGAAGTCCCCGGAGAAGCCGGGGGCACTGCAGCAGCGTGGGGAGGCAGTGGAGGGTGAGCAGAGCGGCTGCAAGCCAGGCTGCGTCTGCCCAGGGAAAGCACAGGGCTCAACAAAGGCTGTAAATCCAGTGTGAATCATGGAAATGGAATTAACTTAAAATTATACTTTCGAGATGAAATATTAGTAGTTGTAACAGTTTGTTTTTGTCACACGATCGCGAGCTGCTGTGATTTTTAGGAAACTTTTCCTGGTAATTTAGCTTCAGGATATATGGCATATGCTGTGATGTCTTTAATGGGGAGGCGTAATAGCGTGTGCTGTGGGAACTGTGGGTTCAATGCTGAAGCAGGCAGCATGCATTTAAAATGTAGAAGGGAGATTTATAATGTTTCTGGTGACACAGAATGATAAAAGCCAATGACCAAAAATATGGAAAATTAATTTAGGTAGAAAAGATGCATCCTTCTGTGTGTCTCCATCTGCTGTTCTGCAATTTCTGCATAAATCTATATGTTTTGGTTCTATTTAGTGCTGTGGGTACTTTGATTAATTTAGCTACATGTTACTGTCATGTTGGGCACATTCATCTTCTGTCTTGAAGCATGTACTACTCAGCCTCTCTATCATTCCACCCCTTCAGGCCTTATTTTCATCACATTTAAGGGAACTCTCCCCTGCCTGTCTTTATCTTGTTAGGCTTTCAGCAGCTTATAGTTGAATCTTCATTCTTTCACTCTTGCTGTCAAACCTCCTTTACCCAGTTATCTCATTTTCCTATTCATAACATCTAACCCATTATATTTAATACTCAGGCACAATTGCATCTGAACATTATGTAGGACTTGCCAGCACAAATACTTGTAAATGAAATCAGACCACCCCTGGAAGAAACAGTGGTGGCTTTGCCTTGCCAGTGTATTTTAAATTGAAAAATGCCCAGGACTAAATCCAGTCCTGGAGTAAGCAGTTGTGGCTTAAGTGAAGTCAGCAGAGCTTCATCTGCTAAGCTGAGATGGATTTGACCCTTCAGTACTGAAAGCTGGAAGGTTAATAACGATCGCATAATCTGATATGAAGCAGAAATTAGTGTCAGGACTGTCCCAGTGGGTGTGTACATCTACAGATGACGAAGCCCTTTACAAGGATGGGTAAATAATAATGTTCATACTGCAGACTGGAAAACTGAGGCAGGGAAGTTGAGGGACTTGCCAAATTTCAATAAGCCATCAGTGTTGAGACTGCACTGAAGCCCATCTTTTTGTAGGAGAGGATCCAAGTCTCTTTTCCTGGTGTCAGTCTCATTGCCCTTGAACTGGAGGCTTGTCCCCATCAGCCAGGAGAGTTTGTTTTTTTCTCCTAGGTCTTCCCTCTGCTTTTTGAGCTAATGAAACGGTGCTATAGAGAGGCCTCTTCAGCAGCAGATGCTTTGGAAAAAAAAAAAAAGAGAGTGTGACTTCTGGGTTAATCACGCATTTTTGGTAATGTTATATTGCTCTATGCACCTTTGCAAAGGTTGCAACAGCAGGGGACGGGAGCCGCAGAGGCACCGCTGGCCATCACAGGGGCTCGTGCTCTATTTTCAAGGTGGATCCCAACATTTCTGCTGTTGCAAGAGCTGGGTCAGTTTGTGAAAGATGATATATGAATTAGTTCCTTCTGGTAGCGCTGGACAAAACTCAGTGACCCAGGAAATGTTTTCCTCCCCTTTATTCCTATAACTGCCTTTTTTTGCTGGCAAGCTGACCTTTTTAAATGCTTCATCCTTTCCCTCCCAATTGTGGAATTTCCTCCCAAAAAAATCATTCTGGCTCAAGACCCAAGGCTGGTCAGACTCAGTACAGGCTAGAAATGGGTTTTGATACAGGACAGCATCATGCTTTTGGCAGAGTATCCTGGCCTGGGAGAGCAGCAGTGGAGAATGCCATGGTGCCGGGGCTGGGGGATCCCTGCCTCCCCCCTGGGGCTGGCCTCACACTTTTCAGTCGCCTTGAAAAGGGGTCGAAGTGTTTTCTCTGTACATTGTTCTATTTTTAGGAGGAGGAAAAGCTATTTTAGGCCACTCTAAAATGTTTTTATGGTTCTTTCTGAGCCCTCTGTAGCTAGTTGGTCTCATGGTAATTAAGGCATTTGGCCTTACAAGTGGAAGGATTATGAAAACAGTTTCAGCGATTTCTAGAAGTGCTCCAACATATTCCCAAAATAGGATTTTTTTGCGTGTGTGCTTGCTTTTGATTTTTGTTTTTACAAATGAATGATGCTAAGTGAGAACATCCTATCTTCCACTTTCACTAGGGTGCTGTGACCCAGCCCCTGAGGGTGAAAAGCACAATAGTGCACTTCCTGAACATGAATACGCACCACTCACTCAACAGTGTATTATTTTTATTAACTGGAGCAATTAAAATATCTTTGCTTAGCTTTTATTTATCCCTACTGCTGGCAAAAGCCACTGGAAGATTTATATGGGATTTTTTCTTGGATAGAAGTAGGAAGAGAGCTCAGATTTGGGGCTCAGGGACAGTCAGGGATCATAGCACTGAAATCACACTGCAGTTACCCATCATCTCCAAACTTTTGAAAGTAATGATTAATGTTTCACCTCTGCCCTTCCCCCTAGAACCAGGCCAGTTAACCAAACACTTTCCCTTAAAAATGAATGTTTTCTGTAGTATGAAGATGATGTAGGAATGTTATACACCTGCTGGGTTCAGGGTGGTAGCAACCACAGTGTTACGGGACAGTCGGCATTTAAATGAACATGTAAAGGCGATGGGATGAGGCAGCAAGAAACGAAAAGTATCACTTCCAGGGCCAGGAAAATAAATGACTTCTTGTGCTCCAAAAGAGATGTCTGGGGCTGTTTGGTTGTAGGCATCCCAAGCTGAACGGTTGGTGCAAGCCAGCATTGATGCTGTTAACTTTAACATAGAACTGGAAAGAATGAGGTTGATGATGGCCCATATGGCCAACAATACGTTCTCTGGAACATATTTCTAAATTCTCCGTGATAGAAACAAATAGAGATTTAATAATGTCAGATGAACATGTAAATGGAATAATGTCTTAAACAATCTCATTACAAGTCCTAGTGCAGTCAATATAATCAGTCTAAAACCTGGCAAGTATATAGAAAAAATACCCTTTTGCAAAAACGACATTTATTCAAATATTTCTAGAGCTATTAATATCATTGACTTGAGGCACAAATACAGGTTAGTGCCTTTGGGCCTGGGTGCCTTGAGCATTAAAATTTATTATTATTATTTATTTTTATTAGCTTCATGTGGCAGAAGATTTATAATATTCTAGTTTTTATTAAGTACTTGTGGTTTTTAAAACTGATCGTAATTGTTGCTGGGCAAATCTCAAAAGGGGAAGAGGATTCGTTGGTTTAGTTTTGATTAAACTCTCAGAAGTTCGGGCATTTATCCAAACTATCTTAACCTCCTGCGTTTCTAATATGGGTCTGCATATCTTCTGAGGACAGGCTTTTATTTTTCTTTTTATCTTCTCCTTTCCCTTTTCTTTCGAGAAGGTTCCTGTCCTCCTTGTGCTTGGATCAGACACATGGTAGAGTATTTTGGTATATCGGCTTCTGACTATGTCCTGGAAAAGGTAGCCAGGAAAAGAGTTCAAAAAGTTTGCAGCAAGTAATTAAAAAGAAGCTATCCATATCCCTTAGCTGTTAACCCTTAAAAACTTGGTTCAGTTTGTAGTTTATGCTATGTAATAATGTCCTTCTATAGCTATCTGTTAATTCAGATTCTGCAAATCGAATCCTGTAAATACATGACAGTCTTGGTCATGGCCATGGAAGGATTCTGATGCAGAAAAATCAAAATATTTTTCTTCTTTGATACGATATGAGAAAAATAGGAACTAGGAACCAAAGGGTGGAATAGAGCATTTTCTGGTATCATATTGCCAACTCCCTTAATTTTATCACAAATGTCACCTCACTTGGTACCTCTCTCAGTGCTGTTGCTTCATGTGTTCCACAGGTGTTAGAATAATAATTTTCATTAAATAAAGGAAGCTTACATTTATGAAAGTTCTTGAAAGCATCTTTGTGTCTTGGAAGAAAAAGACATAAAGGTTCTAAAGCAGTGCACCTTTTTTTTATTGTGTTTTGTTTAAGTATGGGAATGCATGCAATTTATTTGTCTCATGGTTTTGCAATTAATTTAAAGAAAACTTTCAGTGTAATTAGGCTTATGTGAGCATATTATTTTTTTTATTCAGAAGAAATTGTATCCAGTATGGAGTTTTAGGCTTTTTACCCCAGTTCGTGAAAGCATCTCTGTTGAAATCATTTAACTCTGGCAGGATTTAGGCACCTGTTGAAGCAAGTCATTACCATGTACTTGTTGGCACTATCATATTTCCCAGGGACCCACACGAGGATCTGGGGCCGTCGGTGCTGTACATACACACGCAAAATGATGTCTGTGTGCGCTGCTCCTGAGCTTGGGGGTTGCACAGTGTCCATGGCTTTGAGCAACTGCTGGTGTTTCCCTCATTCAATCTGGTGCAAACTGGCTGAGTTCTTGGAAGGAACCGTGTTGAACTGGTAGGCTTCTCTTACAAGGCTGGTTTGGGTACAGGCAAGCATTGAGAAGGAGAGGTGCTTAGGTGGAGTAGTTTTGTATGGATGGTGTCCATCATGGTCTGGAGAAGCTGGCTTTCTCCCTGATGGAAAACCAGTGTGCTTCCTCGCCTCCCAGAGGGAGAAAAGAATCCTCAGTACCTGGCACTAACCATTGGGCACAAAATTGGTTTTGATCTTCAGTTTGAGAGCTGTGCTCGCCTCGTCGGCTTTGTGTGAGATTTTTGTGGAGCACTGAACAGACCTTTATTCCTTTCTTCAGCAAGAACAACTTTCTCCATTTCCTCTCAAGCACAGGATTTTGCTGTTATAATTGTGCAATTCCACCTGGGTTAAAACTGAAAAGTGTTTATAATTGGATCCAGGCTAATATCAGGCCAGCATGCAGTGGTTTTCCAGCGTGACTGGGATATTCCACCCTCTGCCAAGCAAAAAGACACACTTTTTGCCTTAAAACCCCCATGATTTTCACTTGGAAAAAAATGCCTTTTTTTCTAAAGAAAACCAGAATAATATATGTAATAAAAATATTTTATACAGGGCTGTATTTTGATAGTTTGCGAATGGTGCTTTGCTAGACCAGTTTCTGGTTACTGATAGGTTTTGGTGGTGCTAACAGCTCTGTGCATGAACCCACCAGCCGTGTCTGAGCCCAGTGCTGGAACATGTCAGCGGGAGCTCTTGATGCCATGGGACTGTGGTGTTGGTCCCTCATCGATGCTGCAGAAGAGGGTAAGAAAGAGAGGTTTGGAAAGCTTATGAAACCAGTATCTCCTGCGTGGCACTGGGGGTGCTTAGTACCAAGGAAGATCATGGCCCTAAATACCTCTTTGGGGCAATCTGCTGAACAAAAAGTCTCACAGAACATATTTTTGCTGCACCAAAATCCATCCCCATGGAAATCCAGATGACTGTGGTGTTGAGTCACCCCAATGCAGCAAGTTATACCCAGGGTTTGGTGCAGTGAAGACCTGCTGAGTGCCCCTGAGCCCAGCACTGAGTTTCAGCGGGCAACAGCAAGGACAGCTAGGTTGTGATTTGGGCTAAACCAGGTCCGTGTGGTGGCTGTGCTCTCCGACAGGTTTTGGCGCTAAGGGATGGATAGCAATTGGAGCGCTCTGCCACGCGGGGAGACATGACCACCAGTGTTTGCATTCGGTCACCTTCTTCAAGTGCTGAGTTTTAAGTGCTGCAGCATTATGTAGTTTTATTATTTTAATAGATGAGAGAGGCCTGTGATCAATAGCAGGGATGCTTTTATCTTAATCATCCATCCCTCATTCATAAATATGGAGATTTTCAGGCTCCTGTAATACTGCTTATGATTTTCTGTGGTATGGTAAAATGGACTGAAGTAATTTCACCAACCCTAAAATGCCATAAAAGTAGGTTATATGAATTTTGCCAACTGTATTATTGCGCATGTCTATTTAAAAGGTGTTGGGACTGCAATAGTGGGAGTATATAAGGTCCTTTTTCCTCTGACAGTATGTTGCCCCTAGCACTTGCGTATCAGTTCAGGATTACACATGAAAAGCGAACATATGCGCAGCACTGAGCCAATACATAGCCAACCTGTAAAATACACGTGTGGATATTTCCTTGACCAAACTAGAATCAGTGACCTTAAAAGACCCTATTTTCTCTGAAGTGAGAGGCTCAGGTCTAACATGTCTGATATTCAGAACTGAAATTAATGTAGTTTTTGTAAATGGTCAACCCTGATATGTATGTAAGGAGCATGCCAGGGTTGGAAATCTGGCAGAAACAACTAGCAACCTTTGTTAACCTTTGATTGAAAGGCAAAAGTAACATTTGGGATTTTTTTCTCTACTCATCGATCTCTAGTACATGAGTGTAAAGGATTTTAACATAATTGCTTAGTAAGAACAAGGAATTTAATTGCATCAGTCTGCCACCTCTTAGAAACATTTTATTACAGAGATAACAACCAGCAATGTGTGCAAGTGCATCTTAGCTTGCATACTGCTGGAAATCAGTTTTAGAGGGGATGCAGCAACCAAAAATTTCAGCCATCGGTAGGCAAAAAAAGGCACTTGTCTTTGTCCTTAAGTGTGTTTTTTCGGGTGAAAAAATAGTTGTCAATTTTTACTTTTGTATAGACAAAGGAGAAACAAGAAGTAGGAAAAAATGTCAGGGAAAGACTTCATGGCCCACATCTTCTAGCACAAATTGACTTCAAGGTAAGCAGGGTGATGGTAAGGATATGAGCTGAGGATGCAGCTCTCCCTTCACAGGCTGGAACAAAGCTGCCTTTGCTGCTCCTGCTTCTCCATGGGCACCTTCTGGTCCTCCCAGCACCCTCCCTGGGCAGGGGACTCAGGAGGAGGCACCCAAAAAATACAGGGTTGATGAAGATGGGTTCAGTGCATGAAGAAAAGGCTCTTTTGGTTGGGAAATAAAAATACCCTGAACAGGCTAAACTCTGCATTTGTGACATCCTTTTTTCTCACCTGTTATCTGAATTTTTACTATGTCTAAGGGAAAGCTTATAAATGCTATACTAAGGGCTTCTTTCTGGAAAAGCTGGATTGAAACAGCACAGAGTACAGCACAAGCAGAAGTTTCAGACTCGCTGGATGTCTCTTTCTGTCAGATGCCACAGTGTCAGGCTCAAAGCCATTTGTCATCCCTGAATTTCATTATCTGCTCCTTCCCTGTCTTTCAGTCTCACTTTGCTAGGACATTTGTTCACCGTTGACCTCCCTGACAAATAATACACCTTAATTATGTTGGCAAGAGGGGATATGTCATTCGTGGGCCACTTTAATTGTCTATCCGACAGGCATCCTGCTGCGGCATGTAGCTTCCATGGTATTTTGACCATGATTACGTGCATATCTTACGCTTTCTTTGGGTTTTAAAAAAATAAGACTAAAAGAAAAGAAATAAATCACAACTTCTGTTTAACTGCATGATAACATCACTTAGTGATTTGTCTAAACAACGCTTTTTCATTTCTATTATTAGAGTCTTTCTGTTACATTTTTATTAGGGTTGTGTGAAATGTGATCTGTGTCTAAGCCTCTACTAAAAAAGGGGGGAAAAAAGGGCATAAAACTAAGCACGAGATCTTTGTATAGGATAAATGTTGAAATAATTGCACAACTGAGGTTTAAAGAGAAGGATCTCTGAGCATAAGACACACCTTTGGAAAGCAAATAAAAAGCTCTGGGCCAAATAGCCAAATGCTTTACTAGACTTCAGAAAGGTCGTCCAGTTTAAATCAGCTAATTCTGCTGAATAAATGGGAGAACGCTCTCAGCCAAAGATTAATCTTTCAATGTCATCCTCAAATAAAAATTCCTTTGACTGGGATGATAATGAACCTGGACTTTGATGCCCTCCATCATAGCCAGCAAGTGCCTGTATCACTTGTGATTGCTGATTTTTGTTATCAGAATTGCATGTTGAGCCTATTTGAATACACTCATTTGATGCTCACATGAACTGTGCACAAAGCAGTGTATCTGGGAGGTATTGAAGGCAGGACAGCAAAATGTGAAGTATTTGAACATCACTTCATTTGCAGCAGTGCTTAATGACTCCTTAGATAGAGATGCTGGGGCAGAGCACTGTGAGGTGTCACTCCAGCTTACGTCGCACGTGTCTGATGGCA